>NW_028139192.1:0-600000 GCF_964270905.1 Leucopleurus acutus
CCTTGCTCAACGAAGTGGACTCAACACCCCATATTAAACGCCTAAGAATATACCTGACTAGTAAGAATCTTAAAACCTATGGATTTATATGTCTCCGAAAGAGAATCAAGCGTGTGTACAGCGGCATAAACGCAGCAGTGATAGGATTGCTGAGGTTCGGTGAGCAAATGCAGACCCTTTGAAGTCATATTGCATGGTACCCATTCCATGGTTCTCAACTCTCCAGGTTTAAGGGATTCTTCCTTCAGCTAAAACATGCATGTGGAACCCAGAGTATGATCCACCGTGTGATCGGGAAACGTGTTCAAATGTGTCTCAGTTTTCGTTCCCTGGTACTCGGGTGCAACATTCCAGACGCTTTACTAACACTCTCCCCACTTGGAGAGTCAGTGCCTTTAACCTCCTGTTTGGCCCAGTTTGCAATTTCTGTGGAAAATGAACAGGAATAGGGAGAACCAATGAGAGACTAGGTGGAGGTATCCGGAAGGGCAAATTTAACTCTCATTTCCCACCAGGAAGAGGAATTAACCAAAGGCTCAGCATGCCGTGCCGGAATCAAACTAGGGCCTGAAGCAATCCTGCGGTGTTGCGGCCAGCTCACAAGAAAGCGAGTTGAAGAAAGGAGCTCAGGGGCACTGTAATTCACAAACCTGCAGAGTTATAAATGACAGCTATCTTCCAAAAATATATTGAAGTAAGGCTGCCAAGAGGAGTTGAAAGCGGGGCAGAATTGCAGGAAACCGATTTCTGAAGGTACACTGGAATTGCATGTAAAGCATAGGAAAAGAGGCAGAACGTCCACAATGATGCACTTGGCCAAAAAGGGCGTATGTGTTTTTTCCTGAATATAGTCAGGGAAAAACGCATACGCCCTTTTTGGCCAACCAAGCAAGCTTGCAAAGAAATCTGCACTACAATGAAGTCTCACTGCCCCCCGGTCAAAAGGGCCATCTGAAAAAAGTGTAAAATACAGAAAGGCAGGACAGGCCATGGAGAACTGGGAGCCTTGTTATGCTGATGGGCGGGATGTAAATTGGCAGCAGCCACTCAGGAGAAGTGTATGGTGTTTCCTGAAACATCCAAAAAACAAAGCAACAGAGCCTAGGGCACTTCCACTTATGGTCCTATGGCTTAGGGAAATTAAAATCAAAAAGACACAGCCACCCCAAAGTTTGGGACGGCTCTGTTTACAAGAACCTCGTTTACCGAACAAGTTCAATATCACAGAAAGCGAAAAATGGAAAAAGAAGTTGTGGTACTTATGTACAATGCAATATCACTCAGCAATGAAATCTATGTCATCAGGCCCGTAGCAGCATAATGAGTGGATTCAGGTACGATGATTCTAAGTGAAATTAGTCACACAGAAAAAGAAACATCATAAGATATCACTAATACACGGAATGTAAACTTGGCTACACAAGAACTGAATTACAAAACAGAACAGGGTGTCAAATGTAGAAAACCAACTTATGCTTGCTTAAGGGGACGGGTGAGTTGGGGTGCTGCATCAAACCAGAGTTTGAAATTAGCACAGATACCGTTCCATAAGCCAAATATGTAATAGACAAGAGCTACTCCTTGCTCAACGAAGTGGACTCAACACCGCATATTAAACGCCTAAGAATATACCTGACTAGTAAGAATCTACCTGACTAGTAAGAATCTTAAAACCTATGGATTTATATGTCTCCGAAAGAGAATCAAGCGTGTGTACAGTGGCATAAACGCAGCAGTGATAGGATTGCTGAGGTTCGGTGAGCAAATGCAGACCCTTTGAAGTCCTACTGCATGGTACCCATTCCATGGGTCTCAACTCTCCCTGTTTAAGGGATTCTTCCTTCAGCTAAAACATGCATGTGGAACCCAGAGTATGATCCACCGTGTGATCGGAAAACGTGTTCAAATGTGTCTCAATTTTCGTTTCCTGGTACTCGGGTGCAACATTCCAGACGCTTTACTAACACTCTCCCCACTTGGAGAGTCAGTGCCTTTAACCTCCTGTTTGGCCCAGTTTGCAATTTCTGTGGAAAATGAACAGGAATAGGGAGAACCAATGAGAGACTAGGTGGAGGTGTCCAGACGGGCAAATTTAACTCTCATTTCCAACCAGGAAGAGGAATTAACCAAAGGCTCAGTGTGCCATGCCGGAACCACACTAGGACCAGAAGCAATCCT
Organism: Leucopleurus acutus; assembly: GCF_964270905.1. Taxonomy (NCBI): domain Eukaryota; kingdom Metazoa; phylum Chordata; class Mammalia; order Artiodactyla; family Delphinidae; genus Leucopleurus; species Leucopleurus acutus. Next base: position 2,179 of record NW_028139192.1, read on the forward strand.
GCGGTGTTGCGGCCAGCTCACAAGAAAGCGAGTTGAAGAAAGGAGCTCAGGGGCACTGTAATTCACAAACCTGCAGAGTTATAAAGGACAGCTATCTTCCAAAAATATATTGAAGTAAGGCTGCCAAGAGGAGTTGAAAGGGGGGCAGAATTGCAGGAAACCGATTTCAGGAGGTAGACTGGAATTGCATGTAAAGCATAGGAAAAGAGGCAGAACGTCCACAATGATGCACTTGGCCAAAAAGGGCGTATGCGTTTTTTCCTGAATATATTCAGGAAAAAACGCATACGCCCTTTTTGGCCAACCAAGCAAGCTTGCAAAGGAAATCTGCACTACAATGAAGTCTCACTTCATCCCGGTCAAAAGGGCCATCTGAAAAAAGTGTAAAATCCAGAAAGGCAGGACAGGCCATTGAGAACTGGGAGCCTTGTTATGCTGATGGGCGGGATGTAAATTGCCAGCAGCCACTCTGGAGAAGTGTATGGTGTTTCCTGAAACATCCAAAAAACAAAGCAACAGAGCCTAGGGCACTTCCACTTATGGTCCTATAGCTTAGGGAAATTAAAATCAAAAAGACACAGCCACCCCAAAGTTTGGGACGGCTCTGTTTACAAGAACCTCGTTTATGGTACAAGTTGAATATCACAGAGAGCGAAAAATGGATAAAGAAATTGTGGTACTTACGTACAATGCAATATCACTCAGCAATGAAATCTATGTCATCAGGCCCATAGCAGCATAATGAGTGGATTCAGGTACGATGATTCTAAGTGAAATTAGTCACACAGAAAATGAAACATCATAAGATATCATTAATACATGGAATGTAAACTTGGCTACACAAGAACTGAATTACAAAACAGAACAGGGTGTCAAATGTAGAAAACCAACTTATGCTTGCTTAAGGGGACGGGTGAGTTGGGGTGCTGCATAAAACCAGAGATTGAAATGAGCACAGATACCGTTCCATAAGCCAAATATGTAATAGACAAGAGCTACTCCTTGCTCAATGAAGTGGACTCAACACTCCATATTAAACGCCTAAGAATCTACCTGACTAGTAAGAATCTTAAAACCTATGGATTTATATGTCTCCGAAAGAGAATCAAGCGTGTGTACAGTGGCATAAACGCAGCAGTGATAGGATTGCTGAGGTTCGGTGAGCAAATGCAGACCCTTTGAAGTCATATTGCATGGTACCCATTCCATGGGTCTCAACTCTCCAGGTTTAATGGATTCTTCCTTCAGCTAAAACATGCATGTGTAACCCAGAGTATGATCCACCGTGTGATCGGGAAACGTGTTCAAATGTGTCTCAGTTTTCGTCCCCTGGTACTCGGTTGCAACATTCCAGACGCTTTACTAACACTCTCCCCACTTGGAGAGTCAGTGCCTTTAACCTCCTGTTTGGCCCAGTTTGCAATTTCTGTGGAAAATGAACAGGAATTGGGAGAACCAATGAGAGACTAGGTGGAGGTGTCCGGACGGGCAAATTTAACTCTCATTTCCCACCAGGAAGAGGAATTAACCAAAGGCTCAGCATGCCGTGCCGGAACCAAACTAGGGCCTGAAGCAATCCTGCGGTGTTGCGGCCAGCTCACAAGAAAGCGAGTTGAAGAAAGGAGCTCAGGGGCACTGTAATTCACAAACCTGCAGAGTTATAAATGACAGCTATCTTCCAAAAATATATTGAAGTAAGGCTGCCAAGAGGAGTTGAAAGGGGGGCAGAATTGCAGGAAACCGATTTCAGGAGGTAGACTGGAATTGCATGTAAAGCATAGGAAAAGAGGCAGAACGTCCACAATGATGCACTTGGCCAAAAAGGGCGTATGTGTTTTTTCCTGAATGTATTCAGGAAAAAACGCATACACACTTTTTGGCCAACCAAGCAAGCTTGCAAAGGAAATCTGCACTACAATGAAGTCTCACTGCCCCCAGTCAAAAGGGCCATCTGAAAAAAGTGTAAAATCCAGAAAGGCAGGACAGGCCATGGAGAACTGGGAGCCTTGTTATGCTGATGGGCGGGATGTAAATTGCCAGCAGCCACTCTGGAGAATTGTATGGTGTTTCCTGAAACATCCAAAAAACAAAGCAATAGAGCCTAGGGCACTTCCACTTATGATCCTATAGCTTAGGGAAATTAAAATCAAAAAGACACAGCCACCCCAAAGTATGGGACGGCTCTGTTTACAAGAACCTCGTTTACCGAACAAGTTCAATATCACAGAAAGCGAAAAATGGATAAAGAAGTTGTGGTACTTATGTACAAGGCAATATCACTCAGCAATGAAATCTATGTCATCAGGCCCGTAGCAGCATAATGAGTGGATTCAGGTACGATGATTCTAATTGAAATTAGTCACACAGAAAAAGAAACATCATAAGATATCACTAATACACGGAATGTAAACTTGGCTACACAAGAACTGAATTACAAAACAGAACAGGGTGTCAAATGTAGAAAACCAACTTATGCTTGCTTAAGGGGACGGGTGAGTTGGGTTGCTGCATAAAACCAGAGATTGAAATTAGCACAGATACCGTTCCATAAGCCAAATATGTAATAGACAAGAGCTACTCCTTGCTCAACGAAGTGGACTCAACACCCCATATTAAACGCCTAAGAATATACCTGACTAGTAAGAATCTACCTGACTAGTAAGAATCTTAAAACCTATGGATTTATATGTCTCCGAAAGAGAATCAAGCATGTGCACAGCGGCATAAACGCAGCAGTGATAGGATTGGTGAGGTTCAGTGAGCAAATGCAGACCCTTTGAAGTCATATTGCATGGTACCCATTCCATGGGTCTCAACTCTCCCTGTTTAAGGGATTCTTCCTTCATCTAAAACATGCATGTGGAACCCAGAGTATGATCCACCGTGTGATCGGAAAACGTGTTCAAATGTGTCTCAGTTTTCGTCCCCTGGTACTCGGGTGCAACATTCCAGACGCTTTACTAACACTCTCCCCACTTGGAGAGTCAGTGCCTTTAACCTCCTGTTTGGCCCAGTTTGCAATTTCTGTGGAAAATGAACAGGAATAGGGAGAACCAATGAGAGACTAGGTGGAGGTGTCCGGACGGGCAAATTTAACTCTCATTTCCCACCAGGAAGAGGAATTAACCAAAGGCTCCGCGTGCCATGCTGGAACTAAATTAGGGCCTGAGGAGATCCTGCGGTGTTGCGGCCAGCTCACAAGAAAGCGAGTTGAAGAAAGGAGCTCAGGGGCACTGTAATTCAGAAACCTTCGGAGTTATAAATGACAGCTATCATCCAAAATTATGCTGAAGTAAGGCTGCGAAGAGGACTTGAATGCAGGGCAGAATTGCTGGAAATTGATTTCAAAACGTACACGGGAGTAGCTCTTAAAGCATAGGAAAAGAGACAGAACTTGGAAAATAATGCACTTGGCAAAAAAGGGCATATGTGTTTTATCCAGAGCTCTCATAACTGAGGGGAGGAGATTCCCAGCAGGCTCCAACTGCCACCTGAGGGCTCACATTGCCAAGGCAACGTTAGCATGCCAGGCAGGAGTTACCTCACAGCAGAGGTCCCACCTCACAGAAGGGTGAGAAACCCAGCCAACATCAGACTCTCACCAGAGGGCCCACATCACCAAGGGGATGGGAACCAGGCAGGAGTGTCTTCACATCAGTGGGGCCACATCATCGAAAGCTGAGGTACTCAGCACATGTGTCCTCAAACCAGAGGACCCACATCACCAAGGACCTCGGAGTGAGGCAGGCAGGAGTAGCCTCACAACACTGGGCACATAGAATAAAAAAGTGAGGAATCCAGCAGTTGGAACCTCCCAGCAGGCGGCCCAGAGCACCGAGGCTATGGGATCCAGGCCACAGTGAACTCACAGAAGAGGGCCCATGTCATGAAACTGAGCAACCCAGCCATTGGGACCTCAGAGCAGGAGGCCCACATCCCCATGGGGATGGAATTCTGGTAGGAGTGTCCTCACACCACTGAGAACGTATCAGAAAATTTTGGGCGACCAGCAGTTAGGGCCTGGCGCCAGAGGACCCTCATCACCAAGGGAAGGAGGCTCCCAGCAGGCTCCAACTGCCACCAGAGGGCTGACGTCGCCAAGGCGATGTGTGCCAACCAGGCACGAATGACCTCACAGCAGAGGGTCCACCTCAGAGAAGTGTGACGAACCCAGTCAGGATCAGACTCGCACCAGAGGGCCCACATCACCAAATGGATTGGAACCAGGCAGGAGTGTCCTCACATGAGTAGGGCCACATCATCTAAAGGTGAGGAACCCAGAACATGTGGCTTCAAACCATAGGACACCCATCACCAAGGGGCTGGGAGTGAGGCAGGCAGGAGGAGCCTCATAACAGAGGGCCCAAAAATAAGAAAGGTGAGGAATCCAGCAGTTGGAACCTCCCAGCAGGCGGCCCAGAGCACAGAGGCTAGAGGAACCAGGCCAGAGTGAACTAACACCAGACAGCCCACATCATGAAACTGTGAGCAACCCAGACATTGGGACCTCAGAGCAGAAGGCCCACATCCCCATGGTGATGGGAACATGACAGGAGTGTCCTGGCATCACTGGGCTCACATCAGAAAACGTGGGGTGCTCAGAAGTTAGGGCCTGACGCTAGAGGGCACTCATCACCGAGAGGAGGAGGCTCCCAGCAGGCTCCAGCTGCCACCAGAGGGCCAACGTCGCCAAGGCGATGTGTGCCAGCCTGGCAGGAGTGACCTCACAGCAGAGGGCCCACCTCACAGAAGGGTGAGGAACACAGCCAGGATCAGACTCTCACCAGAGGGCCCACATCACCAAGGGGATGGGAACCAGGCAGGAGTGTCCCCACACCAGTGGGACAACATCATCGAAAGGTGAGGATCCCAGCACATGTGTCCTCAAACCAGAGGAACCACATCACCAAGGGGTTCGGAATGAGGCTGGCAGGACTGGCCTCACAACACAGGGTCCATAGAATATAAAAGTTGAGGAATCCAGCAGTTGGAACCTCCCAGCAAGTGGCCCAGAGCACCGAGGCTATGGGATCCAGGCCGCAGTGAACTCACAGCAGAGGGCCCACATCATGAACCTGTGAGCAGCCCAGCTGTTGGGACCTCAGAACAGAAGGCCCACATCCCCATTGGGATGGGAACCTGGCAGGAGTGGCTTTGCACCACTTAGCACATATCAGAAAATGTTAGGAGCCCAGCAGTTAGGGCCTGATGCCAGGGGGCCCTCATAACTGAGGGGAGGAGACTCCCAGCAGGTTCCAACTGCCAACAGAGGGCCCACGTCTACAAGGTGGCATGCACCAGCCAGGCAGTAGTGACCTCACAGCAGAGGGCCTATCTCACAGAAGGGTGAGGAACCGAGGCAGGATGAGACTCTCACCAGAGGGCCCACAACACCAAGGGGATGGGAACCAGTCAGGACTGTCCTCCCACCAGTGGGACCACATCATCGAAAGGTGAGGAACCCAGCACATGTGGCCTCATATCAGAGGACATACATCACAAAGGGGATGGGAGTGAGGCAGGTAGGAGTAGCCTAAAAACAGAGGGCCCAAAGAATAAAAAAAGTGAGGAATCCAGCATTTGGAACCTCCCAGCAGGCGGCCGAGAGCACAGAAGCTATGGGATGCAGGCAGGAGTTAACTAACACCAGAGAGCCCACATCATGAAACTGTGAGCAACCCAGGCATTGGGACCTCAGAGCAGAAAGCCCACATCCCCATGGGGATGGGAACCTGACAGGAGTGTCCTGGCATCACTGGGCTCACATCAGAAAACGTGGGGAGCCCAGCAGTTAGAGCCTGATGCTAGAGGGCCATCATCACCGAGGGCAGGAGGCTCCCAGCAGGTTCCATGTGCCAACAGAGGGCCCACGTCGCCAAGGTGATGTGTGCAAGTCAGGCAGGATTGACCTCACAGCAGAGGGCCTACCTCACAGAAGAGTGAGGAACTCAGCCAGGATAAGACTGTCACCAGAAGGCCCACATCACCAAGGGGATGGGAACCAGGCAGGAGTGTCCTCACACCAGTGGGGCCACATCATTGAAAGTTGCCTAACCCAGCACATGTGGCCTCAAACCAGAAGACCCACATCACGAAGGGGTTGCGAGTGAGGCAGGCAGGAGGAGCATCACAACACAGGACCCATAGAATACAAAAGTTGAGGAATCGAGCAGTTGGAACCTCCCAGCAGGCAGCCAAGACCACAGAGGCTATGGGATCCAGGCCACAGTGAACTAACACCAGAGAGCCCACATCATGAAATTGTGATCAACCCAGCCGTTGGAACCTCAGAGCAGAAGGCCCACATCCCCATGGGGATGGGAACCTAAGAGGAGTGCTTGAGCAACACTGGGCTCACTAAGAAAAGTTGGGGAGCCCAGCAGTTAGGGCCTGACATCAGAGGGCCCTCAGCACAGAGCTGAGGAGGCTCCCAGCAGGGTCCAATTGCCACCAGAGGGCTCATGTCAACAAGGCGAGGTGAGCAACCCAGGCAAGAGTTACCTGATAGTAGAGGGCCCACCTCACAGATGGGTGAGGAACCCAGCCAGGATCAGACTCTCACCAGAGGGCCCACATCACAAAGGGGATGGGACCCAGTCAGGATTATCCTCACACCAGTGGGGCCTCATCATCTTAAGGTGAGGAACCCAGCACATGTGTCCTCAAACCAGAGGACCCACATCACCAAGGGCCTTGGAGTGAGGCAGGCAGGAGTAGCCTCACAACACAGGGCACATAATATAAAAAACGTGAGGATTCCAGCATTTAGACCTTCCAGCAGGCGGCCCAGAACACCGAGGCTATGGGATCCAGGCCACAGTGAACTCACAGCAGAGGGCCCACATCACAAAACTGTGAGCAACCCAGGAGTTGAGACCTCAGCGCAGAAGGACCACATCCCCATGGGAATGGGAACCTGGCTGGAGTGTCCTCGCACCACTGGGCGCACATCAGAAAATGTGGGGAGCCCACCATTTAGGGCCTGACGCCAGAGGGCCGTCATCACCGAGAGGAGGAGGCGCCCTGCACGCTCCAACTGCCACCAGAGGGCTCACGTCTCCAAGGTGACGTGTGCCAGCCAGGCAGGAGTGACCTCACAGCAGAGGGCCTACCTCACAGAACGTTGAGGAACCCAGCCAGGATTAGACTCTCGCCAGAGGGCCCACCTCACCAAGGGGATGGGAACCAGGCAGGAGTGTCCTCACACGAGTGGGGTCACATCATCGAAAGGTGAGGAACGCAGCACATGTGGCCTCAAGCCATAGGACAGTCATCACCAAGGGGCTGGCAGTGAGGCAGGCAGGAGGAGCCTCACAACAGAGGGCACATAGAATAAAAAAGTTGAGGAATCCAGCAGTTGGAACCTCCCAGCAGGCGGCTCAGAGCACCGATGATAAGGGATCCTTGCCGGAGTGAACTCACAGCAGAGGGCCCACATCATGGTACTGTGAGCAAGCCAGCCGTTTTGACCTCAGAGCAGAAGGCCCATATCGCCATGGGGATGGGAACCTGGCAAGAGTCTCCTCACTCACTTGGCGCACATCAGAAAATGTGGGGAGCCCAGCAGTTATGGCCTAAGGCAAGAGGGCCCTCATCACCGAGGGGAGGAGGATCCCAGCACACTCCAACTGCCACCAGAGGGCCCACGTCGCCAAGGTGACGTGTGCCAGACAGGCATGATTGACCTCACAGCAGAGGGCCCACCTCACAGAAGGGTGAGGAACCCAGACAGGATCAGACTCTCACCTGAGGGCCCACATCAGCAAGGGGATGGGAACCAGTCAGGACTGTCTTCCCTCCAGTGGGGTCACATCATCGAAAGGTGCGGAACCCAGCACATGTGGCCTCAAATCAGAGGACACATATCACAAAGGGAATGGGAGTGAGGCAGGCAGGAGTAGCCTAAAAACAGAGGGCCCAAAGAATAAGAAAGGTGAGGAATCCAGCAGTTGGAACCTCCCAGCAGGCGGCCCAGAGCACAGAAGCTATGGGATGCAGGCAGGAGTGAACTAACAGCAGAGAGCCCACATCATGAAACTGTGAGCAACCCAGGCTTTGGGACCTCAGAGCAGAAGGCCCACACCCCAATGGGGATGTGAACCTGGCTGGAGTGTCCTCGCACCACTGGGCGCACATCACAAAATGTAGGGAGCCCAGCAGTTAGGGCCTGATGCCAGAGGGCCCTCATCACCGAGGAGAGGAGGCTCCCAGCAGGCTCCAAGTGCCACCAGAGGGCTCATGTCCACAAGGCGAGGTGAGCAAGCCAGGCAAGAGTGACCTCACATCAGACGGCCCACCTCACAGATGGGTGAGGAACCCAGCCGGGATCAGACTCTCAACAGAGGGCCCACATCACCAAGGGGATGTGAACCAGGCAGGAGTCTCCTAAGACCATTGGTCCCACATCATCGAAAGGTGAGGAACCCAGCACATGTGGCCTCAAACCAGACGACACACATCACGAAGGGGCTGGGAGTGAGGCAGGCAGGAGGATCCTCACAACAGAGGGCCCAAAAAATTAAAAAAGTGAGGAATCCAGCAGTTGGAACCTCCCAGCAGGCAGCCAAGAGCACAGAGGCTATGGGATCCAGGCTTCTGTGAACTAACACCAGAGAGCCCACATCATGAAAATGTGAACAACCCAGCCGTTGGGACCTCAGAGCAGAAGGCCCACATCCCCATGGAGATGGGATCCTAAGAGGAGTGCCAAAGCATCACTGGGCTCCCTAAGAAAAGTTGGTGAGCCCAGCAGTTAGGGCCTGACGCAAGAGGACCCTCATCACCGGGGGAAGAGATTCCCAGCACGCTCCAACTGCCACCATACGGCTGACTTCACCAAGGCAATGTGTGCCAGCCATGCAGGAGTGACCTATCAGCAGAGGGTCTCCCTCACAGGTGGGTGAGGAACAAAGCCAGGAACAGACTCTCACCAGGGGGTCCACATAACCACGTGGATGAGAACCAAGCAGGAGTGTCCTCACACTAGTGGGGCCACATCATTGAAAGGTGAGGAACCCAGCAAAAGTGGCCACAAACCAGAGGACCCACATCACCAAGGGGTTGAGAGTGAGGTAGGTGTCTGGACGGGCATATTTAACACTCATTTCCCACCAGGAAGAGGAATTAACCAAAGGCTCAGCGTGCCCTGCCAGAAGCAGATTAGGGCCTGAAGCAGTCTTGCGGGTTTGCGGCCAGCTCACAAGAAAGCGAGTTGAAGAAAGGAGCTCAGGGGCCCTGTAATTCACAAACCTGCAGAGTTATAAATGACAGATAACGTCCAAAAATATATTGAAGTAAGGCTGCGAAGAGGACTTGAAAGCGGGGCAGAATTGCAGGAAACCGATTTCAGGAGGTAGACTGGATTTGCATTTAAAGCATAGGAAAAGAGGCAGAACATCGACAATGATGCACTTGGCAACAAAGGGCGTATGAGTTTGTTCCTGAATATATTCAGGAAAAAACACATACGCCCTTTTTGGCAAACCAAGCAAGCTTGCAATGGAAATCCGAACTACTATGAAGTGTCACTTCCCCCCGGTCTAAAGGGCCACTGAGAAAAGTGTAAAATCCAGAAAGGCAAGACAGGCCATGGGGAAAAAGGAGCCTTGTTATGCTTATGGGCGGGATGTACATTGCCAACAGCCACTCTGGAGAAGTGTATGGTGTTTCCTGATACATCTGAAAAACAAAGCAACAGAATCTAGGGCATTTCCACTTATGGTCCTATAGCTTAGGGAAATTAAAATAAAAAAGACACAGCCACCCCAAAATTTACAACGGCTCTGTTTACAGGAGCCTCTTCTACAGTACAAGTTAAATATCCCAGAGAACAAATAATTGATAAAGAAGTTGCGGTACTTATGTACAACAGAATACCACTCAGCAATGAAATCTGTGTCACCAGGCCTGTACCAGCATAATGAGTGGATTGAGGCATGATGATTCTAAGTGAAATAAGTCACACAGAAAAAGAAACATCATAAGGTATCACTAATGCACCGAATGTAAACTTGGCTACACATGAACTGAATTACAAAACAGAACAGGGTCTCAAGTTTAGAAAACCAACTTATGCTTGCTTAAGGGGAAAGGTGAGTTGGGGTGCTGCATAAAACCAGAGTTTGAAATTAGCACAGATACCGTTCCATAAGCCAAATATGTAATAGACAAGACCTACCCGTTGCTCAACGAAATGGACTCAACAATGAGGTATCACCTCACACCTGTTAGAATGGGCATCATCTGAAAATCTACAAACAACAAATGCTGGAAAGGGTGTGGAGAAAAGGAACACTCTTCCACTATTGTTGGGAATATAAATTGATACAGTCACTATGGAGAACAATATGGAGTTTCTTAAGAAACTAATAATAGAATTACCATATGATACAGCAATCCCAGGACTGGACATATACTCAGACAAAACCAGAAATCAAAAAGAGACATTCACCGCAATGTTCATTGCATCACTATTTACAATATCGAGGTAATGGAAGCAACCTAAATGCCCACAGACAGACGAATGCATAAAGCTGTGGTACATATATAAAATGGAATATTACTAAGCCATGAAAGGAATGAAATTGGGTCATCTGTAGAGACGTCGATGGATCTAGAGACTGTCCTACAGAGTGAAGTAAGTCAGAAAGAGAAAAACAAATCTTGTATATTCATGCATATATGTGGAACCTAGAAAAACTGTACAGATTAACCATTTTGCAAGGCATAAATAGAGCAACAGATGTAGACAACAATCGTATGGACAACAAGGGGGGAAAGCTCTTGGAGGGGTGGTGGTGGGAGGAGTTGAGAGATTGGGATTGGCATGTAAACATTTATATGTATAAAATAGATAACCAATGAGAACCTGCTGTATAAAAATATAAAATAAAATTCAAAATTAAAAAGAAATAAAATTTAAAAAATAAAACAGAAAAAACAATTATTCCCTTCACATACATGTATTTATATGAATAAATTATTTCCATGCTTATATCTGTAAATACAAAAAAGAGGAATAAAATCTACCTTGAACCAAAAACGAAAAAGAGAAAAAAAAAAACAGAACCCACCAGTTACTCAGAGGAAAACCGTATCAGGGCACTTGCTCCAGTTGTAAACAATTCTGAAGTTGGTCAGTGGTGGGGAATCGTCTCCCATTCAGCCAGCAGCCCCCACACAACAAGCGTCCTCATTGCAAAGCTGGGGCACCGTGCCGAGGCATCTGTGAGTAAACGTGAGCTGAGCCCCAGGCCACTTGCTGCTGAACTGTTCCCACCCTTCCCAGGTAAAACACCTGAATATATACAAGGACTTGAAAGCCTAGAGGAAGGGCCATGGAGCCACACGAGTGACAGCATGCCAGCTGACTTGGTGCCTGCAGGCCAGCCAGGATGGTCCTGGCCCTGGGTGCTCTTCTGGAAGATTTCCATTTCCCTGCCTGAGATACCCGTCCTGTCCCTGCCCCCACTGCTTTTTTCCTTCCTCACCTCTGCCCAGGGAGAAATTCCAGCAGCAGGTATGGGTGACACATCCTCTTCTTTAGCAGGTGGCAGCCTGGCATCTGCTGCAGAAAGTCCAGCAGAGCCCCACTCACACTGGGCCACCCACAAAGCCGTGGCCTCTCACTCCCTCCCACCAGCCCAGCCCCGAGACTGCTGACAGGGCAGAGAAAATGGCGTCAGGCACAGCTGCAGGGGCTTTTGCTGCCTGGAGTGGTATTTATATTGATCTCAACCCAGGCACACCTGGGGAGGGCTGGCCAGCATGGTAAGGCTGCCCAGGTAGCCAATCATCACCCCTCAGGGGCTCACAGTTGCAGAAAATGGAACTTGCTGAACCGGCCAGGTCCAAGGAACAGGTGTGGGCTCCTGAGAGTCAGGATAGACAAGGGGCTGCAGCTTTGGCTTGTTTTCTAATCATTTTATCTGGCCCATGAGTGGGAGACAACTTCAAGAAAACCCTCTCCTAATGAGAGGAACCCAGGAGTCAGGGAGAGGAGGGGTGGGTGGTGGTTGGAGACAGAGGCCTGGTGCCCTGGGTGCAGTGGAAGTCTCTGGAAGACCAGGTGGAGGGAGGCCACACAGAGTGATGCCCAGGGTCACAGACCTGTCGGAGCTGCTGTTTGTTAGTTCAAGTCCTGCTCTGAGGTGCTCTGTGTCAGCTCTGAGCGACAGGTGAGCTGGGGGTGCTCTTCAATGAGGGCTGTGTGCACGGTTCCTGTGTGCCCAGCCCTGCCACGGTACCTGCAAGGGTAGCTCTGTATCCTGGGAGGGGCCTGACCATGAGAGCCCCGTGGGCTGGGTTGGGGGTGGGGTACCTGCCCAGGAGAGCTCCATATCCTGGGATTGGCCTGACCACGAGAGCCCCATGGGCTGCTGGGGACCTGGTAAAGGATGTCAGGACAGTCAGTGAAGCCACCGAGGATATACCTCCAGTTGCTCCTGATTCCTACACCCTGCTGGTCATTCTACCAACCACCAGGACATGGTATTCTGTATTAGTCTTCAATGATGCCTTCTTTTGTATTCCATTAGTCCCAGAGTCACAAGAAATTTTGGCTTGTGAGTGGCAGGACTCAACATACAACTAAAACAATACTTCCGGGCCGTCTTGCCCCAAGGGTTCAAAAATTCCCACACCATCTTTGGGGAAAGCTTAGCTAACGACCGAAAAGTTCTACCTCTGGAAAAGGAAACCCTCCTTCAATATGCAGACGACATTCTGATCGCCAGCCCTACTAAGGAGGCCTCTGAACTACCAAGCCAATAAAGGATAGAAGTTGTCCAAGAAAAAGCTCAAATATCACAGACTGCGGTGACCTGCCTGGGCTTCATTCTCACACAAGGTCAGAGAAGCCCATCCCAGGAAAGGGAAGAAACCATTTGCAGCCTTACCCCTTTCTAAAACTAGAAGACAGCTTAGGGGTTCCTGGGGAGGCCAGGGTTTGCTGCTTCTGGATCCCTAACTACAGTCTACTAGCTGGGCCTCTATATGAAACACTGAAAGGAAAAGATGATGATCCTTTTGAACAGAATCCAGAAGTGGCCTTTCAAGAATGGAAAGAGCAGTCAATTCAGACCTTTGCCCTGGAACTCCCTAATTGAGCTAAACCCTTTGACCTTTCCATTCCCGGTGAAAGGTGAATCGCCATTGGAGAATTAGTGCAAAAACTGGGACCACTTGAAATGGAACAACGCAAGAATGCCATCCAGGTAGGATAAACTACAGTCACCAAGGGGCTTGGCCCACTGCCACATCTGGCCAAGATACTGGCGGTATCTAAAAACCTGGAAATCAGCAGCCCAAAAGGCCACCTCCCTCCTAAGGGAAAAGGACCCCACGTGGTGATCCTAATCACCAACCATGCCCTGAAGTTGCAGGGTTCGCTCCGTGGGCACACCGACCTCGAGTGAGGAGGCCCTCCAACTCCAACATCCAGAGAGATAACCGGAGGCAACAGGGCACCATGACGACTCATGTGAACATCACTTGACCTGGAGTTTCTCTCATAAAACAACAATAGTGTGTCCCGAAGGAGTAGACTACTGCTTGCAGGACTTCCTGCACCCGGAGGGGAGCTAATAATCTTGGCAGGGGAACCGTATATCACACTGTCACCATAGAAAAGCCTACAGACACCGTGATGATGGTGGCCAATAAGACCGGCTGGACTCCTGTTTACTTCAAAAGGCTGTTGACTCAGTGGCCATCATGGTCCTTGATCACCACTGACCCTGGACTGTCTGGGAGTTGAGCGGGCAGGGCTCTGACACCTGGTGCTGATTTTATGTTAATTCAGGGGCCTAACTGAAGAAAGAGCAGACTACTGGTCAGAGCATCTAGGCTGGCAGAAACGGTCAGCCTAAGGTGGCCGAACAAATGTGGGGCGGGGTGAAACCGGCCCCCACAGCGTCTCTGCACATCTCTTTCCTGGACCCTTAAAGGTCATTAGAATCTATAACACTTCCAATGCTGGTGCTCAGGCGGACGAGCAGGGAGGCAGGGGTCCTGGGGCCAATCAACGTCACCTGGAGGCTGCTGGGGAGAAGTTCTGACCCTCGTCCCCTGGTATGAGGGCTCCCAACTCAGCACTCAGCAGTTACAGAAGAAGGGTCTGCACCCTCAGCACTCCAAGAGTGAGGAACGGGACAAAAGGCAGAGGAGGGGTTTGTCCCCAGCAAAGCCCATTAAAAATCCCTGGGAGATAAAAATAGAATCTGGGCAATAAAGTCAAGTCTGACCTTTTTTATCCTTTGTGCTTTGTCTAATTTCACGTGCTCCTAGGGTCCCGCATGCAGAGGTTCCACACCCGGCACTTCAGACCAGATTTCCTGGTGCAGAATGGCTGGGTCGACACCTCAGCTCCTGGGGCCCAGTGCAGACTCCGAGATATAGAGCCTGAGCTGCAGCCAACCCGGCCCTTGAGAGCTCCGCCCCCTCCCTCCCACTGACTCTGACAGGATCTCTACACAGCAGCCCAGCCCACAGCCCACGGGGTAGTGCATGCTCTCACCTCTCCATTCTCTGATGAAAATATAAAGTTTCCTTTGCTTGGGAACCAAACTCAGTCTCGATCTGTTGGCCCCAATGACACTGGGCAGGGGGACCCTTGTTGGGGTCCACTCTGGAGGATCAGTAACAGAAATTGAGACTATTGTAACTTCAATGAACAGATGTGTGAGCCAAACTGTAGTTAACATAGAACAGTTTATAAGGCTCGGGTAAAATAAGATGTTTCTAACACTTCCATTTGATATTTCCATCACTTTATTATAAGCAAGTTCAGTGAGAAGGTTTGTCCTATTTGTCAGGTCAATATTAGAGAAATGAAGTGATTTCTTTCCAAGGATGTACATCTAATAATCTTGGTTAAAGCTTCAATCTTGTTTTAAATGCTTTTCCATTGAAAATGATACCTCTCTTTCAGCTCCCCCATTTCTGAGAAGTATAAAATCTTATAATTTATTATTACCAAAGGGGAAAGGTGGGAGGAGGGATAAATTAACAGTTTGGAATTAACACATACACACTGCTATGTATAAAATAGATCATCAACAAGGAACTACTGTATAGCACAGGGAACTACACTCAATATTGTGCAATAACCTATAAGGGGAAATAATCGGAAAAAGAATAGATATTTTTATTGACATCATCTATCAATGACAGTTAAAGTGTAACCTAAGGGAAGCCGGTGGTGAGTGCTTCTGACCCTGAAGACTTCAGTCATCTAAAGTTTGGACTCTGCCTACTTCCCAAGGCCCTTAATGAACATATGTGTAGCCGTAGCTTAAAAAACTCCCCAGTTTGGGTTTCGGGGAGACACTGATTTTGAAAAAGCCCTGGTGTTCTCCTTACATGAATGGGACTCTTCCTACTGCTAAAACATGTCTGTCACATCCAGAGGATGGTATACCGTCTGATCGGGAAGAGTTTGGAAAAGGCATCTCATCTCCTCATCTCCTGGTGCTCGGGTTCACCCCTCCAGCGTCTTTACTAACAGTCTCCCCACTTGGAGATGTCAACACTGTCAACATCCTGTTGCGTACAGTTTGGAATTTGTCCAGAGGATGAAGCGGAAGGATGAGGAACAATGAGAGACAAGTCCTAGGTGTTCAGACAGGCACATGTCACTCTAATTTCCAATCAGGAAGATGAATTGACCAAAGGCTAGGGTTGCCCATGGAAACAGTATAGGGCTTGAGGAAATCCCACTGCTTTGTGGCCAGTTCCCATAAACACAAGTTGAACAATGGAACTCAGGGGCAGTAAAATTCACGAAACTGCAGAGTTGAAAATATCTATCACTGAAAAATGTCTTGAGGAAAGTCAGAGAAAAGGATTGGCAAGCAAGGGAGAATGGCAGGAAAGGGATTTGA
The DNA here is from genome assembly GCF_964270905.1 of Leucopleurus acutus. NCBI lineage: Eukaryota > Metazoa > Chordata > Mammalia > Artiodactyla > Delphinidae > Leucopleurus > Leucopleurus acutus. The sequence goes on from NW_028139192.1 coordinate 18,060, forward strand.
GGAGGTAGAAAGGACTCGCCATTAAGCACAAGAAAAGGGGCTGAACATTTCCGACATTGCATTTGGCCAAAAAGGCTGTATGCGTTTTTTTCTGTATATATTCAAGAAAAGGGCATACACTTTTTTAGCCAACCAAACAGGTGGGCACTGGAAATCAATACTACAAAAGATATCACTTCGCATCAGTCAGAAGAGCCATCCTCATAAAGTGTAAACGCCAGAAATGCAGGACAGGGCAAGGAGAGGAGGGAGCCCTGTGAGGCTTATAGTGGAAATGTATATTGCCAACGGCCATTCTGGAGAACTGTATTGTGTTTACTAAAGCATCTAAAAAATGAGCTACAGAGCATAGGGCACTTGCACTCATGGGCGTATATCTTGGGAAAAACAAAAATCGAGAGGACACAGGCACCCCAATGTTTACTGCCTCTCTGTTTAAAAGATCCTCGACTAGGATATAACTTAAATGTCTCTGGAGGGAAAAAATGGATAGAGATGTGGTACTTATGTAGAGTGGAATATTACTCAGCCTGGAAATCAATGAAATATGGCCAGTTGTAACAACTCCGGAGGAGTTACGTATGATCATTCTAAGTGACATAAATATGTAGAAAACACGTGTAAGGCTGCTAAACGGGAAAGGTGGGGAGGGGTGAGGCATCATCCAGGAGGTTGAAATTAGCAAAGATACCATTCCAAATACCAAACTGATAATCAACAAGGCCTACACGGTAACTAAAAGAACTGCACTCAGCACACTCAAGTCACCGGAAAAGAATATCTATGACTGGTAAGAATCTGAAAAAGAAATTATTGATGTCTCTCTGTACGTGAATCAAGTGGATGTACAGCAGCAAGAAACAGAGCTTTGAAAATCAGCTGTAAACAACATAGTAATAAATTGAAAAAAATAAACGACAGAGAGACAGAGAAAACCTCTTACAACTTTTCCTCAGGGACGGTGATGCAACATGGATTGAACACATCTAGACCCACAGCAGGATGAGACATAAGGCTGGAAACTGTTCGCACTAAGAGAAATGTGGGGTTGGGTGAGGAAATGCACACCCTTTAAAGTAATACTACCTGGTACCCATTCAATGGGTCCCAAATCTGCAGGTTCAAGGAATCTTCCTACAGCTAAAACATGCATGGAAAACCCAGAGGACTGTACACCATGTGATCGGGAGATGTGTCTAAAATGCACCTCATTTATCCTCTCCTGGTGCTCCTGTTCATCATTCCAGCCACGTTACTTAGAATCTCCCCACTTAGAGAATCAGCACATTTAAACTTCTGTTTCACACATTTTGCAAATTGTGAGGAGGATGAACGGGAACAGGGGGAAACAATGAGAGAATAGTTGTAGGGGTTTGGACGGGCACATGTCACTCTAATTTCCCATTAAGAATAAGAATTAAAAAAAGGCTCATCCCGCCTCGCCGGAGCCAAAATAGGGCCTGAAGCAATCCTGCAGTTTTGAGGCCAGCTCACAAAAGAGCAACTTAAAAAATGGAGCTCAGGGTCACTGCAATTCACAAACCTGCAGAGTTATAAATGAAAACTAACGTCCAAAAATATGTTGAGGTAAGGCAAAGAAGAGGATCTGAATGCAAGACAGAATTGCAAGAAACAGATTTCAAGAGATAGATTGGACTCGCCTTTAAAGCACATGAAAAGCGGCAGAATTTCGACAATGATGCAGTTGGCCCAAAAGGGAGTATGTGTTATTTCCTGAATATATCCAGGAAAAAACGCATACGCACTTTATGGGCAACCAAGCAAGCAAGCAATGCAAATGTGCACAACAAAGAAGTCTCATTTCCCACCGGTCAAAAGGGCCATCCGAAAAAATTGTAAAAACCAGAAATGCAGGACAGGCCATGGAGAACAGGGAGCCTTTATACGCTGATGGACAGTGTGTGAACTGCCGAGAGCCACTCTGGAGAAGTGTATGGTGGTTCCTAAATCATCTAAAAAACAGAGCGACAGAGCATAGGGCACTTCCAATCACGGGAGTATATCTAGGGAAGTCTAAAAATCAACAAGACACAAGCACACCACAGTTTAGGGCTACTCTGTTTACAAGAACCTCAACTTCAGTACACCTTAAATATCCCAGGAAAGAGAACAATGGATAAAGAAAATGTGGTACTTATGTACAATGGAATATCTCTTCACCATGAAATCAATGTAATAAGGCTAGTAGAAGGATAAAGAGTGGATTGAGGTCCGATAATACTACTTGAAATAAGTCAAACAGAAAAAGAAACATATCATAAGATATCACTTATAGAGGGAGGATAAATATGGCTGCACAAAAAATGAATGACAAAACAGAACAGTGTCTCACATTTAGAAAACACACTTATGTCAGCTTAAGGGGAAAGGAGAGGTGGGGTGATGCATAAAACCAGAGTTTGAAATTAGCACAGATACCGTTCAATAAACCAAATAGGTATCAGACAAGATCTACACCTTGCTCAATGAACTGGCCTCAACACACCCTATACACCACAGAGAAATATATCTGAGTAATAAGAATCTTAAAACCCATGTATTGATATATCTCCATAAGGGAATCAAGTGTGCGCAGAGCGGCACAAACACAGCAGTGAAAATGAGCTAAACCCCATTATAGAAATAAATTTTAAAACCAAAACGCAGAAACAATGAAAGAGAGAAAAATTCTTACAAAATTCGCTCAGGGGCTGTGATGCAACCTGGAATGACCACATATAAACCCACAGCTGGATAAGACATAAGGCTGGACACTTGGGGCTGAAAGGATTGGAGAGCTTTGGTGAGCAACTGCCGAAAGTTTAATGCAATACTTCATGCTACTTATTCCAAGGGTCCCAACACTCCAAGTTGAAGGGAATCTTCCTACAGCTAAACCATGCATGGGAAATCCAGCAGATGGTATACCATATGATCGGGAAAGGTTTCTAAAATGCACCTCATTTTCCTCTCCTGGGGCTCCGGATCAACATTCCAGCCACTTTACTAACAACATCTCCACATGGAGAGTCAATGCCTTTAAGTTCCGGTATCGCACAGTCTGCAGTTAGTGCGGAGGATGAATGGGAATAGGGGGAACCAGTGAGAAAATAGCTGTAGCGGTTTCAATGGGCACATGTCACTCTAATTTCACATCAGGAAGAAGAATTAACCAAAGGCAGAGCAAGGCGCCCCAGAAGAAGAATAGGGCCTGAAGAAATCCTGTGGATATGAGGCAAGATCACAAAAATAAGAGCTGAAAAATGGAGCTAAGGGCCACTGCAATTGAAAAACCTGCAGAGTTATAAAGGCCAACTATTTTCCAAACGTATATTGAGGTAAGGCTATGAAGAGGAACTGAGAGCAAGGCAGAACTGCAGGAAACCGATTTCAGGAGGTAGACTGGAATTGCACTGAAAACATATGAAAAGACTCAGAACGTCGACGATGATGCACTTGGCCAAAAAGGGCGTATGCGTTCTTTCCTGAATATATTCAGGAAGAAACACATACGCCCTTTCTGGCCAACCAAGCAAGCTCGCAAAGGAAATCTGCACTACAATGAAGTCTCACTGCCCCCCGGTCAAAGGGCCTTCTGAAAAAAGTGTAAAATCCAGAAAGGCAGGACAGGCCATGGAGAACTGGAAGCCTTGTTATGCTGATGGGCGAGATGAAAATGGCCAACAGCCACTCTGGAGAAGTGTATGGTGTTTCCTGAAACATCCAAAAAACTAAGCAACAGAGCCTAGGGCACTTCCACTTATGGTCCTATAGCTTAGGGAAATTAAAATCAAAAAGACACAGCCACCCCAAAGTTTGGGATGGCTCTGTTTACAAGAACCTCGTTTACGGTACAAGTTAAATATCGCAAAAAGCGAAAAATGGATAAAGAAGTTGTGGTACTTACGTACAATGCAATATCACTCAGCAATGAAATCTATGTCATCAGGCCCGGAGCAGCATAATGAGTGGATTCAGGTACGATGATTCTAAGTGAAATTAGTCACACAGAAAAAGAAACATCATAAGATATCACTACTACACGGAATGTAAACTTGGCTACACAGGAACTGAATTACAAAACAGAACAGGGTCAAAAATGTAGAAAACCAACCTATGCTTGCTTAAGGGGAAAGCCGATATGGGGTGCTGCATGAAACCAGAGATTAAAATTGACACAGATACCGTTCCATAAGCCAAAAATATAATAGACAAAAGGTACCCCTTGCTCAACGAAGTGGACTCAACACCCTATATTAAACGCCTAGGAATATACCTGACTAGTAAGAATCTACCTGACTAGTAAGAATCTTAAAACCTATGGATTTATATGTCTCCGAAAGAGAATCAAGCGTGTGTACAGCGGCATAAACGCAGCAGTGATAGGATTGGTGAGGTTCGGTGAGCAAATGCAGACCCTTTGAAGTCATATTGCATGGTACCCATTCCATGGGTCTCAACTCTCCAGGTTTAATGGATTCTTCCTTCAGCTAAAACATGCATGTGGAACCCAGAGTATGATCCACCGTGTGATCGGGAGACGTGTTCAAATGTGTTTCAGTTTTCGTCCCCTGGTACTCGGGTACAACATTCCAGACACTTTACTAACACTATCCCCACTTGGAGAGTCAGTGCCTTTAACCTCCTGTTTGGCCCAGTTAGCAATTTCTGCGGAAGATGAACAGGAATAGGGAGAACCAATGAGAGACTAGCTGGAGGTGTCTGGACGGGCAAATTAAACTCTCATTTCCCACCAGGAAGAGGAATTAACCAAAGGCTCAGCATGCCGTGCCGGAACCAAACTAGGGCCTGAAGCAATCCTGCGGTGTTGCGGCCAGCTCACAAGAAAGCGAGTTGAAGAAAGGAGCTCAGGGGCACTGTAATTCACAAACCTGCAGAGTTATAAATGACAGCTATCTTCCAAAAATATATTGAAGTAAGGCTGCCAAGAGGAGTTGAAAGCGGGGCAGAATTGCAGGAAACCGATTTCAGGAGGTAGACTGGAATTGCATGTAAAGCATAGGAAAAGAGGCAGAACGTCCACAATGAGACACTTGGCCAAAAAGGGCGTATGTGTTTTTTCCTGAATATATTCAGGGAAAAACGCATACGCCCTTTTTGGCCAACCAAGCGAGCTTGCAAAGGAAATCTGCACTACAATGAAGTCTCACTGCCCCCCGGTCAAAAGGGCCATCTGAAAAAAGTGTAAAATCCAGAAAGGCAGGACAGGCCATTTAGAACTGGGAGCCTTGTTATGCTGATGGGCGGGATGTAAATTGCCAGCAGCCACTCTGGAGAAGTGTATGGTGTTTCCTGAAACATCCAAAAAACAAAGCAACAGAGCCTAGGGCACTTCGACTTATGGTCCTATAGCTTAGGGAAATTAAAATCAAAAAGACACAGCCACCCCAAAGTTTGGGACGGCTCTGTTTACAAGAACCTCGTTTACGGTACAAGTTCAATATCACAGAAAGCGAAAAATGGATAAAGAAGTTGTGGTACTTACGTACAATGCAATATCACTCAGCAATGAAATCTATGTCATCAGGCCCGTAGCAGCATAATGAGTGGATTCAGGTACGATGATTCTAAGTGAAATTAGTCACACAGAAAAAGAAACATCATAAGATATCACTAATACATGGAATGTAAACTTGGCTACACAAGAACTGAATTACAAAACAGAACAGGGTGTCAAATGTAGAAAACCAACTTATGCTTGCTTAAGGGGACGGGTGAGTTGGGGTGCTGCATAAAACCAGAGATTGAAATGAGCAGAGATACAGTTCCATAAGCCAAATATGTAATAGACAAGAGCTACTCCTTGCTCAACGAAGTGGACTCAACACCCCATATTAAACGCCTAAGAATATACCTGACTAGTAAGAATCTACCTTACTAGTAAGAATCTTAAAACCTATGGATTTATATGTCTCCGAAAGAGAATCAAGCGTGTGTACAGCGGCATAAACGCAGCAGTGATAGGATTGCTGAGGTTCGGTGAGCAAATGCAGACCCTTTGAAGTCATATTGCATGGTACCCATTCCATGGGTCTCAACTCTCCCTGTTTAAGGGATTCTTCCTTCAGCTAAAACATGCATGTGGAACCCAGAGTATGATCCACCATGTGGTCGGAAAACGTGTTCAAATGTGTCTCAGTTTTCGTGCCCTGGTACTCGGGTGCAACATTCCAGACGCTTTACTAACACTCTCCCCACTTGGAGAGTCAGTGCCTTTAACCTCCTGTTTGGCCCAGTTAGCAATTTCTGCGGAAGATGAACAGGAATAGGGAGAACCAATGAGAGATTAGGTGGAGGTTTCCGGACGGGCCAATTTAACTCTCATTTCCCACCAGGAAGAGGAATTAACCAAAGGCTCAGCATGCCGTGCCGGAACCAAACTAGGGCCTGAAGCAATCCTGCGGTGTTGCGGCCAGCTCACAAGAAAGCGAGTTGAAGAAAGGAGCTCAGGGGCACTGTAATTCACAAACCTGCAGAGTTATAAATGACAGCTATCTTCCAAAAATATATTGAATTAGGATGCCAAGAGGAGTTGAAAGCAGGGCAGAATTGCAGGAAACCGATTTCAGGAGGTAGACTGGAATTGCATGTAAAGCATAGGAAAAGAGGCAGAACGCCCACAATGATGCACTTGGCCAAAAAGGGCGTATGCGTTTTTTCCTGAATATATTCAGGAAAAAACGCATACGCCCTTTTTGGCCAACCAAGCAAGCTTGCAAAGGAAATCTGCACTACAATGAAGTCTCACTGCCCCCCGGTCAAAAGGGCCATCTGAAAAAAGTGTAAAATCCAGAAAGGCAGGACAGGCCATGGAGAACTGGGAGCCTAGTTATGCTGATGGGCGGGATGTAAATTGCCAGCAGCCACTCTGGAGAAGTGTATGGTGTTTCCTGAAACATCCAAAAAACAAAGCAACAGAGCCTAGGGCACTTCCACTTATGGTCCTATAGCTTAGGGAAATTAAAATCAAAAAGACACAGCCACCCCAAAGTTTGGGACGGCTCTGTTTACAAGAACCTCGTTTACGGTACAAGTTCAATATCACAGAAAGCGAAAAATGGATAAAGAAATTGTGGTACTTACGTACAATGCAATATCACTCAGCAATGAAATCTATGTCATCAGGCCCGTAGCAGCATAATGAGTGGATTCAGGTACGATGATTCTAAGTGAAATTAGTCACACAGAAAAAGAAACATCATAAGTTATCACTAATACACGGAATGTAAACTTGGCTACACAAGAACTGAATTACAAAACAGAACAGGGTGTCAAATGTAGAAAACCAACTTATGCTTGCTTAAGGGGACGGGTGAGTTGGGGTGCTGCATAAAACCAGAGATTGAAATGAGCACAGATACCGTTCCATAAGCCAAATATGTAATAGACAAGAGCTACTCCTTGCTCAACGAAGTGGACTCAACACCCCATATTAAACGCCTAAGAATATACCTGACTAGTAAGAATCTACCTTACTAGTAAGAATCTTAAAACCTATGGATTTATATGTCTCCGAAAGAGAATCAAGTGTGTGTACAGCGGCATAAACGCAGCAGTGATAGGATTGCTGAGGTTCGGTGAGCAAATGCAGACCCTTTGAAGTCATATTGCATGGTACCCATTCCATGGGTCTCAACTCTCCATGTTTAAGGGATTCTTCCTTCAGCTAAAACATGCATGTGGAACCCAGAGTATGATCCACCATGTGGTCGGAAAACGTGTTCAAATGTGTCTCAGTTTTCGTCCCCTGGTACTCGGGTGCAACATTCCAGACGCTTTACTAACACTCTCCCCACTTGGAGAGTCAGTGCCTTTAACCTCCTGTTTGGCCCAGTTAGCAATTTCTGCGGAAGATGAACAGGAATAGGGAGAACCAATGAGAGATTAGGTGGAGGTGTCCGGACGGGCCAATTTAACTCTCATTTCCCACCAGGAAGAGGAATTAACCAAAGGCTCAGCATGCCGTGCCGGAACCAAACTAGGGCCTGAAGCAATCCTGCGGTGTTGCGGCCAGCTCACAAGAAAGCGAGTTGAAGAAAGGAGCTCAGGGGCACTGTAATTCACAAACCTGCAGAGTTATAAATGACAGCTATCTTCCAAAAATATATTGAATTAGGATGCCAAGAGGAGTTGAAAGCAGGGCAGAATTGCAGGAAACCGATTTCAGGAGGTAGACTGGAATTGCATGTAAAGCATAGGAAAAGAGGCAGAACGCCCACAATGATGCACTTGGCCAAAAAGGGCGTATGCGTTTTTTCCTGAATATATTCAGGAAAAAACGCATACGCCCTTTTTGGCCAACCAAGCAAGCTTGCAAAGGAAATCTGCACTACAATGAAGTCTCACTGCCCCCCGGTCAAAAGGGCCATCTGAAAAAAGTGTAAAATCCAGAAAGGCAGGACAGGCCATGGAGAACTGGGAGCCTAGTTATGCTGATGGGCGGGATGTAAATTGCCAGCAGCCACTCTGGAGAAGTGTATGGTGTTTCCTGAAACATCCAAAAAACAAAGCAACAGAGCCTAGGGCACTTCGACTTATGGTCCTATAGCTTAGGGAAATTAAAATCAAAAAGACACAGCCACCCCAAAGTTTGGGACGGCTCTGTTTACAAGAACCTCGTTTACGGTACAAGTTCAATATCACAGAAAGCGAAAAATGGATAAAGAAGTTGTGGTACTTACGTACAATGCAATATCACTCAGCAATGAAATCTATGTCATCAGGCCCGTAGCAGCATAATGAGTGGATTCAGGTACGATGATTCTAAGTGAAATTAGTCACACAGAAAAAGAAACATCATAAGATATCACTAATACATGGAATGTAAACTTGGCTACACAAGAACTGAATTACAAAACAGAACAGGGTGTCAAATGTAGAAAACCAACTTATGCTTGCTTAAGGGGACGGGTGAGTTGGGGTGCTGCATAAAACCAGAGATTGAAATGAGCACAGATACCATTCCATAAGCCAAATATGTAATAGACAAGAGCTACTCCTTACTCAACGAAGTGGACTCAACACCCCATATTAAACGCCTAAGAATATACCTGACTAGTAAGAATCTACCTGACTAGTAAGAATCTTAAAACCTATGGATTTATATGTCTCCGAAAGAGAATCAAGCGTGTGTACAGCGGCATAAACGCAGCAGTGATAGGATTGCTGAGGTTCGGTGAGCAAATGCAGACCCTTTGAAGTCATATTGCATGGTACCCATTCCATGGGTCTCAACTCTCCCTGTTTAAGGGATTCTTCCTTCAGCTAAAACATGCATGTGGAACCCAGAGTATGATCCACCGTGTGATCGGAAAACGTGTTCAAATGTGTCTCAATTTTCGTTTCCTGGTACTCGGGTGCAACATTCCAGACGCTTTACTAACACTCTCCCCACTTGGAGAGTCAGTGCCTTTAACCTCCTGTTTGGCCCAGTTTGCAATTTCTGTGGAAAATGAACAGGAATAGGGAGAACCAATGAGAGACGAGGTGGAGGTGTCCAGACGGGCAAATTTAACTCTCATTTCCAACCAGGAAGAGGAATTAACCAAAGGCTCAGCGTGCCTTGCCGGAACCACACTAGGACCAGAAGCAATCCTGCGGTGTTGCAGCCAGCTCACAAGAAAGCGAGTTGAAGAAAGGAGCTCAGGGGCACTGTAATTCACAAACCTGCAGAGTTATAAAGGACAGCTATCTTCCAAAAATATATTGAAGTAAGGCTGCCAAGAGGAGTTGAAAGGGGGACAGAATTGCAGGAAACCGATTTCAGGAGGTAGACTGGAATTGCATGTAAAGCATAGGAAAAGAGGCAGAACGTCCACAATGATGCACTTGGCCAAAAAGGGCGTATGCGTTTTTTCCTGAACAGGAAAAAACGCATACGCCCTTTTTGGCCAACCAAGCAAGCTTGCAAAGGAAATCTGCACTACAATGAAGTCTCACTGCCCCCCGGTCAAAAGGGCCATCTGAAAAAAGTGTAAAATCCAGAAAGGCAGGACAGGCCATGGAGAACTGGGAGCCTAGTTATGCTGATGGGCGGGATGTAAATTGCCAGCAGCCACTCTGGAGAAGTGTATGGTGTTTCCTGAAACATCCAAAAAACAAAGCAACAGAGCCTAGGGCACTTCCACTTATGGTCCTATAGTTTAGGGAAATTAAAATCAAAAAGACACAGCCACCCCAAAGTTTGGGACGGCTCTGTTTACAAGAACCTCGTTTACGGTACAAGTTCAATATCACAGAAAGCGAAAAATGGATAAAGAAATTGTGGTACTTACGTACAATGCAATATCACTCAGCAATGAAATCTATGTCATCAGGCCCGTAGCAGCATAATGAGTGGATTCAGGTACGATGATTCTAAGTGAAATTAGTCACACAGAAAAAGAAACATCATAAGATATCACTAATACACGGAATGTAAACTTGGCTACACAAGAACTGAATTACAAAACAGAACAGGGTGTCAAATGTAGAAAACCAACTTATGCTTGCTTAAGGGGACGGGTGAGTTGGGGTGCTGCATAAAACCAGAGATTGAAATGAGCACAGATACCGTTCCATAAGCCAAATATGTAATAGACAAGAGCTACTCCTTGCTCAACGAAGTGGACTCAACACCCCATATTAAACGCCTAAGAATATACCTGACTAGTAAGAATCTACCTGACTAGTAAGAATCTTAAAACCTATGGATTTATATGTCTCCGAAAGAGAATCAAGTGTGTGTACAGCGGCATAAACGCAGCAGTGATAGGATTGGTGAGGTTCGGTGAGCAAATGCAGACCCTTTGAAGTCATATTGCATGGTACCCATTCCATGGGTCTCAACTCTCCATGTTTAAGGGATTCTTCCTTCAGCTAAAACATGCATGTGGAACCCAGAGTATGATCCACCATGTGGTCGGAAAACGTGTTCAAATGTGTCTCAGTTTTCGTCCCCTGGTACTCGGGTGCAACATTCCAGACGCTTTACTAACACTCTCCCCACTTGGAGAGTCAGTGCCTTTAACCTCCTGTTTGGCCCAGTTAGCAATTTCTGCGGAAGATGAACAGGAATAGGGAGAACCAATGAGAGATTAGGTGGAGGTGTCCGGACGTGCCAATTTAACTCTCATTTCCCACCAGGAAGAGGAATTAACCAAAGGCTCAGCGTGCCGTGCCGGAACCAAACTAGGGCCTGAAGCAATCCTGCGGTGTTGCGGCCAGCTCACAAGAAAGCGAGTTGAAGAAAGGAGCTCAGGGGCACTGTAATTCACAAACCTGCAGAGTTATAAATGACAGCTATCTTCCAAAAATATATTGAATTAGGATGCCAAGAGGAGTTGAAAGCGGGGCAGAATTGCAGGAAACCGATTTCAGGAGGTAGACTGGAATTGCATGTAAAGCATAGGAAAAGAGGCAGAACGCCCACAATGATGCACTTGGCCAAAAAGGGCGTATGCGTTTTTTCCTGAATATATTCAGGAAAAAACGCATACGCCCTTTTTGGCCAACCAAGCAAGCTTGCAAAGGAAATCTGCACTACAATGAAGTCTCACTGCCCCCCGGTCAAAAGGGCCATCTGAAAAAAGTGTAAAATCCAGAAAGGCAGGACAGGCCATGGAGAACTGGGAGCCTAGTTATGCTGATGGGCGGGATGTAAATTGCCAGCAGCCACTCTGGAGAAGTGTATGGTGTTTCCTGAAACATCCAAAAAACAAAGCAACAGAGCCTAGGGCACTTCCACTTATTGTCCTATAGCTTAGGGAAATTAAAATCAAAAAGACACAGCCACCCCAAAGTTTGGGACGGCTCTGTTTACAAGAACCTCGTTTACGGTACAAGTTCAATATCACAGAAAGCGAAAAATGGATAAAGAAATTGTGGTACTTACGTACAATGCAATATCACTCAGCAATGAAATCTATGTCATCAGGCCCGTAGCAGCATAATGAGTGGATTCAGGTACGATGATTCTAAGTGAAATTAGTCACACAGAAAAAGAAACATCATAAGATATCACTAATACACGGAATGTAAACTTGGCTACACAAGAACTGAATTACAAAACAGAACAGGGTGTCAAATGTAGAAAACCAACTTATGCTTGCTTAAGGGGACGGGTGAGTTGGGGTGCTGCATAAAACCAGAGATTGAAATTAGCACAGATACCATTCCATAAGCCAAATATGTAATAGACAAGAGCTACTCCTTGCTCAACGATGTGGACTCAACACTCCATATTAAACGCCTAAGAATATACCTGACTAGTAAGAATCTTAAAACCTATGGATTTATATGTCTCCGAAAGAGAATCAAGCGTGTGTACAGCGGCATAAACGCAGCAGTGATAGGATTGGTGAGGTTCGGTGAGCAAATGCAGACCCTTTGAAGTCATATTGCATGGTACCCATTCCATGGGTCTCAACTCTCCCTGTTTAAGGGATTCTTCCTTCAGCTAAAACATGCATGTGGAACCCAGAGTATGATCCACCATGTGGTCGGAAAACGTGTTCAAATGTGTCTCAGTTTTCGTCCCCTGGTACTCGGGTGCAACATTCCAGACGCTTTACTAACACTCTCCCCACTTGGAGAGTCAGTGCCTTTAACCTCCTGTTTGGCCCAGTTAGCAATTTCTGCGGAAGATGAACAGGAATAGGGAGAACCAATGAGAGATTAGGTGGAGGTGTCCGGACGGGCCAATTTAACTCTCATTTCCCACCAGGAAGAGGAATTAACCAAAGGCTCAGCATGCCGTGCCGGAACCAAACTAGGGCCTGAAGCAATCCTGCGGTGTTGCGGCCAGCTCACAAGAAAGCGAGTTGAAGAAAGGAGCTCAGGGGCACTGTAATTCACAAACCTGCAGAGTTATAAATGACAGCTATCTTCCAAAAATATATTGAATTAGGATGCCAAGAGGAGTTGAAAGCAGGGCAGAATTGCAGGAAACCGATTTCAGGAGGTAGACTGGAATTGCATGTAAAGCATAGGAAAAGAGGCAGAACGTCCACAATGATGCACTTGGCCAAAAAGGGCGTATGCGTTTTTTCCTGAATATATTCAGGAAAAAACGCATACGCCCTTTTTGGCCAACCAAGCAAGCTTGCAAAGGAAATCTGCACTACAATGAAGTCTCACTGCCCCCCGGTCAAAAGGGCCATCTGAAAAAAGTGTAAAATCCAGAAAGGCAGGACAGGCCATGGAGAACTGGGAGCCTAGTTATGCTGATGGGCGGGATATAAATTGCCAGCAGCCACTCTGGAGAAGTGTATGGTGTTTCCTGAAACATCCAAAAAACAAAGCAACAGAGCCTAGGGCACTTCCACTTATGGTCCTATAGCTTAGGGAAATTAAAATCAAAAAGACACAGCCACCCCAAAGTTTGGGACGGCTCTGTTTACAAGAACCTCGTTTACGGTACAAGTTCAATATCACAGAAAGCGAAAAATGGATAAAGAAGTTGTGGTACTTACGTACAATGCAATATCACTCAGCAATGAAATCTATGTCATCAGGCCCGTAGCAGCATAATGAGTGGATTCAGGTACGATGATTCTAAGTGAAATTAGTCACACAGAAAAAGAAACATCATAAGATATCACTAATACACGGAATGTAAACTTGGCTACACAAGAACTGAATTACAAAACAGAACAGGGTGTCAAATGTAGAAAACCAACTTATGCTTGCTTAAGGGGACGGGTGAGTTGGGGTGCTGCATAAAACCAGAGATTGAAATGAGCACAGATACCGTTCCATAAGCCAAATATGTAATAGACAAGAGCTACTCCTTGCTCAACGAAGTGGACTCAACACCCCATATTAAACGCCTAAGAATATACCTGACTAGTAAGAATCTACCTGACTAGTAAGAATCTTAAAACCTATGGATTTATATGTCTCCGAAAGAGAATCAAGTGTGTGTACAGCGGCATAAACGCAGCAGTGATAGGATTGGTGAGGTTCGGTGAGCAAATGCAGACCCTTTGAAGTCATATTGCATGGTACCCATTCCATGGGTCTCAACTCTCCATGTTTAAGGGATTCTTCCTTCAGCTAAAACATGCATGTGGAACCCAGAGTATGATCCACCATGTGGTCGGAAAACGTGTTCAAATGTGTCTCAGTTTTCGTGCCCTGGTACTCGGGTGCAACATTCCAGACGCTTTACTAACACTCTCCCCACTTGGAGAGTCAGTGCCTTTAACCTCCTGTTTGGCCCAGTTAGCAATTTCTGCGGAAGATGAACAGGAATAGGGAGAACCAATGAGAGATTAGGTGGAGGTGTCCGGACGGGCCAATTTAACTCTCATTTCCCACCAGGAAGAGGAATTAACCAAAGGCTCAGCATGCCGTGCCGGAACCAAACTAGGGCCTGAAGCAATCCTGCGGTGTTGCGGCCAGCTCACAAGAAAGCGAGTTGAAGAAAGGAGCTCAGGGGCACTGTAATTCACAAACCTGCAGAGTTATAAAGGACAGCTATCTTCCAAAAATATATTGAAGTAAGGCTGCCAAGAGGAGTTGAAAGGGGGGCAGAATTGCAGGAAACCGATTTCAGGAGGTAGACTGGAATTGCATGTAAAGCATAGGAAAAGAGGCAGAACGTCCACAATGATGCACTTGGCCAAAAAGGGCGTATGCGTTTTTTCCTGAATATATTCAGGAAAAAACGCATACGCCCTTTTTGGCCAACCAAGCAAGCTTGCAAAGGAAATCTGCACTACAATGAAGTCTCACTTCCCCCCCGGTCAAAAGGGCCATCTGAAAAAAGTGTAAAATCCAGAAAGGCAGGACAGGCCATGGAGAACTGGGAGCCTTGTTATGCTGATGGGCGGGATGTAAATTGCCAACAGCCACTCGGGAGAGGTGTATGGTGTTTCCTGAAACATCTAAAAAACAAAGCAACAGAGCCTAGGGCACTTCCACTTATGGTCCTATAGCTTAGGGAAATTAAAATCAAAAAGACACAGCCACCCCAAAGTTTGGGACGGCTCTGTTTACAAGAACCTCGTTTACGGTACAAGTTCAATATCGCAGAAAGCGAAAAATGGATAAAGAAGTTGTGGTACTTACGTACAATGCAATATCACTCAGCAATGAAATCTATGTCATCAGGCCCGTAGCAGCATAATGAGTGGATTCAGGTACGATGATTCTAAGTGAAATTAGTCACACAGAAAAAGAAACATCATAAGATATCACTAATACACGGAATGTAAACTTGGCTACACAAGAACTGAATTACAAAACAGAACAGGGTGTCAAATGTAGAAAACCAACTTATGCTTGCTTAAGGGGACGGGTGAGTTGGGGTGCTGCATAAAACCAGAGATTGAAATGAGCACAGATACCGTTCCATAAGCCAAATATGTAATAGACAAGAGCTACTCCTTGCTCAACGAAGTGGACTCAACACCCCATATTAAACGCCTAAGAATATACCTGACTAGTAAGAATCTACCTGACTAGTAAGAATCTTAAAACCTATGGATTTATATGTCTCCGAAAGAGAATCAAGTGTGTGTACAGCGGCATAAACGCAGCAGTGATAGGATTGGTGAGGTTCGGTGAGCAAATGCAGACCCTTTGAAGTCATATTGCATGGTACCCATTCCATGGGTCTCAACTCTCCATGTTTAAGGGATTCTTCCTTCAGCTAAAACATGCATGTGGAACCCAGAGTATGATCCACCATGTGGTCGGAAAACGTGTTCAAATGTGTCTCAGTTTTGGTCCCCTGGTACTCGGGTGCAACATTCCAGACGCTTTACTAACACTCTCCCCACTTGGAGAGTCAGTGCCTTTAACCTCCTGTTTGGCCCAGTTAGCAATTTCTGCGGAAGATGAACAGGAATAGGGAGAACCAATGAGAGATTAGGTGGAGGTGTCCGGACGGGCCAATTTAACTCTCATTTCCCACCAGGAAGAGGAATTAACCAAAGGCTCAGCGTGCCTTGCCGGAACCACACTAGGACCAGAAGCAATCCTGCGGTGTTGCGGCCAGCTCACAAGAAAGCGAGTTGAAGAAAGGAGCTCAGGGGCACTGTAATTCACAAACCTGCAGAGTTATAAAGGACAGCTATCTTCCAAAAATATATTGAAGTAAGGCTGCCAAGAGGAGTTGAAAGGGGGGCAGAATTGCAGGAAACCGATTTCAGGAGGTAGACTGGAATTGCATGTAAAGCATAGGAAAAGAGGCAGAACGTCCACAATGATGCACTTGGCCAAAAAGGGCGTATGCGTTTTTTCCTGAATATATTCAGGAAAAAACGCATACGCCCTTTTTGGCCAACCAAGCAAGCTTGCAAAGGAAATCTGCACTACAATGAAGTCTCACTGCCCCCCGGTCAAAAGGGCCATCTGAAAAAAGTGTAAAATCCAGAAAGGCAGGACAGGCCATGGAGAACTGGGAGCCTAGTTATGCTGATGGGCGGGATGTAAATTGCCAGCAGCCACTCTGGAGAAGTGTATGGTGTTTCCTGAAACATCCAAAAAACAAAGCAACAGAGCCTAGGGCACTTCCACTTATTGTCCTATAGCTTAGGGAAATTAAAATCAAAAAGACACAGCCACCCCAAAGTTTGGGACGGCTCTGTTTACAAGAACCTCGTTTACGGTACAAGTTCAATATCACAGAAAGCGAAAAATGGATAAAGAAATTGTGGTACTTACGTACAATGCAATATCACTCAGCAATGAAATCTATGTCAACAGGCCCGTAGCAGCATAATGAGTGGATTCAGGTACGATGATTCTAAGTGAAATTAGTCACACAGAAAAAGAAACATCATAAGATATCACTAATACACGGAATGTAAACTTGGCTACACAAGAACTGAATTACAAAACAGAACAGGGTGTCAAATGTAGAAAACCAACTTATGCTTGCTTAAGGGGACGGGTGAGTTGGGGTGCTGCATAAAACCAGAGATTGAAATTAGCACAGATACCGTTCCATAAGCCAAATATGTAATAGACAAGAGCTACTCCTTGCTCAACGATGTGGACTCAACACTCCATATTAAACGCCTAAGAATATACCTGACTAGTAAGAATCTTAAAACCTATGGATTTATATGTCTCCGAAAGAGAATCAAGCGTGTGTACAGCGGCATAAATGCAGCAGTGATAGGATTGCTGAGGTTCGGTGAGCAAATGCAGACCCTTTGAAGTCATATTGCATGGTACCCATTCCATGGGTCTCAACTCTCCAGGTTTAATGGATTCTTCCTTCAGCTAAAACATGCATGTGGAACCCAGAGTATGATCCACCGTGTGATCGGGGAACGTGTTCAAATGTGTTTCAGTTTTCGTCCCCTGGTACTCGGGTGCAACATTCCAGACGCTTTACTAACACTCTCCCCACTTGGAGAGTCAGTGCCTTTAACCTCCTGTTTGGCCCAGTTTGCAATATCTGTGGAAAATGAACAGGAATAGGGAGAACCAATGAGAGACTAGGTGGAGGTGTCCGGACGGGCAAATTTAACTCTCATTTCCCACCAGGAAGAGGAATTAACCAAAGGCTCAGCATGCCGTGCCGGAACCAAACTAGGGCCTGAAGCAATCCTGCGGTGTTGCGGCCAGCTCACAAGAAAGCGAGTTGAAGAAAGGAGCTCAGGGGCACTGTAATTCACAAACCTGCAGAGTTATAAATGACAGCTATATTCCAAAAATATATTGAATTAGGATGCCAAGAGGAGTTGAAAGCAGGGCAGAATTGCAGGAAACCGATTTCAGGAGGTAGACTGGAATTGCATGTAAAGCATAGGAAAAGAGGCAGAACGTCCACAATGATGCACTTGGCCAAAAAGGGCGTATGCGTTTTTTCCTGAATATATTCAGGAAAAAACGCATACGCCCTTTTTGGCCAACCAAGCAAGCTTGCAAAGGAAATCTGCACTACAATGAAGTCTCACTGCCCCCCGGTCAAAAGGGCCATCTGAAAAAAGTGTAAAATCCAGAAAGGCAGGACAGGCCATTTAGAACTGGGAGCCTTGTTATGCTGATGGGCGGGATGTAAATTGCCAGCAGCCACTCTGGAGAAGTGTATGGTGTTTCCTGAAACATCTAAAAAACAAAGCAACAGAGCCTAGGGCACTTCCACTTATGGTCCTATAGCTTAGGGAAATTAAAATCAAAAAGACACAGCCACCCCAAAGTTTGGGACGGCTCTGTTTACAAGAACCTCGTTTACGGTACAAGTTCAATATCGCAGAAAGTGAAAAATGGATAAAGAAGTTGTGGTACTTACGTACAATGCAATATCACTCAGCAATGAAATCTATGTCATCAGGCCCGTAGCAGCATAATGAGTGGATTCAGGTACGATGATTCTAAGTGAAATTAGTCACACAGAAAAAGAAACATCATAAGATATCACTAATACATGGAATGTAAACTTGGCTACACAAGAACTGAATTACAAAACAGAACAGGGTGTCAAATGTAGAAAACCAACTTATGCTTGCTTAAGGGGACGGGTGAGTTGGGGTGCTGCATAAAACCAGAGATTGAAATGAGCAGAGATACAGTTCCATAAGCCAAATATGTAATAGACAAGAGCTACTCCTTGCTCAACGAAGTGGACTCAACACCCCATATTAAACGCCTAAGAATATACCTGACTAGTAAGAATCTACCTGACTAGTAAGAATCTTAAAGCCTATGGATTTATATGTCTCCGAAAGAGAATCAAGCGTGTGTACAGCGGCATAATCGCAGCAGTGATAGGATTGCTGAGGTTCGGTGAGCAAATGCAGACCCTTTGAAGTCATATTGCATGGTACCCATTCCATGGGTCTCAACTCTCCCTGTTTAAGGGATTCTTCCTTCAGCTAAAACATGCATGTGGAACCCAGAGTATGATCCACCATGTGGTCGGAAAACGTGTTCAAATGTGTCTCAGTTTTCGTCCCCTGGTACTCGGGTGCAACATTCCAGACGCTTTACTAACACTCTCCCCACTTGGAGAGTCAGTGCCTTTAACCTCCTGTTTGGCCCAGTTAGCAATTTCTGCGGAAGATGAACAGGAATAGGGAGAACCAATGAGAGATTAGGTGGAGGTGTCCGGACGGGCCAATTTAACTCTCATTTCCCACCAGGAAGAGGAATTAACCAAAGGCTCAGCATGCCGTGCCGGAACCAAACTAGGGCCTGAAGCAATCCTGCGGTGTTGCGGCCAGCTCACAAGAAAGCGAGTTGAAGAAAGGAGCTCAGGGGCACTGTAATTCACAAACCTGCAGAGTTATAAATGACAGCTATCTTCCAAAAATATATTGAATTAGGATGCCAAGAGGAGTTGAAAGCGGGGCAGAATTGCAGGAAACCGATTTCAGGAGGTAGACTGGAATTGCATGTAAAGCATAGGAAAAGAGGCAGAACGTCCACAATGATGCACTTGGCCAAAAACGGCGTATGCGTTTTTTCCTGAATATATTCAGGAAAAAACGCATACGCCCTTTTTGGCCAACCAAGCAAGCTTGCAAAGGAAATCTGCACTACAATGAAGTCTCACTGCCCCCCGGTCAAAAGGGCCATCTGAAAAAAGTGTAAAATCCAGAAAGGCAGGACAGGCCATGGAGAACTGGGAGCCTAGTTATGCTGATGGGCGGGATGTAAATTGCCAGCAGCCACTCTGGAGAAGTGTATGGTGTTTCCTGAAACATCCAAAAAACAAAGCAACAGAGCCTAGGGCACTTCCACTTATGGTCCTATAGCTTAGGGAAATTAAAATCAAAAAGACACAGCCACCCCAAAGTTTGGGACGGCTCTGTTTACAAGAACCTCGTTTACGGTACAAGTTCAATATCACAGAAAGCGAAAAATGGATAAAGAAATTGTGGTACTTACGTACAATGCAATATCACTCAGCAATGAAATCTATGTCATCAGGCCCGTAGCAGCATAATGAGTGGATTCAGGTACGATGATTCTAAGTGAAATTAGTCACACAGAAAAAGAAACATCATAAGATATCACTAATACACGGAATGTAAACTTGGCTACACAAGAACTGAATTACAAAACAGAACAGGGTGTCAAATGTAGAAAACCAACTTATGCTTGCTTAAGGGGACGGGTGAGTTGGGGTGCTGCATAAAACCAGAGATTGAAATGAGCACAGATACCGTTCCATAAGCCAAATATGTAATAGACAAGAGCTACTCCTTGCTCAACGAAGTGGACTCAACACCCCATATTAAACGCCTAAGAATATACCTGACTAGTAAGAATCTACCTGACTAGTAAGAATCTTAAAACCTATGGATTTATATGTCTCCGAAAGAGAATCAAGCGTGTGTACAGTGGCATAAACGCAGCAGTGATAGGATTGCTGAGGTTCGGTGAGCAAATGCAGACCCTTTGAAGTCATATTGCATGGTACCCATTCCATGGGTCTCAACTCTCCCTGTTTAAGGGATTCTTCCTTCAGCTAAAACATGCATGTGGAACCCAGAGTATGATCCACCGTGTGATCGGAAAACGTGCTCAAATGTGTCTCAATTTTCGATTCCTGGTACTCAGGTGCAACATTCCAGACGCTTTACTAACACTCTCCCCACTTGGAGAGTCAGTGCCTTTAACCTCCTGTTTGGCCCAGTTTGCAATTTCTGTGGAAAATGAACAGGAATAGGGAGAACCAATGAGAGACTAGGTGGAGGTGTCCAGACGGGCAAATTTAACTCTCATTTCCAACCAGGAAGAGGAATTAACCAAAGGCTCAGTGTGCCATGCCGGAACCACACTAGGACCAGAAGCAATCCTGCGGTGTTGCGGCCAGCTCACAAGAAAGCGAGTTGAAGAAAGGAGCTCAGGGGCACTGTAATTCACAAACCTGCAGAGTTATAAAGGACAGCTATCTTCCAAAAATATATTGAAGTAAGACTGCCAAGAGGAGTTGAAAGGGGGGCAGAATTGCAGGAAACCGATTTCAGGAGGTAGACTGGAATTGCATTTAAAGCATAGGAAAAGAGGCAGAACGTCCACAATGATGCACTTGGCCAAAAAGGGCGTATGCGTTTTTTCCTGAATATATTCAGGAAAAAACGCATACGCCCTTTTTGGCCAACCAAGCAAGCTTGCAAAGGAAATCTGCACTACAATGAAGTCTCACTGCCCCCCGGTCAAAAGGGCCATCTGAAAAAAGTGTAAAATCCAGAAAGGCAGGACAGGCCATGGAGAACTGGGAGCCTAGTTATGCTGATGGGCGGGATGTAAATTGCCAGCAGCCACTCTGGAGAAGTGTATGGTGTTTCCTGAAACATCCAAAAAACAAAGCAACAGAGCCTAGGGCACTTCCACTTATTGTCCTATAGCTTAGGGAAATTAAAATCAAAAAGACACAGCCACCCCAAAGTTTGGGACGGCTCTGTTTACAAGAACCTCGTTTACGGTACAAGTTCAATATCACAGAAAGCGAAAAATGGATAAAGAAATTGTGGTACTTACGTACAATGCAATATCACTCAGCAATGAAATCTATGTCAACAGGCCCGTAGCAGCATAATGAGTGGATTCAGGTACGATGATTCTAAGTGAAATTAGTCACACAGAAAAAGAAACATCATAAGATATCACTAATACACGGAATGTAAACTTGGCTACACAAGAACTGAATTACAAAACAGAACAGGGTGTCAAATGTAGAAAACCAACTTATGCTTGCTTAAGGGGACGGGTGAGTTGGGGTGCTGCATAAATCCAGAGATTGAAATTAGCACAGATACCGTTCCATAAGCCAAATATGTAATAGACAAGAGCTACTCCTTGCTCAACGAAGTGGACTCAACACCCCATATTAAACGCCTAAGAATATACCTGACTAGTAAGAATCTACCTGACTAGTAAGAATCTTAAAACCTATGGATTTATATGTCTCCGAAAGAGAATCAAGCGTGTGTACAGCGGCATAAACGCAGCAGTGATAGGATTGCTGAGGTTCGGTGAGCAAATGCAGACCCTTTGAAGTCATATTGCATGGTACCCATTCCATGGGTCTCAACTCTCCAGGTTTAATGGATTCTTCCTTCAGCTAAAACATGCATGTGGAACCCAGAGTATGATCCACCGTGTGATCGGGAAACGTGTTCAAATGTGTCTCAGTTTTCGTCCCCTGGTACTCGGGTGCAACATTCCAGACGCTTTACTAACACTCTCCCCACTTGGAGAGTCAGTGCCTTTAACCTCCTGTTTGGCCCAGTTTGCAATATCTGTGGAAAATGTACAGGAATAGGGAGAACCAATGAGAGACTAGGTGGAGGTGTCCGGACGGGCAAATTTAACTCTCATTTCCCACCAGGAAGAGGAATTAACCAAAGGCTCAGCATGCCGTGCCGGAACCAAACTAGGGCCTGAAGCAATCCTGCGGTGTTGCGGCCAGCTCACAAGAAAGCGAGTTGAAGAAAGGAGCTCAGGGGCACTGTAATTCACAAACCTGCAGAGTTATAAATGACAGCTATCTTCCAAAAATATATTGAAGTAAGGCTGCCAAGAGGAGTTGAAAGCGGGGCAGAATTGCAGGAAACCGATTTCTGGAGGTACACTGGAATTGCATGTAAAGCATAGGAAAAGACGCAGAACGTCCACAATGATGCACTTGGCCAAAAAGGGCGTATGCGTTTTTTCCTGAATATATTCAGGAAAAAACGCATACGCCCTTTTTGGCCAACCAAGCAAGCTTGCAAAGGAAATCTGCACTACAATGAAGTCTCACTGCCCCCCGGTCAAAAGGGCCATCTGAAAAAAGTGTAAAATCCAGAAAGGCAGGACAGGCCATGGAGAACTGGGAGCCTTGTTATGCTGATGGGCGGGATGTAAACTGCCAGCAGCCACTCTGGAGAAGTGTATGGTGTTTCCTGAAACATCCAAAAAACAAAGCAACAGAGCCTAGGGCACTTCCACTTATGGTCCTATAGCTTAGGGAAATTAAAATCAAAAAGACACAGCCACCCCAAAGTTTGGGACGGCTCTGTTTACAAGAACCTCGTTTACCGAACAAGTTCAATATCACAGAAAGCGAAAAATGGATAAAGAAGTTGTGGTACTTATGTACAATGCAATATCACTCAGCAATGAAATCTATGTCATCAGGCCCATAGCAGCATAATGAGTGGATTCAGGTACGATGATTCTAAGTGAAATTAGTCACACAGAAAAAGAAACATCATAAGATATCACTAATACACGGAATGTAAACTTGGCTACACAAGAACTGAATTACAAAACAGAACAGGGTGTCAAATGTAGAAAACCAACTTATGCTTGCTTAAGGGGACGGGTGAGTTGGGGTGCTGCATAAAACCAGAGATTGAAATGAGCACAGATACCGTTCCATAAGCCAAATATGTAATAGACAAGAGCTACTCCTTGCTCAACGAAGTGGACTCAACACCCCATATTAAACGCCTAAGAATATACCTGACTAGTAAGAATCTACCTGACTAGTAAGAATCTTAAAACCTATGAATTGCTATGTGTCTGAAAGAAAATCAAGCATGTGTACAGGGGCATAAACGCAGCAGTGATAGGATTGGAGACGTTCGGTGAGCAAATGAAGACCCTTTGAAGTCATATTGCATGGTACCCATTCCACGGGTCTCAACTCTCCAGGTTTAAGGGATTCTGCCTTCAGGTAAAACATGCACGTGTAACCCAGAGTATGATCAACCGTGTGATCGGGAGACGTGTTCCAATATGTCTCAGTTCTCGTCCCCTGGTACTCGGGTGCAACATTCCAGACGCTTTACTAACACTCTCCCGACTTGGAGAGTCAGTGCCTTTAACCTCCTGTTTGGCCCAGTTTGCAATTTCTGCGGAAGATGAACAGGAATAGGGAGAACCAATGAGAGACTAGCTGGAGGTGTCTGGACGGGCAAATTTAACTCTCATTTCCCACCAGGAAGAGGAATTAACCAAAGACTCAGCGTGCCGTGCCGGAACCAGATTAGGGCCTGAAGCAATCCTGCGGTGTTGCGGCCAGCTCACAAGAAAGCGAGTTGAAGAAAGGAGCTCAGGGGCACTGTAATTCACAAACCTGCAGAGTTATAAATGACAGCTATCGTCCAAAAATATACTGAAGTAAGGCTGCCAAGAGGACTTGAAAGCGGGGCAGAATTGCAGGAAACCGATTTCAGGAGGTAGACTGGATTTGCATTTAAAGCATAGGAAAAGAGGCAGAACGTCCACAATGATGCACTTGGCCAAAAAGGGCGTATGCGTTTTTTCCTGAATATATTCAGGAAAAAACGCATACGCACTTTTTGGCCAACCAAGCAAGCTTGCAAAGGAAATCTGCACTACAATGAAGTCTCACTTCCCCCCGGTCAAAAGGGCCATCTGAAAAAAGTGTAAAATCCAGAAAGGCAGGACAGGCCATGGAGAACTGGGAGCCTTGTTATGCTGATGGGCGGGATGTAAATTGCCAACAGCCACTTGGGAGAGGTGTATGGTGTTTCCTGAAACATCTAAAAAACAAAGCAACAGAGCCTAGCGCACTTCCACTTATGGTCCTATAGTTTAGGGAAATTAAAATCAAAAAGACACAGCCACCCCAAAGTTTGGGACGGCTCTGTTTACAAGAACCTCGTTTACGGTACAAGTTCAATATCGCAGAAAGTGAAAAATGGATAAAGAAGTTCTGGTACTTACGTACAATGCAATATCACTCAGCAATGAAATCTATGTCATCAGGCCCGTAGCAGCATAATGAGTGGATTCAGGTATGATGATTCTAACTGAAATAAGTCACACAGAAAAAGAAACATCATAAGATATCACTAATACACGGGATGTAAACTTGGCTACACAGGAACTGGATTACAAAACAGAACAGGGTCTCAAATTTAGAAAACCAACTTATGCTTGCTTAAGGGGAAAGGTGAGTTGGGGTGCTGCATAAAACCAGAGATTTAAATGAACACATATAAAGTTCCTTAAGCCAAATATAGAATAGACAAGAACTACTCCTTGCTCAACGAAATGGACTCAACACCCCATATTAAACGCCTAAGAATGTACCTGACTAGTAAGTATCTTAAAACCTATGGATTGCTATGTCTCTGAAAGAAAATCAAGCGTGTGTACAGGGGCATAAACGCAGCAGTGATAGGATTGGAGAGGTTCGGTGAGCAAATGAAGACCCTTTGAAGTCATATTGCATGGTACCCATTCCACGGGTCTCAACTCTCCAGGTTTAAGGGATTCTTCCTTCAGCTAAAACATGCACGTGGAACCCAGAGTATGATCAACCGTGTGATCGGGAGACGTGTTCCAATATGTCTCAGTTCTCGTCCCCTGGTACTCGGGTGCAACATTCCAGACGCTTTACTAACACTCTCCCGACTTGGAGAGTCAGTGCCTTTAACCTCCTGTTTGGCCCAGTTTGCAATTTCTGCGGAAGATGAACAGGAATAGGGAGAACCAATGAGAGACTAGCTGGAGGTGTCTGGACGGGCAAATTTAACTCTCATTTCCCACCAGGAAGAGGAATTAACCAAAGGCTCAGCGTGCCGTGCCAGAACCAGATTAGGGCCTGAAGCAATCCTGCGGTGTTGCGGCCAGCTCACAAGAAAGCGAGTTGAAGAAAGGAGCTCAGGGGCACTGTAATTCACAAACCTGCAGAGTTATAAATGACAGCTATCGTCCAAAAATATACTGAAGTAAGGCTGCCAAGAGGACTTGAAAGTGGGGCAGAATTGCAGGAAACCGATTTCAGGAGGTAGACTGGAATTGCATTTAAAGCATAGGAAAAGAGGCAGAACGTCCACAATGATGCACTTGGCCAAAAAGGGCGTATGCGTTTTTTCCTGAATATATTCAGGAAAAAACGCATACGCCCTTTTTGGCCAACCAAGCAAGCTTGCAAAGGAAATCTGCACTACAATGAAGTCTCTCTTCCCCCCGGTCAAAAGGGCCATCTGAAAAAAGTGTAAAATCCAGAAAGGCAGGACAGGCCATGGAGAACTGGGAGCCTTGTTATGCTGATGGGCGGGATGTAAATTGCCAACAGCCACTCGGGAGAGGTGTATGGTGTTTCCTGAAACATCTAAAAAACAAAGCAACAGAGCCTAGGGCACTTCCACTTATGGTCCTATAGCTTAGGGAAATTAAAATCAAAAAGACACAGCCACCCCAAAGTTTGGGACGGCTCTGTTTACAAGAACCTCGTTTACGGTACAAGTTCAATATCGCAGAAAGTGAAAAATGGATAAAGAAGTTGTGGTACTTAGGTACAATGCAATATCACTCAGCAATGAAATCTATGTCATCAGGCCCGTAGCAGCATAATGAGTGGATTCAGGTATGATGATTCTAACTGAAATAAGTCACACAGAAAAAGAAACATCATAAGATATCACTAATACACGGAATGTAAACTTGGCTACACAGGAACTGGATTACAAAACAGAACAGGGTCTCAAATTTAGAAAACCAACTTATGCTTGCTTAAGGGGAAAGGTGAGTTGGGGTGCTGCATAAAACCAGAGATTGAAATGAGCACAGATAAAGTTCCTTAAGCCAAATATAGAATAGACAAGAACTACTCCTTGCTCAACGAAATGGACTCAACAGCCCATATTAAACGCCTAAGAATGTACCTGACTAGTAAGTATCTTAAAACCTATGGATTGCTATGTGTCTGAAAGAAAATCAAGCGTGTGTACAGGGGCATAAACGCAGCAGTGATAGGATTGGAGACGTTCGGTGAGCAAATGAAGACCCTTTGAAGTCATATTGCATGGTACCCATTCCACGGGTCTCAACTCTCCAGGTTTAAGGGATTCTGCCTTCAGGTAAAACATGCACGTGGAACCCAGAGTATGATCAACCGTGTGATCGGGAGACGTGTTCCAATATGTCTCAGTTCTCGTCCCCTGGTACTCGGGTGCAACATTCCACACGCTTTACTAACACTCTCCCGACTTGGAGAGTCAGTGCCTTTAACCTCCTGTTTGGCCCATTTGCAATTTCTGAGGAAGGTGAACAGGAATAGGGAGAACCAATGAGAGACTAGGTGGAGGTGTCTGGACGGGCAAATTTAACTCTCATTTCCCACCAGGAAGAGGAATTAACCAAAGGATCAGCGTGCCGTGCCGGAACCAGATTAGGGCCTGAAGCAATCCTGCGGTGTTGCGGCCAGCTCACAAGAAAGCGAGTTGAAGAAAGGAGCTCAGGGGCACTGTAATTCACAAACCTGCAGAGTTATAAATGACAGCTATCGTCCAAAAATATACTGAAGTAAGGCTGCCAAGAGGACTTGAAAGCGGGGCAGAATTGCAGGAAACCGATTTCAGGAGGTAGACTGGAATTGCATTTAAAGCATAGGAAAAGAGGCAGAACGTCCACAATGATGCGCTTGGCCAAAAAGGGCGTATGCGTTTTTTCCTGAATATATTCAGGAAAAAACGCATACGCCCTTTTTGGCCAACCAAGCAAGCTTGCAAAGGAAATCTGCACTACAATGAAGTCTCACTGCCCCCCGGTCAAAAGGGCCATCTGAAAAAAGTGTAAAATCCAGAAAGGCAGGACAGGCCATGGAGAACTGGGAGCCTTGTTATGCTGATGGGCGGGATGTAAATTGCCAAGAGCCACTCGGGAGAGGTGTATGGTGTTTCCTGAAACATCTAAAAAACAAAGCAACAGAGCCTAGGGCACTTCCACTTATGGTCCTATAGCTTAGGGAAATTAAAATCAAAAAGACACAGCCACCCCAAAGTTTGGGACGGCTCTGTTTACAAGAACCTCGTTTACGGTACAAGTTCAATATCGCAGAAAGTGAAAAATGGATAAAGAAGTTGTGGTACTTACGTACAATGCAATATCACTCAGCAATGAAATCTATGTCATCAGGCCCGTAGCAGCATAATGAGTGGATTCAGGTATGATGATTCTAACTGAAATAAGTCACACAGAAAAAGAAACATCATAAGATATCACTAATACACGGGATGTAAACTTGGCTACACAGGAACTGGATTACAAAACAGAACAGGGTCTCAAATTTAGAAAACCAACTTATGCTTGCTTAAGGGGAAAGGTGAGTTGGGGTGCTGCATCAAACCAGAGATTGAAATGAGCACAGATAAAGTTCCTTAAGCCAAATATGGAATAGACAAGAACTACTCCTTGCTCAACGAAATGGACTCAACACCCCATATTAAACGCCTAAGAATGTACCTGACTAGTAAGTATCTTAAAACCTATGGATTGCTATGTGTCTGAAAGAAAATCAAGCGTGTGTACAGGGGCATAAACGCAGCAGTGATAGGATTGGAGAGGTTCGGTGAGCAAATGAAGACCCTTTGAAGTCATATTGCATGGTACCCATTCCACGGGTCTCAACTCTCCAGGTTTAAGGGATTCTTCCTTCAGCTAAAACATGCACGTGGAACCCAGAGTATGATCAACCGTGTGATCGGGAGACGTGTTCCAATATGTCTCAGTTCTCGTCCCCTGGTACTCGGGTGCAACATTCCAGACGCTTTACTAACACTCTCCCGACTTGGAGAGTCAGTGCCTTTAACCTCCTGTTTGGCCCAGTTTGCAATTTCTGCGGAAGATGAACAGGAATAGGGAGAACCAATGAGAGACTAGCTGGAGGTGTCTGGACGGGCAAATTAAACTCTCATTTCCCACCAGGAAGAGGAATTAACCAAAGGCTCAGCGTGCCGTGCCGGAACCAGATTAGGGCCTGAAGCAATCCTGCGGTGTTGCGGCCAGCTCACAAGAAAGCGAGTTGAAGAAAGGAGCTCAGGGGCACTGTAATTCACAAACCTGCAGAGTTATAAATGACAGCTATTGTCCAAAAATATACTGAAGTAAGGCTGCCAAGAGGACTTGAAAGCGGGGCAGAATTGCAGGAAACCGATTTCAGGAGGTAGACTGGAATTGCATTTAAAGCATAGGAAAAGAGGCAGAACGTCCACAATGATGCACTTGGCCAAAAAGGAAAAAACGCATACACCCTTTTTGGCCAACCAAGCAAGCTTGCAAAGGAAATCTGCACTACAATGAAGTCTCACTTCCCCCCGGTCAAAAGGGCCATCTGAAAAAAGTGTAAAATCCAGAAAGGCAGGACAGGCCATGGAGAACTGGGAGCCTTGTTATGCTGATGGGCGGGATGTAAATTGCCAACAGCCACTCGGGAGAGGTGTATGGTGTTTCCTGAAACATCTAAAAAACAAAGCAACAGAGCCTAGGGCACTTCCACTTATGGTCCTATAGCTTAGGGAAATTAAAATCAAAAAGACACAGCCACCCCAAAGTTTGGGACGGCTCTGTTTACAAGAACCTCGTTTACGGTACAAGTTCAATATCGCAGAAAGTGAAAAATGGATAAAGAAGTTGTGGTACTTACGTACAATGCAATATCACTCAGCAATGAAATCTATGTCATCAGGCCCGTAGCAGCATAATGAGTGGATTCAGGTACGATGATTCTAAGTGAAATTAGTCACACAGAAAAAGAAACATCATAAGATATCACTAATACACGGAATGTAAACTTGGCTACACAAGAACTGAATTACAAAACAGAACAGGGTGTCAAATGTAGAAAACCAACTTATGCTTGCTTAAGGGGACAGGTGAGTTGGGGTGCTGCATAAAACCAGAGATTGAAATGAGCACAGATACCGTTCCATAAGCCAAATATGTAATAGACAAGAGCTACTCCTTGCTCAACGAAGTGGACTCAACACCCCATATTAAACGCCTAAGAATATACCTGACTAGTAAGAATATACCTTACTAGTAAGAATCTTAAAACCTATGGATTTATATGTCTCCGAAAGAGAATCAAGTGTGTGTACAGCGGCATAAACGCAGCAGTGATAGGAATGGTGAGGTTCGGTGAGCAAATGCAGACCCTTTGAAGTCATATTGCATGGTACCCATTCCATGGGTCTCAACTCTCCATGTTTAAGGGATTCTTCCTTCAGCTAAAACATGCATGTGGAACCCAGAGTATGATCCACCATGTGGTCGGAAAACGTGTTCAAATGTGTCTCAGTTTTCGTCCCCTGGTACTCGGGTGCAACATTCCAGACGCTTTACTAACACTCTCCCCACTTGGAGAGTCAGTGCCTTTAACCTCCTGTTTGGCCCAGTTAGCAATTTCTGCGGAAGATGAACAGGAATAGGGAGAACCAATGAGAGATTAGGTGGAGGTGTCCGGACGGGCCAATTTAACTCTCATTTCCCACCAGGAAGAGGAATTAACCAAAGGCTCAGCATGCCGTGCCGGAACCAAACTAGGGCCTGAAGCAATCCTGCGGTGTTGCGGCCAGCTCACAAGAAAGCGAGTTGAAGAAAGGAGCTCAGGGGCACTGTAATTCACAAACCTGCAGAGTTATAAATGACAGCTATCTTCCAAAAACATATTGAAGTAAGGCTGCCAAGAGGAGTTGAAAGGGGGGCAGAATTGCAGGAAACCGATTTCAGGAGGTAGACTGGAATTGCATGTAAAGCATAGGAAAAGAGGCAGAACGTCCACAATGATACACTTGGCCAAAAAGGGCGTATGCGTTTTTTCCTGAATATATTCAGGGAAAAACGCATACGCCCTTTTTGGCCAACCAAGCAAGCTTGCAAAGGAAATCTGCACTACAATGAAGTCTCACTTCCCCCCGGTCAAAAGGGCCATCTGAAAAAAGTGTAAAATCCAGAAAGGCAGGACAGGCCATGGAGAACTGGGAGCCTTGTTATGCTGATGGGCGGGATGTAAATTGCCAACAGCCACTCGGGAGAGGTGTATGGTGTTTCCTGAAACATCTAAAAAACAAAGCAACAGAGCCTAGGGCACTTCCACTTATGGTCCTATAGCTTAGGGAAATTAAAATCAAAAAGACACAGCCACCCCAAAGTTTGGGACGGCTCTGTTTACAAGAACCTCCTTTACGGTACAAGTTGAATATCACAGAAAACGAAAAATGGATAAAGAAATTGTGGTACTTACGTACAATGCAATATCACTCAGCAATGAAATCTATGTCAACAGGCCCGTAGCAGCATAATGAGTGGATTCAGGTACGATGATTCTAAGTGAAATTAGTCACACAGAAAAAGAAACATCATAAGATATCACTAATACACGGAATGTAAACTTGGCTACACAAGAACTGAATTACAAAACAGAACAGGGTGTCAAATGTAGAAAACCAACTTATGCTTGCTTAAGGGGACGGGTGAGTTGGGGTGCTGCATAAAACCAGAGATTGAAATGAGCACAGATACCGTTCCATAAGCCAAATATGTAATAGACAAGAGCTACTCCTTGCTCAATGAAGTGGACTCAACACTCCATATTAAACGCCTAAGAATGTACCTGAATAGTAAGAATCTTAAAACCTATGGATTTATATGTCTCCGAAAGAGAATCAAGCGTGTGTACAGCGGCATAAACGCAGCAGTGATAGGATTGCTGAGGTTCGGTGAGCAAATGCAGACCCTTTGAAGTCATATTGCATGGTACCCATTCCATGGGTCTCAACTCTCCAGGTTTAATGGATTCTTCCTTCAGCTAAAACATGCATGTGGAACCCAGAGTATGATCCACCGTGTGATCGGGAAACGTGTTCAAATGTGTCTCAGTTTTCGTCCCCTGGTACTCGGGTGCAACATTCCAGACGCTTTACTAACACTCTCCCCACTTGGAGAGTCAGTGCCTTTAACCTCCTGTTTGGCCCAGTTTGCAATTTCTGTGGAAAATGAACAGGAATAGGGAGAACCAATGAGAGACTAGGTGGTGGTGTCCGGACGGGCAAATTTAACTCTCATTTCCCACCAGGAAGAGGAATTAACCAAAGGCTCAGCATGCCGTGCTGGAACCAAACTACGGCCTGAAGCAATCCTGCGGTGTTGCGGCCAGCTCACAAGAAAGCGAGTTGAAGAAAGGAGCTCAGGGGCACTGTAATTCACAAACCTGCAGAGTTATAAATGACAGCTATCTTCCAAAAACATATTGAAGTAAGGCTGCCAAGAGGAGTTGAAAGCTGGGCAGAATTGCAGGAAACCGATTTCAGGAGGTAGACTGGAATTGCATGTAAAGCATAGGAAAAGAGGCAGAACGTCCACAATGATACACTTGGCCAAAAAGGGCGTATGTGTTTTTTCCTGAATATATTCAGGGAAAAACGCATACGCCCTTTTTGGCCAACCAAGCAAGCTTGCAAAGGAAATCTGCACTACAATGAAGTCTCACTTCCCCCCGGTCAAAAGGGCCATCTGAAAAAAGTGTAAAATCCAGAAAGGCAGGACAGGCCATGGAGAACTGGGAGCCTAGTTATGCTGATGGGCGGGATGTAAATTGCCAACATCCACTCGGGAGAGGTGTATGGTGTTTCCTGAAACATCTAAAAAACAAAGCAACAGAGCCTAGCGCACTTCCACTTATGGTCCTATAGCTTAGGGAAATTAAAATCAAAAAGACACAGCCACCCCAAAGTTTGGGACGGCTCTGTTTACAAGAACCTCGTTTACGGTACAAGTTCAATATCGCAGAAAGTGAAAAATGGATAAAGAAGTTCTGGTACATACGTACAATGCAATATCACTCAGCAATGAAATCTATGTCATCAGGCCCGTAGCAGCATAATGAGTGGATTCAGGTATGATGATTCTAACTGAAATAAGTCACACAGAAAAAGAAACATCATAAGATATCACTAATACACGGGATGTAAACTTGGCTACACAGGAACTGGATTACAAAACAGAACAGGGTCTCAAATTTAGAAAACCAACTTATGCTTGCTTAAGGGGAAAGGTGAGTTGGGGTGCTGCATCAAACCAGAGATTGAAATGAGCACAGATAAAGTTCCTTAAGCCAAATATGGAATAGACAAGAACTACTCCTTGCTCAACGAAATGGACTCAACACCCCATATTAAACGCCTAAGAATGTACCTGACTAGTAAGTATCTTAAAACCTATGGATTGCTATGTCTCTGAAAGAAAATCAAGCGTGTGTACAGGGGCATAAACGCAGCAGTGATAGGATTGGAGAGGTTCGGTGAGCAAATGAAGACCCTTTGAAGTCATATTGCATGGTACCCATTCTACGGGTCTCAACTCTCCAGGTTTAAGGGATTCTTCCTTCAGCTAAAACATGCACGTGGAACCCAGAGTATGATCAACCGTGTGATCGGGAGACGTGTTCCAATATGTCTCAGTTCTCGTCCCCTGGTACTCGGGTGCAACATTCCAGACGCTTTACTAACACTCTCCCGACTTGGAGAGTCAGTGCCTTTAACCTCCTGTTTGGCCCAGTTTGCAAATTCTGCGGAAGATGAACAGGAATAGGGAGAACCAATGAGAGACTAGCTGGAGGTGTCTGGACGGGCAAATTTAACTCTCATTTCCCACCAGGAAGAGGAATTAACCAAAGGCTCAGCGTGCCGTGCCAGAACCAGATTAGGGCCTGAAGCAATCCTGCGGTGTTGCGGCCAGCTCACAAGAAAGCGAGTTGAAGAAAGGAGCTCAGGGGCACTGTAATTCACAAACCTGCAGAGTTATAAATGACAGCTATCGTCCAAAAATATACTGAAGTAAGGCTGCCAAGAGGACTTGAAAGTGGGGCAGAATTGCAGGAAACCGATTTCAGGAGGTAGACTGGAATTGCATTTAAAGCATAGGAAAAGAGGCAGAACGTCCACAATGATGCACTTGGCCAAAAAGGGCGTATGCGTTTTTTCCTGAATATATTCAGGAAAAAACGCATACGCCCTTTTTGGCCAACCAAGCAAGCTTGCAAAGGAAATCTGCACTACAATGAAGTCTCACTTCCCCCCGGTCAAAAGGGCCATCTGAAAAAAGTGTAAAATCCAGAAAGGCAGGACAGGCCATGGAGAACTGGGAGCCTTGTTATGCTGATGGGCGGGATGTAAATTGCCAACAGCCACTCGGGAGAGGTGTATGGTGTTTCCTGAAACATCTAAAAAACAAAGCAACAGAGCCTAGGGCACTTCCACTTATGGTCCTATAGCTTAGGGAAATTAAAATCAAAAAGACACAGCCACCCCAAAGTTTGGGACAGCTCTGTTTACAAGAACCTCGTTTACGGTACAAGTTCAATATCGCAGAAAGTGAAAAATGGATAAAGAAGTTGTGGTACTTACGTACAATGCAATATCACTCAGCAATGAAATCTATGTCATCAGGCCCGTAGCAGCATAATGAGTGGATTCAGGTATGATGATTCTAACTGAAATAAGTCACACAGAAAAAGAAACATCATAAGATATCACTAATACACGGAATGTAAACTTGGCTACACAGGAACTGGATTACAAAACAGAACAGGGTGTCAAATGTAGAAAACCAACTTATGCTTGCTTAAGGGGAAAGGTGAGTTGGGGTGCTGCATCAAACCAGAGATTGAAATGAGCACAGATAAAGTTCCTTAAGCCAAATATGGAATAGACAAGAACTACTCCTTGCTCAACGAAATGGACTCAACACCCCATATTAAACGCCTAAGAATGTACCTGACTAGTAAGTATCTTAAAACCTATGGATTGCTATGTGTCTGAAAGAAAATCAAGCGTGTGTACAGGGGCATAAACGCAGCAGTGATAGGATTGGAGACGTTCGGTGAGCAAATGAAGACCCTTTGAAGTCATATTGCATGGTACCCATTCCACGGGTCTCAACTCTCCAGGTTTAAGGGATTCTGCCTTCAGCTAAAACATGCACGTGGAACCCAGAGTATGATCAACCGTGTGATCGGGAGACGTGTTCCAATATGTCTCAGTTCTCGTCCCCTGGTACTCGGGTGCAACATTCCACACGCTTTACTAACACTCTCCCGACTTGGAGAGTCAGTGCCTTTAACCTCCTGTTTGGCCCATTTGCAATTTCTGAGGAAGGTGAACAGGAATAGGGAGAACCAATGAGAGACTAGGTGGAGGTGTCTGGACGGGCAAATTTAACTCTCATTTCCCACCAGGAAGAGGAATTAACCAAAGGCTCAGCGTGCCGTGCCGGAACCAGATTAGGGCCTGAAGCAATCCTGCGGTGTTGCGGCCAGCTCACAAGAAAGCGAGTTGAAGAAAGGAGCTCAGTGGCACTGTAATTCACAAACCTGCAGAGTTATAAATGATAGCTATCGTCCAAAAATATACTGAAGTAAGGCTGCCAAGAGGACTTGAAAGCGGGGCAGAATTGCAGGAAACCGATTTCAGGAGGTAGACTGGAATTGCATTTAAAGCATAGGAAAAGAGGCAGAACGTCCACAATGATGCACTTGGACAAAAAGGGCGTATGCGTTTTTTCCTGAATATATTCAGGAAAAAACGCATACGCCCTTTTTGGCCAACCAAGCAAGCTTGCAAAGGAAATCTGCACTACAATGAAGTCTCACTGCCCCCCGGTCAAAAGGGCCATCTGAAAAAAGTGTAAAATCCAGAAAGGCAGGACAGGCCATGGAGAACTGGGAGCCTTGTTATGCTGATGGGCGGGATGTAAATTGCCAACAGCCACTCGGGAGAGGTGTATGGTGTTTCCTGAAACATCTAAAAAACAAAGCAACAGAGCCTAGGGCACTTCCACTTATGGTCCTATAGCTTAGGGAAATTAAAATCAAAAAGACACAGCCACCCCAAAGTTTGGGACGGCTCTGTTTACAAGAACCTCATTTACGGTACAAGTTCAATATCGCAGAAAGTGAAAAATGGATAAAGAAGTTGTGGTACTTACGTACAATGCAATATCACTCAGCAATGAAATCTATGTCATCAGGCCCGTAGCAGCATAATGAGTGGATTCAGGTATGATGATTCTAACTGAAATAAGTCACACAGAAAAAGAAACATCATAAGATATCACTAATACACGGGATGTAAACTTGGCTACACAGGAACTGGATTACAAAACAGAACAGGGTCTCAAATTTAGAAAACCAACTTATGCTTGCTTAAGGGGAAAGGTGAGTTGGGGTGCTGCATCAAACCAGAGATTGAAATGAGCACAGATAAAGTTCCTTAAGCCAAATATGGAATAGACAAGAACTACTCCTTGCTCAACGAAATGGACTCAACACCCCATATTAAACGCCTAAGAATGTACCTGACTAGTAAGTATCTTAAAACCTATGGATTGCTATGTGTCTGAAAGAAAATCAAGCGTGTGTACAGGGGCATAAACGCAGCAGTGATAGGATTGGAGAGGTTCGGTGAGCAAATGAAGACCCTTTGAAGTCATATTGCATGGTACCCATTCCACGGGTCTCAACTCTCCAGGTTTAAGGGATTCTTCCTTCAGCTAAAACATGCACGTGGAACCCAGAGTATGATCAACCGTGTGATCGGGAGACGTGTTCCAATATGTCTCAGTTCTCGTCCCCTGGTACTCGGGTGCAACATTCCAGACGCTTTACTAACACTCTCCCGACTTGGAGAGTCAGTGCCTTTAACCTCCTGTTTGGCCCAGTTTGCAATTTCTGCGGAAGATGAACAGGAATAGGGAGAACCAATGAGAGACTAGCTGGAGGTGTCTGGACGGGCAAATTAAACTCTCATTTCCCACCAGGAAGAGGAATTAACCAAAGGCTCAGCGTGCCGTGCCGGAACCAGATTAGGGCCTGAAGCAATCCTGCGGTGTTGCGGCCAGCTCACAAGAAAGCGAGTTGAAGAAAGGAGCTCAGGGGCACTGTAATTCACAAACCTGCAGAGTTATAAATGACAGCTATCGTCCAAAAATATACTGAAGTAAGGCTGCCAAGAGGACTTGAAAGCGGGGCAGAATTGCAGGAAACCGATTTCAGGAGGTAGACTGGAATTGCATTTAAAGCATAGGAAAAGAGGCAGAACGTCCACAATGATGCACTTGGCCAAAAAGGGCGTATGCGTTTTTTCCTGAATATATTCAGGAAAAAACGCATACGCCCTTTTTGGCCAACCAAGCAAGCTTGCAAAGGAAATCTGCACTACAATGAAGTCTCACTTCCCCCCCGGTCAAAAGGGCCATCTGAAAAAAGTGTAAAATCCAGAAAGGCAGGACAGGCCATGGAGAACTGGGAGCCTTGTTATGCTGATGGGCGGGATGTAAATTGCCAACAGCCACTCGGGAGAGGTGTATGGTGTTTCCTGAAACATCTAAAAAACAAAGCAACAGAGCCTAGGGCACTTCCACTTATGGTCCTATAGCTTAGGGAAATTAAAATCAAAAAGACACAGCCACCCCAAAGTTTGGGACGGCTCTGTTTACAAGAACCTCGTTTACGGTACAAGTTCAATATCGCAGAAAGTGAAAAATGGATAAAGAAGTTGTGGTACTTACGTACAATGCAATATCACTCAGCAATGAAATCTATGTCATCAGGCCCGTAGCAGCATAATGAGTGGATTCAGGTACGATGATTCTAAGTGAAATTAGTCACACAGAAAAAGAAACATCATAAGATATCACTAATACACGGAATGTAAACTTGGCTACACAAGAACTGAATTACAAAACAGAACAGGGTGTCAAATGTAGAAAACCAACTTATGCTTGCTTAAGGGGACGGGTGAGTTGGGGTGCTGCATAAAACCAGAGATTGAAATGAGCACAGATACCGTTCCATAAGCCAAATATGTAATAGACAAGAGCTACTCCTTGCTCAACGAAGTGGACTCAACACCCCATATTAAACGCCTAAGAATATACCTGACTAGTAAGAATCTACCTTACTAGTAAGAATCTTAAAACCTATGGATTTATATGTCTCCGAAAGAGAATCAAGTGTGTGTACAGCGGCATAAACGCAGCAGTGATAGGAATGGTGAGGTTCGGTGAGCAAATGCAGACCCTTTGAAGTCATATTGCATGGTACCCATTCCATGGGTCTCAACTCTCCATGTTTAAGGGATTCTTCCTTCAGCTAAAACATGCATGTGGAACCCAGAGTATGATCCACCATGTGGTCGGAAAACGTGTTCAAATGTGTCTCAGTTTTCGTCCCCTGGTACTCGGGTGCAACATTCCAGACGCTTTACTAACACTCTCCCCACTTGGAGAGTCAGTGCCTTTAACCTCCTGTTTGGCCCAGTTAGCAATTTCTGCGGAAGATGAACAGGAATAGGGAGAACCAATGAGAGATTAGGTGGAGGTGTCCGGACGGGCCAATTTAACTCTCATTTCCCACCAGGAAGAGGAATTAACCAAAGGCTCAGCATGCCGTGCCGGAACCAAACTAGGGCCTGAAGCAATCCTGCGGTGTTGCGGCCAGCTCACAAGAAAGCGAGTTGAAGAAAGGAGCTCAGGGGCACTGTAATTCACAAACCTGCAGAGTTATAAATGACAGCTATCTTCCAAAAATATATTGAATTAGGATGCCAAGAGGAGTTGAAAGCAGGGCAGAATTGCAGGAAACCGATTTCAGGAGGTAGACTGGAATTGCATGTAAAGCATAGGAAAAGAGGCAGAACGTCCACAATGATGCACTTGGACAAAAAGGGCGTATGCGTTTTTTCCTGAATATATTCAGGAAAAAACGCATACGCCCTTTTTGGCCAACCAAGCAAGCTTGCAAAGGAAATCTGCACTACAATGAAGTCTCACTTCCCCCCGGTCAAAAGGGCCATCTGAAAAAAGTGTAAAATCCAGAAAGGCAGGACAGGCCATGGAGAACTGGGAGCCTTGTTATGCTGATGGGCGGGATGGAAATTGCCAAGAGCCACTCGGGAGAGGTGTATGGTGTTTCCTGAAACATCTAAAAAACAAAGCAACAGAGCCTAGGGCACTTCCACTTATGGTCCTATAGCTTAGGGAAATTAAAATCAAAAAGACACAGCCACCCCAAAGTTTGGGACGGCTCTGTTTACAAGAACCTCATTTACGGTACAAGTTCAATATCGCAGAAAGTGAAAAATGGATAAAGAAGTTGTGGTACTTACGTACAATGCAATATCACTCAGCAATGAAATCTATGTCATCAGGCCCGTAGCAGCATAATGAGTGGATTCAGGTATGATGATTCTAACTGAAATAAGTCACACAGAAAAAGAAACATCATAAGATATCACTAATACACGGGATGTAAACTTGGCTACACAGGAACTGGATTACAAAACAGAACAGGGTCTCAAATTTAGAAAACCAACTTATGCTTGCTTAAGGGGAAAGGTGAGTTGGGGTGCTGCATCAAACCAGAGATTGAAATGAGCACAGATAA
Source organism: Leucopleurus acutus (assembly GCF_964270905.1). Classification (NCBI taxonomy): domain Eukaryota; kingdom Metazoa; phylum Chordata; class Mammalia; order Artiodactyla; family Delphinidae; genus Leucopleurus; species Leucopleurus acutus. The sequence goes on from NW_028139192.1 coordinate 57,208, forward strand.
AGTTCCTTAAGCCAAATATGGAATAGACAAGAACTACTCCTTGCTCAACGAAATGGACTCAACACCCCATATTAAACGCCTAAGAATGTACCTGACTAGTAAGTATCTTAAAACCTATGGATTGCTATGTGTCTGAAAGAAAATCAAGCGTGTGTACAGGGGCATAAACGCAGCAGTGATAGGATTGGAGAGGTTCGGTGAGCAAATGAAGACCCTTTGAAGTCATATTGCATGGTACCCATTCCACGGGTCTCAACTCTCCAGGTTTAAGGGATTCTTCCTTCAGCTAAAACATGCACGTGGAACCCAGAGTATGATCAACCGTGTGATCGGGAGACGTGTTCCAATATGTCTCAGTTCTCGTCCCCTGGTACTCGGGTGCAACATTCCAGACGCTTTACTAACACTCTCCCGACTTGGAGAGTCAGTGCCTTTAACCTCCTGTTTGGCCCAGTTTGCAATTTCTGCGGAAGATGAACAGGAATAGGGAGAACCAATGAGAGACTAGCTGGAGGTGTCTGGACGGGCAAATTAAACTCTCATTTCCCACCAGGAAGAGGAATTAACCAAAGGCTCAGCGTGCCGTGCCGGAACCAGATTAGGGCCTGAAGCAATCCTGCGGTGTTGCGGCCAGCTCACAAGAAAGCGAGTTGAAGAAAGGAGCTCAGGGGCACTGTAATTCACAAACCTGCAGAGTTATAAATGACAGCTATCGTCCAAAAATATACTGAAGTAAGGCTGCCAAGAGGACTTGAAAGCGGGGCAGAATTGCAGGAAACCGATTTCAGGAGGTAGACTGGAATTGCATTTAAAGCATAGGAAAAGAGGCAGAACGTCCACAATGATGCACTTGGCCAAAAAGGGCGTATGCGTTTTTTCCTGAATATATTCAGGAAAAAACGCATACGCCCTTTTTGGCCAACCAAGCAAGCTTGCAAAGGAAATCTGCACTACAATGAAGTCTCACTTCCCCCCCGGTCAAAAGGGCCATCTGAAAAAAGTGTAAAATCCAGAAAGGCAGGACAGGCCATGGAGAACTGGGAGCCTTGTTATGCTGATGGGCGGGATGTAAATTGCCAACAGCCACTCGGGAGAGGTGTATGGTGTTTCCTGAAACATCTAAAAAACAAAGCAACAGAGCCTAGGGCACTTCCACTTATGGTCCTATAGCTTAGGGAAATTAAAATCAAAAAGACACAGCCACCCCAAAGTTTGGGACGGCTCTGTTTACAAGAACCTCGTTTACGGTACAAGTTCAATATCGCAGAAAGTGAAAAATGGATAAAGAAGTTGTGGTACTTACGTACAATGCAATATCACTCAGCAATGAAATCTATGTCATCAGGCCCGTAGCAGCATAATGAGTGGATTCAGGTACGATGATTCTAAGTGAAATTAGTCACACAGAAAAAGAAACATCAAAAGATATCACTAATACACGGAATGTAAACTTGGCTACACAAGAACTGAATTACAAAACAGAACAGGGTGTCAAATGTAGAAAACCAACTTATGCTTGCTTAAGGGGACGGGTGAGTTGGGGTGCTGCATAAAACCAGAGATTGAAATGAGCACAGATACCGTTCCATAAGCCAAATATGTAATAGACAAGAGCTACTCCTTGCTCAACGAAGTGGACTCAACACCCCATATTAAACGCCTAAGAATATACCTGACTAGTAAGAATCTACCTTACTAGTAAGAATCTTAAAACCTATGGATTTATATGTCTCCGAAAGAGAATCAAGTGTGTGTACAGCGGCATAAACGCAGCAGTGATAGGAATGGTGAGGTTCGGTGAGCAAATGCAGACCCTTTGAAGTCATATTGCATGGTACCCATTCCATGGGTCTCAACTCTCCATGTTTAAGGGATTCTTCCTTCAGCTAAAACATGCATGTGGAACCCAGAGTATGATCCACCATGTGGTCGGAAAACGTGTTCAAATGTGTCTCAGTTTTCGTCCCCTGGTACTCGGGTGCAACATTCCAGACGCTTTACTAACACTCTCCCCACTTGGAGAGTCAGTGCCTTTAACCTCCTGTTTGGCCCAGTTAGCAATTTCTGCGGAAGATGAACAGGAATAGGGAGAACCAATGAGAGATTAGGTGGAGGTGTCCGGACGGGCCAATTTAACTCTCATTTCCCACCAGGAAGAGGAATTAACCAAAGGCTCAGCATGCCGTGCCGGAACCAAACTAGGGCCTGAAGCAATCCTGCGGTGTTGCGGCCAGCTCACAAGAAAGCGAGTTGAAGAAAGGAGCTCAGGGGCACTGTAATTCACAAACCTGCAGAGTTATAAATGACAGCTATCTTCCAAAAATATATTGAATTAGGATGCCAAGAGGAGTTGAAAGCAGGGCAGAATTGCAGGAAACCGATTTCAGGAGGTAGACTGGAATTGCATGTAAAGCATAGGAAAAGAGGCAGAACGTCCACAATGATGCACTTGGACAAAAAGGGCGTATGCGTTTTTTCCTGAATATATTCAGGAAAAAACGCATACGCCCTTTTTGGCCAACCAAGCAAGCTTGCAAAGGAAATCTGCACTACAATGAAGTCTCACTTCCCCCCGGTCAAAAGGGCCATCTGAAAAAAGTGTAAAATCCAGAAAGGCAGGACAGGCCATGGAGAACTGGGAGCCTTGTTATGCTGATGGGCGGGATGGAAATTGCCAAGAGCCACTCGGGAGAGGTGTATGGTGTTTCCTGAAACATCTAAAAAACAAAGCAACAGAGCCTAGGGCACTTCCACTTATGGTCCTATAGCTTAGGGAAATTAAAATCAAAAAGACACAGCCACCCCAAAGTTTGGGACGGCTCTGTTTACAAGAACCTCATTTACGGTACAAGTTCAATATCGCAGAAAGTGAAAAATGGATAAAGAAGTTGTGGTACTTACGTACAATGCAATATCACTCAGCAATGAAATCTATGTCATCAGGCCCGTAGCAGCATAATGAGTGGATTCAGGTATGATGATTCTAACTGAAATAAGTCACACAGAAAAAGAAACATCATAAGATATCACTAATACACGGGATGTAAACTTGGCTACACAGGAACTGGATTACAAAACAGAACAGGGTCTCAAATTTAGAAAACCAACTTATGCTTGCTTAAGGGGAAAGGTGAGTTGGGGTGCTGCATCAAACCAGAGATTGAAATGAGCACAGATAAAGTTCCTTAAGCCAAATATGGAATAGACAAGAACTACTCCTTGCTCAACGAAATGGACTCAACACCCCATATTAAACGCCTAAGAATGTACCTGACTAGTAAGTATCTTAAAACCTATGGATTGCTATGTGTCTGAAAGAAAATCAAGCGTGTGTACAGGGGCATAAACGCAGCAGTGATAGGATTGGAGAGGTTCGGTGAGCAAATGAAGACCCTTTGAAGTCATATTGCATGGTACCCATTCCACGGGTCTCAACTCTCCAGGTTTAAGGGATTCTTCCTTCAGCTAAAACATGCACGTGGAACCCAGAGTATGATCAACCGTGTGATCGGGAGACGTGTTCCAATATGTCTCAGTTCTCGTCCCCTGGTACTCGGGTGCAACATTCCAGACGCTTTACTAACACTCTCCCGACTTGGAGAGTCAGTGCCTTTAACCTCCTGTTTGGCCCAGTTTGCAATTTCTGCGGAAGATGAACAGGAATAGGGAGAACCAATGAGAGACTAGCTGGAGGTGTCTGGACGGGCAAATTAAACTCTCATTTCCCACCAGGAAGAGGAATTAACCAAAGGCTCAGCGTGCCGTGCCGGAACCAGATTAGGGCCTGAAGCAATCCTGCGGTGTTGCGGCCAGCTCACAAGAAAGCGAGTTGAAGAAAGGAGCTCAGGGGCACTGTAATTCACAAACCTGCAGAGTTATAAATGACAGCTATCGTCCAAAAATATACTGAAGTAAGGCTGCCAAGAGGACTTGAAAGCGGGGCAGAATTGCAGGAAACCGATTTCAGGAGGTAGACTGGAATTGCATTTAAAGCATAGGAAAAGAGGCAGAACGTCCACAATGATGCACTTGGCCAAAAAGGGCGTATGCGTTTTTTCCTGAATATATTCAGGAAAAAACGCATACGCCCTTTTTGGCCAACCAAGCAAGCTTGCAAAGGAAATCTGCACTACAATGAAGTCTCACTTCCCCCCCGGTCAAAAGGGCCATCTGAAAAAAGTGTAAAATCCAGAAAGGCAGGACAGGCCATGGAGAACTGGGAGCCTTGTTATGCTGATGGGCGGGATGTAAATTGCCAACAGCCACTCGGGAGAGGTGTATGGTGTTTCCTGAAACATCTAAAAAACAAAGCAACAGAGCCTAGGGCACTTCCACTTATGGTCCTATAGCTTAGGGAAATTAAAATCAAAAAGACACAGCCACCCCAAAGTTTGGGACGGCTCTGTTTACAAGAACCTCGTTTACGGTACAAGTTCAATATCGCAGAAAGTGAAAAATGGATAAAGAAGTTGTGGTACTTACGTACAATGCAATATCACTCAGCAATGAAATCTATGTCATCAGGCCCGTAGCAGCATAATGAGTGGATTTAGGTACGATGATTCTAAGTGAAATTAGTCACACAGAAAAAGAAACATCATAAGATATCACTAATACACGGAATGTAAACTTGGCTACACAAGAACTGAATTACAAAACAGAACAGGGTGTCAAATGTAGAAAACCAACTTATGCTTGCTTAAGGGGACGGGTGAGTTGGGGTGCTGCATAAAACCAGAGATTGAAATGAGCACAGATACCGTTCCATAAGCCAAATATGTAATAGACAAGAGCTACTCCTTGCTCAACGAAGTGGACTCAACACCCCATATTAAACGCCTAAGAATATACCTGACTAGTAAGAATCTACCTTACTAGTAAGAATCTTAAAACCTATGGATTTATATGTCTCCGAAAGAGAATCAAGTGTGTGTACAGCGGCATAAACGCAGCAGTGATAGGAATGGTGAGGTTCGGTGAGCAAATGCAGACCCTTTGAAGTCATATTGCATGGTACCCATTCCATGGGTCTCAACTCTCCATGTTTAAGGGATTCTTCCTTCAGCTAAAACATGCATGTGGAACCCAGAGTATGATCCACCATGTGGTCGGAAAACGTGTTCAAATGTGTCTCAGTTTTCGTCCCCTGGTACTCGGGTGCAACATTCCAGACGCTTTACTAACACTCTCCCCACTTGGAGAGTCAGTGCCTTTAACCTCCTGTTTGGCCCAGTTAGCAATTTCTGCGGAAGATGAACAGGAATAGGGAGAACCAATGAGAGATTAGGTGGAGGTGTCCGGACGGGCCAATTTAACTCTCATTTCCCACCAGGAAGAGGAATTAACCAAAGGCTCAGCATGCCGTGCCGGAACCAAACTAGGGCCTGAAGCAATCCTGCGGTGTTGCGGCCAGCTCACAAGAAAGCGAGTTGAAGAAAGGAGCTCAGGGGCACTGTAATTCACAAACCTGCAGAGTTATAAATGACAGCTATCTTCCAAAAATATATTGAATTAGGATGCCAAGAGGAGTTGAAAGCAGGGCAGAATTGCAGGAAACCGATTTCAGGAGGTAGACTGGAATTGCATGTAAAGCATAGGAAAAGAGGCAGAACGTCCACAATGATGCACTTGGACAAAAAGGGCGTATGCGTTTTTTCCTGAATATATTCAGGAAAAAACGCATACGCCCTTTTTGGCCAACCAAGCAAGCTTGCAAAGGAAATCTGCACTACAATGAAGTCTCACTTCCCCCCGGTCAAAAGGGCCATCTGAAAAAAGTGTAAAATCCAGAAAGGCAGGACAGGCCATGGAGAACTGGGAGCCTTGTTATGCTGATGGGCGGGATGGAAATTGCCAAGAGCCACTCGGGAGAGGTGTATGGTGTTTCCTGAAACATCTAAAAAACAAAGCAACAGAGCCTAGGGCACTTCCACTTATGGTCCTATAGCTTAGGGAAATTAAAATCAAAAAGACACAGCCACCCCAAAGTTTGGGACGGCTCTGTTTACAAGAACCTCATTTACGGTACAAGTTCAATATCGCAGAAAGTGAAAAATGGATAAAGAAGTTGTGGTACTTACGTACAATGCAATATCACTCAGCAATGAAATCTATGTCATCAGGCCCGTAGCAGCATAATGAGTGGATTCAGGTATGATGATTCTAACTGAAATAAGTCACACAGAAAAAGAAACATCATAAGATATCACTAATACACGGGATGTAAACTTGGCTACACAGGAACTGGATTACAAAACAGAACAGGGTCTCAAATTTAGAAAACCAACTTATGCTTGCTTAAGGGGAAAGGTGAGTTGGGGTGCTGCATCAAACCAGAGATTGAAATGAGCACAGATAAAGTTCCTTAAGCCAAATATGGAATAGACAAGAACTACTCCTTGCTCAACGAAATGGACTCAACACCCCATATTAAACGCCTAAGAATGTACCTGACTAGTAAGTATCTTAAAACCTATGGATTGCTATGTGTCTGAAAGAAAATCAAGCGTGTGTACAGGGGCATAAACGCAGCAGTGATAGGATTGGAGAGGTTCGGTGAGCAAATGAAGACCCTTTGAAGTCATATTGCATGGTACCCATTCCACGGGTCTCAACTCTCCAGGTTTAAGGGATTCTTCCTTCAGCTAAAACATGCACGTGGAACCCAGAGTATGATCAACCGTGTGATCGGGAGACGTGTTCCAATATGTCTCAGTTCTCGTCCCCTGGTACTCGGGTGCAACATTCCAGACGCTTTACTAACACTCTCCCGACTTGGAGAGTCAGTGCCTTTAACCTCCTGTTTGGCCCAGTTTGCAATTTCTGCGGAAGATGAACAGGAATAGGGAGAACCAATGAGAGACTAGCTGGAGGTGTCTGGACGGGCAAATTAAACTCTCATTTCCCACCAGGAAGAGGAATTAACCAAAGGCTCAGCGTGCCGTGCCGGAACCAGATTAGGGCCTGAAGCAATCCTGCGGTGTTGCGGCCAGCTCACAAGAAAGCGAGTTGAAGAAAGGAGCTCAGGGGCACTGTAATTCACAAACCTGCAGAGTTATAAATGACAGCTATCGTCCAAAAATATACTGAAGTAAGGCTGCCAAGAGGACTTGAAAGCGGGGCAGAATTGCAGGAAACCGATTTCAGGAGGTAGACTGGAATTGCATTTAAAGCATAGGAAAAGAGGCAGAACGTCCACAATGATGCACTTGGCCAAAAAGGGCGTATGCGTTTTTTCCTGAATATATTCAGGAAAAAACGCATACGCCCTTTTTGGCCAACCAAGCAAGCTTGCAAAGGAAATCTGCACTACAATGAAGTCTCACTTCCCCCCGGTCAAAAGGGCCATCTGAAAAAAGTGTAAAATCCAGAAAGGCAGGACAGGCCATGGAGAACTGGGAGCCTTGTTATGCTGATGGGCGGGATGTAAATTGCCAACAGCCACTCGGGAGAGGTGTATGGTGTTTCCTGAAACATCTAAAAAACAAAGCAACAGAGCCTAGGGCACTTCCACTTATGGTCCTATAGCTTAGGGAAATTAAAATCAAAAAGACACAGCCACCCCAAAGTTTGGGACGGCTCTGTTTACAAGAACCTCGTTTACGGTACAAGTTCAATATCGCAGAAAGTGAAAAATGGATAAAGAAGTTGTGGTACTTACGTACAATGCAATATCACTCAGCAATGAAATCTATGTCATCAGGCCCGTAGCAGCATAATGAGTGGATTCAGGTACGATGATTCTAAGTGAAATTAGTCACACAGAAAAAGAAACATCATAAGATATCACTAATACACGGAATGTAAACTTGGCTACACAAGAACTGAATTACAAAACAGAACAGGGTGTCAAATGTAGAAAACCAACTTATGCTTGCTTAAGGGGACGGGTGAGTTGGGGTGCTGCATAAAACCAGAGATTGAAATGAGCACAGATACCGTTCCATAAGCCAAATATGTAATAGACAAGAGCTACTCCTTGCTCAACGAAGTGGACTCAACACCCCATATTAAACGCCTAAGAATATACCTGACTAGTAAGAATCTACCTTACTAGTAAGAATCTTAAAACCTATGGATTTATATGTCTCCGAAAGAGAATCAAGTGTGTGTACAGCGGCATAAACGCAGCAGTGATAGGAATGGTGAGGTTCGGTGAGCAAATGCAGACCCTTTGAAGTCATATTGCATGGTACCCATTCCATGGGTCTCAACTCTCCATGTTTAAGGGATTCTTCCTTCAGCTAAAACATGCATGTGGAACCCAGAGTATGATCCACCATGTGGTCGGAAAACGTGTTCAAATGTGTCTCAGTTTTCGTCCCCTGGTACTCGGGTGCAACATTCCAGACGCTTTACTAACACTCTCCCCACTTGGAGAGTCAGTGCCTTTAACCTCCTGTTTGGCCCAGTTTGCAATTTCTGTGGAAAATGAACAGGAATAGGGAGAACCAATGAGAGACTAGGTGGAGGTGTCCGGACGGGCAAATTTAACTCTCATTTCCAACCAGGAAGAGGAATTAACCAAAGGCTCAGCGTGCCATGCCGGAACCACACTAGGACCAGAAGCAATCCTGCGGTGTTGCGGCCAGCTCACAAGAAAGCGAGTTGAAGAAAGGAGCTCAGGGGCACTGTAATTCACAAACCTGCAGAGTTATAAAGGACAGCTATCTTCCCAAAATATATTGAAGTAAGGCTGCCAAGAGGAGTTGAAAGGGGGGCAGAATTGCAGGAAACCGATTTCAGGAGGTAGACTGGAATTGCATGTAAAGCATAGGAAAAGAGGCAGAACGTCCACAATGATGCACTTGGCCAAAAAGGGCGTATGCGTTTTTTCCTGAATATATTCAGGAAAAAACGCATACGCCCTTTTTGGCCAACCAAGCAAGCTTGCAAAGGAAATCTGCACTACAATGAAGTCTCACTGCTCCGCGGTCAAAAGGGCCATCTGAAAAAAGTGTAAAATCCAGAAAGGCAGGACAGGCCATGGAGAACTGGGAGCCTAGTTATGCTGATGGGCGGGATGTGAATTGCCAGCAGCCACTCTGGAGAAGTGTATGGTGTTTCCTGAAACATCCAAAAAACAAAGCAACAGAGCCTAGGGCACTTCCACTTATGGTCCTATAGCTTAGGGAAATTAAAATCAAAAAGACACAGGCATCCCAAAGTTTGGGACGGCTCTGTTTACAAGAACCTCGTTTACGGTACAAGTTCAATATCACAGAAAGCGAAAAATGGATAAAGAAATTGTGGTACTTACGTACAATGCAATATCACTCAGCAATGAAATCTATGTCAACAGGCCCGTAGCAGCATAATGAGTGGATTCAGGTACGATGATTCTAAGTGAAATTAGTCACACAGAAAAAGAAACATCATAAGTTATCACTAATACACGGAATGTAAACTTGGCTACACAAGAACTGAATTACAAAACAGAACAGGGTGTCAAATGTAGAAAACCAACTTATGCTTGCTTAAGGGGACGGGTGAGTTGGGTTGCTGCATAAAACCAGAGATTGAAATTAGCACAGATACCGTTCCATAAGCCAAATATGTAATAGACAAGAGCTACTCCTTGCTCAACGAAGTGGACTCAACACTCCATATTAAACGCCTAAGAATATACCTGACTAGTAAGAATCTTAAAACCTATGGATTTATATCTCTCCGAAAGAGAATCAAGCGTGTGTACAGCGGCATAAACGCAGCAGTGATAGGATTGCTGAGGTTCGGTGAGCAAATGCAGACCCTTTGAAGTCATATTGCATGGTACCCATTCCATGGGTCTCAACTCTCCAGGTTTAATGGATTCTTCCTTCAGCTAAAACATGCATGTGGAACCCAGAGTATGATCCACCATGTGGTCGGAAAACGTGTTCAAATGTGTCTCAGTTTTGGTCCCCTGGTACTCGGGTGCAACATTCCAGACGCTTTACTAACACTCTCCCCACTTGGAGAGTCAGTGCCTTTAACCTCCTGTTTGGCCCAGTTAGCAATTTCTGCGGAAGATGAACAGGAATAGGGAGAACCAATGAGAGATTAGGTGGAGGTGTCCGGACGGGCCAATTTAACTCTCATTTCCCACCAGGAAGAGGAATTAACCAAAGGCTCAGCATGCCGTGCCGGAACCAAACTAGGGCCTGAAGCAATCCTGCGGTGTTGCGGCCAGCTCACAAGAAAGCGAGTTGAAGAAAGGAGCTCAGGGGCACTGTAATTCACAAACCTGCAGAGTTATAAATGACAGCTATCTTCCAAAAATATATTGAAGTAAGGCTGCCAAGAGGAGTTGAAAGCGGGGCAGAATTGCAGGAAACCGATTTCTGGAGGTACACTGGAATTGCATGTAAAGCATAGGAAAAGAGGCAGAACGTCCACAATGATGCACTTGGCCAAAAAGGGCGTATGCGTTTTTTCCTGAATATATTCAGGAAAAAACGCATACGCCCTTTTTGGCCAACCAAGCAAGCTTGCAAATGAAATCTGCACTACAATGAAGTCTCACTGCCCCCCGGTCAAAAGGGCCATCTGAAAAAAGTGTAAAATCCAGAAAGGCAGGACAGGCCATGGAGAACTGGGAGCCTAGTTATGCTGATGGGCGGGATGTAAATTGCCAGCAGCCACTCTGGAGAAGTGTATGGTGTTTCCTGAAACATCCAAAAAACAAAGCAACAGAGCCTAGGGCACTTCCACTTATGGTCCTATAGCTTAGGGAAATTAAAATCAAAAAGACACAGCCACCCCAAAGTTTGGGACGGCTCTGTTTACAAGAACCTAGTTTACGGTACAAGTTGAATATCACAGAAAGCGAAAAATGGATAAAGAAATTGTGGTACTTACGTACAATGCAATATCACTCAGCAATGAAATCTATGTCATCAGGCCCGTAGCAGCATAATGAGTGGATTCAGGTACGATGATTCTAAGTGAAATTAGTCACACAGAAAAAGAAACATCATAAGATATCACTAATACACGGAATGTAAACTTGGCTACACAAGAACTGAATTACAAAACAGAACAGGGTGTCAAATGTAGAAAACCAACTTATGCTTGCTTAAGGGGACGGGTGAGTTGGGGTGCTGCATAAAACCAGAGATTGAAATGAGCACAGATACCGTTCCATAAGCCAAATATGTAATAGACAAGAGCTACTCCTTGCTCAACGAAGTGGACTCAACACCCCATATTAAACGCCTAAGAATATACCTGACTAGTAAGAATCTTAAAACCTATGGATTTATATGTCTCCGAAAGAGAATCAAGCGTGTGTACAGCGGCATAAACGCAGCAGTGATAGGATTGCTGAGGTTCGGTGAGCAAATGCAGACCCTTTGAAGTCATATTGCATGGTACCCATTCCATGGTTCTCAACTCTCCAGGTTTAAGGGATTCTTCCTTCAGCTAAAACATGCATGTGGAACCCAGAGTATGATCCACCGTGTGATCGGGAAACGTGTTCAAATGTGTCTCAGTTTTCGTTCCCTGGTACTCGGGTGCAACATTCCAGACGCTTTACTAACACTCTCCCCACTTGGAGAGTCAGTGCCTTTAACCTCCTGTTTGGCCCAGTTTGCAATTTCTGTGGAAAATGAACAGGAATAGGGAGAACCAATGAGAGACTAGGTGGAGGTATCCGGACGGGCAAATTTAACTCTCATTTCCCACCAGGAAGAGGAATTAACCAAAGGCTCAGCATGCCGTGCCGGAACCAAACTAGGGCCTGAAGCAATCCTGCGGTGTTGCGGCCAGCTCACAAGAAAGCGAGTTGAAGAAAGGAGCTCAGGGGCACTGTAATTCACAAACCTGCAGAGTTATAAATGACAGCTATCTTCCAAAAATATATTGAAGTAAGGCTGCCAAGAGGAGTTGAAAGGGGGGCAGAATTGCAGGAAACCGATTTCTGGAGGTACACTGGAATTGCATGTAAAGCATAGGAAAAGAGGCAGAACGTCCACAATGATGCACTTGGCCAAAAAGGGCGTATGCGTTTTTTCCTGAATATATTCAGGAAAAAACGCATACGCCCTTTTTGGCCAACCAAGCAAGCTTGCAAAGGAAATCTGCACTACAATGAAGTCTCACTGCTCCCCGGTCAAAAGGGCCATCTGAAAAAAGTGTAAAATCCAGAAAGGCAGGACAGGCCATGGAGAACTGGGAGCCTAGTTATGCTGATGGGCGGGATGTAAATTGCCAGCAGCCACTCTGGAGAAGTGTATGGTGTTTCCTGAAACATCCAAAAAACAAAGCAACAGAGCCTAGGGCACTTCCACTTATTGTCCTATAGCTTAGGGAAATTAAAATCAAAAAGACACAGCCACCCCAAAGTTTGGGACGGCTCTGTTTACAAGAACCTCGTTTACGGTACAAGTTCAATATCACAGAAAGCGAAAAATGGATAAAGAAATTGTGGTACTTACGTACAATGCAATATCACTCAGCAATGAAATCTATGTCAACAGGCCCGTAGCAGCATAATGAGTGGATTCAGGTACGATGATTCTAAGTGAAATTAGTCACACAGAAAAAGAAACATCATAAGATATCACTAATACACGGAATGTAAACTTGGCTACACAAGAACTGAATTACAAAACAGAACAGGGTGTCAAATGTAGAAAACCAACTTATGCTTGCTTAAGGGGACGGGTGAGTTGGGGTGCTGCATCAAACCAGAGATTGAAATGAGCACAGATACCGTTCCATAAGCCAAATATGTAATAGACAAGAGCTACTCCTTGCTCAACGAAGTGGACTCAACACCCCATATTAAACGCCTAAGAATATACCTGACTTGTAAGAATCTACCTGACTAGTAAGAATCTTAAAACCTATGGATTTATATGTCTCCGAAAGAGAATCAAGCGTGTGTACAGCGGCATAAACGCAGCAGTGATAGGATTGCTGAGGTTCGGTGAGCAAATGCAGACCCTTTGAAGTCATATTGCATGGTACCCATTCCATGGGTCTCAACTCTCCATGTTTAAGGGATTCTTCCTTCAGCTAAAACATGCATGTGGAACCCAGAGTATGATCCACCATGTGGTCGGAAAACGTGTTCAAATGTGTCTCAGTTTTGGTCCCCTGGTACTCGGGTGCAACATTCCAGACGCTTTACTAACACTCTCCCCACTTGGAGAGTCAGTGCCTTTAACCTCCTGTTTGGCCCAGTTAGCAATTTCTGCGGAAGATGAACAGGAATAGGGAGAACCAATGAGAGATTAGGTGGAGGTGTCCGGACGGGCCAATTTAACTCTCATTTCCCACCAGGAAGAGGAATTAACCAAAGGCTCAGCATGCCGTGCCGGAACCAAACTAGGGCCTGAAGCAATCCTGCGGTGTTGCGGCCAGCTCACAAGAAAGCGAGTTGAAGAAAGGAGCTCAGGGGCACTGTAATTCACAAACCTGCAGAGTTATAAATGACAGCTATCTTCCAAAAATATATTGAATTAGGATGCCAAGAGGAGTTGAAAGCGGGGCAGAATTGCAGGAAACCGATTTCAGGAGGTAGACTGGAATTGCATGTAAAGCATAGGAAAAGAGGCAGAACGTCCACAATGATGCACTTGGCCAAAAAGGGCGTATGCGTTTTTTCCTGAATATATTCAAGAAAAAACGCATACGCCCTTTTTGGCCAACCAAGCAAGCTTGCAAAGGAAATCTGCACTACAATGAAGTCTCACTGCCCCCCGGTCAAAAGGGCCATCTGAAAAAAGTGTAAAATCCAGAAAGGCAGGACAGGCCATGGAGAACTGGGAGCCTAGTTATGCTGATGGGCGGGATGTAAATTGCCAGCAGCCACTCTGGAGAAGTGTATGGTGTTTCCTGAAACATCCAAAAAACAAAGCAACAGAGCCTAGGGCACTTCCACTTATGGTCCTATAGCTTAGGGAAATTAAAATCAAAAAGACACAGCCACCCCAAAGTTTGGGACGGCTCTGTTTACAAGAACCTCGTTTACGGTACAAGTTGAATATCACAGAAAGCGAAAAATGGATAAAGAAATTGTGGTACTTAGGTACAATGCAATATCACTCAGCAATGAAATCTATGTCATCAAGCCCGTAGTAGCATAATGAGTGGATTCAGGTACGATGATTCTAAGTGAAATTAGTCACACAGAAAAAGAAACATCATAAGATATCACTAATACACGGAATGTAAACTTGGCTACACAAGAACTGAATTACAAAACAGAACAGGGTGTCAAATGTAGAAAACCAACTTATGCTTGCTTAAGGGGACGGGTGAGTTGGGGTGCTGCATAAAACCAGAGATTGAAATGAGCACAGATACCGTTCCATAAGCCAAATATGTAATAGACAAGAGCTACTCCTTGCTCAACGAAGTGGACTCAACACCCCATATTAAACGCCTAAGAATATACCTGACTTGTAAGAATCTACCTGACTAGTAAGAATCTTAAAACCTATGGATTTATATGTCTCCGAAAGAGAATCAAGCGTGTGTACAGCGGCATAAACGCAGCAGTGATAGGATTGGTGAGGTTCGGTGAGCAAATGCAGACCCTTTGAAGTCATATTGCATGGTACCCATTCCATGGGTCTCAACTCTCCATGTTTAAGGGATTCTTCCTTCAGCTAAAACATGCATGTGGAACCCAGAGTATGATCCACCATGTGGTCGGAAAACGTGTTCAAATGTGTCTCAGTTTTGGTCCCCTGGTACTCGGGTGCAACATTCCAGACGCTTTACTAACACTCTCCCCACTTGGAGAGTCAGTGCCTTTAACCTCCTGTTTGGCCCAGTTAGCAATTTCTGCGGAAGATGAACAGGAATAGGGAGAACCAATGAGAGATTAGGTGGAGGTGTCCGGACGGGCCAATTTAACTCTCATTTCCCACCAGGAAGAGGAATTAACCAAAGGCTCAGCATGCCGTGCCGGAACCAAAATAGGGCCTGAAGCAATCATGCGGTGTTGCGGCCAGCTCACAAGAAAGCGAGTTGAAGAAAGGAGCTCAGGGGCACTGTAATTCACAAACCTGCAGAGTTATAAATGACAGCTATCTTCCAAAAATATATTGAATTAGGATGCCAAGAGGAGTTGAAAGCAGGGCAGAATTGCAGGAAACCGATTTCAGGAGGTAGACTGGAATTGCATGTAAAGCATAGGAAAAGAGGCAGAACGTCCACAATGATGCACTTGGCCAAAAAGGGCGTATGCGTTTTTTCCTGAATATATTCAAGAAAAAACGCTTACGCCCTTTTTGGCCAACCAAGCAAGCTTGCAAATGAAATCTGCACTACAATGAAGTCTCACTGCCCCCCGGTCAAAAGGGCCATCTGAAAAAAGTGTAAAATCCAGAAAGGCAGGACAGGCCATGGAGAACTGGGAGCCTAGTTATGCTGATGGGCGGGATGTAAATTGCCAGCAGCCACTCTGGAGAAGTGTATGGTGTTTCCTGAAACATCCAAAAAACAAAGCAACAGAGCCTAGGGCACTTCCACTTATGGTCCTATAGCTTAGGGAAATTAAAATCAAAAAGACACAGCCACCCCAAAGTTTGGGACGGCTCTGTTTACAAGAACCTAGTTTACGGTACAAGTTGAATATCACAGAAAGCGAAAAATGGATAAAGAAATTGTGGTACTTACGTACAATGCAATATCACTCAGCAATGAAATCTATGTCATCAGGCCCATAGCAGCATAATGAGTGGATTCAGGTACAATGATTCTAAGTGAAATTAGTCACACAGAAAGAGAAACATCATAAGATATCACTAATACACGGAATGTAAACTTGGCTACACAAGAACTGAATTACAAAACAGAACAGGGTGTCAAATGTAGAAAACCAACTTATGCTTGCTTAAGGGGACGGGTGAGTTGGGGTGCTGCATAAAACCAGAGATTGAAATGAGCACAGATACCGTTCCATAAGCCAAATATGTAATAGACAAGAGCTACTCCTTGCTCAACGAAGTGGACTCAACACCCCATATTAAACGCCTAAGAATATACCTGACTAGTAAGAATCTTAAAACCTATGGATTTATATGTCTCCGAAAGAGAATCAAGCGTGTGTACAGCGGCATAAACGCAGCAGTGATAGGATTGCTGAGGTTCGGTGAGCAAATGCAGACCCTTTGAAGTCATATTGCATGGTACCCATTCCATGGTTCTCAACTCTCCAGGTTTAAGGGATTCTTCCTTCAGCTAAAACATGCATGTGGAACCCAGAGTATGATCCACCGTGTGATCGGGAAACGTGTTCAAATGTGTCTCAGTTTTCGTTCCCTGGTACTCGGGTGGAACATTCCAGACGCTTTACTAACACTCTCCCCACTTGGAGAGTCAGTGCCTTTAACCTCCTGTTTGGCCCAGTTTGCAATTTCTGTGGAAAATGAACAGGAATAGGGAGAACCAATGAGAGACTAGGTGGAGGTATCCGGACGGGCAAATTTAACTCTCATTTCCCACCAGGAAGAGGAATTAACCAAAGGCTCAGCATGCCGTGCCGGAACCAAACTAGGGCCTGAAGCAATCCTGCGGTGTTGCGGCCAGCTCACAAGAAAGCGAGTTGAAGAAAGGAGCTCAGGGGCACTGTAATTCACAAACCTGCAGAGTTATAAATGACAGCTATCTTCCAAAAATATATTGAAGTAAGGCTGCCAAGAGGAGTTTAAAGCGGGGCAGAATTGCAGGAAACCGATTTCTGGAGGTACACTGGAATTGCATGTAAAGCATAGGAAAAGAGGCAGAACGTCCACAATGATGCACTTGGCCAAAAAGGGCGTATGCGTTTTTTCCTGAATATATTCAGGAAAAAACGCATACGCCCTTTTTGGCCAACCAAGCAAGCTTGCAAAGGAAATCTGCACTACAATGAAGTCTCACTGCCCCCGGGTCAAAAGGGCCATCTGAAAAAAGTGTAAAATCCAGAAAGGCAGGACAGGCCATGGAGAACTGGGAGCCTTGTTATGCTGATGGGCGGGATGTAAATTGCCAGCAGCCACTCAGGAGAAGTGTATGGTGTTTCCTGAAACATCCAAAAAACAAAGCAACAGAGCCTAGGGCACTTCCACTTATGGTCCTATAGCTTAGGGAAATTAAAATCAAAAAGACACAGCCACCCCAAAGTTTGGGACGGCTCTGTTTACAAGAACCTCGTTTACCAAACAAGTTCAATATCACAGAAAGCGAAAAATGGATAAAGAAGTTGTGGTACTTATGTACAATGCAATATCACTCAGCAATGAAATCTATGTCATCAGGCCCGTAGCAGCATAATGAGTGGATTCAGGTACGATGATTCTAAGTGAAATTAGTCACACAGAAAAAGAAACATCATAAGATATCACTAATACACGGAATGTAAACTTGGCTACACAAGAACTGAATTACAAAACAGAACAGGGTGTCAAATGTAGAAAACCAACTTATGCTTGCTTAAGGGGACGGGTGAGTTGGGGTGCTGCATCAAACCAGAGATTGAAATTAGCACAGATACCGTTCCATAAGCCAAATATGTAATAGACAAGAGCTACTCCTTGCTCAACGAAGTGGACTCAACACCCCATATTAAACGCCTAAGAATATACCTGACTAGTAAGAATCTACCTGACTAGTAAGAATCTTAAAACCTATGGATTTATATGTCTCCGAAAGAGAATCAAGCGTGTGTATAGTGGCATAAACGCAGCAGTGATAGGATTGCTGAGGTTCGGTGAGCAAATGCAGACCCTTTGAAGTCATATTGCATGGTACCCATTCCATGGGTCTCAACTCTCCCTGTTTAAGGGATTCTTCCTTCAGCTAAAACATGCATGTGGAACCCAGAGTATGATCCACCGTGTGATCGGAAAACGTGTTCAAATGTGTCTCAATTTTCGTTTCCTGGTACTCGGGTGCAACATTCCAGACGCTTTACTAACACTCTCCCCACTTGGAGAGTCAGTGCCTTTAACCTCCTGTTTGGCCCAGTTTGCAATTTCTGTGGAAAATGAACAGGAATAGGGAGAACCAATGAGAGACTAGGTGGAGGTGTCCAGACGGGCAAATTTAACTCTCATTTCCAACCAGGAAGAGGAATTAACCAAAGGCTCAGCGTGCCATGCCGGAACCACACTAGGACCAGAAGCAATCCTGCGGTGTTGCGGCCAGCTCACAAGAAAGCGAGTTGAAGAAAGGAGCTCAGGGGCACTGTAATTCACAAACCTGCAGAGTTATAAAGGACAGCTATCTTCCAAAAATATATTGAAGTAAGGCTGCCAAGAGGAGTTGAAAGGGGGGCAGAATTGCAGGAAACCGATTTCAGGAGGTAGACTGGAATTGCATGTAAAGCATAGGAAAAGAGGCAGAACGTCCACAATGATGCACTTGGCCAAAAAGGGCGTATGCGTTTTTTCCTGAATATATTCAGGAAAAAACGCATACGCCCTTTTTGGCCAACCAAGCAAGCTTGCAAAGGAAATCTGCACTACAATGAAGTCTCACTGCTCCCCGGTCAAAAGGGTCATCTGAAAAAAGTGTAAAATCCAGAAAGGCAGGACAGGCCATTGAGAACTGGGAGCCTTGTTATGCTGATGGGCGGGATGTAAATTGCCAGCAGCCACTCTGGAGAAGTGTATGGTGTTTCCTGAAACATCCAAAAAACAAAGCAACAGAGCCTAGGGCACTTCCACTTATGGTCCTATAGCTTAGGGAAATTAAAATAAAAAAGACACAGCCACCCCAAAGTTTGGGACGGCTCTGTTTACAAGAACCTCGTTTATGGTACAAGTTGAATATCACAGAGAGCGAAAAATGGATAAAGAAATTGTGGTACTTACGTACAATGCAATATCACTCAGCAATGAAATCTATGTCATCAGGCCCATAGCAGCATAATGAGTGGATTCAGGTACGATGATTCTAAGTGAAATTAGTCACACAGAAAATGAAACATCATAAGATATCATTAATACATGGAATGTAAACTTGGCTACACAAGAACTGAATTACAAAACAGAACAGGGTGTCAAATGTAGAAAACCAACTTATGCTTGCTTAAGGGGACGGGTGAGTTGGGGTGCTGCATAAAACCAGAGATTGAAATGAGCACAGATACCGTTCCATAAGCCAAATATGTAATAGACAAGAGCTACTCCTTGCTCAATGAAGTGGACTCAACACTCCATATTAAACGCCTAAGAATCTACCTGACTAGTAAGAATCTTAAAACCTATGGATTTATATGTCTCCGAAAGAGAATCAAGCGTGTGTACAGTGGCATAAACGCAGCAGTGATAGGATTGCTGAGGTTCGGTGAGCAAATGCAGACCCTTTGAAGTCATATTGCATGGTACCCATTCCATGGGTCTCAACTCTCCAGGTTTAATGGATTCTTCCTTCAGCTAAAACATGCATGTGGAACCCAGAGTATGATCCACCGTGTGATCGGGAAACGTGTTCAAATGTGTCTCAGTTTTCGTCCCCTGGTACTCGGTTGCAACATTCCAGACGCTTTACTAACACTCTCCCCACTTGGAGAGTCAGTGCCTTTAACCTCCTGTTTGGCCCAGTTTGCAATTTCTGTGGAAAATGAACAGGAATTGGGAGAACCAATGAGAGACTAGGTGGAGGTGTCCGGACGGGCAAATTTAACTCTCATTTCCCACCAGGAAGAGGAATTAACCAAAGGCTCAGCATGCCATGCCGGAACCAAACTAGGGCCTGAAGCAATCCTGCGGTGTTGCGGCCAGCTCACAAGAAAGCGAGTTGAAGAAAGGAGCTCAGGGGCACTGTAATTCACAAACCTGCAGAGTTATAAATGACAGCTATCTTCCAAAAATATATTGAAGTAAGGCTGCCAAGAGGAGTTGAAAGCGGGGCAGAATTGCAGGAAACCGATTTCAGGAGGTAGACTGGAATTGCATGTAAAGCATAGGAAAAGAGGCAGAACGTCCACAATGATGCACTTGGCCAAAAAGGGCGTATGCGTTTTTTCCTGAATATATTCAGGAAAAAACGCATACGCCCTTTTTGGCCAACCAAGCAAGCTTGCAAAGGAAATCTGCACTACAATGAAGTCTCACTGCCCCCAGTCAAAAGGGCCATCTGAAAAAAGTGTAAAATCCAGAAAGGCAGGACAGGCCATGGAGAACTGGGAGCCTTGTTATGCTGATGGGCGGGATGTAAATTGCCAGCAGCCACTCTGGAGAAGTGTATGGTGTTTCCTGAAACATCCAAAAAACAAAGCAACAGAGCCTAGGGCACTTCCACTTATGGTCCTATAGCTTAGGGAAATTAAAATCAAAAAGACACAGCCACCCCAAAGTATGGGACGGCTCTGTTTACAAGAACCTCGTTTACCGAACAAGTTCAATATCACAGAAAGCGAAAAATGGATAAAGAAGTTGTGGTACTTATGTACAATGCAATATCACTCAGCAATGAAATCTATGTCATCAGGCCCGTAGCAGCATAATGAGTGGATTCAGGTACGATGATTCTAATTGAAATTAGTCACACAGAAAAAGAAACATCATAAGATATCACTAATACACGGAATGTAAACTTGGCTACACAAGAACTGAATTACAAAACAGAACAGGGTGTCAAATGTAGAAAACCAACTTATGCTTGCTTAAGGGGACGGGTGAGTTGGGTTGCTGCATAAAACCAGAGATTGAAATTAGCACAGATACCGTTCCATAAGCCAAATATGTAATAGACAAGAGCTACTCCTTGCTCAACGAAGTGGACTCAACACCCCATATTAAACGCCTAAGAATATACCTGACTAGTAAGAATCTACCTGACTAGTAAGAATCTTAAAACCTATGGATTTATATGTCTCCGAAAGAGAATCAAGCATGTGTACAGCGGCATAAACGCAGCAGTGATAGGATTGGTGAGGTTCGGTGAGCAAATGCAGACCCTTTGAAGTCATATTGCATGGTACCCATTCCATGGGTCTCAACTCTCCCTGTTTAAGGGATTCTTCCTTCATCTAAAACATGCATGTGGAACCCAGAGTATGATCCACCGTGTGATCGGAAAACGTGTTCAAATGTGTCTCAGTTTTTGTCCCCTGGTACTCGGGTGCAACATTCCAGACGCTTTACTAACACTCTCCCCACTTGGAGAGTCAGTGCCTTTAACCTCCTGTTTGGCCCAGTTTGCAATTTCTGTGGAAAATGAACAGGAATAGGGAGAACCAATGAGAGACTAGGTGGAGGTGTCCGGACGGGCAAATTTAACTCTCATTTCCCACCAGGAAGAGGAATTAACCAAAGGCTCCGCGTGCCATGCTGGAACTAAATTAGGGCCTGAGGAGATCCTGCGGTGTTGCGGCCAGCTCACAAGAAAGCGAGTTGAAGAAAGGAGCTCAGGGACACTGTAATTCAGAAACCTGCGGAGTTATAAATGACAGCTATCATCCAAAATTATGCTGAAGTAAGGCTGCGAAGAGGACTTGAATGCAGGGCAGAATTGCTGGAAATTGATTTCAAAACGTACACGGGAGTAGCTCTTAAAGCATAGGAAAAGAGACAGAACTTGGAAAATAATGCACTTGGCAAAAAAGGGCATATGTGTTTTATCCAGAGCTCTCATAACTGAGGGGAGGAGATTCCCAGCAGGCTCCAACTGCCACCTGAGGGCTCACATTGCCAAGGCAACGTTAGCATGCCAGGCAGGAGTTACCTCACAGCAGAGGTCCCACCTCACAGAAGGGTGAGAAACCCAGCCAACATCAGACTCTCACCAGAGGGCCCACATCACCAAGGGGATGGGAACCAGGCAGGAGTGTCTTCACATCAGTGGGGCCACATCATCGAAAGCTGAGGTACTCAGCACATGTGTCCTCAAACCAGAGGACCCACATCACCAAGGACCTCGGAGTGAGGCAGGCAGGAGTAGCCTCACAACACTGGGCACATAGAATAAAAAAGTGAGGAATCCAGCAGTTGGAACCTCCCAGCAGGCGGCCCAGAGCACCGAGGCTATGGGATCCAGGCCACAGTGAACTCACAGAAGAGGGCCCATGTCATGAAACTGAGCAACCCAGCCATTGGGACCTCAGAGCAGGAGGCCCACATCCCCATGGGGATGGAATTCTGGTAGGAGTGTCCTCGCACCACTGAGAACGTATCAGAAAATTTTGGGCGACCAGCAGTTAGGGCCTGGCGCCAGAGGACCCTCATCACCAAGGGAAGGAGGCTCCCAGCAGGCTCCAACTGCCACCAGAGGGCTGACGTCGCCAAGGCGATGTGTGCCAACCAGGCACGAATGACCTCACAGCAGAGGGTCCACCTCAGAGAAGTGTGACGAACCCAGTCAGGATCAGACTCGCACCAGAGGGCCCACATCACCAAATGGATTGGAACCAGGCAGGAGTGTCCTCACATGAGTAGGGCCACATCATCTAAAGGTGAGGAACCCAGAACATGTGGCTTCAAACCATAGGACACCCATCACCAAGGGGCTGGGAGTGAGGCAGGCAGGAGGAGCCTCATAACAGAGGGCCCAAAAATAAGAAAGGTGAGGAATCCAGCAGTTGGAACCTCCCAGCAGGCGGCCCAGAGCACAGAGGCTAGAGGAACCAGGCCAGAGTGAACTAACACCAGACAGCCCACATCATGAAACTGTGAGCAACCCAGACATTGGGACCTCAGAGCAGAAGGCCCACATCCCCATGGTGATGGGAACATGACAGGAGTGTCCTGGCATCACTGGGCTCACATCAGAAAACGTGGGGTGCTCAGAAGTTAGGGCCTGACACTAGAGGGCACTCATCACCGAGAGGAGGAGGCTCCCAGCAGGCTCCAGCTGCCACCAGAGGGCCAACGTCGCCAAGGCGATGTGTGCCAGCCTGGCAGGAGTGACCTCACAGCAGAGGGCCCACCTCACAGAAGGGTGAGGAACACAGCCAGGATCAGACTCTCACCAGAGGGCCCACATCACCAAGGGGATGGGAACCAGGCAGGAGTGTCCCCACACCAGTGGGACAACATCATCGAAAGGTGAGGATCCCAGCACATGTGTCCTCAAACCAGAGGAACCACATCACCAAGGGGTTCGGAATGAGGCTGGCAGGACTGGCCTCACAACACAGGGTCCATAGAATATAAAAGTTGAGGAATCCAGCAGTTGGAACCTCCCAGCAAGTGGCCCAGAGCACCGAGGCTATGGGATCCAGGCCGCAGTGAACTCACAGCAGAGGGCCCACATCATGAACCTGTGAGCAGCCCAGCTGTTGGGACCTCAGAACAGAAGGCCCACATCCCCATTGGGATGGGAACCTGGCAGGAGTGGCTTTGCACCACTTAGCACATATCAGAAAATGTTAGGAGCCCAGCAGTTAGGGCCTGATGCCAGGGGGCCCTCATAACTGAGGGGAGGAGACTCCCAGCAGGTTCCAACTGCCAACAGAGGGCCCACGTCTACAAGGTGGCATGCACCAGCCAGGCAGTAGT
Source organism: Leucopleurus acutus (assembly GCF_964270905.1). Taxonomy (NCBI): domain Eukaryota; kingdom Metazoa; phylum Chordata; class Mammalia; order Artiodactyla; family Delphinidae; genus Leucopleurus; species Leucopleurus acutus. Next base: position 80,631 of record NW_028139192.1, read on the forward strand.
GACCTCACAGCAGAGGGCCTATCTCACAGAAGGGTGAGGAACCGAGGCAGGATGAGACTCTCACCAGAGGGCCCACAACACCAAGGGGATGGGAACCAGTCAGGACTGTCCTCCCACCAGTGGGACCACATCATCGAAAGGTGAGGAACCCAGCACATGTGGCCTCATATCAGAGGACATACATCACAAAGGGGATGGGAGTGAGGCAGGTAGGAGTAGCCTAAAAACAGAGGGCCCAAAGAATAAAAAAAGTGAGGAATCCAGCATTTGGAACCTCCCAGCAGGCGGCCGAGAGCACAGAAGCTATGGGATGCAGGCAGGAGTTAACTAACACCAGAGAGCCCACATCATGAAACTGTGAGCAACCCAGGCATTGGGACCTCAGAGCAGAAAGCCCACATCCCCATGGGGATGGGAACCTGACAGGAGTGTCCTGGCATCACTGGGCTCACATCAGAAAACGTGGGGAGCCCAGCAGTTAGAGCCTGATGCTAGAGGGCCATCATCACCGAGGGCAGGAGGCTCCCAGCAGGTTCCATGTGCCAACAGAGGGCCCACGTCGCCAAGGTGATGTGTGCAAGTCAGGCAGGATTGACCTCACAGCAGAGGGCCTACCTCACAGAAGAGTGAGGAACTCAGCCAGGATAAGACTGTCACCAGAAGGCCCACATCACCAAGGGGATGGGAACCAGGCAGGAGTGTCCTCACACCAGTGGGGCCACATCATTGAAAGTTGCCTAACCCAGCACATGTGGCCTCAAACCAGAAGACCCACATCACGAAGGGGTTGCGAGTGAGGCAGGCAGGAGGAGCATCACAACACAGGACCCATAGAATACAAAAGTTGAGGAATCGAGCAGTTGGAACCTCCCAGCAGGCAGCCAAGACCACAGAGGCTATGGGATCCAGGCCACAGTGAACTAACACCAGAGAGCCCACATCATGAAATTGTGATCAACCCAGCCGTTGGAACCTCAGAGCAGAAGGCCCACATCCCCATGGGGATGGGAACCTAAGAGGAGTGCTTGAGCAACACTGGGCTCACTAAGAAAAGTTGGGGAGCCCAGCAGTTAGGGCCTGACATCAGAGGGCCCTCAGCACAGAGCTGAGGAGGCTCCCAGCAGGGTCCAATTGCCACCAGAGGGCTCATGTCAACAAGGCGAGGTGAGCAACCCAGGCAAGAGTTACCTGATAGTAGAGGGCCCACCTCACAGATGGGTGAGGAACCCAGCCAGGATCAGACTCTCACCAGAGGGCCCACATCACAAAGGGGATGGGACCCAGTCAGGATTATCCTCACACCAGTGGGGCCTCATCATCTTAAGGTGAGGAACCCAGCACATGTGTCCTCAAACCAGAGGACCCACATCACCAAGGGCCTTGGAGTGAGGCAGGCAGGAGTAGCCTCACAACACAGGGCACATAATATAAAAAACGTGAGGATTCCAGCATTTAGACCTTCCAGCAGGCGGCCCAGAACACCGAGGCTATGGGATCCAGGCCACAGTGAACTCACAGCAGAGGGCCCACATCACAAAACTGTGAGCAACCCAGGAGTTGAGACCTCAGCGCAGAAGGACCACATCCCCATGGGAATGGGAACCTGGCTGGAGTGTCCTCGCACCACTGGGCGCACATCAGAAAATGTGGGGAGCCCACCATTTAGGGCCTGACGCCAGAGGGCCGTCATCACCGAGAGGAGGAGGCGCCCTGCACGCTCCAACTGCCACCAGAGGGCTCACGTCTCCAAGGTGACGTGTGCCAGCCAGGCAGGAGTGACCTCACAGCAGAGGGCCTACCTCACAGAACGTTGAGGAACCCAGCCAGGATTAGACTCTCGCCAGAGGGCCCACCTCACCAAGGGGATGGGAACCAGGCAGGAGTGTCCTCACACGAGTGGGGTCACATCATCGAAAGGTGAGGAACGCAGCACATGTGGCCTCAAGCCATAGGACAGTCATCACCAAGGGGCTGGCAGTGAGGCAGGCAGGAGGAGCCTCACAACAGAGGGCACATAGAATAAAAAAGTTGAGGAATCCAGCAGTTGGAACCTCCCAGCAGGCGGCTCAGAGCACCGATGATAAGGGATCCTTGCCGGAGTGAACTCACAGCAGAGGGCCCACATCATGGTACTGTGAGCAAGCCAGCCGTTTTGACCTCAGAGCAGAAGGCCCATATCGCCATGGGGATGGGAACCTGGCAAGAGTCTCCTCACTCACTTGGCGCACATCAGAAAATGTGGGGAGCCCAGCAGTTATGGCCTAAGGCAAGAGGGCCCTCATCACCGAGGGGAGGAGGATCCCAGCACACTCCAACTGCCACCAGAGGGCCCACGTCGCCAAGGTGACGTGTGCCAGACAGGCATGACTGACCTCACAGCAGAGGGCCCACCTCACAGAAGGGTGAGGAACCCAGCCAGGATCAGACTCTCACCTGAGGGCCCACATCAGCAAGGGGATGGGAACCAGTCAGGACTGTCTTCCCTCCAGTGGGGTCACATCATCGAAAGGTGCGGAACCCAGCACATGTGGCCTCAAATCAGAGGACACATATCACAAAGGGAATGGGAGTGAGGCAGGCAGGAGTAGCCTAAAAACAGAGGGCCCAAAGAATAAGAAAGGTGAGGAATCCAGCAGTTGGAACCTCCCAGCAGGCGGCCCAGAGCACAGAAGCTATGGGATGCAGGCAGGAGTGAACTAACAGCAGAGAGCCCACATCATGAAACTGTGAGCAACCCAGGCTTTGGGACCTCAGAGCAGAAGGCCCACACCCCAATGGGGATGTGAACCTGGCTGGAGTGTCCTCGCACCACTGGGCGCACATCACAAAATGTAGGGAGCCCAGCAGTTAGGGCCTGATGCCAGAGGGCCCTCATCACCGAGGAGAGGAGGCTCCCAGCAGGCTCCAAGTGCCACCAGAGGGCTCATGTCCACAAGGCGAGGTGAGCAAGCCAGGCAAGAGTGACCTCACATCAGACGGCCTACCTCACAGATGGGTGAGGAACCCAGCCGGGATCAGACTCTCAACAGAGGGCCCACATAACCAAGGGGATGTGAACCAGGCAGGAGTCTCCTAAGACCATTGGTCCCACATCATCGAAAGGTGAGGAACCCAGCACATGTGGCCTCAAACCAGACGACACACATCACGAAGGGGCTGGGAGTGAGGCAGGCAGGAGGATCCTCACAACAGAGGGCCCAAAAAATTAAAAAAGTGAGGAATCCAGCAGTTGGAACCTCCCAGCAGGCAGCCAAGAGCACAGAGGCTATGGGATCCAGGCTTCTGTGAACTAACACCAGAGAGCCCACATCATGAAAATGTGAACAACCCAGCCGTTGGGACCTCAGAGCAGAAGGCCCACATCCCCATGGAGATGGGATCCTAAGAGGAGTGCCAAAGCATCACTGGGCTCCCTAAGAAAAGTTGGTGAGCCCAGCAGTTAGGGCCTGACGCAAGAGGACCCTCATCACCGGGGGAAGAGATTCCCAGCACGCTCCAACTGCCACCACACGGCTGACTTCACCAAGGCAATGTGTGCCAGCCATGCAGGAGTGACCTATCAGCAGAGGGTCTCCCTCACAGGTGGGTGAGGAACAAAGCCAGGAACAGACTCTCACCAGGGGGTCCACATAACCACGTGGATGAGAACCAAGCAGGAGTGTCCTCACACTAGTGGGGCCACATCATTGAAAGGTGAGGAACCCAGCAAAAGTGGCCACAAACCAGAGGACCCACATCACCAAGGGGTTGAGAGTGAGGTAGGTGTCTGGACGGGCATATTTAACACTCATTTCCCACCAGGAAGAGGAATTAACCAAAGGCTCAGCGTGCCCTGCCAGAAGCAGATTAGGGCCTGAAGCAGTCTTGCGGGTTTGCGGCCAGCTCACAAGAAAGCGAGTTGAAGAAAGGAGCTCAGGGGCCCTGTAATTCACAAACCTGCAGAGTTATAAATGACAGATAACGTCCAAAAATATATTGAAGTAAGGCTGCGAAGAGGACTTGAAAGCGGGGCAGAATTGCAGGAAACCGATTTCAGGAGGTAGACTGGATTTGCATTTAAAGCATAGGAAAAGAGGCAGAACATCGACAATGATGCACTTGGCAACAAAGGGCGTATGAGTTTGTTCCTGAATATATTCAGGAAAAAACACATACGCCCTTTTTGGCAAACCAAGCAAGCTTGCAATGGAAATCCGAACTACTATGAAGTGTCACTTCCCCCCGGTCTAAAGGGCCACTGAGAAAAGTGTAAAATCCAGAAAGGCAAGACAGGCCATGGGGAAAAAGGAGCCTTGTTATGCTTATGGGCGGGATGTACATTGCCAACAGCCACTCTGGAGAAGTGTATGGTGTTTCCTGATACATCTGAAAAACAAAGCAACAGAATCTAGGGCATTTCCACTTATGGTCCTATAGCTTAGGGAAATTAAAATCAAAAAGACACAGCCACCCCAAAATTTACAACGGCTCTGTTTACAGGAGCCTCTTCTACAGTACAAGTTAAATATCCCAGAGAACAAATAATTGATAAAGAAGTTGCGGTACTTATGTACAACAGAATACCACTCAGCAATGAAATCTGTGTCACCAGGCCTGTACCAGCATAATGAGTGGATTGAGGCATGATGATTCTAAGTGAAATAAGTCACACAGAAAAAGAAACATCATAAGGTATCACTAATGCACGGAATGTAAACTTGGCTACACATGAACTGAATTACAAAACAGAACAGGGTCTCAAGTTTAGAAAACCAACTTATGCTTGCTTAAGGGGAAAGGTGAGTTGGGGTGCTGCATAAAACCAGAGTTTGAAATTAGCACAGATACCGTTCCATAAGCCAAATATGTAATAGACAAGACCTACCCGTTGCTCAACGAAATGGACTCAACAATGAGGTATCACCTCACACCTGTTAGAATGGGCATCATCTGAAAATCTACAAACAACAAATGCTGGAAAGGGTGTGGAGAAAAGGAACACTCTTCCACTATTGTTGGGAATATAAATTGATACAGTCACTATGGAGAACAATATGGAGTTTCTTAAGAAACTAATAATAGAATTACCATATGATACAGCAATCCCAGGACTGGACATATACTCAGACAAAACCATAAATCAAAAAGAGACATTCACCGCAATGTTCATTGCATCACTATTTACAATATCGAGGTAATGGAAGCAACCTAAATGCCCACAGACAGACGAATGCATAAAGCTGTGGTACATATATAAAATGGAATATTACTAAGCCATGAAAGGAATGAAATTGGGTCATTTGTAGAGACGTCGATGGATCTAGAGACTGTCCTACAGAGTGAAGTAAGTCAGAAAGAGAAAAACAAATCTTGTATATTCATGCATATATGTGGAACCTAGAAAAACTGTACAGATTAAGCATTTTGCAAGGCATAAATAGAGCAACAGATGTAGACAACAATCGTATGGACAACAAGGGGGGAAAGCTCTTGGAGGGGTGGTGGTGGGAGGAGTTGAGAGATTGGGATTGGCATGTAAACATTTATATGTATAAAATAGATAACCAATGAGAACCTGCTGTATAAAAATATAAAATAAAATTCAAAATTAAAAAGAAATAAAATTTAAAAAATAAAACAGAAAAAACAATTATTCCCTTCACATACATGTATTTATATGAATAAATTATTTCCATGCTTATATCTGTAAATACAAAAAAGAGGAATAAAATCTACCTTGAACCAAAAACGAAAAAGAGAAAAAAAAAAACAGAACCCACCAGTTACTCAGAGGAAAACCGTATCAGGGCACTTGCTCCAGTTGTAAACAATTCTGAAGTTGGTCAGTGGTGGGGAATCGTCTCCCATTCAGCCAGCAGCCCCCACACAACAAGCGTCCTCATTGCAAAGCTGGGGCACCGTGCCGAGGCATCTGTGAGTAAACGTGAGCTGAGCCCCAGGCCACTTGCTGCTGAACTGTTCCCACCCTTCCCAGGTAAAACACCTGAATATATACAAGGACTTGAAAGCCTAGAGGAAGGGCCATGGAGCCACACGAGTGACAGCATGCCAGCTGACTTGGTGCCTGCAGGCCAGCCAGGATGGTCCTGGCCCTGGGTGCTCTTCTGGAAGATTTCCATTTCCCTGCCTGAGATACCCGTCCTGTCCCTGCCCCCACTGCTTTTTTCCTTCCTCACCTCTGCCCAGGGAGAAATTCCAGCAGCAGGTATGGGTGACACATCCTCTTCTTTAGCAGGTGGCAGCCTGGCATCTGCTGCAGAAAGTCCAGCAGAGCCCCACTCACACTGGGCCACCCACAAAGCCGTGGCCTCTCACTCCCTCCCACCAGCCCAGCCCCGAGACTGCTGACAGGGCAGAGAAAATGGCGTCAGGCACAGCTGCAGGGGCTTTTGCTGCCTGGAGTGGTATTTATATTGATCTCAACCCAGGCACACCTGGGGAGGGCTGGCCAGCATGGTAAGGCTGCCCAGGTAGCCAATCATCACCCCTCAGGGGCTCACAGTTGCAGAAAATGGAACTTGCTGAACCGGCCAGGTCCAAGGAACAGGTGTGGGCTCCTGAGAGTCAGGATAGACAAGGGGCTGCAGCTTTGGCTTGTTTTCTAATCATTTTATCTGGCCCATGAGTGGGAGACAACTTCAAGAAAACCCTCTCCTAATGAGAGGAACCCAGGAGTCAGGGAGAGGAGGGGTGGGTGGTGGTTGGAGACAGAGGCCTGGTGCCCTGGGTGCAGTGGAAGTCTCTGGAAGACCAGGTGGAGGGAGGCCACACAGAGTGATGCCCAGGGTCACAGACCTGTCGGAGCTGCTGTTTGTTAGTTCAAGTCCTGCTCTGAGGTGCTCTGTGTCAGCTCTGAGCGACAGGTGAGCTGGGGGTGCTCTTCAATGAGGGCTGTGTGCACGGTTCCTGTGTGCCCAGCCCTGCCACGGTACCTGCAAGGGTAGCTCTGTATCCTGGGAGGGGCCTGACCATGAGAGCCCCGTGGGCTGGGTTGGGGGTGGGGTACCTGCCCAGGAGAGCTCCATATCCTGGGATTGGCCTGACCACGAGAGCCCCATGGGCTGCTGGGGACCTGGTAAAGGATGTCAGGACAGTCAGTGAAGCCACCGAGGATATACCTCCAGTTGCTCCTGATTCCTACACCCTGCTGGTCATTCTACCAACCACCAGGACATGGTATTCTGTATTAGTCTTCAATGATGCCTTCTTTTGTATTCCATTAGTCCCAGAGTCACAAGAAATTTTGGCTTGTGAGTGGCAGGACTCAACATACAACTAAAACAATACTTCCGGGCCGTCTTGCCCCAAGGGTTCAAAAATTCCCACACCATCTTTGGGGAAAGCTTAGCTAACGACCGAAAAGTTCTACCTCTGGAAAAGGAAACCCTCCTTCAATATGCAGACGACATTCTGATCGCCAGCCCTACTAAGGAGGCCTCTGAACTACCAAGCCAATAAAGGATAGAAGTTGTCCAAGAAAAAGCTCAAATATCACAGACTGCGGTGACCTGCCTGGGCTTCATTCTCACACAAGGTCAGAGAAGCCCATCCCAGGAAAGGGAAGAAACCATTTGCAGCCTTACCCCTTTCTAAAACTAGAAGACAGCTTAGGGGTTCCTGGGGAGGCCAGGGTTTGCTGCTTCTGGATCCCTAACTACAGTCTACTAGCTGGGCCTCTATATGAAACACTGAAAGGAAAAGATGATGATCCTTTTGAACAGAATCCAGAAGTGGCCTTTCAAGAATGGAAAGAGCAGTCAATTCAGACCTTTGCCCTGGAACTCCCTAATTGAGCTAAACCCTTTGACCTTTCCATTCCCGGTGAAAGGTGAATCGCCATTGGAGAATTAGTGCAAAAACTGGGACCACTTGAAATGGAACAACGCAAGAATGCCATCCAGGTAGGATAAACTACAGTCACCAAGGGGCTTGGCCCACTGCCACATCTGGCCAAGATACTGGCGGTATCTAAAAACCTGGAAATCAGCAGCCCAAAAGGCCACCTCCCTCCTAAGGGAAAAGGACCCCACGTGGTGATCCTAATCACCAACCATGCCCTGAAGTTGCAGGGTTCGCTCCGTGGGCACACCGACCTCGAGTGAGGAGGCCCTCCAACTCCAACATCCAGAGAGATAACCGGAGGCAACAGGGCACCATGACGACTCATGTGAACATCACTTGACCTGGAGTTTCTCTCATAAAACAACAATAGTGTGTCCCGAAGGAGTAGACTACTGCTTGCAGGACTTCCTGCACCCGGAGGGGAGCTAATAATCTTGGCAGGGGAACCGTATATCACACTGTCACCATAGAAAAGCCTACAGACACCGTGATGATGGTGGCCAATAAGACCGGCTGGACTCCTGTTTACTTCAAAAGGCTGTTGACTCAGTGGCCATCATGGTCCTTGATCACCACTGACCCTGGACTGTCTGGGAGTTGAGCGGGCAGGGCTCTGACACCTGGTGCTGATTTTATGTTAATTCAGGGGCCTAACTGAAGAAAGAGCAGACTACTGGTCAGAGCATCTAGGCTGGCAGAAACGGTCAGCCTAAGGTGGCCGAACAAATGTGGGGCGGGGTGAAACCGGCCCCCACAGCGTCTCTGCACATCTCTTTCCTGGACCCTTAAAGGTCATTAGAATCTATAACACTTCCAATGCTGGTGCTCAGGCGGACGAGCAGGGAGGCAGGGGTCCTGGGGCCAATCAACGTCACCTGGAGGCTGCTGGGGAGAAGTTCTGACCCTCGTCCCCTGGTATGAGGGCTCCCAACTCAGCACTCAGCAGTTACAGAAGAAGGGTCTGCACCCTCAGCACTCCAAGAATGAGGAACGGGACAAAAGGCAGAGGAGGGGTTTGTCCCCAGCAAAGCCCATTAAAAATCCCTGGGAGATAAAAATAGAATCTGGGCAATAAAGTCAAGTCTGACCTTTTTTATCCTTTGTGCTTTGTCTAATTTCACGTGCTCCTAGGGTCCCGCATGCAGAGGTTCCACACCCGGCACTTCAGACCAGATTTCCTGGTGCAGAATGGCTGGGTCGACACCTCAGCTCCTGGGGCCCAGTGCAGACTCCGAGATATAGAGCCTGAGCTGCAGCCAACCCGGCCCTTGAGAGCTCCGCCCCCTCCCTCCCACTGACTCTGACAGGATCTCTACACAGCAGCCCAGCCCACAGCCCACGGGGTAGTGCATGCTCTCACCTCTCCATTCTCTGATGAAAATATAAAGTTTCCTTTGCTTGGGAACCAAACTCAGTCTCGATCTGTTGGCCCCAATGACACTGGGCAGGGGGACCCTTGTTGGGGTCCACTCTGGAGGATCAGTAACAGAAATTGAGACTATTGTAACTTCAATGAACAGATGTGTGAGCCAAACTGTAGTTAACATAGAACAGTTTATAAGGCTCGGGTAAAATAAGATGTTTCTAACACTTCCATTTGATATTTCCATCACTTTATTATAAGCAAGTTCAGTGAGAAGGTTTGTCCTATTTGTCAGGTCAATATTAGAGAAATGAAGTGATTTCTTTCCAAGGATGTACATCTAATAATCTTGGTTAAAGCTTCAATCTTGTTTTAAATGCTTTTCCATTGAAAATGATACCTCTCTTTCAGCTCCCCCATTTCTGAGAAGTATAAAATCTTATAATTTATTATTACCAAAGGGGAAAGGTGGGAGGAGGGATAAATTAACAGTTTGGAATTAACACATACACACTGCTATGTATAAAATAGATCATCAACAAGGAACTACTGTATAGCACAGGGAACTACACTCAATATTGTGCAATAACCTATAAGGGGAAATAATCGGAAAAAGAATAGATATTTTTATTGACATCATCTATCAATGACAGTTAAAGTGTAACCTAAGGGAAGCCGGTGGTGAGTGCTTCTGACCCTGAAGACTTCAGTCATCTAAAGTTTGGACTCTGCCTACTTCCCAAGGCCCTTAATGAACATATGTGTAGCCGTAGCTTAAAAAACTCCCCAGTTTGGGTTTCGGGGAGACACTGATTTTGAAAAAGCCCTGGTGTTCTCCTTACATGAATGGGACTCTTCCTACTGCTAAAACATGTCTGTCACATCCAGAGGATGGTATACCGTCTGATCGGGAAGAGTTTGGAAAAGGCATCTCATCTCCTCATCTCCTGGTGCTCGGGTTCACCCCTCCAGCGTCTTTACTAACAGTCTCCCCACTTGGAGATGTCAACACTGTCAACATCCTGTTGCGTACAGTTTGGAATTTGTCCAGAGGATGAAGCGGAAGGATGAGGAACAATGAGAGACAAGTCCTAGGTGTTCAGACAGGCACATGTCACTCTAATTTCCAATCAGGAAGATGAATTGACCAAAGGCTAGGGTTGCCCATGGAAACAGTATAGGGCTTGAGGAAATCCCACTGCTTTGTGGCCAGTTCCCATAAACACAAGTTGAACAATGGAACTCAGGGGCAGTAAAATTCACGAAACTGCAGAGTTGAAAATATCTATCACTGAAAAATGTCTTGAGGAAAGTCAGAGAAAAGGATTGGCAAGCAAGGGAGAATGGCAGGAAAGGGATTTGAGGAGGTAGAAAGGACTCGCCATTAAGCACAAGAAAAGGGGCTGAACATTTCCGACATTGCAGTTGGCCAAAAAGGCTGTATGCGTTTTTTTCTGTATATATTCAAGAAAAGGGCATACACTTTTTTAGCCAACCAAACAGGTGGGCACTGGAAATCAATACTACAAAAGATATCACTTCGCATCAGTCAGAAGAGCCATCCTCATAAAGTGTAAACGCCAGAAATGCAGGACAGGGCAAGGAGAGGAGGGAGCCCTGTGAGGCTTATAGTGGAAATGTATATTGCCAACGGCCATTCTGGAGAACTGTATTGTGTTTACTAAAGCATCTAAAAAATGAGCTACAGAGCATAGGGCACTTGCACTCATGGGCGTATATCTTGGGAAAAACAAAAATCGAGAGGACACAGGCACCCCAATGTTTACTGCCTCTCTGTTTAAAAGATCCTCGACTAGGATATAACTTAAATGTCTCTGGAGGGAAAAAATGGATAGAGATGTGGTACTTATGTAGAGTGGAATATTACTCAGCCTGGAAATCAATGAAATATGGCCAGTTGTAACAACTCCGGAGGAGTTACGTATGATCATTCTAAGTGACATAAATATGTAGAAAACACGTGTAAGGCTGCTAAACGGGAAAGGTGGGGAGGGGTGAGGCATCATCCAGGAGGTTGAAATTAGCAAAGATACCATTCCAAATACCAAACTGATAATCAACAAGGCCTACACGGTAACTAAAAGAACTGCACTCAGCACACTCAAGTCACCGGAAAAGAATATCTATGACTGGTAAGAATCTAAAAAAGAAATTATTGATGTCTCTCTGTACGTGAATCAAGTAGATGTACAGCAGCAAGAAACAGAGCTTTGAAAATCAGCTGTAAACAACATAGTAATAAACTGAAAAAAATAAACGACAGAGAGACAGAGAAAACCTCTTACAACTTTTCCTCAGGGACGGTGATGCAACATGGATTGAACACATCTAGACCCACAGCAGGATGAGACATAAGGCTGGAAACTGTTCGCACTAAGAGAAATGTGGGGTTGGGTGAGGAAATGCACACCCTTTAAAGTAATACTACCTGGTACCCATTCAATGGGTCCCAAATCTGCAGGTTCAAGGAATCTTCCTACAGCTAAAACATGCATGGAAAACCCAGAGGACTGTACACCATGTGATCGGGAGATGTGTCTAAAATGCACCTCATTTATCCTCTCCTGGTGCTCCTGTTCATCATTCCAGCCACGTTACTTAGAATCTCCCCACTTAGAGAATCAGCACATTTAAACTTCTGTTTCACACATTTTGCAAATTGTGAGGAGGATGAACGGGAACAGGGGGAAACAATGAGAGAATAGTTGTAGGGGTTTGGACGGGCACATGTCACTCTAATTTCCCATTAAGAATAAGAATTAAAAAAAGGCTCATCCCGCCTCGCCGGAGCCAAAATAGGGCCTGAAGCAATCCTGCAGTTTTGAGGCCAGCTCACAAAAGAGCAACTTAAAAAATGGAGCTCAGGGTCACTGCAATTCACAAACCTGCAGAGTTATAAATGAAAACTAACGTCCAAAAATATGTTGAGGTAAGGCAAAGAAGAGGATCTGAATGCAAGACAGAATTGCAAGAAACAGATTTCAAGAGATAGATTGGACTCGCCTTTAAAGCACATGAAAAGCGGCAGAATTTCGACAATGATGCAGTTGGCCCAAAAGGGAGTATGTGTTATTTCCTGAATATATCCAGGAAAAAACGCATACGCACTTTATGGGCAACCAAGCAAGCAAGCAATGCAAATGTGCACAACAAAGAAGTCTCATTTCCCACCGGTCAAAAGGGCCATCCGAAAAAATTGTAAAAACCAGAAATGCAGGACAGGCCATGGAGAACAGGGAGCCTTTATACGCTGATGGACAGTGTGTGAACTGCCGAGAGCCACTCTGGAGAAGTGTATGGTGGTTCCTAAATCATCTAAAAAACAGAGCGACAGAGCATAGGGCACTTCCAATCACGGGAGTATATCTAGGGAAGTCTAAAAATCAACAAGACACAAGCACACCACAGTTTAGGGCTACTCTGTTTACAAGAACCTCAACTTCAGTACACCTTAAATATCCCAGGAAAGAGAACAATGGATAAAGAAAATGTGGTACTTATGTACAATGGAATATCTCTTCACCATGAAATCAATGTAATAAGGCTAGTAGAAGGATAAAGAGTGGATTGAGGTCCGATAATACTACTTGAAATAAGTCAAACAGAAAAAGAAACATATCATAAGATATCACTTATAGAGGGAGGATAAATATGGCTGCACAAAAAATGAATGACAAAACAGAACAGTGTCTCACATTTAGAAAACACACTTATGTCAGCTTAAGGGGAAAGGAGAGGTGGGGTGATGCATAAAACCAGAGTTTGAAATTAGCACAGATACCGATCAATAAACCAAATAGGTATCAGACAAGATCTACACCTTGCTCAATGAACTGGCCTCAACACACCCTATACACCACAGAGAAATATATCTGAGTAATAAGAATCTTAAAACCCATGTATTGATATATCTCCATAAGGGAATCAAGTGTGCGCAGAGCGGCACAAACACAGCAGTGAAAATGAGCTAAACCCCATTATAGAAATAAATTTTAAAACCAAAACGCAGAAACAATGAAAGAGAGAAAAATTCTTACAAAATTCGCTCAGGGGCTGTGATGCAACCTGGAATGACCACATATAAACCCACAGCTGGATAAGACATAAGGCTGGACACTTGGGGCTGAAAGGATTGGAGAGCTTTGGTGAGCAACTGCCGAAAGTTTAATGCAATACTTCATGCTACTTATTCCAAGGGTCCCAACACTCCAAGTTGAAGGGAATCTTCCTACAGCTAAACCATGCATGGGAAATCCAGCAGATGGTATACCATATGATCGGGAAAGGTTTCTAAAATGCACCTCATTTTCCTCTCCTGGGGCTCCGGATCAACATTCCAGCCACTTTACTAACAACATCTCCACATGGAGAGTCAATGCCTTAAAGTTCCGGTATCGCACAGTCTGCAGTTAGTGCGGAGGATGAATGGGAATAGGGGGAACCAGTGAGAAAATAGCTGTAGCGGTTTCAATGGGCACATGTCACTCTAATTTCACATCAGGAAGAAGAATTAACCAAAGGCAGAGCAAGGCGCCCCAGAAGAAGAATAGGGCCTGAAGAAATCCTGTGGATATGAGGCAAGATCACAAAAATAAGAGCTGAAAAATGGAGCTAAGGGCCACTGCAATTGAAAAACCTGCAGAGTTATAAAGGCCAACTATTTTCCAAACGTATATTGAGGTAAGGCTATGAAGAGGAACTGAGAGCAAGGCAGAACTGCAGGAAACCGATTTCAGGAGGTAGACTGGAATTGCACTGAAAACATATGAAAAGACTCAGAACGTCGACAATGATGCACTTGGCCAAAAAGGGCGTATGCGTTCTTTCCTGAATATATTCAGGAAGAAACGCATACGCCCTTTCTGGCCAACCAAGCAAGCTCGCAAAGGAAATCTGCACTACAATGAAGTCTCACTGCCCCCCGGTCAAAGGGCCTTCTGAAAAAAGTGTAAAATCCAGAAAGGCAGGACAGGCCATGGAGAACTGGGAGCCTTGTTATGCTGATGGGCGAGATGAAAATGGCCAACAGCCACTCTGGAGAAGTGTATGGTGTTTCCTGAAACATCCAAAAAACAAAGCAACAGAGCCTAGGGCACTTCCACTTATGGTCCTATAGCTTAGGGAAATTAAAATCAAAAAGACACAGCCACCCCAAAGTTTGGGATGGCTCTGTTTACAAGAACCTCGTTTACAGTACAAGTTAAATATCGCAAAAAGCGAAAAATGGATAAAGAAGTTGTGGTACTTACGTACAATGCAATATCACTCAGCAATGAAATCTATGTCATCAGGCCCGTAGCAGCATAATGAGTGGATTCAGGTACGATGATTCTAAGTGAAATTAGTCACACAGAAAAAGAAACATCATAAGATATCACTACTACACGGAATGTAAACTTGGCTACACAGGAACTGAATTACAAAACAGAACAGGGTCAAAAATGTAGAAAACCAACTTATGCTTGCTTAAGGGGAAAGCCGATATGGGGTGCTGCATGAAACCAGAGATTAAAATTGGCACAGATACCGTTCCATAAGCCAAAAATATAATAGACAAAAGGTACCCCTTGCTCAACGAAGTGGACTCAACACCCTATATTAAACGCCTAGGAATATACCTGACTAGTAAGAATCTACCTGACTAGTAAGAATCTTAAAACCTATAGATTTATATGTCTCCGAAAGAGAATCAAGCGTGTGTACAGTGGCATAAACGCAGCAGTGATAGGATTGGTGAGGTTCGGTGAGCAAATGCAGACCCTTTGAAGTCATATTGCATGGTACCCATTCCATGGGTCTCAACTCTCCAGGTTTAAGGGATTCTTCCTTCAGCTAAAACATGCATGTGGAACCCAGAGTATGATCCACCGTGTGATCGGGAAACGTGTTCAAATGTGTCTCAGTTTTCGTCCCCTGGTACTCGGGTGCAACATTCCAGACGCTTTACTAACACTCTCCCCACTTGGAGAGTCAGTGCCTTTAACCTCCTGTATGGCTCAATTTGCAATTTCTGTGGAAAATGAACAGGAATAGGGAGAACAAATGAGAGATTAGGTGGAGGTGTCTGGACGGGCAAATTTAACTCTCATTTCCCACCAGGAAGAGGAATTAACCAAAGGCTCAGCGTGCCATGCCGGAACCACACTAGGACCAGAAGCAATCCTGCGGTGTTGCGGCCAGCTCACAAGAAAGCGAGTTGAAGAAAGGAGCTCAGGGGCACTGTAATTCACAAACCTGCAGAGTTATAAATGACAGCTATCTTCCAAAAATATATTGAATTAGGATGCCAAGAGGAGTTGAAAGGGGGGCAGAATTGCAGGAAACCGATTTCAGGAGGTAGACTGGAATTGCATGTAAAGCATAGGAAAAGAGGCAGAACGTCCACAATGATGCACTTGGCCAAAAAGGGCGTATGCGTTTTTTCCTGAATATATTCAGGAAAAAACGCATACGCCCTTTTTGGCCAACCAAGCAAGCTTGCAAAGGAAATCTGCACTACAATGAAGTCTCACTGCCCCCCGGTCAAAAGGGCCATCTGAAAAAAGTGTAAAATCCAGAAAGGCAGGACAGGCCATGGAGAACTGGGAGCCTTGTTATGCTGATGGGCGGGATGTAAATTGCCAGCAGCCACTCTGGAGAAGTGTATGGTGTTTCCTGAAACATCCAAAAAACAAAGCAACAGAGCCTAGGGCACTTCCACTTATGGTCCTATAGCTTAGGGAAATTAAAATCAAAAAGACACAGCCACCCCAAAGTTTGGGACGGCTCTGTTTACAAGAACCTCGTTTACGGTACAAGTTCAATATCACAGAAAGCGAAAAATGGATAAAGAAATTGTGGTACTTACGTACAATGCAATATCACTCAGCAATGAAATCTATGTCATCAGGCCCGTAGCAGCATAATGAGTGGATTCAGGTACGATGATTCTAAGTGAAATTAGTCACACAGAAAAAGAAACATCATAAGATATCACTAATACACGGAATGTAAACTTGGCTACACAAGAACTGAATTACAAAACAGAACAGGGTGTCAAATGTAGAAAACCAACTTATGCTTGCTTAAGGGGACGGGTGAGTTGGGGTGCTGCATAAAACCAGAGATTGAAATGAGCACAGATACCGTTCCATAAGCCAAATATGTAATAGACAAGAGCTACTCCTTGCTCAACGAAGTGGACTCAACACCCCATATTAAACGCCTAAGAATATACCTGACTAGTAAGAATCTACCTTACTAATAAGAATCTTAAAACCTATGGATTTATATGTCTCCGAAAGATAATCAAGTGTGTGTACAGCGGCATAAACGCAGCAGTGATAGGATTGGTGAGGTTCGGTGAGCAAATGCAGACCCTTTGAAGTCATATTGCATGGTACCCATTCCATGGGTCTCAACTCTCCATGTTTAAGGGATTCTTCCTTCAGCTAAAACATGCATGTGGAACCCAGAGTATGATCCACCATGTGGTCGGAAAACGTGTTCAAATGTGTCTCAGTTTTCGTCCCCTGGTACTCGGGTGCAACATTCCAGACGCTTTACTAACACTCTCCCCACTTGGAGAGTCAGTGCCTTTAACCTCCTGTTTGGCCCAGTTAGCAATTTCTGCGGAAGATGAACAGGAATAGGGAGAACCAATGAGAGATTAGGTGGAGGTGTCCGGACGGGCCAATTTAACTCTCATTTCCCACCAGGAAGAGGAATTAACCAAAGGCTCAGCATGCCGTGCCAGAACCAAACTAGGGCCTGAAGCAATCCTGCGGTGTTGCGGCCAGCTCACAAGAAAGCGAGTTGAAGAAAGGAGCTCAGGGGCACTGTAATTCACAAACCTGCAGAGTTATAAATGACAGCTATCTTCCAAAAATATATTGAATTAGGATGCCAAGAGGAGTGGAAAGCAGGGCAGAATTGCAGGAAACCGATTTCAGGAGGTAGACTGGAATTGCATGTAAAGCATAAGAAAAGAGGCAGAACGCCCACAATGATGCACTTGGCCAAAAAGGGCGTATGCGTTTTTTCCTGAATATATTCAGGAAAAAACGCATACGCCCTTTTTGGCCAACCAAGCAAGCTTGCAAAGGAAATCTGCACTACAATGAAGTCTCACTGCCCCCCGGTCAAAAGGGCCATCTGAAAAAAGTGTAAAATCCAGAAAGGCAGGACAGGCCATGGAGAACTGGGAGCCTAGTTATGCTGATGGGCGGGATGTAAATTGCCAGCAGCCACTCTGGAGAAGTGTATGGTGTTTCCTGAAACATACAAAAAACAAAGCAACAGAGCCTAGGGCACTTCCACTTATGGTCCTATAGCTTAGGGAAATTAAAATCAAAAAGACACAGCCACCCCAAAGTTTGGGACGGCTCTGTTTACAAGAACCTCGTTTACGGTACAAGTTCAATATCACAGAAAGCGAAAAATGGATAAAGAAATTGTGGTACTTACGTACAATGCAATATCACTCAGCAATGAAATCTATGTCATCAGGCCCGTAGCAGCATAATGAGTGGATTCAGGTACGATGATTCTAAGTGAAATTAGTCACACAGAAAAAGAAACATCATAAGTTATCACTAATACACGGAATGTAAACTTGGCTACACAAGAACTGAATTACAAAACCGAACAGGGTGTCAAATGTAGAAAACCAACTTATGCTTGCTTAAGGGGACGGGTGAGTTGGGGTGCTGCATAAAACCAGAGATTGAAATGAGCACAGATACCGTTCCATAAGCCAAATATGTAATAGACAAGAGCTACTCCTTGCTCAACGAAGTGGACTCAACACCCCATATTAAACGCCTAAGAATATACCTGACTAGTAAGAATCTACCTGACTAGTAAGAATCTTAAAACCTATGGATTTATATGTCTCCGAAAGAGAATCAAGTGTGTGTACAGCGGCATAAACGCAGCAGTGATAGGATTGCTGAGGTTCGGTGAGCAAATGCAGACCCTTTGAAGTCATATTGCATGGTACCCATTCCATGGGTCTCAACTCTCCATGTTTAAGGGATTCTTCCTTCAGCTAAAACATGCATGTGGAACCCAGAGTATGATCCACCATGTGGTCGGAAAACGTGTTCAAATGTGTCTCAGTTTTGGTCCCCTGGTACTCGGGTGCAACATTCCAGACGCTTTACTAACACTCTCCCCACTTGGAGAGTCAGTGCCTTTAACCTCCTGTTTGGCCCAGTTAGCAATTTCTGCGGAAGATGAACAGGAATAGGGAGAACCAATGAGAGATTAGGTGGAGGTGTCCGGACGGGCCAATTTAACTCTCATTTCCCACCAGGAAGAGGAATTAACCAAAGGCTCAGCATGCCGTGCCGGAACCAAACTAGGGCCTGAAGCAATCCTGCGGTGTTGCGGCCAGCTCACAAGAAAGCGAGTTGAAGAAAGGAGCTCAGGGGCACTGTAATTCACAAACCTGCAGAGTTATAAATGACAGCTATCTTCCAAAAATATATTGAATTAGGATGCCAAGAGGAGTTGAAAGCAGGGCAGAATTGCAGGAAACCGATTTCAGGAGGTAGACTGGAATTGCATGTAAAGCATAGGAAAAGAGGCAGAACGTCCACAATGATGCACTTGGCCAAAAAGGGCGTATGCGTTTTTTCCTGAATATATTCAGGAAAAAACGCATACGCCCTTTTTGGCCAACCAAGCAAGCTTGCAAAGGAAATCTGCACTACAATGAAGTCTCACTTCCCCCCGGTCAAAAGGGCCATCTGAAAAAAGTGTAAAATCCAGAAAGGCAGGACAGGCCATGGAGAACTGGGAGCCTAGTTATGCTGATGGGCGGGATGTAAATTGCCAGCAGCCACTCTGGAGAAGTGTATGGTGTTTCCTGAAACATCCAAAAAACAAAGCAACAGAGCCTAGGGCACTTCCACTTATGGTCCTATAGCTTAGGGAAATTAAAATCAAAAAGACACAGCCACCCCAAAGTTTGGGACGGCTCTGTTTACAAGAACCTCGTTTACGGTACAAGTTCAATATCACAGAAAGCGAAAAATGGATAAAGAAACTGTGGTACTTACGTACAATGCAATATCACTCAGCAATGAAATCTATGTCATCAGGCCCGTAGCAGCATAATGAGTGGATTCAGGTACGATGATTCTAAGTGAAATTAGTCACACAGAAAAAGAAACATCATAAGATATCACTAATACACGGAATGTAAACTTGGCTACACAAGAACTGAATTACAAAACAGAACAGGGTGTCAAATGTAGAAAACCAACTTATGCTTGCTTAAGGGGACGGGTGAGTTGGGGTGCTGCATAAAACCAGAGATTGAAATGAGCACAGATACCGTTCCATAAGCCAAATATGTAATAGACAAGAGCTACTCCTTGCTCAACGAAGTGGACTCAACACCCCATATTAAACGCCTAAGAATATACCTGACTAGTAAGAATCTACCTGACTAGTAAGAATCTTAAAACCTATGGATTTATATGTCTCCGAAAGAGAATCAAGCGTGTGTACAGCGGCATAAACGCAGCAGTGATAGGATTGCTGAGGTTCGGTGAGCAAATGCAGACCCTTTGAAGTCATATTGCATGGTACCCATTCCATGGGTCTCAACTCTCCAGGTTTAATGGATTCTTCCTTCAGCTAAAACATGCATGTGGAACCCAGAGTATGATCCACCGTGTGATCGGGAAACGTGTTCAAATGTGTTTCAGTTTTCGTCCCCTGGTACTCGGGTGCAACATTCCAGACGCTTTACTAACACTCTCCCCACTTGGAGAGTCAGCGCCTTTAACCTCCTGTTTGGCCCAGTTTGCAATTTCTGTGGAAAATGAACAGGAATAGGGAGAACCAATGAGAGACTAGGTGGAGGTGTCCGGACGGGCAAATTTAACTCTCATTTCCCACCAGGAAGAGGAATTAACCAAAGGCTCAGCATGCCGTGCCGGAATCAAACTAGGGCCTAAAGCAATCCTGCGGTGTTGGGGCCAGCTCACAAGAAAGCGAGTTGAAGAAAGGAGCTCAGGGGCACTGTAATTCACAAACCTGCAGAGTTATAAATGACAGCTATCTTCCAAAAATATATTGAAGTAAGGCTGCCAAGAGGAGTTGAAAGCGGGGCAGCATTGCAGGAAACCGATTTCAGGAGGTAGACTGGAATTGCATGTAAAGCATAGGAAAAGAGGCAGAACGTCCACAATGATACACTTGGCCAAAAAGGGCGTATGTGTTTTTTCCTGAATATATTCAGGGAAAAACGCATACGCCCTTTTTGGCCAACCAAGCAAGCTTGCAAAGGAAATCTGCACTACAATGAAGTCTCACTGCCCCCCGGTCAAAAGGGCCATCTGAAAAAAGTGTAAAATCCAGAAAGGCAGGACAGGCCATTGAGAACTGGGAGCCTTGTTATGCTGATGGGCGGGATGTAAATTGCCAGCAGCCACTCTGGAGAAGTGTATGGTGTTTCCTGAAACATCCAAAAAACAAAGCAACAGAGCCTAGGGCACTTCCACTTATGGTCCTATAGCTTAGGGAAATTAAAATCAAAAAGACACAGCCACCCCAAAGTTTGGGACGGCTCTGTTTACAAGAACCTCGTTTATGGTACAAGTTCAATATCACAGAAAGCGAAAAATGGATAAAGAAGTTGTGGTACTTACGTACAATGCAATATCACTCAGCAATGAAATCTATGTCATCAGGCCCGTAGCAGCATAATGAGTGGATTCAGGTACGATGATTCTAAGTGAAATTAGTCACACAGAAAAAGAAACATCATAAGATATCACTAATACATGGAATGTAAACTTGGCTACACAAGAACTGAATTACAAAACAGAACAGGGTGTCAAATGTAGAAAACCAACTTATGCTTGCTTAAGGGGACGGGTGAGTTGGGGTGCTGCATAAAACCAGAGATTGAAATGAGCACAGATACAGTTCCATAAGCCAAATATGTAATAGACAAGAGCTACTCCTTGCTCAACGAAATGGACTCAACACCCCATATTAAACGCCTAAGAATATACCTGACTAGTAAGAATCTACCTGACTAGTAAGAATCTTAAAACCTATGGATTTATATGTCTCCGAAAGAGAATCAAGCGTGTGTACAGCGGCATAAACGCAGCAGTGATAGGATTGGTGAGGTTCGGTGAGCAAATGCAGACCCTTTGAAGTCATATTGCATGGTACCCATTCCATGGGTCTCAACTCTCCATGTTTAAGGGATTCTTCCTTCAGCTAAAACATGCATGTGGAACCCAGAGTATGATCCACCGTGTGATCGGAAAACGTGTTCAAATGTGTCTCAATTTTCGTTTCCTGGTACTCGGGTGCAACATTCCAGACGCTTTACTAACACTCTCCCCACTTGGAGAGTCAGTGCCTTTAACCTCCTGTTTGGCCCAGTTTGCAATTTCTGTGGAAAATGAACAGGAATAGGGAGAACCAATGAGAGACTAGGTGGAGGTGTCCAGACGGGCAAATTTAACTCTCATTTCCCACCAGGAAGAGGAATTAACCAAAGGCTCAGCATGCCGTGCCGGAATCAAACTAGGGCCTGAAGCAATCCTGCGGTGTTGCGGCCAGCTCACAAGAAAGCGAGTTGAAGAAAGGAGCTCAGGGGCACTGTAATTCACAAACCTGCAGAGTTATAAATGACAGCTATCTTCCAAAAATATATTGAAGTAAGGCTGCCAAGAGGAGTTGAAAGCGGGGCAGAATTGCAGGAAACCGATTTCAGGAGGTAGACTGGAATTGCATGTAAAGCATAGGAAAAGAGGCAGAACGTCCACAATGATGCACTTGGCCAAAAAGGGCGTATGCGTTTTTTCCTGAATATATTCAGGAAAAAACGCATACGCCCTTTTTGGCCAACCAAGCAAGCTTGCAAAGGAAATCTGCACTACAATGAAGTCTCACTGCCCCCCGGTCAAAAGGGCCATCTGAAAAAAGTGTAAAATCCAGAAAGGCAGGACAGGCCATGGAGAACTGGGAGCCTAGTTATGCTGATGGGCGGGATGTAAATTGCCAGCAGCCACTCTGGAGAAGTGTATGGTGTTTCCTGAAACATCCAAAAAACAAAGCAACAGAGCCTAGGGCACTTCCACTTATGGTCCTATAGCTTAGGGAAATTAAAATCAAAAAGACACAGCCACCCCAAAGTTTGGGACGGCTCTGTTTACAAGAACCTCGTTTACGGTACAAGTTCAATATCACAGAAAGCGAAAAATGGATAAAGAAACTGTGGTACTTACGTACAATGCAATATCACTCAGCAATGAAATCTATGTCATCAGGCCCGTAGCAGCATAATGAGTGGATTCAGGTACGATGATTCTAAGTGAAATTAGTCACACAGAAAAAGAAACATCATAAGATATCACTAATACACGGAATGTAAACTTGGCTACACAAGAACTGAATTACAAAACAGAACAGGGTGTCAAATGTAGAAAACCAACTTATGCTTGCTTAAGGGGACGGGTGAGTTGGGGTGCTGCATAAAACCAGAGATTGAAATGAGCACAGATACCGTTCCATAAGCCAAATATGTAATAGACAAGAGCTACTCCTTGCTCAACGAAGTGGACTCAACACCCCATATTAAACGCCTAAGAATATACCTGACTAGTAAGAATCTACCTGACTAGTAAGAATCTTAAAACCTATGGATTTATATGTCTCCGAAAGAGAATCAAGCGTGTGTACAGCGGCATAAACGCAGCAGTGATAGGATTGCTGAGGTTCGGTGAGCAAATGCAGACCCTTTGAAGTCATATTGCATGGTACCCATTCCATGGGTCTCAACTCTCCAGGTTTAATGGATTCTTCCTTCAGCTAAAACATGCATGTGGAACCCAGAGTATGATCCACCGTGTGATCGGGAAACGTGTTCAAATGTGTTTCAGTTTTCGTCCCCTGGTACTCGGGTGCAACATTCCAGACGCTTTACTAACACTCTCCCCACTTGGAGAGTCAGCGCCTTTAACCTCCTGTTTGGCCCAGTTTGCAATTTCTGTGGAAAATGAACAGGAATAGGGAGAACCAATGAGAGACTAGGTGGAGGTGTCCGGACGGGCAAATTTAACTCTCATTTCCCACCAGGAAGAGGAATTAACCAAAGGCTCAGCATGCCGTGCCGGAATCAAACTAGGGCCTAAAGCAATCCTGCGGTGTTGGGGCCAGCTCACAAGAAAGCGAGTTGAAGAAAGGAGCTCAGGGCCACTGTAATTCACAAACCTGCAGAGTTATAAATGACAGCTATCTTCCAAAAATATATTGAAGTAAGGCTGCCAAGAGGAGTTGAAAGCGGGGCAGCATTGCAGGAAACCGATTTCAGGAGGTAGACTGGAATTGCATGTAAAGCATAGGAAAAGAGGCAGAACGTCCACAATGATACACTTGGCCAAAAAGGGCGTATGTGTTTTTTCCTGAATATATTCAGGGAAAAACGCATACGCCCTTTTTGGCCAACCAAGCAAGCTTGCAAAGGAAATCTGCACTACAATGAAGTCTCACTGCCCCCCCGGTCAAAAGGGCCATCTGAAAAAAGTGTAAAATCCAGAAAGGCAGGACAGGCCATTGAGAACTGGGAGCCTTGTTATGCTGATGGGCGGGATGTAAATTGCCAGCAGCCACTCTGGAGAAGTGTATGGTGTTTCCTGAAACATCCAAAAAACAAAGCAACAGAGCCTAGGGCACTTCCACTTATGGTCCTATAGCTTAGGGAAATTAAAATCAAAAAGACACAGCCACCCCAAAGTTTGGGACGGCTCTGTTTACAAGAACCTCGTTTATGGTACAAGTTCAATATCACAGAAAGCGAAAAATGGATAAAGAAGTTGTGGTACTTACGTACAATGCAATATCACTCAGCAATGAAATCTATGTCATCAGGCCCGTAGCAGCATAATGAGTGGATTCAGGTACGATGATTCTAAGTGAAATTAGTCACACAGAAAAAGAAACATCATAAGATATCACTAATACATGGAATGTAAACTTGGCTACACAAGAACTGAATTACAAAACAGAACAGGGTGTCAAATGTAGAAAACCAACTTATGCTTGCTTAAGGGGACGGGTGAGTTGGGGTGCTGCATAAAACCAGAGATTGAAATGAGCACAGATACAGTTCCATAAGCCAAATATGTAATAGACAAGAGCTACTCCTTGCTCAACGAAGTGGACTCAACACCCCATATTAAACGCCTAAGAATATACCTGACTAGTAAGAATCTACCTGACTAGTAAGAATCTTAAAACCTATGGATTTATATGTCTCCGAAAGAGAATCAAGCGTGTGTACAGCGGCATAAACGCAGCAGTGATAGGATTGGTGAGGTTCGGTGAGCAAATGCAGACCCTTTGAAGTCATATTGCATGGTACCCATTCCATGGGTCTCAACTCTCCATGTTTAAGGGATTCTTCCTTCAGCTAAAACATGCATGTGGAACCCAGAGTATGATCCACCGTGTGATCGGAAAACGTGTTCAAATGTGTCTCAATTTTCGTTTCCTGGTACTCGGGTGCAACATTCCAGACGCTTTACTAACACTCTCCCCACTTGGAGAGTCAGTGCCTTTAACCTCCTGTTTGGCCCAGTTTGCAATTTCTGTGGAAAATGAACAGGAATAGGGAGAACCAATGAGAGACTAGGTGGAGGTGTCCAGACGGGCAAATTTAACTCTCATTTCCCACCAGGAAGAGGAATTAACCAAAGGCTCAGCATGCCGTGCCGGAATCAAACTAGGGCCTGAAGCAATCCTGCGGTGTTGCGGCCAGCTCACAAGAAAGCGAGTTGAAGAAAGGAGCTCAGGGGCACTGTAATTCACAAACCTGCAGAGTTATAAATGACAGCTATCTTCCAAAAATATATTGAAGTAAGGCTGCCAAGAGGAGTTGAAAGCGGGGCAGAATTGCAGGAAACCGATTTCAGGAGGTAGACTGGAATTGCATGTAAAGCATAGGAAAAGAGGCAGAACGTCCACAATGATACACTTGGCCAAAAAGGGCGTATGTGTTTTTTCCTGAATATATTCAGGGAAAAACGCATACGCCCTTTTTGGCCAACCAAGCAAGCTTGCAAAGGAAATCTGCACTACAATGAAGTCTCACTGCCCCCCGGTCAAAAGGGCCATCTGAAAAAAGTGTAAAATCCAGAAAGGCAGGACAGGCCATTGAGAACTGGGAGCCTTGTTATGCTGATGGGCGGGATGTAAATTGCCAGCAGCCACTCTGGAGAAGTGTATGGTGTTTCCTGAAACATCCAAAAAACAAAGCAACAGAGCCTAGGGCACTTCCACTTATGGTCCCATAGCTTAGGGAAATTAAAATCAAAAAGACACAGCCACCCCAAAGTTTGGGACGGCTCTGTTTACAAGAACCTCGTTTATGGTACAAGTTCAATATCACAGAAAGCGAAAAATGGATAAAGAAGTTGTGGTACTTACGTACAATGCAATATCACTCAGCAATGAAATCTATGTCATCAGGCCCGTAGCAGCATAATGAGTGGATTCAGGTACGATGATTCTAAGTGAAATTAGTCACACAGAAAAAGAAACATCATAAGATATCACTAATACATGGAATGTAAACTTGGCTACACAAGAACTGAATTACAAAACAGAACAGGGTGTCAAATGTAGAAAACCAACTTATGCTTGCTTAAGGGGACGGGTGAGTTGGGGTGCTGCATAAAACCAGAGATTGAAATGAGCACAGATACCGTTCCATAAGCCAAATATGTAATAGACAAGAGCTACTCCTTGCTCAACGAAGTGGACTCAACACCCCATATTAAACGCCTAAGAATATACCTGACTAGTAAGAATCTACCTGACTAGTAAGAATCTTAAAACCTATGGATTTATATGTCTCCGAAAGAGAATCAAGCGTGTGTACAGCGGCATAAACGCAGCAGTGATAGGATTGGTGAGGTTCGGTGAGCAAATGCAGACCCTTTGAAGTCATATTGCATGGTACCCATTCCATGGGTCTCAACTCTCCATGTTTAAGGGATTCTTCCTTCAGCTAAAACATGCATGTGGAACCCAGAGTATGATCCACCGTGTGATCGGAAAACGTGTTCAAATGTGTCTCAATTTTCGTTTCCTGGTACTCGGGTGCAACATTCCAGACGCTTTACTAACACTCTCCCCACTTGGAGAGTCAGTGCCTTTAACCTCCTGTTTGGCCCAGTTTGCAATTTCTGTGGAAAATGAACAGGAATAGGGAGAACCAATGAGAGACTAGGTGGAGGTGTCCGGACGGGCAAATTTAACTCTCATTTCCCACCAGGAAGAGGAATTAACCAAAGGCTCAGCATGCCGTGCCGGAACCAAACTAGGGCCTGAAGCAATCCTGCGGTGTTGCGGCCAGCTCACAAGAAAGCGAGTTGAAGAAAGGAGCTCAGGGGCACTGTAATTCACAAACCTGCAGAGTTATAAAGGACAGCTATCTTCCAAAAATATATTGAAGTAAGGCTGCCAAGAGGAGTTGAAAGGGGGGCAGAATTGCAGGAAACCGATTTCAGGAGGTAGACTGGAATTGCATGTAAAGCATAGGAAAAGAGGCAGAACGTCCACAATGATGCACTTGGCCAAAAAGGGCGTATGCGTTTTTTCCTGAATATATTCAGGAAAAAACGCATACGCCCTTTTTGGCCAACCAAGCAAGCTTGCAAAGGAAATCTGCACTACAATGAAGTCTCACTGCCCCCCGGTCAAAAGGGCCATCTGAAAAAAGTGTAAAATCCAGAAAGGCAGGACAGGCCATGGAGAACTGGGAGCCTAGTTATGCTGATGGGCGGGATGTAAATTGCCAGCAGCCACTCTGGAGAAGTGTATGGTGTTTCCTGAAACATCCAAAAAACAAAGCAACAGAGCCTAGGGCACTTCCACTTATTGTCCTATAGCTTAGGGAAATTAAAATCAAAAAGACACAGCCACCCCAAAGTTTGGGACGGCTCTGTTTACAAGAACCTCGTTTACGGTACAAGTACAATATCACAGAAAGCGAAAAATGGATAAAGAAATTGTGGTACTTACGTACAATGCAATATCACTCAGCAATGAAATCTATGTCAACAGGCCCGTAGCAGCATAATGAGTGGATTCAGGTACGATGATTCTAAGTGAAATTAGTCACACAGAAAAAGAAACATCATAAGATATCACTAATACACGGAATGTAAACTTGGCTACACAAGAACTGAATTACAAAACAGAACAGGGTGTCAAATGTAGAAAACCAACTTATGCTTGCTTAAGGGGACGGGTGAGTTGGGGTGCTGCATAAAACCAGAGATTGAAATTAGCACAGATACCGTTCCATAAGCCAAATATGTAATAGACAAGAGCTACTCCTTGCTCAACGAAGTGGACTCAACACCCCATATTAAACGCCTAAGAATATACCTGACTAGTAAGAATCTTAAAACCTATGGATTTATATGTCTCCGAAAGAGAATCAAGCGTGTGTACAGCGGCATAAACGCAGCAGTGATAGGATTGCTGAGGTTCGGTGAGCAAATGCAGACCCTTTGAAGTCATATTGCATGGTACCCATTCCATGGGTCTCAACTCTCCAGGTTTAATGGATTCTTCCTTCAGCTAAAACATGCATGTGGAACCCAGAGTATGATCCACCGTGTGATCGGGAAACGTGTACAAATGTGTCTCAGTTTTGGTCCCCTGGTACTCGGGTGCAACATTCCAGACGCTTTACTAACACTCTCCCCACTTGGAGAGTCAGTGCCTTTAACCTCCTGTTTGGCCCAGTTTGCAATTTCTGTGGAAAATGAACAGGAATAGGGAGAACCAATGAGAGACTAGGTGGAGGTGTCCGGACGGGCAAATTTAACTCTCATTTCCCACCAGGAAGAGGAATTAACCAAAGGCTCAGCATGCCGTGCCGGAACCAAACTAGGGCCTGAAGCAATCCTGCGGTGTTGCGGCCAGCTCACAAGAAAGCGAGTTGAAGAAAGGAGCTCAGGGGCACTGTAATTCACAAACCTGCAGAGTTATAAATGACAGCTATCTTCCAAAAATATATTGAAGTAAGGCTGCCAAGAGGAGTTGAAAGCGGGGCAGAATTGCAGGAAACCGATTTCTGGAGGTGCCCTGGAATTGCATGTAAAGCATAGGAAAAGAGGCAGAACGTCCACAATGATGCACTTGGCCAAAAAGGGCGTATGCGTTTTTTCCTGAATATATTCAGGAAAAAACGCATACGCCCTTTTTGGCCAACCAAGCAAGCTTGCAAAGGAAATCTGCACTACAATGAAGTCTCACTGCCCCCCGGTCAAAAGGGCCATCTGAAAAAAGTGTAAAATCCAGAAAGGCAGGACAGGCCATGGAGAACTGGGAGCCTTGTTATGCTGATGGGCGGGATGTAAATTGCCAGCAGCCACTCTGGAGAAGTGTATGGTGTTTCCTGAAACATCCAAAAAACAAAGCAACAGAGCCTAGGGCACTTCCACTTATGGTCCTATAGCTTAGGGAAATTAAAATCAAAAAGACACAGCCACCCCAAAGTTTGGGACGGCTCTGTTTACAAGAACCTCGTTTACCGAACAAGTTCAATATCACAGAAAGCGAAAAATGGATAAAGAAGTTGTGGTACTTATGTACAATGCAATATCACTCAGCAATGAAATCTATGTCATCAGGCCCGTAGCAGCATAATGAGTGGATTCAGGTACGATGATTCTAAGTGAAATTAGTCACACAGAAAAAGAAACATCATAAGATATCACTAATACACGGAATGTAAACTTGGCTACACAAGAACTGAATTACAAAACAGAACAGGGTGTCAAATGTAGAAAACCAACTTATGCTTGCTTAAGGGGACGGGTGAGTTGGGGTGCTGCATAAAACCAGAGACTGAAATTAGCAGAGATACCGTTCCATAAGCCAAATATGTAATAGACAAGAGCTACTCCTTGCTCAACGAAGTGGACTCAACACCCCATATTAAAAGCCTAAGAATATACCTGACTAGTAAGAATCTACCTGACTAGTAAGAATCTTAAAACCTATGGATTTATATGTCTCCGAAAGAGAATCAGGCGTTTGTACAGTGGCATAAACGCAGCAGTGATAGGATTGCTGAGGTTCGGAGAGCAAATGCAGACCCTTTGAAGTCATATTGCATGGTACCCATTCCATGGGTCTCAACTCTCCCTGTTTAAGGGATTCTTCCTTCAGCTAAAACATGCATGTGGAACCCAGAGTATGATCCACCGTGTGATCGGAAAACGTGTTCAAATGTGTCTCAATTTTCGTTTCCTGGTACTCGGGTGCAACATTCCAGACGCTTTACTAACACTCTCCCCACTTGGAGAGTCAGTGCCTTTAACCTCCTGTTTGGCCCAGTTTGCAATTTCTGTGGAAAATGAACAGGAATAGGGACAACCAATGAGAGACTAGGTGGAGGTGTCCAGACGGGCAAATTAAACTCTCATTTCCAACCAGGAAGAGGAATTAACCAAAGGCTCAGCGTGCCATGCCGGAACCACACTAGGACCAGAAGCAATCCTGCGGTGTTGCGGCCAGCTCACAAGAAAGCGAGTTGAAGAAAGGAGCTCAGGGGCACTGTAATTCACAAACCTGCAGAGTTATAAAGGACAGCTATCTTCCAAAAATATATTGAAGTAAGGCTGCCAAGAGGAGTTGAAAGGGGGGCAGAATTGCAGGAAACCGATTTCAGGAGGTAGACTGGAATTGCATGTAAAGCATAGGAAAAGAGGCAGAACGTCCACAATGATGCACTTGGCCAAAAAGGGCGTATGCGTTTTTTCCTGAATATATTCAGGAAAAAACGCATACGCCCTTTTTGGCCAACCAAGCAAGCTTGCAAAGGAAATCTGCACTACAATGAAGTCTCACTGGCCCCCGGTCAAAAGGGCCATCTGAAAAAAGTGTAAAATCCAGAAAGGCAGGACAGGCCATGGAGAACTGGGAGCCTAGTTATGCTGATGGGCGGGATGTAAATTGCCAGCAGCCACTCTGGAGAAGTGTATGGTGTTTCCTGAAACATCCAAAAAACAAAGCAACAGAGCCTAGGGCACTTCCACTTATTGTCCTATAGCTTAGGGAAATTAAAATCAAAAAGACACAGCCACCCCAAAGTTTGGGACGGCTCTGTTTACAAGAACCTCGTTTACGGTAGAAGTTCAATATCACAGAAAGCGAAAAATGGATAAAGAAATTGTGGTACTTACGTACAATGCAATATCACTCAGCAATGAAATCTATGTCAACAGGCCCGTAGCAGCATAGTGAGTGGATTCAGGTACGATGATTCTAAGTGAAATTAGTCACACAGAAAAAGAAACATCATAAGATATCACTAATACACGGAATGTAAACTTGGCTACACAAGAACTGAATTACAAAACAGAACAGGGTGTCAAATGTAGAAAACCAACTTATGCTTGCTTAAGGGGACGGGTGAGTTGGGGTGCTGCATAAAACCAGAGATTGAAATGAGCACAGATACCGTTCCATAAGCCAAATATGTAATAGACAAGAGCTACTCCTTGCTCAACGAAGTGGACTCAACACTCCATATTAAACGCCTAAGAATATACCTGACTAGTAAGAATCTACCTGACTAGTAAGAATCTTAAAACCTATGGATTTATATGTCTCCAAAAGAGAATCAAGCGTGTGTACAGCGGCATAAACGCAGCAGTGATAGGATTGGTGAGGTTTGGTGAGCAAATGCAGACCCTTTGAAGTCATATTGCATGGTACCCATTCCATGGGTCTCAACTCTCCAGGTTTAAGGGATTCTTCCTTCAGCTAAAACATGCATGTGGAACCTAGAGTATGATCCACCATGTGATCGGAAAACGTGTTCAAATGTGTCTCAGTTTTCGTCCCCTGGTACTCGGGTGCAACATTCCACACGCTTTACTAACACTCTCCCGACTTGGAGAGTCAGTGCCTTTAACCTCCTGTTTGGCCCATTTGCAATTTCTGAGGAAGGTGAACAGGAATAGGGAGAACCAATGAGAGACTAGGTGGAGGTGTCTGGACGGGCAAATTTAACTCTCATTTCCCACCAGGAAGAAGAATTAACCAAAGGCTCAGCGTGCCGTGCCGGAACCAGATTAGGGCCTGAAGCAATCCTGCGGTGTTGCGGCCAGCTCACAAGAAAGCGAGTTGAAGAAAGGAGCTCAGGGGCACTGTAATTCACAAACCTGCAGAGTTATAAATGACAGCTATCGTCCAAAAATATACTGAAGTAAGGCTGCCAAGAGGACTTGAAAGCGGGGCAGAATTGCAGGAAACCGATTTCAGGAGGTAGACTGGAATTGCATTTAAAGCATAGGAAAAGAGGCAGAAGGTCCACAATGATGCACTTGGACAAAAAGGGCGTATGCGTTTTTTCCTGAATATATTCAGGAAAAAACGCATACGCCCTTTTTGGCCAACCAAGCAAGCTTGCAAAGGAAATCTGCACTACAATGAAGTCTCACTGCCCCCCGGTCAAAAGGGCCATCTGAAAAAAGTGTAAAATCCAGAAAGGCAGGACAGGCCATGGAGAACTGGGAGCCTTGTTATGCTGATGGGCGGGATGTAAATTGCCAGCAGCCACTCTGGAGAAGTGTATGGTGTTTCCTGAAACATCCAAAAAACAAAGCAACAGAGCCTAGGGCACTTCCACTTATGGTCCTATAGCTTAGGGAAATTAAAATCAAAAAGACACAGCCACCCCAAAGTTTGGGACGGCTCTGTTTACAAGAACCTCATTTACCGAACAAGTTCAATATCACAGAAAGCGAAAAATGGATAAAGAAGTTGTGGTACTTATGTACAATGCAATATCACTCAGCAATGAAATCTATGTCATCAGGCCCGTAGCAGCATAATGAGTGGATTCAGGTACGATGATTCTAAGTGAAATTAGTCACACAGAAAAAGAAACATCATAAGATATCACTAATACACGGAATGTAAACTTGGCTACACAAGAACTGAATTACAAAACAGAACAGGGTGTCAAATGTAGAAAACCAACTTATGCTTGCTTAAGGGGACGGGTGAGTTGGGGTGCTGCATAAAACCAGAGATTGAAATTAGCAGAGATACCGTTCCATAAGCCAAATATGTAATAGACAAGAGCTACTCCTTGCTCAACGAAGTGGACTCAACACCCCATATTAAAAGCCTAAGAATATACCTGACTAGTAAGAATCTACCTGACTAGTAAGAATCTTAAAACCTATGGATTTATATGTCTCCGAAAGAGAATCAGGCGTTTGTACAGTGGCATAAACGCAGCAGTGATAAGATTGCTGAGGTTCGGAGAGCAAATGCAGACCCTTTGAAGTCATATTGCATGGTACCCATTCCATGGGTCTCAACTCTCCCTGTTTAAGGGATTCTTCCTTCAGCTAAAACATGCATGTGGAACCCAGAGTATGATCCACCGTGTGATCGGAAAACGTGTTCAAATGTGTCTCAATTTTCGTTTCCTGGTACTCGGGTGCAACATTCCAGACGCTTTACTAACACTCTCCCCACTTGGAGAGTCAGTGCCTTTAACCTCCTGTTTGGCCCAGTTTGCAATTTCTGTGGAAAATGAACAGGAATAGGGACAACCAATGAGAGACTAGGTGGAGGTGTCCAGACGGGCAAATTTAACTCTCATTTCCAACCAGGAAGAGGAATTAACCAAAGGCTCAGCGTGCCATGCCGGAACCACACTAGGACCAGAAGCAATCCTGCGGTGTTGCGGCCAGCTCACAAGAAAGTGAGTTGAAGAAAGGAGCTCAGGGGCACTGTAATTCACAAACCTGCAGAGTTATAAAGGACAGCTATCTTCCAAAAATATATTGAAGTAAGGCTGCCAAGAGGAGTTGAAAGGGGGGCAGAATTGCAGGAAACCGATTTCAGGAGGTAGACTGGAATTGCATGTAAAGCATAGGAAAAGAGGCAGAACGTCCACAATGATGCACTTGGCCAAAAAGGGCGTATGCGTTTTTTCCTGAATCTATTCAGGAAAAAACGCATACGCCCTTTTTGGCCAACCAAGCAAGCTTGCAAAGGAAATCTGCACTACAATGAAGTCTCACTGCCCCCCGGTCAAAAGGGCCATCTGAAAAAAGTGTAAAATCCAGAAAGGCAGGACAGGCCATGGAGAACTGGGAGCCTAGTTATGCTGATGGGCGGGATGTAAATTGCCAGCAGCCACTCTGGAGAAGTGTATGGTGTTTCCTGAAACATCCAAAAAACAAAGCAACAGAGCCTAGGGCACTTCCACTTATTGTCCTATAGCTTAGGGAAATTAAAATCAAAAAGACACAGCCACCCCAAAGTTTGGGACGGCTCTGTTTACAAGAACCTCGTTTACGGTACAAGTTCAATATCACAGAAAGCGAAAAATGGATAAAGAAATTGTGGTACTTACGTACAATGCAATATCACTCAGCAATGAAATCTATGTCATCAGGCCCGTAGCAGCATAATGAGTGGATTCAGGTACGATGATTCTAAGTGAAATTAGTCACACAGAAAAAGAAACATCATAAGATATCACTAATACATGGAATGTAAACTTGGCTACACAAGAACTGAATTACAAAACAGAACAGGGTGTCAAATGTAGAAAACCAACTTATGCTTGCTTAAGGGGACGGGTGAGTTGGGGTGCTGCATAAAACCAGAGATTGAAATGAGCACAGATACCGTTCCATAAGCCAAATATGTAATAGACAAGAGCTACTCCTTGCTCAACGAAGTGGACTCAACACCCCATATTAAAAGCGTAAGAATATACCTGACTAGTAAGAATCTACCTGACTAGTAAGAATCTTAAAACCTATGGATTTATATGTCTCCGAAAGAGAATCAGGCGTTTGTACAGTGGCATAAACGCAGCAGTGATAGGATTGCTGAGGTTCGGAGAGCAAATGCAGACCCTTTGAAGTCATATTGCATGGTACCCATTCCATGGGTCTCAACTCTCCCTGTTTAAGGGATTCTTCCTTCAGCTAAAACATGCATGTGGAACCCAGAGTATGATCCACCGTGTGATCGGAAAACGTGTTCAAATGTGTCTCAATTTTCGTTTCCTGGTACTCGGGTGCAACATTCCAGACGCTTTACTAACACTCTCCCCACTTGGAGAGTCAGTGCCTTTAACCTCCTGTTTGGCCCAGTTTGCAATTTCTGTGGAAAATGAACAGGAATAGGGACAACCAATGAGAGACTAGGTGGAGGTGTCCAGACGGGCAAATTTAACTCTCATTTCCAACCAGGAAGAGGAATTAACCAAAGGCTCAGCGTGCCATGCCGGAACCACACTAGGACCAGAAGCAATCCTGCGGTGTTGCGGCCAGCTCACAAGAAAGCGAGTTGAAGAAAGGAGCTCAGGGGCACTGTAATTCACAAACCTGCAGAGTTATAAAGGACAGCTATCTTCCAAAAATATATTGAAGTAAGGCTGCCAAGAGGAGTTGAAAGGGGGGCAGAATTGCAGGAAACCGATTTCAGGAGGTAGACTGGAATTGCATGTAAAGCATAGGAAAAGAGGCAGAACGTCCACAATGATGCACTTGGCCAAAAAGGGCGTATGCGTTTTTTCCTGAATATATTCAGGAAAAAACGCATACGCCCTTTTTGGCCAACCAAGCAAGCTTGCAAAGGAAATCTGCACTACAATGAAGTCTCACTGCCCCCCGGTCAAAAGGGCCATCTGAAAAAAGTGTAAAATCCAGAAAGGCAGGACAGGCCATGGAGAACTGGGAGCCTAGTTATGCTGATGGGCGGGATGTAAATTGCCAGCAGCCACTCTGGAGAAGTGTATGGTGTTTCCTGAAACATCCAAAAAACAAAGCAACAGAGCCTAGGGCACTTCCACTTATTGTCCTATAGCTTAGGGAAATTAAAATCAAAAAGACACAGCCACCCCAAAGTTTGGGACGGCTCTGTTTACAAGAACCTCGTTTACGGTAGAAGTTCAATATCACAGAAAGCGAAAAATGGATAAAGAAATTGTGGTACTTACGTACAATGCAATATCACTC
The DNA here is from genome assembly GCF_964270905.1 of Leucopleurus acutus. Taxonomy (NCBI): domain Eukaryota; kingdom Metazoa; phylum Chordata; class Mammalia; order Artiodactyla; family Delphinidae; genus Leucopleurus; species Leucopleurus acutus. The sequence goes on from NW_028139192.1 coordinate 115,890, forward strand.
AGCAATGAAATCTATGTCAACAGGCCCGTAGCAGCATAATGAGTGGATTCAGGTACGATGATTCTAAGTGAAATTAGTCACACAGAAAAAGAAACATCATAAGATATCACTAATACACGGAATGTAAACTTGGCTACACAAGAACTGAATTACAAAACAGAACAGGGTGTCAAATGTAGAAAACCAACTTATGCTTGCTTAAGGGGACGGGTGAGTTGGGGTGCTGCATAAAACCAGAGATTGAAATTAGCACAGATACCGTTCCATAAGCCAAATATGTAATAGACAAGAGCTACTCCTTGCTCAATGAAGTGGACTCAACACTCCATATTAAACGCCTAAGGATCTACCTGACTAGTAAGAATCTTAAAACCTATGGATTTATATGTCTCCGAAAGAGAATCAAGCGTGTGTACAGCGGCATAAACGCAGCAGTGATAGGATTGCTGAGGTTCGGTGAGCAAATGCAGACCCTTTGAAGTCATATTGCATGGTACCCATTCCATGGGTCTCAACTCTCCAGGTTTAATGGATTCTTCCTTCAGCTAAAACATGCATGTGGAACCCAGAGTATGATCCACCGTGTGATCGGGAAACGTGTTCAAATGTGTCTCAGTTTTCGTCCCCTGGTACTCGGGTGCAACATTCCAGACGCTTTACTAACACTCTCCCCACTTGGAGAGTCAGTGCCTTTAACCTCCTGTTTGGCCCAGTTTGCAATTTCTGTGGAAAATGAACAGGAATAGGGAGAACCAATGAGAGACTAGGTGGAGGTGTCCGGACGGGCAAATTTAACTCTCATTTCCCACCAGGAAGAGGAATTAACCAAAGGCTCAGCATGCCGTGCCGGAACCAAACTAGGGCCTGAAGCAATCCTGCGGTGTTGCGGCCAGCTCACAAGAAAGCGAGTTGAAGAAAGGAGCTCAGGGGCACTGTAATTCACAAACATGCAGAGTTATAAAGGACAGCTATCTTCCAAAAATATATTGAAGTAAGGCTGCCAAGAGGAGTTGAAAGCGGGGCAGAATTGCAGGAAACCATTTTCAGGAGGTAGACTGGAATTGCATGTAAAGCATAGGAAAAGAGGCAGAACGTCCACAATGATACACTTGGCCAAAAAGGGCGTATGCGTTTTTTCCTGAATATATTCAGGGAAAAACGCATACGCCCTTTTTGGCCAACCAAGCAAGCTTGCAAAGGAAATCTGCACTACAATGAAGTCTCACTGCCCCCCGGTCAAAAGGGCCATCTGAAAAAAGTGTAAAATCCAGAAAGGCAGGACAGGCCATGGAGAACTGGGAGCCTAGTTATGCTGATGGGCGGGATGTAAATTGCCAGCAGCCACTCTGGAGAAGTGTATGGTGTTTCCTGAAACATCCAAAAAACAAAGCAACAGAGCCTAGGGCACTTCCACTTATGGTCCTATAGCTTAGGGAAATTAAAATCAAAAAGACACAGCCACCCCAAAGTTTGGGACGGCTCTGTTTACAAGAACCTCGTTTACGGTACAAGTTCAATATCACAGAGAGCGAAAAATGGATAAAGAAATTGTGGTACTTACGTACAATGCAATATCACTCAGCAATGAAATCTATGTCATCAGGCCCATAGCAGCATAATGAGTGGATTCAGGTACGATGATTCTAAGTGAAATTAGTCACACAGAAAAAGAAACATCATAAGATATCACTAATACACGGAATGTAAACTTGGCTACACAAGAACTGAATTACAAAACAGAACAGGGTGTCAAATGTAGAAAACCAACTTATGCTTGCTTAAGGGGACGGGTGAGTTGGGGTGCTGCATAAAACCAGAGATTGAAATGAGCACAGATACCGTTCCATAAGCCAAATATGTAATAGACAAGAGCTACTCCTTGCTCAACGAAGTGGACTCAACACCTCGTATTAAACGCCTAAGAATATATCTGACTAGTAAGAATCTTAAAACCTATGGATTTATATGTCTCCGAAAGAGAATCAAGCGTGTGTACAGCGGCATAAACGCAGCAGTGATAGGATTGCTGAGGTTCGGTGAGCAAATGCAGACCCTTTGAAATCATATTGCATGGTACCCATTCCATGGGTCTCAACTCTCCCTGTTTAAGGGATTCTTCCTTCAGCTAAAACATGCATGTGGAACCCAGAGTATGATCCACCGTGTGATCGGAAAATGTGTTCAAATGTGTCTCAGTTTTCGTTCCCTGGTACTCGGGTGCAACATTCCAGACGCTTTACTAACACTCTCCCCACTTGGAGAGTCAGTGCCTTTAACCTCCTGTTTGGCCCAGTTTGCAATTTCTGTGGAAGATGAACAGGAATAGGGAGAACCAATGAGAGACTAGGTGGAGGTGTCCAGACGGGCCAATTTAACTCTCATTTCCCACCAGGAAGAGTAATTAACCAAAGGCTCAGCGTGCCATGCCGGAACCACACTAGGACCAGAAGCAATCCTGCGGTGTTGCGGCCAGCTCACAAGAAAGCGAGTTGAAGAAAGGAGCTCAGGGGCACTGTAATTCACAAACCTGCAGAGTTATAAAGGACAGCTATCTTCCAAAAATATATTGAAGTAAGGCTGCCAAGAGGAGTTGAAAGGGGGGCAGAATTGCAGGAAACCGATTTCAGGAGGTAGACTGGAATTGCATGTAAAGCATAGGAAAAGAGGCAGAACGTCCACAATGATGCACTTGGCCAAAAAGGGCGTATGCGTTTTTTCCTGAATATATTCAGGAAAAAACGCATACGCCCTTTTTGGCCAACCAAGCAAGCTTGCAAAGGAAATCTGCACTACAATGAAGTCTCACTGCCCCCCGGTCAAAAGGGCCATCTGAAAAAAGTGTAAAATCCAGAAAGGCAGGACAGGCCATGGAGAACTGGGAGCCTAGTTATGCTGATGGGCGGGATGTAAATTGCCAGCAGCCACTCTGGAGAAGTGTATGGTGTTTCCTGAAACATCCAAAAAACAAAGCAACAGAGCCTAGGGCACTTCCACTTATGGTCCTATAGCTTAGGGAAATTAAAATCAAAAAGACACAGCCACCCCAAAGTTTGGGACGGCTCTGTTTACAAGAACCTCGTTTACGGTACAAGTTCAATATCACAGAAAGCGAAAAATGGATAAAGAAGTTGTGGTACTTACGTACAATGCAATATCACTCAGCAATGAAATCTATGTCAACAGGCCCGTAGCAGCATAATGAGTGGATTCAGGTACGATGATTCTAAGTGAAATTAGTCACACAGAAAAAGAAATATCATAAGATATCACTAATACACGGAATGTAAACTTGGCTACACAAGAACTGAATTACAAAACAGAACAGGGTGTCAAATGTAGAAAACCAACTTATGCTTGCTTAAGGGGACGGGTGAGTTGGGGTGCTGCATAAAACCAGAGATTGAAATTAGCACAGATACCGTTCCATAAGCCAAATATGTAATAGACAAGAGCTACTCCTTGCTCAACGAAGTGGACTCAACACTCCATATTAAACGCCTAAGAATATACCTGACTAGTAAGAATCTACCTGACTAGTAAGAATCTTAAAACCTATGGATTTATATGTCTCCAAAAGAGAATCAAGCGTGTGTACAGCGGCATAAACGCAGCAGTGATAGGATTGGTGAGGTTTGGTGAGCAAATGCAGACCCTTTGAAGTCATATTGCATGGTACCCATTCCATGGGTCTCAACTCTCCAGGTTTAAGGGATTCTTCCTTCAGCTAAAACATGCATGTGGAACCTAGAGTATGATCCACCATGTGATCGGAAAACGTGTTCAAATGTGTCTCAGTTTTCGTCCCCTGGTACTCGGGTGCAACATTCCAGACGCTTTACTAACACTCTCCCCACTTCGAGAGTCAGTGCCTTTAACTTCCTGTTTGGCCCAGTTAGCAATTTCTGCGGAAGATGAACAGGAATAGGGAGAACCAATGAGAGATTAGGTGGAGGTGTCCGGACCGGCAAATTTAACTCTCATTTCCCACCAGGAAGAGGAATTAACCAAAGGCTCAGCATGCCGTGCCGGAACCAAACTAGGGCCTGAAGCAATCCTGAGGTGTTGCGGCCAGCTCTCAAGAAAGCGAGTTGAAGAAAGGAGCTCAGGGGCACTGTAATTCACAAACCTGCAGAGTTATAAATGACAGCTATCTTCCAAAAATATATTGAATTAGGCTGCCAAGAGGAGTTGAAAGCGGGGCAGAATTGCAAGAAACCGATTTCAGGAGGTACACTGGAATTGCATGTAAAGCATAGGAAAAGAGGCAGAACGTCCACAATGATGCACTTGGCCAAAAAGGGCGTATGCATTTTTTCCTGAATATATTCAGGAAAAAACGCATACGCCCGTTTTGGCCAACCAAGCAAGCTTGCAAAGGAAATCTGCACTACAATGAAGTCTCACTGCCCCCCGGTCAAAAGGGCCATCTGAAAAAAGTGTAAAATCCAGAAAGGCAGGACAGGCCATGGAGAACTGGGAGCCTAGTTATGCTGATGGGCGGGATGTAAATTGCCAACAGCCACTCGGGAGAGGTGTATGGTGTTTCCTGAAACATCTAAAAAACAAAGCAACAGAGCCTAGGGCACTTCCACTTATGGTCCTATAGCTTAGGGAAATTAAAATCAAAAAGACACAGCCACCCCAAAGTTTGGGACGGCTCTGTTTACAAGAACCTCGTTTACGGTACAAGTTCAATATCGCAGAAAGTGAAAAATGGATAAAGAAGTTGTGGTACTTACGTACAATGCAATATCACTCAGCAATGAAATCTATGTCATCAGGCCCGTAGCAGCATAATGAGTGGATTCAGGTATGATGATTCTAACTGAAATAAGTCACACAGAAAAAGAAACATCATAAGATATCACTAATACACGGAATGTAAACTTGGCTACACAGGAACTGGATTACAAAACAGAACAGGGTCTCAAATTTAGAAAACCAACTTATGCTTGCTTATGGGGAAAGGTGAGTTGGGGTGCTGCATCAAACCAGAGATTGAAATGAGCACAGATAAAGTTCCTTAAGCCAAATATGGAATAGACAAGAACTACTCCTTGCTCAACGAAATGGACTCAACACCCCATATTAAACGCCTAAGAATGTACCTGACTAGTAAGTATCTTAAAACCTATGGATTGCTATGTCTCTGCAAGAAAATCAAGCTTGTGTACAGGGGCATAAACGCAGCAGTGATAGGATTGGAGAGGTTCGGTGAGCAAATGAAGACCCTTTGAAGTCATATTGCATGGTACCCATTCCACGGGTCTCAACTCTCCAGGTTTAAGGGATTCTTCCTTCAGCTAAAACATGCACGTGGAACCCAGAGTATGATCAACCGTGTGATCGGGAGACGTGTTCCAATATGTCTCAGTTCTCGTCCCCTGGTACTCGGGTGCAACATTCCACACGCTTTACTAACACTCTCCCGACTTGGAGAGTCAGTGCCTTTAACCTCCTGATTGGCCCATTTGCAATTTCTGAGGAAGGTGAACAGGAATAGGGAGAACCAATGAGAGACTAGGTGGAGGTGTCTGGACGGGCAAATTTAACTCTCATTTCCCACCAGGAAGAAGAATTAACCAAAGGCTCAGCGTGCCGTGCCGGAACCAGATTAGGGCCTGAAGCAATCCTGCGGTGTTGCGGCCAGCTCACAAGAAAGCGAGTTGAAGAAAGGAGCTCAGGGGCACTGTAATTCACAAACCTGCAGAGTTATAAATGACAGCTATCGTCCAAAAATATACTGAAGTAAGGCTGCCAAGAGGACTTGAAAGCGGGGCAGAATTGCAGGAAACCGATTTCAGGAGGTAGACTGGAATTGCATTTAAAGCATAGGAAAAGAGGCAGAAGGTCCACAATGATGCACTTGGACAAAAAGGGCGTATGCGTTTTTTCCTGAATATATTCAGGAAAAAACGCATACGCCCTTTTTGGCCAACCAAGCAAGCTTGCAAAGGAAATCTGCACTACAATGAAGTCTCACTGCCCCCCGGTCAAAAGGGCCATCTGAAAAAAGTGTAAAATCCAGAAAGGCAGGACAGGCCATGGAGAACTGGGAGCCTTGTTATGCTGATGGGCGGGATGTAAATTGCCAACAGCCACTCGGGAGAGGTGTATGGTGTTTCCTGAAACATCTAAAAAACAAAGCAACAGAGCCTAGGGCACTTCCACTTATGGTCCTATAGCTTAGGGAAATTAAAATCAAAAAGACACAGCCACCCCAAAGTTTGGGACGGCTCTGTTTACAAGAACCTCGTTTACGGTACAAGTTCAATATCGCAGAAAGTGAAAAATGGATAAAGAAGTTGTGGTACTTACGTACAATGCAATATCACTCAGCAATGAAATCTATGTCATCAGGCCCGTAGCAGCATAATGAGTGGATTCAGGTACGATGAGTCTAAGTGAAATTAGTCACACAGAAAAAGAAACATCATAAGATATCACTAATACACGGAATGTAAACTTGGCTACACAAGAACTGAATTACAAAACAGAACAGGGTGTTAAATGTAGAAAACCAACTTATGCTTGCTTAAGGGGACGGGTGAGTTGGGGTGCTGCATAAAACCAGAGATTGAAATGAGCACAGATACAGTTCCATAAGCCAAATATGTAATAGACAAGAGCTACTCCTTGTTCAACGAAGTGGACTCAACACTCCATATTAAACGCCTAAGAATATACCTGACTAGTAAGAATCTTAAAACCTATGGATTTATATGTCTCCGAAAGAGAATCAAGCGTGTGTACAGCGGCATAAAAGCAGCAGTGATAGGATTGCTGAGGTTCGGTGAGCAAATGCAGACCCTTTGAAGTCATATTGCATGATACCCATTCCATGGGTCTCAACTCTCCAGGTTTAAGGGATTCTTCCTTCAGCTAAAACATGCATGTGGAACCCAGAGTATGATCCACCGTGTGATCGGGACACGTGTTCAAATGTGTCTCAGTTTTCGTTCCCTGGTACTCGGGTGCAACATTCCAGACGCTTTACTAACACTCTCCCCACTTGGAGAGTCAGTGCCTTTAACCTCCTGTTTGGACCAGTTTGCAATTTCTGTGGAAAATGAACAGGAATAGGGAGAACCAATGAGAGACTAGGTGGAGGTATCCGGACGGGCAAATTTAACTCTCATTTCCCACCAGGAAGAGGAATTAACCAAAGGCTCAGCATGCCGTGCCGGAATCAAACTAGGGCCTGAAGCAATCCTGCGGTGTTGCGGCCAGCTCACAAGAAAGCGAGTTGAAGAAAGGAGCTCAGGGGCACTGTAATTCACAAACCTGCAGAGTTATAAATGACAGCTATCTTCCAAAAATATATTGAAGTAAGGCTGCCAAGAGGAGTTGAAAGCGGGGCAGAATTGCAGGAAACCGATTTCTGGAGGTACACTGGAATTGCATGTAAAGCATAGGAAAAGAGGCAGAACGTCCACAATGATGCACTTGGCCAAAAAGGGCATATGCGTTTTTTCCTGAATATATTCAGGAAAAAACGCATATGCCCTTTTTGGCCAACCAAGCAAGCTTGCAAAGGAAATCTGCACTACAATGAAGTCTCACTGCCCCCCGGTCAAAAGGGCAATCTGAAAAAAGTGTAAAATCCAGAAAGGCAGGACAGGCCATGGAGAACTGGGAGCCTAGTTATGCTGATGGGCGGGATGTAAATTGCCAGCAGCCACTCTGGAGAAGTGTATGGTGTTTCCTGAAACATCCAAAAAACAAAGCAACAGAGCCTAGGGCACTTCCACTTATGGTCCTATAGCTTAGGGAAATTAAAATCAAAAAGACACAGCCACCCCAAAGTTTGGGACGGCTCTGTTTACAAGAACCTCGTTTACCGAACAAGTTGAATATCACAGAAAGCGAAAAATGGATAAAGAAGTTGTGGTACTTATGTACAATGCAATATCACTCAGCAATGAAATCTATGTCATCAGGCCCGTAGCAGCATAATGAGTGGATTCAGGTACGATGATTCTAAGTGAAATTAGTCACACAGAAAAAGAAACATCATAAGATATCACTAATACACGGAATGTAAACTTGGCTACACAAGAACTGAATTACAAAACAGAACAGGGTGTCAAATGTAGAAAACCAACTTATGCTTGCTTAAGGGGACGGGTGAGTTGGGGTGCTGCATAAAACCAGAGATTGAAATGAGCACAGATACCGTTCCATAAGCCAAATATGTAATAGACAAGAGCTACTCCTTGCTCAACGAAGTGGACTCAACACCCCATATTAAACGCCTAAGAATATACCTGACTAGTAAGAATCTTAAAACCTATGGATTTATATGTCTCCGAAAGAGAATCAAGCGTGTGTACAGCGGCATAAACGCAGCAGTGATAGGATTGCTGAGGTTCGGTGAGCAAATGCAGACCCTTTGAAGTCATATTGCATGGTACCCATTCCATGGTTCTCAACTCTCCAGGTTTAAGGGATTCTTCCTTCAGCTAAAACATGCATGTGGAACCCAGAGTATGATCCACCGTGTGATCGGGAAACGTGTTCAAATGTGTCTCAGTTTTCGTTCCCTGGTACTCGGGTGCAACATTCCAGACGCTTTACTAACACTCTCCCCACTTGGAGAGTCAGTGCCTTTAACCTCCTGTTTGGCCCAGTTTGCAATTTCTGTGGAAAATGAACAGGAATAGGGAGAACCAATGAGAGACTAGGTGGAGGTATCCGGACGGGCAAATTTAACTCTCATTTCCCACCAGGAAGAGGAATTAACCAAAGGCTCAGCATGCCGTGCCAGAATCAAACTAGGGCCTGAAGCAATCCTGCGGTGTTGCGGCCAGCTCACAAGAAAGCGAGTTGAAGAAAGGAGCTCAGGGGCACTGTAATTCACAAACCTGCAGAGTTATAAAGGACAGCTATCTTCCAAAAATATATTGAAGTAAGGCTGCCAAGAGGAGTTGAAAGCGGGGCAGAATTGCAGGAAACCGATTTCTGGAGGTACACTGGAATTGCATGTAAAGCATAGGAAAAGAGGCAGAACGTCCACAATGATGCACTTGGCCAAAAAGGGCGTATGCGTTTTTTCCTGAATATATTCAGGAAAAAACGCATACGCCCTTTTTGGCCAACCAAGCAAGCTTGCAAAGGAAATCTGCACTACAATGAAGTCTCACTTCCCTCCGGTCAAAAGGGCCATCTGAAAAAAGTGTAAAATCCAGAAAGGCAGGACAGGCCATGGAGAACTGGGAGCCTTGTTATGCTGATGGGCGGGATGTAAATTGCCAGCAGCCACTCTGGAGAAGTGTATGGTGTTTCCTGAAACATCCAAAAAACAAAGCAACAGAGCCTAGGGCACTTCCACTTATGGTCCTATAGCTTAGGGAAATTAAAATCAAAAAGACACAGCCACCCCAAAGTTTGGGACGGCTCTGTTTACAAGAACCTCGTTTACCGAACAAGTTCAATATCACAGAAAGCGAAAAATGGATAAAGAAGTTGTGGTACTTATGTACAATGCAATATCACTCAGCAATGAAATCTATGTCATCAGGCCCGTAGCAGCATAATGAGTGGATTCAGGTACGATGATTCTAAGTGAAATTAGTCACACAGAAAAAGAAACATCATAAGATATCACTAATACACGGAATGTAAACTTGGCTACACAAGAACTGAATTACAAAACAGAACAGGGTGTCAAATGTAGAAAACCAACTTATGCTTGCTTAAGGGGACGGGTGAATTGGGGTGCTGCATAAAACCAGAGATTGAAATTAGCACAGATACCGTTCCATAAGCCAAATATGTAATAGACAAGAGCTACTCCTTGCTCAACGAAGTGGACTCAACACCCCATATTAAACGCCTAAGAATATACCTGACTTGTAAGAATCTACCTGACTAGTAAGAATCTTAAAACCTATGGATTTATATGTCTCCGAAAGAGAATCAAGCGTGTGTACAGCGGCATAAACGCAGCAGTGATAGGATTGCTGAGGTTCGGTGAGCAAATGCAGACCCTTTGAAGTCATATTGCATGGTACCCATTCCATGGGTCTCAACTCTCCATGTTTAAGGGATTCTTCCTTCAGCTAAAACATGCATGTGGAACCCAGAGTATGATCCACCATGTGGTCGGAAAACGTGTTCAAATGTGTCTCAGTTTTGGTCCCCTGGTACTCGGGTGCAACATTCCAGACGCTTTACTAACACTCTCCCCACTTGGAGAGTCAGTGCCTTTAACCTCCTGTTTGGCCCAGTTAGCAATTTCTGCGGAAGATGAACAGGTTTAGGGAGAACCAATGAGAGATTAGGTGGAGGTGTCCGGACGGGCCAATTTAACTCTCATTTCCCACCAGGAAGAGGAATTAACCAAAGGCTCAGCATGCCGTGCCGGAACCAAACTAGGGCCTGAAGCAATCCTGCGGTGTTGCGGCCAGCTCACAAGAAAGCGAGTTGAAGAAAGGAGCTCAGGGGCACTGTAATTCACAAACCTGCAGAGTTATAAATGACAGCTATCTTCCAAAAATATATTGAATTAGGATGCCAAGAGGAGTTGAAAGCAGGGCAGAATTGCAGGAAACCGATTTCAGGAGGTAGACTGGAATTGCATGTAAAGCATAGGAAAAGAGGCAGAACGTCCACAATGATGCACTTGGCCAAAAAGGGCGTATGCGTTTTTTCCTGAATATATTCAAGAAAAAACGCATACGCCCTTTTTGGCCAACCAAGCAAGCTTGCAAAGGAAATCTGCACTACAATGAAGTCTCACTGCCCCCCGGTCAAAAGGGCCATCTGAAAAAAGTGTAAAATCCAGAAAGGCAGGACAGGCCATGGAGAACTGGGAGCCTAGTTATGCTGATGGGCGGGATGTAAATTGCCAGCAGCCACTCTGGAGAAGTGTATGGTGTTTCCTGAAACATCCAAAAAACAAAGCAACAGAGCCTAGGGCACTTCCACTTATTGTCCTATAGCTTAGGGAAATTAAAATCAAAAAGACACAGCCACCCCAAAGTTTGGGACGGCTCTGTTTACAAGAACCTCGTTTACGGTACAAGTTCAATATCACAGAAAGCGAAAAATGGATAAAGAAATTGTGGTACTTACGTACAATGCAATATCACTCAGCAATGAAATCTATGTCAACAGGCCCGTAGCAGCATAATGAGTGGATTCAGGTACGATGATTCTAAGTGAAATTAGTCACACAGAAAAAGAAACATCATAAGTTATCACTAATACACGGAATGTAAACTTGGCTACACAAGAACTGAATTACAAAACAGAACAGGGTGTCAAATGTAGAAAACCAACTTATGCTTGCTTAAGGGGACGGGTGAGTTGGGGTGCTGCATAAAACCAGAGATTGAAATTAGCACAGATACCGTTCCATAAGCCAAATATGTAATAGACAAGAGCTACTCCTTGCTCAACGAAGTGGAATCAACACTCCATATTAAACGCCTAAGAATATACCTGACTAGTAAGAATCTTAAAACCTATGGATTTATATCTCTCCGAAAGAGAATCAAGCGTGTGTACAGCGGCATAAATGCAGCAGTGATAGGATTGCTGAGGTTCGGTGAGCAAATGCAGACCCTTTGAAGTCATATTGCATGGTACCCATTCCATGGGTCTCAACTCTCCAGGTTTAATGGATTCTTCCTTCAGCTAAAACATGCATGTGGAACCCAGAGTATGATCAACCGTGTGATCGGGAAACGTGTTCAAATGTGTCTCAGTTTTCGTCCCCTGGTACTCGGGTGCAACATTCCAGACGCTTTACTAACACTCTCCCCACTTGGAGAGTCAGTGCCTTTAACCTCCTGTTTGGCCCAGTTTGCAATTTCTGTGGAAAATGAACAGGAATAGGGAGAACCAATGAGAGACTAGGTGGAGGTGTCCGGACGGGCAAATTTAACTCTCATTTCCCACCAGGAAGAGGAATTAACCAAAGGCTCAGCATGCCGTGCCGGAACCAAACTAGGGCCTGAAGCAATCCTGCGGTGTTGCGGCCAGCTCACAAGAAAGCGAGTTGAAGAAAGGAGCTCAGGGGCACTGTAATTCACAAACCTGCAGAGTTATAAATGACAGCTATCTTCCAAAAATATATTGAAGTAAGGCTGCCAAGAGGAGTTGAAAGCGGGGCAGAATTGCAGGAAACCGATTTCAGGAGGTAGACTGGAATTGCATGTAAAGCATAGGAAAAGAGGCAGAACGTCCACAATGATACACTTGGCCAAAAAGGGCGTATGCGTTTTTTCCTGAATATATTGAGAAAAAAACGCATATGCCCTTTTTGGCCAACCAAGCAAGCTTGCAAAGGAAATCTGCACTACAATGAAGTCTCACTGCCCCCGGGTCAAAAGGGCCATCTGAAAAAAGTGTAAAATCCAGAAAGGCAGGACAGGCCATTGAGAACTGGGAGCCTTGTTATGCTGATGGGCGGGATGTAAATTGCCAGCAGCCACTCTGGAGAAGTGTATGGTGTTTCCTGAAACATCCAAAAAACAAAGCAACAGAGCCTAGGGCACTTCCCCTTATGGTCCTATAGCTTAGGGAAATTAAAATCAAAAAGACACAGCCACCCCAAAGTTTGGGACGGCTCTGTTTACAAGAACCTCGTTTACGGTACAAGTTCAATATCGCAGAAAGTGAAAAATGGATAAAGAAGTTGTGGTACTTACGTACAATGCAATATCACTCAGCAATGAAATCTATGTCATCAGGCCCGTAGCAGCATAATGAGTGGATTCAGGTACGATGATTCTAAGTGAAATTAGTCACACAGAAAAAGAAACATCATAAGATATCACTAATACACGGAATGTAAACTTGGCTACACAAGAACTGAATTACAAAACAGAACAGGGTGTCAAATGTAGAAAACCAACTTATGCTTGCTTAAGGGGACGGGTGAGTTGGGGTGCTGCATAAAACCAGAGATTGAAATGAGCACAGATACCGTTCCATAAGCCAAATATGTAATAGACAAGAGCTACTCCTTGCTCAACGAAGTGGACTCAACACCCCATATTAAACGCCTAAGAATATATGTGACTAGTAAGAATCTTAAAACCTATGGATTTATATGTCTCCGAAAGAGAATCAAGCGTGTGTACAGCGGCATAAACGCAGCAGTGATAGGATTGCTGAGGTTCGGTGAGCAAATGCAGACCCTTTGAAATCATATTGCATGGTACCCATTCCATGGGTCTCAACTCTCCCTGTTTAAGGGATTCTTCCTTCAGCTAAAACATGCATGTGGAACCCAGAGTATGATCCACCGTGTGATCGGAAAACGTGTTCAAATGTGTCTCAATTTTCGTTTCCTGGTACTCGGGTGCAACATTCCAGACGCTTTACTAACACTCTCCCCACTTGGAGAGTCAGTGCCTTTAACCTCCTGTTTGGCCCAGTTTGCAATTTCTGTGTAAAATGAACAGGAATAGGGAGAACAAATGAGAGACTAGGTGGAGGTGTCCAGACGGGCAAATTTAACTCTCATTTCCCACCAGGAAGAGGAATTAACCAAAGGCTCAGTGTGCCATGCCGGAACCACACTAGGACCAGAAGCAATCCTGCGGTGTTGCGGCCAGCTCACAAGAAAGCGAGTTGAAGAAAGGAGCTCAGGGGCACTGTAATTCACAAACCTGCAGAGTTATAAATGACAGCTATCGTCCAAAAATATATTGAAGTAAGGCTGCCAAGAGGAGTTGAAAGGGGGGCAGAATTGCAGGAAACCGATTTCAGGAGGTAGACTGGAATTGCATGTAAAGCATAGGAAAAGAGGCAGAACGTCCACAATGATGCACTTGGCCAAAAAGGGCGTATGCGTTTTTTCCTGAATATATTCAGGAAAAAACGCATACGCCCTTTTTGGTCAACCAAGCAAGCTTGCAAAGGAAATCTGCACTACAATGAAGTCTCACTGCCCCCCGGTCAAAAGGGCCATCTGAAAAAAGTGTAAAATCCAGAAAGGCAGGACAGGCCATGGAGAACTGGGAGCCTTTTTATGCTGATGGGCGGGATGTAAATTGCCAGCAGCCACTCTGGAGAAGTGTATGGTGTTTCCTGAAACATCCAAAAAACAAAGCAACAGAGCCTAGGGCACTTCCACTTATGGTCCTATAGCTTAGGGAAATTAAAATCAAAAAGACACAGCCACCCCAAAGTTTGGGACGGCTCTGTTTACAAGAACCTCGTTTACGGTACAAGTTCAATATCACAGAAAGCGAAAAATGGATAAAGAAATTGTGGTACTTACGTTCAATGCAATATCACTCAGCAATGAAATCTATGTCATCAGGCCCGTAGCAGCATAATGAGTGGATTCAGGTACGATGATTCTAAGTGAAATTAGTCACACAGAAAATGAAACATCATAAGATATCACTAATACATGGAATGTAAACTTGGCTACACAAGAACTGAATTACAAAACAGAACAGGGTGTCAAATGTAGAAAACCAACTTATGCTTGCTTAAGGGGACGGGTGAGTTGGGGTGCTGCATCAAACCAGAGATTGAAATGAGCACAGATACCGTTCCATAAGCCAAATATGTAATAGACAAGAGCTACTCCTTGCTCAACGAAGTGGACTCAACACCCCATATTAAACGCCTAAGAATATACCTGACTTGTAAGAATCTACCTGACTAGTAAGAATCTTAAAACCTATGGATTTATATGTCTCCGAAAGAGAATCAAGCGTGTGTACAGTGGCATAAACGCAGCAGTGATAGGATTGGTGAGGTTCGGTGAGCAAATGCAGACCCTTTGAAGTCATATTGCATGGTACCCATTCCATGGGTCTCAACTCTCCATGTTTAAGGGATTCTTCCTTCAGCTAAAACATGCATGTGGAACCCAGAGTATGATCCACCATGTGGTCGGAAAACGTGTTCAAATGTGTCTCAGTTTTCGTCCCCTGGTACTCGGGTGCAACATTCCAGACGCTTTACTAACACTCTCCCCACTTGGAGAGTCAGTGCCTTTAACCTCCTGTTTGGCCCAGTTAGCAATTTCTGCGGAAGATGAACAGGAATAGGGAGAACCAATGAGAGATTAGGTGGAGGTGTCCGGACGGGCCAATTTAACTCTCATTTCCCACCAGGAAGAGGAATTAACCAAAGGCTCAGCATGCCGTGCCGGAACCAAACTAGGGCCTGAAGCAATCCTGCGGTGTTGCGGCCAGCTCACAAGAAAGCGAGTTGAAGAAAGGAGCTCAGGGGCACTGTAATTCACAAACCTGCAGAGTTATAAATGACAGCTATCTTCCAAAAATATATTGAATTAGGATGCCAAGAGGAGTTGAAAGCAGGGCAGAATTGCAGGAAACCGATTTCAGGAGGTAGACTGGAATTGCATGTAAAGCATAGGAAAAGAGGCAGAACGTCCACAATGATACACTTGGCCAAAAAGGGCGTATGCGTTTTTTCCTGAATATATTGAGAAAAAAACGCATATGCCCTTTTTGGCCAACCAAGCAAGCTTGCAAAGGAAATCTGCACTACAATGAAGTCTCACTGCCCCCGGGTCAAAAGGGCCATCTGAAAAAAGTGTAAAATCCAGAAAGGCAGGACAGGCCATTGAGAACTGGGAGCCTTGTTATGCTGATGGGCGGGATGTAAATTGCCAGCAGCCACTCTGGAGAAGTGTATGGTGTTTCCTGAAACATCCAAAAAACAAAGCAACAGAGCCTAGGGCACTTCCCCTTATGGTCCTATAGCTTAGGGAAATTAAAATCAAAAAGACACAGCCACCCCAAAGTTTGGGACGGCTCTGTTTACAAGAACCTCGTTTACGGTACAAGTTCAATATCACAGAAAGCGAAAAATGGATAAAGAAATTGTGGTACTTACGTACAATGCAATATCACTCAGCAATGAAATCTATGTCATCAGGCCCGTAGCAGCATAATGAGTGGATTCAGGTACGATGATTCTAAGTGAAATTAGTCACACAGAAAAAGAAACATCATAAGATATCACTAATACACGGAATGTAAACTTGGCTACACAAGAACTGAATTACAAAACAGAACAGGGTGTCAAATGTAGAAAACCAACTTATGCTTGCTTAAGGGGACGGGTGAGTTGGGGTGCTGCATAAAACCAGAGATTGAAATGAGCACAGATACCGTTCCATAAGCCAAATATGTAATAGACAAGAGCTACTCCTTGCTCAACGAAGTGGACTCAACACCCCATATTAAACGCCTAAGAATATATGTGACTAGTAAGAATCTTAAAACCTATGGATTTATATGTCTCCGAAAGAGAATCAAGCGTGTGTACAGCGGCATAAACGCAGCAGTGATAGGATTGCTGAGGTTCGGTGAGCAAATGCAGACCCTTTGAAATCATATTGCATGGTACCCATTCCATGGGTCTCAACTCTCCCTGTTTAAGGGATTCTTCCTTCAGCTAAAACATGCATGTGGAACCCAGAGTATGATCCACCGTGTGATCGGAAAACGTGTTCAAATGTGTCTCAATTTTCGTTTCCTGGTACTCGGGTGCAACATTCCAGACGCTTTACTAACACTCTCCCCACTTGGAGAGTCAGTGCCTTTAACCTCCTGTTTGGCCCAGTTTGCAATTTCTGTGTAAAATGAACAGGAATAGGGAGAACCAATGAGAGACTAGGTGGAGGTGTCCAGACGGGCAAATTTAACTCTCATTTCCCACCAGGAAGAGGAATTAACCAAAGGCTCAGTGTGCCATGCCGGAACCACACTAGGACCAGAAGCAATCCTGCGGTGTTGCGGCCAGCTCACAAGAAAGCGAGTTGAAGAAAGGAGCTCAGGGGCACTGTAATTCACAAACCTGCAGAGTTATAAATGACAGCTATCGTCCAAAAATATATTGAAGTAAGGCTGCCAAGAGGAGTTGAAAGGGGGGCAGAATTGCAGGAAACCGATTTCAGGAGGTAGACTGGAATTGCATGTAAAGCATAGGAAAAGAGGCAGAACGTCCACAATGATGCACTTGGCCAAAAAGGGCGTATGCGTTTTTTCCTGAATATATTCAGGAAAAAACGCATACGCCCTTTTTGGTCAACCAAGCAAGCTTGCAAAGGAAATCTGCACTACAATGAAGTCTCACTGCCCCCCGGTCAAAAGGGCCATCTGAAAAAAGTGTAAAATCCAGAAAGGCAGGACAGGCCATGGAGAACTGGGAGCCTTTTTATGCTGATGGGCGGGATGTAAATTGCCAGCAGCCACTCTGGAGAAGTGTATGGTGTTTCCTGAAACATCCAAAAAACAAAGCAACAGAGCCTAGGGCACTTCCACTTATGGTCCTATAGCTTAGGGAAATTAAAATCAAAAAGACACAGCCACCCCAAAGTTTGGGACGGCTCTGTTTACAAGAACCTCGTTTACGGTACAAGTTCAATATCACAGAAAGCGAAAAATGGATAAAGAAATTGTGGTACTTACGTTCAATGCAATATCACTCAGCAATGAAATCTATGTCATCAGGCCCGTAGCAGCATAATGAGTGGATTCAGGTACGATGATTCTAAGTGAAATTAGTCACACAGAAAATGAAACATCATAAGATATCACTAATACATGGAATGTAAACTTGGCTACACAAGAACTGAATTACAAAACAGAACAGGGTGTCAAATGTAGAAAACCAACTTATGCTTGCTTAAGGGGACGGGTGAGTTGGGGTGCTGCATCAAACCAGAGATTGAAATGAGCACAGATACCG
This sequence comes from Leucopleurus acutus, assembly GCF_964270905.1. Taxonomy (NCBI): domain Eukaryota; kingdom Metazoa; phylum Chordata; class Mammalia; order Artiodactyla; family Delphinidae; genus Leucopleurus; species Leucopleurus acutus. The sequence continues at coordinate 133,584 of NW_028139192.1, forward strand.
TTCCATAAGCCAAATATGTAATAGACAAGAGCTACTCCTTGCTCAACGAAGTGGACTCAACACCCCATATTAAACGCCTAAGAATATACCTGACTTGTAAGAATCTACCTGACTAGTAAGAATCTTAAAACCTATGGATTTATATGTCTCCGAAAGAGAATCAAGCGTGTGTACAGTGGCATAAACGCAGCAGTGATAGGATTGGTGAGGTTCGGTGAGCAAATGCAGACCCTTTGAAGTCATATTGCATGGTACCCATTCCATGGGTCTCAACTCTCCATGTTTAAGGGATTCTTCCTTCAGCTAAAACATGCATGTGGAACCCAGAGTATGATCCACCATGTGGTCGGAAAACGTGTTCAAATGTGTCTCAGTTTTGGTCCCCTGGTACTCGGGTGCAACATTCCAGACGCTTTACTAACACTCTCCCCACTTGGAGAGTCAGTGCCTTTAACCTCCTGTTTGGCCCAGTTAGCAATTTCTGCGGAAGATGAACAGGAATAGGGAGAACCAATGAGAGATTAGGTGGAGGTGTCCGGACGGGCCAATTTAACTCTCATTTCCCACCAGGAAGAGGAATTAACCAAAGGCTCAGCATGCCGTGCCGGAACCAAACTAGGGCCTGAAGCAATCCTGCGGTGTTGCGGCCAGCTCACAAGAAAGCGAGTTGAAGAAAGGAGCTCAGGGGCACTGTAATTCACAAACCTGCAGAGTTATAAATGACAGCTATCTTCCAAAAATATATTGAATTAGGATGCCAAGAGGAGTTGAAAGCAGGGCAGAATTGCAGGAAACCGATTTCAGGAGGTAGACTGGAATTGCATGTAAAGCATAGGAAAAGAGGCAGAACGTCCACAATGATGCACTTGGCCAAAAAGGGCGTATGCGTTTTTTCCTGAATATATTCAAGAAAAAACGCATACGCCCTTTTTGGCCAACCAAGCAAGCTTGCAAATGAAATCTGCACTACAATGAACTCTCACTGCCCCCCGGTCAAAAGGGCCATCTGAAAAAAGTGTAAAATCCAGAAAGGCAGGACAGGCCATGGAGAACTGGGAGCCTAGTTATGCTGATGGGCGGGATGTAAATTGCCAGCAGCCACTCTGGAGAAGTGTATGGTGTTTCCTGAAACATCCAAAAAACAAAGCAACAGAGCCTAGGGCACTTCCACTTATGGTCCTATAGCTTAGGGAAATTAAAATCAAAAAGACACAGCCACCCCAAAGTTTGGGACGGCTCTGTTTACAAGAACCTAGTTTACGGTACAAGTTGAATATCACAGAAAGCGAAAAATGGATAAAGAAATTGTGGTACTTACGTACAATGCAATATCACTCAGCAATGAAATCTATGTCATCAGGCCCGTAGCAGCATAATGAGTGGATTCAGGTACGATGATTCTAAGTGAAATTAGTCACACAGAAAAAGAAACATCATAAGATATCACTAATACACGGAATGTAAACTTGGCTACACAAGAACTGAATTACAAAACAGAACAGGGTGTCAAATGTAGAAAACCAACTTATGCTTGCTTAAGGGGACGGGTGAATTGGGGTGCTGCATCAAACAAGAGATTGAAATTAGCACAGATACCGTTCCATAAGCCAAATATGTAATAGACAAGAGCTACTCCTTGCTCAACGAAGTGGACTCAACACCCCATATTAAACGCCTAAGAATATACCTGACTAGTAAGAATCTTAAAACCTATGGATTTATATGTCTCCGAAAGAGAATCAAGCGTGTGTACAGCGGCATAAACGCAGCAGTGATAGGATTGCTGAGGTTCGGTGAGCAAATGCAGACCCTTTGAAGTCATATTGCATGGTACCCATTCCATGGTTCTCAACTCTCCAGGTTTAAGGGATTCTTCCTTCAGCTAAAACATGCATGTGGAACCCAGAGTATGATCCACCGTGTGATCGGGAAACGTGTTCAAATGTGTCTCAGTTTTCGTTCCCTGGTACTCGGGTGCAACATTCCAGACGCTTTACTAACACTCTCCCCACTTGGAGAGTCAGTGCCTTTAACCTCCTGTTTGGCCCAGTTTGCAATTTCTGTGGAAAATGAACAGGAATAGGGAGAACCAATGAGAGACTAGGTGGAGGTATCCGGACGGGCAAATTTAACTCTCATTTCCAACCAGGAAGAGGAATTAACCAAAGGCTCAGCATGCCGTGCCGGAATCAAACTAGGGCCTGAAGCAATCCTGCGGTGTTGCGGCCAGCTCACAAGAAAGCGAGTTGAAGAAAGGAGCTCAGGGGCACTGTAATTCACAAACCTGCAGAGTTATAAATGACAGCTATCTTCCAAAAATATATTGAAGTAAGGCTGCCAAGAGGAGTTGAAAGCGGGGCAGAATTGCAGGAAACCGATTTCTGGAGGTACACTGGAATTGCATGTAAAGCATAGGAAAAGAGGCAGAACGTCCACAATGATGCACTTGGCCAAAAAGGGCGTATGTGTTTTTTCCTGAATATAGTCAGGGAAAAACGCATACGCCCTTTTTGGCCAACCAAGCAAGCTTGCAAAGGAAATCTGCACTACAATGAAGTCTCACTGCCCCCCGGTCAAAAGGGCCATCTGAAAAAAGTGTAAAATCCAGAAAGGCAGGACAGGCCATGGAGAACTGGGAGCCTTGTTATGCTGATGGGCGGGATGTAAATTGCCAGCAGCCACTCAGGAGAAGTGTATGGTGTTTCCTGAAACATCCAAAAAACAAAGCAACAGAGCCTAGGGCACTTCCACTTATGGTCCTATGGCTTAGGGAAATTAAAATCAAAAAGACACAGCCACCCCAAAGTTTGGGACGGCTCTGTTTACAAGAACCTCGTTTACCGAACAAGTTCAATATCACAGAAAGCGAAAAATGGAAAAAGAAGTTGTGGTACTTATGTACAATGCAATATCACTCAGCAATGAAATCTATGTCATCAGGCCCGTAGCAGCATAATGAGTGGATTCAGGTACGATGATTCTAAGTGAAATTAGTCACACAGAAAAAGAAACATCATAAGATATCACTAATACACGGAATGTAAACTTGGCTACACAAGAACTGAATTACAAAACAGAACAGGGTGTCAAATGTAGAAAACCAACTTATGCTTGCTTAAGGGGACGGGTGAGTTGGGGTGCTGCATCAAACCAGAGATTGAAATTAGCACAGATACCGTTCCATAAGCCAAATATGTAATAGACAAGAGCTACTCCTTGCTCAACGAAGTGGACTCAACACCGCATATTAAACGCCTAAGAATATACCTGACTAGTAAGAATCTACCTGACTAGTAAGAATCTTAAAACCTATGGATTTATATGTCTCCGAAAGAGAATCAAGCGTGTGTACAGTGGCATAAACGCAGCAGTGATAGGATTGCTGAGGTTCGGTGAGCAAATGCAGACCCTTTGAAGTCATATTGCATGGTACCCATTCCATGGGTCTCAACTCTCCCTGTTTAAGGGATTCTTCCTTCAGCTAAAACATGCATGTGGAACCCAGAGTATGATCCACCGTGTGATCGGAAAACGTGTTCAAATGTGTCTCAATTTTCGTTTCCTGGTACTCGGGTGCAACATTCCAGACGCTTTACTAACACTCTCCCCACTTGGAGAGTCAGTGCCTTTAACCTCCTGTTTGGCCCAGTTTGCAATTTCTGTGGAAAATGAACAGGAATAGGGAGAACCAATGAGAGACTAGGTGGAGGTGTCCAGACGGGCAAATTTAACTCTCATTTCCAACCAGGAAGAGGAATTAACCAAAGGCTCAGCGTGCCATGCCGGAACCACACTAGGACCAGAAGCAATCCTGCGGTGTTGCGGCCAGCTCACAAGAAAGCGAGTTGAAGAAAGGAGCTCAGGGGCACTGTAATTCACAAACCTACAGAGTTATAAATGACAGCTATCTTCCAAAAATATATTGAAGTAAGGCTGCCAAGAGGAGTTGAAAGCGGGGCAGAATTGCAGGAAACCGATTTCAGGAGGTAGACTGGAATTGCATGTAAAGCATAGGGAAAGAGGCAGAACGTCCACAATGATGCACTTGGCCATAAAGGGCGTATGGTTTTATCCTGAATATATTCAGGAAAAAACGCATACGCCCTTTTTGGCCAACCAAGCAAGCTTGCAAAGGAAATCTGCACTACAATGAAGTCTCACTGCCCCCAGTCAAAAGGGCCATCTGAAAAAAGTGTAAAATCCAGAAAGGCAGGACAGGCCATGGAGAACTGGGAGCCTTGTTATGCTGATGGGCGGGATGTAAATTGCCAGCAGCCACTCTGGAGAAGTGTATGGTGTTTCCTGAAACATCCAAAAAACAAAGCAACAGAGCCTATGGCACTTCCACTTATGGTCCTATAGCTTAGGGAAATTAAAATCAAAAAGACACAGCCACCCCAAAGTTTGGGACGGCTCTGTTTACAAGAACCTCGTTTACGGTACCAGTTCAATATCACACAAAGCGAAAAATGGATAAAGAAGTTGTGGTACTTACGTACAATGCAATATCACTAAGCAATGAAATCTATGTCATCAGGCCCATAGCAGCATAATGAGTGGATTCAGGTATGATGATTCTAAGTGAAATAAGTCACACAGAAAAAGAAACATCATAATATATCATTAATACACGGAATGTAAACTTGGCTACACAGGAACTGGATTACAAAACAGAACAGGGTCTCCAATTAAGAAAACCAACTTTTGCTTCCTTAATGGGAATGGTGAGTTGGGGTGCTGCATAAAACCAGAGATTGAAATGAGCACAGATAAAGTTCCTTAAGCCAAATATGGTATAGACAAGAGCTACTCCTTGCTCAACGAAGTGGACTCAACACCCCATATTAAACGCCTAAGAATATACCTGACTAGTAAGAATCTTAAAACCTATGGATTTATATGTCTCTGAAAGAGAATCAAGCGTGTGTACAGTGTCATAAACGCAGCAGTGATAGGAATGGTGAGGTTCGTTGAGCAAATGCAGACTCTTTGAAGTCATATTGCATGGTACCCATTCCATGGGTCTCAGCTCTCTAGGTTTAAGGGATTCTTCGTTCAGCTAAAACATGCATGTGGAACCCAGAGTATGATCCACCGTGTGATCGGGAAACGTGTTCAAATCCCCTGATACTCGGGTGTAACATTCCAGACGCTTTACTAACACTCTCCCCACTTGGAGAGTCGGTGCCTTTAACCTCCTGTTTGGCCAAGTTTGCAATTTCTTCGTAAGATGAACAGGAATACGGAGAACCAATGAGAGACTAGGTGGAGGTGTCTGGACGGACAAATTTAACTCTCATTTCGCACCAGGAAGAGGAATTAACCAAAGGCTCAGCGTGCCAGGCTAGAAGCACACTAGGGCCTGAAGCAATCCTGCGGTGTTGCGGCCAGCTCACAAGAAAGCGAGTTGAAGAAAGGAGCTCAGGGGCACTGTAATTCACAAACTTGCAGAGTTATAAATGACAGCTATCTTCCAAAAATATATTAAAGTAAGGCAGCCAAGAGGAGTTGAAAGCGGGGCAGAATTGCAGGAAACCGATTTCAGGAGGTAGACTGGAATTGCATGTAAAGCATAGGAAAAGAGGCAGAACGTCCACAATGATGCACTTGGCCAAAAAGGGCGTATGCGTTTTTTCCTGAATATATTCAGGAAAAAACGCATACGCCCTTTTTGGCCAACCAAGCAAGCTTGCAAAGGAAATCTGCACTACAATGAAGTCTCACTGCCCCCCGGTCAAAAGGGCCATCTGAAAAAAGTGTAAAATCCAGAAAGGCAGGACAGGCCATGGAGAACTGGGAGCCTAGTTATGCTGATGGGCGGGATGTAAATTGCCAGCAGCCACTCTGGAGAAGTGTATGGTGTTTCCTGAAACATCCAAAAAACAAAGCAACAGAGCCTAGGGCACTTCCACTTATGGTCCTATAGCTTAGGGAAATTAAAATCAAAAAGAAACAGCCACCCCAAAGTTTGGGACGGCTCTGTTTACAAGAACCTCGTTTACGGTACAAGTTAAATATCACAGAAAGCGAAAAATGGATAAAGAAATTGTGGTACTTACGTACAATGCAATATCACTCAGCAATGAAATCTATGTCAACAGGCCCGTAGCAGCATAATGAGTGGATTCAGGTACGATGATTCTAAGTGAAATTAGTCACACAGAAAAAGAAACATCATAAGATATCACTAATACACGGAATGTAAACTTGGCTACACAAGAACTGAATTACAAAACAGAACAGGGTGTCAAATGTAGAAAACCAACTTATGCTTGCTTAAGGGGACGGGTGAGTTGGGGTGCTGCATAAAACCAGAGATTGAAATGAGCACAGATACCGTTCCATAAGCCAAATATGTAATAGACAAGAGCTACTCCTTGCTCAATGAAGTGGACTCAACACTCCATATTAAACGCCTAAGAATCTACCTGACTAGTAAGAATCTTAAAACCTATGGATTTATATGTCTCCGAAAGAGAATCAAGCGTGTGTACAGCGGCATAAACGCAGCAGTGATAGGATTGCTGAGGTTCGGTGAGCAAATGCAGACCCTTTGAAGTCATATTGCATGGTACCCATTCCATGGGTCTCAACTCTCCAGGTTTAATGGATTCTTCCTTCAGCTAAAACATGCATGTGGAACCCAGAGTATGATCAACCGTGTGATCGGGAAACGTGTTCAAATGTGTCTCAGTTTTCGTCCCCTGGTACTCAGGTGCAACATTCCAGACGCTTTACTAACACTCTCCCCACTTGGAGAGTCAGTGCCTTTAACCTCCTGTTTGGCCCAGTTTGCAATTTCTGTGGAAAATGAACAGGAATAAGGAGAACCAATGAGAGACTAGGTGGAGGTGTCCGGACGGGCAAATTTAACTCTCATTTCCCACCAGGAAGAGGAATTAACCAAAGGCTCAGCATGCCGTGCCGGAACCAAACTAGGGCCTGAAGCAATCCTGCGGTGTTGCGGCCAGCTCACAAGAAAGCGAGTTGAAGAAAGGAGCTCAGGGGCACTGTAATTCACAAACATGCAGAGTTATAATGGACAGCTATCTTCCAAAAATATATTGAAGTAAGGCTGCCAAGAGGAGTTGAAAGCGGGGCAGAATTGCAGGAAACCGATTTCAGGAGGTAGACTGGAATTGCATGTAAAGCATAGGAAAAGAGGCAGAACGTCCACAATGATACACTTGGCCAAAAAGGGCGTATGCGTTTTTTCCTGAATATATTCAGGGAAAAACGCATACGCCCTTTTTGGCCAACCAAGCAAGCTTGCAAAGGAAATCTGCACTACAATGAAGTCTCACTGCCCCCCGGTCAAAAGGGCCATCTGAAAAAAGTGTAAAATCCAGAAAGGCAGGACAGGCCATGGAGAACTGGGAGCCTAGTTATGCTGATGGGCGGGATGTAAATTGCCAGCAGCCACTCTGGAGAAGTGTATGGTGTTTCCTGAAACATCCAAAAAACAAAGCAACAGAGCCTAGGGCACTTCCACTTATGGTCCTATAGCTTAGGGAAATTAAAATCAAAAAGACACAGCCACCCCAAAGTTTGGGACGGCTCTGTTTACAAGAACCTCGTTTACGGTACAAGTTCAATATCACAGAAAGCGAAAAATGGATAAAGAAGTTGTGGTACTTACGTACAATGCAATATCACTCAGCAATGAAATCTATGTCAAAAGGCCCGTAGCAGCATAATGAGTGGATTCAGGTACGATGATTCTAAGTGAAATTAGTCACACAGAAAAAGAAATATCATAAGATATCACTAATACACGGAATGTAAACTTGGCTACACAAGAACTGAATTACAAAACAGAACAGGGTGTCAAATGTAGAAAACCAACTTATGCTTCCTTAAGGGGACGGGTGAGTTGGGGTGCTGCATAAAACCAGAGATTGAAATTAGCACAGATACCGTTCCATAAGCCAAATATGTAATAGACAAGAGCTACTCCTTGCTCAACGAAGTGGACTCAACACTCCATATTAAACGCCTAAGAATATACCTGACTAGTAAGTATCTTAAAACCTATGGATTGCTATGTCTCTGAAAGAGAATCAAGCGTGTGTACAGCAGCATAAACGCAGCAGTGATAGGATTGGAGAGGTTCGGTGAGCAAATGCAGACCCTTTGAAGTCATATTGCATGGTACCCATTCCACGGGTCTCAACTCTCCAGGTTTAAGGGATTCTTCCTTCAGCTAAAACATGCATGTGGATCCCAGAGTATGTTCAACCGTGTGATCGGGAGACGTGTTCCTATATGTCTCAGTTCTGGTCCCCTGGTACTCAGGTGCAACATTCCAGACGCTTTACTAACACTCTCCCGACTTGGAGAGTCAGTGCCTTTAACCTCCTGTTTGGCCCAGTTTGCAATTTCTGCGGAAGATGAACAGGAATAGGGAGAACCAATGAGAGACTAGGTGGAGGTGTCTGGATGCACAAATTTAACTCTCATTTCCCACCAGGAAGAGGAATTAACCAAAGGCTCAGCGTGCCGTGCCGGAACCAGATTAGGGCCTGAAGCAATCCTGCGGTGTTGCGGCCAGCTCACAAGAAAGCGAGTTGAAGAAAGGAGCTCAGGGGCACTGTAATTCACAAAACCTGCAGAGTTATAAATGACAGCTATCGTCCAAAAACATAGTGAAGTAAGGCTGCCAAGAGGACTTGAAAGCGGGGCAGAATTGCAGGAAACCGATTTCAGGAGGTAGACTGGATTTGCATTTAAAGCATAGGAAAAGAGGCAGAACGTCCACAATGATGCACTTGGACAAAAAGGGCGTATGCGTTTTTTCCTGAATATATTCAGGAAAAAACGCATACGCCCTTTTTGGCCAACCAAGCAAGCTTGCAAAGGAAATCTGCACTACAATGAAGTCTCACTTCCCCCCCGGTCAAAAGGGCCATCTGAAAAAAGTGTAAAATCCAGAAAGGCAGGACAGGCCATGGAGAACTGGGAGCCTTGTTATGCTGATGGGCGGGATGTAAATTGCCAAGAGCCACTCTGGAGAAGTGTATGGTGTTTCCTGAAATACCTAAAAAACAAAGCAACAGAGCCTAGGGCACTTCCACTTATGGTCCTATAGCTTAGGGAAATTAAAATCAAAAAGACACAGCCACCCCAAAATTTGGGACGGCTCTGTTTACAAGAACCTCGTTTACGGTACAAGTTCAATACCGCAGAAAGTGGAAAATGGATAAAGAAGTTGTGGTACTTACGTACAATGCAATATCACTCAGCAATGAAATCTATGTCATCAGGCCCGTACCAGCATAATGAGTGGATTCAGGTATGATGATTCTAACTGAAATAAGTCACACAGAAAAAGAAACATCATAAGATATCACTAATACACGGAATGTAAACTTGGCTACACAGGAACTGGATTACAAAACAGAACAGGGTCTCAAATTTAGAAAACCAACTTATGCTTGCTTAAGGGGAAAGGTGAGTTGGGGTGCTGCATCAAACCAGAGATTGAAATGAGCACAGATAAAGTTCCTTAAGCCAAATATGGAATAGACAAGAACTACTCCTTGCTCAACGAAATGGACTCAACACCCCATATTAAACGCCTAAGAATGTACCTGACTAGTAAGTATCTTAAAACCTATGGATTGCTATGTGTCTGAAAGAAAATCAAGCGTGTGTACAGGGGCATAAACGCAGCAGTGATAGGATTGCAGAGGTTCGGTGAGAAAATGAAGACCCTTTGAAGTCATATTGCATGGTAACCATTCCACGGGTCTCAACTCTCCAGGTTTAAGGGATTCTTCCTTCAGCTAAAACATGCATGTGGAACCCAGAGTATGATCAACCGTGTGATCGGGAGACGTGTTCCAATATGTCTCAGTTCTCGTCCCCTGGTACTCGGGTGCAACATTCCAGACGCTTTACTAACACTCTCCCGACGTGGAGAGTCAGTGCCTTTAACCTCCTGTTTGGCGCAGTTTGCAATTTCTGCGGAAGATGAACAGGAATAGGGAGAACCAATGAGAGACTAGCTGGAGGTGTCTGGACGGGCAAATTTAACTCTCATTTCCCACCAGGAAGAGGAATTAACCAAAGGCTCAGCGTGCCGTGCCGGAACCAGATTAGGGCCTGAAGCAATCCTGCGGTGTTGCGGCCAGCTCACAAGAAAGCGAGTTGAAGAAAGGAGCTCAGGGGCACTGTAATTCACAAACCTGCAGAGTTATAAATGACAGCTATCGTCCAAAAATATACTGAAGTAAGGCTGCCAAGAGGACTTGAAAGCGGGGCAGAATTGCAGGAAACCGATTTCAGGAGGTAGACTGGAATTGCATTTAAAGCATAGGAAAAGAGGCAGAACGTCCACAATGATGCACTTGGCCAAAAAGGGCGTATGCGTTTTTTCCTGAATATATTCAGGAAAAAACGCATACGCCCTTTTTGGCCAACCAAGCAAGCTTGCAAAGGAAATCTGCACTACAATGAAGTCTCACTTCCCCCCGGTCAAAAGGGCCATCTGAAAAAAGTGTAAAATCCAGAAAGGCAGGACAGGCCATGGAGAACTGGGAGCCTTGTTATGCTGATGGGCGGGATGTAAATTGCCAAGAGCCACTCTTGAGAGGTGTATGGTGTTTCCTGAAACATCTAAAAAACAAAGCAACAGAGCCTAGGGCACTTCCACTTATGGTCCTATAGCTTAGGGAAATTAAAATCAAAAAGACACAGCCACCCCAAAGTTTGGGACGGCTCTGTTTACAAGAACCTCGTTTACGGTACAAGTTCAATATCGCAGAAAGTGAAAAATGGATAAAGGAGTTGTGGTACTTACGTACAATGCAATATCACTCAGCAATGAAATCTATGTCATCAGGCCCGTAGCAGCATAATGAGTGGATTCAGGTATGATGATTCTAACTGAAATAAGTCACACAGAAAAAGAAACATCATAAGATATCACTAATACACGGAATGTAAACTTGGCTACACAGGAACTGGATTACAAAACAGAACAGGGTCTCAAATTTAGAAAACCAACTTATGCTTGCTTAAGGGGAAAGGTGAGTTGGGGTGCTGCATCAAACCAGAGATTGAAATTAGCACAGATACCGTTCCTTAAGCCAAATATGGAATAGACAAGAACTACTCCTTGCTCAACGAAATGGACTCAACACCCCATATTAAACGCCTAAGTATGTACCTGACTAGTAAGTATCTTAAAACCTATGGATTGCTATGTCTCTGAAAGAAAATCAAGCGTGTGTACAGGGGCATAAACGCAGCAGTGATAGGATTGGAGAGGTTCGGTGAGCAAATGAAGACCCTTTGAAGTCATATTGCATGGTACCCATTCCACGGGTCTCAACTCTCCAGATTTAAGGGATTCTTCCTTCAGCTAAAACATGCACGTGGAACCCAGAGTATGATCAACCGTGTGATCGGGAGACGTGTTCCAATATGTCTCAGTTCTCGTCCCCTGGTACTCGGGTGCAACATTCCAGACGCTTTACTAACACTCTCACGACTTGGAGAGTCAGTGCCTTTAACCTCCTGTTTGGCCCAGTTTGCAATTTCTGCGGAAGATGAACAGGAATAGGGAGAACCAATGAGAGACTAGCTGGAGGTGTCTGGACGGGCAAATTTAACTCTCATTTCCCACCAGGAAGAGGAATTAACCAAAGGCTCAGCGTGCCGAGCCGGAACCAGATTAGGGCCTGAAGCAATCCTGCGGTGTTGCGGCCAGCTCACAAGAAAGCGAGTTGAAGAAAGGAGCTCAGGGGCACTGTAATTCACAAACCTGCAGAGTTATAAATGACAGCTATCGTCCAAAAATATACTGAAGTAAGGCTGCCAAGAGGACTTGAAAGCGGGGCAGAATTGCAGGAAACCGATTTCAGGAGGTAGACTGGAATTGCATTTAAAGCATAGGAAAAGAGGCAGAACGTCCACAATGATGCACTTGGCCAAAAAGGGCGTATGCGTTTTTTCCTGAATATATTCAGGAAAAAACGCATACGCCCTTTTTGGCCAACCAAGCAAGCTTGCAAAGGAAATCTGCACTACAATGAAGTCTCACTTCCCCCCGGTCAAAAGGGCCATCTGAAAAAAGTGTAAAATCCAGAAAGGCAGGACAGGCCATGGAGAACTGGGAGCCTTGTTATGCTGATGGGCGGGATGTAAATTGCCAACAGCCACTCGGGAGAGGTGTATGGTGTTTCCTGAAACATCTAAAAAACAAAGCAACAGAGCCTAGGGCACTTCCACTTATGGTCCTATAGCTTAGGGAAATTAAAATCAAAAAGACACAGCCACCCCAAAGTTTGGGACGGCTCTGTTTACAAGAACCTCGTTTACGGTACAAGTTCAATATCGCAGAAAGTGAAAAATGGATAAAGAAGTTGTGGTACTTACGTACAATGCAATATCACTCAGCAATGAAATCTATGTCATCAGGCCCGTAGCAGCATAATGAGTGGATTCAGGTATGATGATTCTAACTGAAATAAGTCACACAGAAAAAGAAACATCATAAGATATCACTAATACACGGAATGTAAACTTGGCTACACAGGAACTGGATTACAAAACAGAACAGGGTCTCAAATTTAGAAAACCAACTTATGCTTGCTTAAGGGGAAAGGTGAGTTGGGGTGCTGCATAAAACCAGAGATTGAAATGAGCACAGATAAAGTTCCTTAAGCCAAATATAGAATAGACAAGAACTACTCCTTGCTCAACGAAATGGACTCAACACCCCATATTAAATGCCTAAGAATGTACCTGACTAGTAAGTATCTTAAAACCTATGCACTGCTATGTCTCTGAAAGAAAATCAAGCATGTGTACAGGGGCATAAACGCAGCAGTGATAGGATTGGAGAGGTTCGGTGAGCAAATGAAGACCCTTTGAAGTCATATTGCATGGTACCCATTCCACGGGTCTCAACTCTCCAGGTTTAAGGGATTCTTCCTTCAGCTAAAACATGCACGTGGAACCCAGAGTATGATCAACCGTGTGATCGGGAGACGTGTTCCAATATGTCTCAGTTCTCGTCCCCTGGTACTCGGGTGCAACATTCCAGACGCTTTACTAACACTCTCCCGACTTGGAGAGTCAGTGCCTTTAACCTCCTGTTTGGCCCATTTGCAATTTCTGCGGAAGATGAACAGGAATAGGGAGAACCAATGAGAGACTAGCTGGAGGTGTCTGGACGGGCAAATTTAACTCTCATTTCCCACCAGGAAGAGGAATTAACCAAAGGCTCAGCGTGCCGTGCCGGAACCAGATTAGGGCCTGAAGCAATCCTGCGGTGTTGCGGCCAGCTCACAAGAAAGCGAGTTGAAGAAAGGAGCTCAGGGGCACTGTAATTCACAAACCTGCAGAGTTATAAATGACAGCTATCGTCCAAAAATATACTGAAGTAAGGCTGCCAAGAGGACTTGAAAGCGGGGCAGAATTGCAGGAAACCGATTTCAGGAGGTAGACTGGAATTGCATTTAAAGCATAGGAAAAGAGGCAGAACGTCCACAATGATGCACTTGGCCAAAAAGGGCGTATGCGTTTTTTCCTGAATATATTCAGGAAAAAACGCATACGCCCTTTTTGGCCAACCAAGCAAGCTTGCAAAGGAAATCTGCACTACAATGAAGTCTCACTTCCCCCCGGTCAAAAGGGCCATCTGAAAAAAGTGTAAAATCCAGAAAGGCAGGACAGGCCATGGAGAACTGGGAGCCTTGTTATGCTGATGGGCGGGATGTAAATTGCCAACAGCCACTCGGGAGAGGTGTATGGTGTTTCCTGAAACATCTAAAAAACAAAGCAACAGAGCCTAGGGCACTTCCACTTATGGTCCTATAGCTTAGGGAAATTAAAATCAAAAAGACACAGCCACCCCAAAGTTTGGGACGGCTCTGTTTACAAGAACCTCGTTTACGGTACAAGTTCAATATCGCAGAAAGTGAAAAATGGATAAAGAAGTTGTGGTACTTACGTACAATGCAATATCACTCAGCAATGAAATCTATGTCATCAGGCCCGTAGCAGCATAATGAGTGGATTCAGGTATGATGATTCTAACTGAAATAAGTCACACAGAAAAAGAAACATCATAAGATATCACTAATACACGGGATGTAAACTTGGCTACACAGGAACTGGATTACAAAACAGAACAGGGTCTCAAATTTAGAAAACCAACTTATGCTTGCTTAAGGGGAAAGGTGAGTTGGGGTGCTGCATAAAACCAGAGATTGAAATGAGCACAGATAAAGTTCCTTAAGCCAAATATGGAATAGACAAGAACTACTCCTTGCTCAACGAAATGGACTCAACACCCCATATTAAACGCCTAAGAATGTACCTGACTAGTAAGTATCTTAAAACCTATGGATTGCTATGTCTCTGAAAGAAAATCAAGCGTGTGTACAGGGGCATAAACGCAGCAGTGATAGGATTGGAGAGGTTCGGTGAGCAAATGAAGACCCTTTGAAGTCATATTGCATGGTACCCATTCCAAGGGTCTCAACTCTCCAGGTTTAAGGGATTCTTCCTTCAGCTAAAACATGCACGTGGAACCCAGAGTATGATCAACCGTGTGATCGGGAGACGTGTTCCAATATGTCTCAGTTCTCGTCCCCTGGTACTCAGGTGCAACATTCCAGACGCTTTACTAACACTCTCCCGACTTGGAGAGTCAGTGCCTTTAACCTCCTGATTGGCCCAGTTTGCAATTTCTGCGGAAGATGAACAGGAATAGGGAGAACCAATGAGAGACTAGCTGGAGGTGTCTGGACGGGCAAATTTAACTCTCATTTCCCACCAGGAAGAGGAATTAACCAAAGGCTCAGCGTGCCGTGCCGGAACCAGATTAGGGCCTGAAGCAATCCTGCGGTGTTGCGGCCAGCTCACAAGAAAGCGAGTTGAAGAAAGGAGCTCAGGGGCACTGTAATTCACAAACCTGCAGAGTTATAAATGACAGCTATCGTCCAAAAATATACTGAAGTAAGGCTGCCAAGAGGACTTGAAAGCGGGGCAGAATTGCAGGAAACCGATTTCAGGAGGTAGACTGGAATTGCATTTAAAGCATAGGAAAAGAGGCAGAACGTCCACAATGATGCACTTGGCCAAAAAGGGCGTATGCGTTTTTTCCTGAATATATTCAAGAAAAAACGCATACGCCCTTTTTGGCCAAACAAGCAAGCTTGCAAAGGAAATCTACACTACAATGAAGTCTCACTGCCCCCCGGTCAAAAGGGCCATCTGAAAAAAGTGTAAAATCCAGAAAGGCAGGACAGGCCATGGAGAACTGGGAGCCTTGTTATGCTGATGGGCGGGATGTAAATTGCCAACAGCCACTCGCGAGAGGTGTATGGTGTTTCCTGAAACATCTAAAAAACAAAGCAACAGAGCCTAGGGCACTTCCACTTATGGTCCTATAGCTTAGGGAAATTAAAATCAAAAAGACACAGCCACCCCAAAGTTTGGTACAGCTCTGTTTACAAGAACCTCGTTTACGGTACAAGTTCAATATCGCAGAAAGTGAAAAATGGATAAAGAAGTTGTGGTACTTACGTACAATGCAATATCACTCAGCAATGAAATCTATGTCATCAGGCCCGTAGCAGCATAATGAGTGGATTCAGGTATGATGATTCTACCTGAAATAAGTCACACAGAAAAAGAAACATCATAAGATATCACTAATACACGGAATGTAAACTTGGCTACACAGGAACTGGATTACAAAACAGAACAGGGTCTCAAATTTAGAAAACCAACTTATGCTTGCTTAAGGGGAAAGGTGAGTTGGGGTGCTGCATCAAACCAGAGATTGAAATGAGCACAGATAAAGTTCCTTAAGCCAAATATGGAATAGACAAGAACTACTCCTTGCTCAACGAAATGGACTCAACACCCCATATTAAACGCCTAAGAATGTACCTGACTAGTAAGTATCTTAAAACCTATGGATTGCTATGTCGCTGAAAGAAAATCAAGCGTGTGTACAGGGGCATAAACGCAGCAGTGATAGGATTGGAGACGTTCGGTGAGCAAATGAAGACCCTTTGAAGTCATATTGCATGGTACCCATTCCACGGGTCTCAACTCTCCAGGTTTAAGGGATTCTGCCTTCAGGTAAAACATGCACGTGGAACCCAGAGTATGATCAACCGTGTGATCGGGAGACGTGTTCCAATATGTCTCAGTTCGCGTCCCCTGGTACTCGGGTGCAACATTCCACACGCTTTACTAACACTCTCCCGACTTGGAGAGTCAGTGCCTTTAACCTCCTGTTTGGCCCATTTGCAATTTCTGCGGAAGATGAACAGGAATAGGGAGAACCAATGAAAGACTAGGTGGAGGTGTCTGGACGGGCAAATTTAACTCTCATTTCCCACCAGGAAGAGGAATTAACCAAAGGCTCAGCGTGCCGTGCTGCAACCAGATTAAGGCCTGAAGCAATCCTGCGGTGTTGCGGCCAGCTCACAAGAAAGCGAGTGGAAGAAAGGAGATCAGGGACACTGTAATTCACAAACCTGCAGAGTTATAAATGACAGCTATCGTCCAAAAATATACTGAAGTAAGGCTGCCAAGAGGACTTGAAAGCGGGGCAGAATTGCAGGAAACCGATTTCAGGAGGTAGACTGGAATTGCATTTAAAGCATAGGAAAAGAGGCAGAACGTCCACAATGATGCACTTGGCCAAAAAGGGCGTATGCGTTTTTTCCTGAATATATTCAGGAAAAAACGCATACGCCCTTTTTGGCCAACCAAGCAAGCTTGCAAAGGAAATCTGCACTACAATGAAGTCTCACTTCCCCCCGGTCAAAAGGGCCATCTGAAAAAAGTGTAAAATCCAGAAAGGCAGGACAGGCCATGGAGAACTGGGAGCCTTGTTATGCTGATGGGCGGGATGTAAATTGCCAACAGCCACTCGGGAGAGGTGTATGGTGTTTC
The DNA here is from genome assembly GCF_964270905.1 of Leucopleurus acutus. NCBI lineage: Eukaryota > Metazoa > Chordata > Mammalia > Artiodactyla > Delphinidae > Leucopleurus > Leucopleurus acutus. Next base: position 150,510 of record NW_028139192.1, read on the forward strand.
CTGAAACATCTAAAAAACAAAGCAACAGAGCCTAGGGCACTTCCACTTATGGTCCTATAGCTTAGGGAAATTAAAATCAAAAAGACACAGCCACCCCAAAGTTTGGGACGGCTCTGTTTACAAGAACCTCGTTTACGGTACAAGTTCAATATCGCAGAAAGTGAAAAATGGATAAAGAAGTTGTGGTACTTACGTACAATGCAATATCACTCAGCAATGAAATCTATGTCATCAGGCCCGTAGCAGCATAATGAGTGGATTCAGGTATGATGATTCTAACTGAAATAAGTCACACAGAAAAAGAAACATCATAAGATATCACTAATACACGGGATGTAAACTTGGCTACACAGGAACTGGATTACAAAACAGAACAGGGTCTCAAATTTAGAAAACCAACTTATGCTTGCTTAAGGGGAAAGGTGAGTTGGGGTGCTGCATAAAACCAGAGATTGAAATGAGCACAGATAAAGTTCCTTAAGCCAAATATAGAATAGACAAGAACTACTCCTTGCTCAACGAAATGGACTCAACACCCCATATTAAACGCCTAAGAATGTACCTGACTAGTAAGTATCTTAAAACCTATGGATTGCTATGTCTCTGAAAGAAAATCAAGCGTGTGTACAGGGGCACAAACGCAGCAGTGATAGGATTGGAGAGGTTCGGTGAGCAAATGAAGACCCTTTGAAGTCATATTGCATGGTACCCATTCCACGGGTCTCAACTCTCCAGGTTTAAGGGATTCTTCCTTCAGCTAAAACATGCACGTGGAACCCAGAGTATGATCAACCGTGTGATCGGGAGACGTGTTCCAATATGTCTCAGTTCTCGTCCCCTGGTACTCGGGTGCAACATTCCAGACGCTTTACTAACACTCTCCCGACTTGGAGAGTCAGTGCCTTTAACCTCCTGTTTGGCCCAGTTTGCAATTTCTGCGGAAGATGAACAGGAATAGGGAGAACCAATGAGAGACTAGCTGGAGGTGTCTGGACGGGCAAATTTAACTCTCATTTCCCACCAGGAAGAGGAATTAACCAAAGGCTCAGCGTGCCGTGCCGGAACCAGATTAGGGCCTGAAGCAATCCTGCGGTGTTGCGGCCAGCTCACAAGAAAGCGAGTTGAAGAAAGGAGCTCAGGGGCACTGTAATTCACAAACCTGCAGAGTTATAAATGACAGCTATCGTCCAAAAATATACTGAAGTAAGGCTGCCAAGAGGACTTGAAAGCGGGGCAGAATTGCAGGAAACCGATTTCAGGAGGTAGACTGGAATTGCATTTAAAGCATAGGAAAAGAGGCAGAACGTCCACAATGATGCACTTGGCCAAAAAGGGCGTATGCGTTTTTTCCTGAATATATTCAGGAAAAACGGATACGCCCTTTTTGGCCAACCAAGCAAGCTTGCAAAGGAAATCTGCACTACAATGAAGTCTCACTTCCCCCCGGTAAAAAGGGCCATCTGAAAAAAGTGTAAAATCCAGAAAGGCAGGACAGGCCATGGAGAACTGGGAGCCTTGTTATGCTGATGGGCGGGATGTAAATTGCCAAGAGCCACTCGGGAGAGGTGTATGGTGTTTCCTGAAACATCTAAAAAACAAAGCAACAGAGCCTAGGGCACTTCCACTTATTGTCCTATAGCTTAGGGAAATTAAAATCAAAAAGACACAGCCACCCCAAAGTTTGGGACGGCTCTGTTTACAAGAACCTCGTTTACGGTACAAGTTCAATATCGCAGAAAGTGAAAAATGGATAAAGAAGTTGTGGTACTTACGTACAATGCAATATCACTCAGCAATGAAATCTATGTCATCAGGCCCGTAGCAGCATAATGAGTGGATTCAGGTATGATGATTCTAACTGAAATAAGTCACACAGAAAAAGAAACATCATAAGATATCACTAATACACAGAATGTAAACTTGGCTACACAGGAACTGGATTACAAAACAGAACAGGGTCTCAAATTTAGAAAACCAACTTATGCTTGCTTAAGAGGAAAGGTGAGTTGGGGTGCTGCATCAAACCAGAGATTGAAATGAGCACAGATAAAGTTCCTTAAGCCAAATATGGAATAGACAAGAACTACTCCTTGCTCAACGAAATGGACTCAACACCCCATATTAAACGCCTAAGAATGTACCTGACTAGTAAGTATCTTAAAACCTATGGATTGCTATGTCTCTGAAAGAAAATCAAGCGTGTGTACAGGGGCATAAACGCAGCAGTGATAGGATTGGAGAGGTTCGGTGAGCAAATGAAGACCCTTTGAAGTCATATTGCATGGTACCCATTCCACGGGTCTCAACTCTCCAGGTTTAAGGGATTCTTCCTTCAGCTAAAACATGCACGTGGAACCCAGAGTATGATCAACCGTGTGATCGGGAGACGTGTTCCAATATGTCTCAGTTCTCGTCCCCTGGTACTCGGGTGCAACATTCCAGACGCTTTACTAACACTCTCCCGACTTGGAGAGTCAGTGCCTTTAACCTCCTGTTTGGCCCAGTTTGCAATTTCTGCGGAAGATGAACAGGAATAGGGAGAACCAATGAGAGACTAGCTGGAGGTGTCTGGACGGGCAAATTTAACTCTCATTTCCCACCAGGAAGAGGAATTAACCAAAGGCTCAGCGTGCCGTGCCGGAACCAGATTAGGGCCTGAAGCAATCCTGCGGTGTTGCGGCCAGCTCACAAGAAAGCGAGTTGAAGAAAGGAGCTCAGGGGCATTGTAATTCACAAACCTGCAGAGTTATAAATGACAGCTATCTTCCAAAAATATATTGAATTAGGATGCCAAGAGGAGTTGAAAGCAGGGCAGAATTGCAGGAAACCGATTTCAGGAGGTAGACTGGAATTGCATGTAAAGCATAGGAAAAGAGGCAGAACGTCCACAATGATGCACTTGGCCAAAAAGGGCGTATGCGTTTTTTCCTGAATATATTCAAGAAAAAACGCATACGCCCTTTTTGGCCAAACAAGCAAGCTTGCAAAGGAAATCTGCACTACAATGAAGTCTCACTTCCCCCCGGTCAAAAGGGCCATCTGAAAAAAGTGTAAAATCCAGAAAGGCAGGACAGGCCATGGAGAACTGGGAGCCTTGTTATGCTGATGGGCGGGATGTAAATTGCCAAGAGCCACTCTGGAGTAGTGTATGGTGTTTCCTGAAATACCTAAAAAACAAAGCAACAGCGCCTAGGGCACTTCCACTTATGGTCCTATAGCTTAGGGAAATTAAAATCAAAAAGACACAGCCACCGCAAAGTTTGGGACGGCTCTGTTTACAAGAACCTCGTTTACGGTACAAGTTCAATACCGCAGAAAGTGGAAAATGGATAAAGAATTTGTGGTACTTACGTACAATGCAATATCACTCAGCAATGAAATCTATGTCATCAGGCCCGTACCAGCATAATGAGTGGATTCAGGTATGATGATTCTAACTGAAATAAGTCACACAGAAAAAGAAACATCATAAGATATCACTAATACACGGAATGTAAACTTGGCTACACAGGAACTGGATTACAAAACAGAACAGGGTCTCAAATTTAGAAAACCAACTTATGCTTGCTTAAGGGGAAAGGTGAGTTGGGGTGCTGCATAAAACCAGAGATTGAAATGAGCACAGATAAAGTTCCTTAAGCCAAATATGGAATAGACAAGAGCTACTCCTTGCTCAACAAAGTGGACTCAACACCCCATATTAAACGCCTAAGAATGTACCTGACTAGTAAGTATCTTAAAACCTATGGATTGCTATGTCTCTGAAAGAGAATGAAGCATGTGTACAGGGGCATAAACGCAGCAGTGATAGGATTGGAGAGGTTCGGTGAGCAAATGAAGACCCTTTGAAGTCATATTGCATGGTACCCATTCCACGGGTCTCAACTCTCCAGGTTTAAGGGATTCTTCCTTCAGCTAAAACATGCACGTGGAACCCAGAGTATGATCAACCGTGTGATCGGGAGACGTGTTCCAATATGTCTCAGTTCTCGTCCCCTGGTACTCGGGTGCAACATTCCAGACGCTTTACTAACACTCTCCCGACTTGGAGAGTCAGTGCCTTTAACCTCCTGTTTGGCCCAGTTTGCAATTTCTGCGGAAGATGAACAGGAATAGGGAGAACCAATGAGAGACTAGCTGGAGGTGTCTGGACGGGCAAATTTAACTCTCATTTCCCACCAGGAAGAGGAATTAACCAAAGGCTCAGCGTGCCGAGCCGGAACCAGATTAGGGCCTGAAGCAATCCTGCGGTGTTGCGGCCAGCTCACAAGAAAGCGAGTTGAAGAAAGGAGCTCAGGGGCACTGTAATTCACAAACCTGCAGAGTTATAAATGACAGCTATCGTCCAAAAATATACTGAAGTAAGGCTGCCAAGAGGACTTGAAAGCGGGGCAGAATTGCAGGAAACCGATTTCAGGAGGTAGACTGGAATTGCATTTAAAGCATAGGAAAAGAGGCAGAACGTCCACAATGATGCACTTGGCCAAAAAGGGCGTATGCGTTTTTTCCTAAATATATTCAGGAAAAAACGCATACGCCCTTTTTGGCCAACCAAGCAAGCTTGCAAAGGAAATCTGCACTACAATGAAGTCTCACTTCCCCCCGGTCAAAAGGGCCATCTGAAAAAAGTGTAAAATCCAGAAAGGCAGGACAGGCCATGGAGAACTGGGAGCCTTGTTATGCTGATGGGCGGGATGTAAATTGCCAACAGCCACTCGGGAGAGGTGTATGGTGTTTCCTGAAACATCTAAAAAACAAAGCAACAGAGCCTAGGGCACTTCCACTTATGGTCCTATAGCTTAGGGAAATTAAAATCAAAAAGACACAGCCACCCCAAAGTTTGGGACGGCTCTGTTTACAAGAACCTCGTTTACGGTACAAGTTCAATATCGCAGAAAGTGAAAAATGGATAAAGAAGTTGTGGTACTTACGTACAATGCAATATCACTCAGCAATGAAATCTATGTCATCAGGCCCGTAGCAGCATAATGAGTGGATTCAGGTATGATGATTCTACCTGAAATAAGTCACACAGAAAAAGAAACATCATAAGATATCACTAATACACGGAATGTAAACTTGGCTACACAGGAACTGGATTACAAAACAGAACAGGGTCTCAAATTTAGAAAACCAACTTATGCTTGCTTAAGGGGAAAGGTGAGTTGGGGTGCTGCATCAAACCAGAGATTGAAATGAGCACAGATAAAGTTCCTTAAGCCAAATATGGAATAGACAAGAACTACTCCTTGCTCAACGAAATGGACTCAACACCCCATATTAAACGCCTAAGAATGTACCTGACTAGTAAGTATCTTAAAACCTATGGATTGCTATGTCGCTGAAAGAAAATCAAGCGTGTGTACAGGGGCATAAACGCAGCAGTGATAGGATTGGAGAGGTTCGGTGAGCAAATGAAGACCCTTTGAAGTCATATTGCATGGTACCCATTCCACGGGTCTCAACTCTCCAGGTTTAAGGGATTCTGCCTTCAGGTAAAACATGCACGTGGAACCCAGAGTATGATCAACCGTGTGATCGGGAGACGTGTTCCAATATGTCTCAGTTCGCGTCCCCTGGTACTCGGGTGCAACATTCCACACGCTTTACTAACACTCTCCCGACTTGGAGAGTCAGTGCCTTTAACCTCCTGTTTGGCCCATTTGCAATTTCTGCGGAAGATGAACAGGAATAGGGAGAACCAATGAAAGACTAGGTGGAGGTGTCTGGACGGGCAAATTTAACTCTCATTTCCCACCAGGAAGAGGAATTAACCAAAGGCTCAGCGTGCCGTGCTGCAACCAGATTAAGGCCTGAAGCAATCCTGCGGTGTTGCGGCCAGCTCACAAGAAAGCGAGTGGAAGAAAGGAGATCAGGGACACTGTAATTCACAAACCTGCAGAGTTATAAATGACAGCTATCGTCCAAAAATATACTGAAGTAAGGCTGCCAAGAGGACTTGAAAGCGGGGCAGAATTGCAGGAAACCGATTTCAGGAGGTAGACTGGAATTGCATTTAAAGCATAGGAAAAGAGGCAGAACGTCCACAATGATGCACTTGGCCAAAAAGGGCGTATGCGTTTTTTCCTGAATATATTCAGGAAAAAACGCATACGCCCTTTTTGGCCAACCAAGCAAGCTTGCAAAGGAAATCTGCACTACAATGAAGTCTCACTTCCCCCCGGTCAAAAGGGCCATCTGAAAAAAGTGTAAAATCCAGAAAGGCAGGACAGGCCATGGAGAACTGGGAGCCTTGTTATGCTGATGGGCGGGATGTAAATTGCCAACAGCCACTCGGGAGAGGTGTATGGTGTTTCCTGAAACATCTAAAAAACAAAGCAACAGAGCCTAGGGCACTTCCACTTATGGTCCTATAGCTTAGGGAAATTAAAATCAAAAAGACACAGCCACCCCAAAGTTTGGGACGGCTCTGTTTACAAGAACCTCGTTTACGGTACAAGTTCAATATCGCAGAAAGTGAAAAATGGATAAAGAAGTTGTGGTACTTACGTACAATGCAATATCACTCAGCAATGAAATCTATGTCATCAGGCCCGTAGCAGCATAATGAGTGGATTCAGGTATGATGATTCTAACTGAAATAAGTCACACAGAAAAAGAAACATCATAAGATATCACTAATACACGGGATGTAAACTTGGCTACACAGGAACTGGATTACAAAACAGAACAGGGTCTCAAATTTAGAAAACCAACTTATGCTTGCTTAAGGGGAAAGGTGAGTTGGGGTGCTGCATAAAACCAGAGATTGAAATGAGCACAGATAAAGTTCCTTAAGCCAAATATAGAATAGACAAGAACTACTCCTTGCTCAACGAAATGGACTCAACACCCCATATTAAACGCCTAAGAATGTACCTGACTAGTAAGTATCTTAAAACCTATGGATTGCTATGTCTCTGAAAGAAAATCAAGCGTGTGTACAGGGGCACAAACGCAGCAGTGATAGGATTGGAGAGGTTCGGTGAGCAAATGAAGACCCTTTGAAGTCATATTGCATGGTACCCATTCCACGGGTCTCAACTCTCCAGGTTTAAGGGATTCTTCCTTCAGCTAAAACATGCACGTGGAACCCAGAGTATGATCAACCGTGTGATCGGGAGACGTGTTCCAATATGTCTCAGTTCTCGTCCCCTGGTACTCGGGTGCAACATTCCAGACGCTTTACTAACACTCTCCCGACTTGGAGAGTCAGTGCCTTTAACCTCCTGTTTGGCCCAGTTTGCAATTTCTGCGGAAGATGAACAGGAATAGGGAGAACCAATGAGAGACTAGCTGGAGGTGTCTGGACGGGCAAATTTAACTCTCATTTCCCACCAGGAAGAGGAATTAACCAAAGGCTCAGCGTGCCGTGCCGGAACCAGATTAGGGCCTGAAGCAATCCTGCGGTGTTGCGGCCAGCTCACAAGAAAGCGAGTTGAAGAAAGGAGCTCAGGGGCACTGTAATTCACAAACCTGCAGAGTTATAAATGACAGCTATCGTCCAAAAATATACTGAAGTAAGGCTGCCAAGAGGACTTGAAAGCGGGGCAGAATTGCAGGAAACCGATTTCAGGAGGTAGACTGGAATTGCATTTAAAGCATAGGAAAAGAGGCAGAACGTCCACAATGATGCACTTGGCCAAAAAGGGCGTATGCGTTTTTTCCTGAATATATTCAGGAAAAACGGATACGCCCTTTTTGGCCAACCAAGCAAGCTTGCAAAGGAAATCTGCACTACAATGAAGTCTCACTTCCCCCCGGTAAAAAGGGCCATCTGAAAAAAGTGTAAAATCCAGAAAGGCAGGACAGGCCATGGAGAACTGGGAGCCTTGTTATGCTGATGGGCGGGATGTAAATTGCCAAGAGCCACTCGGGAGAGGTGTATGGTGTTTCCTGAAACATCTAAAAAACAAAGCAACAGAGCCTAGGGCACTTCCACTTATGGTCCTATAGCTTAGGGAAATTAAAATCAAAAAGACACAGCCACCCCAAAGTTTGGGACGGCTCTGTTTACAAGAACCTCGTTTACGGTACAAGTTCAATATCGCAGAAAGTGAAAAATGGATAAAGAAGTTGTGGTACTTACGTACAATGCAATATCACTCAGCAATGAAATCTATGTCATCAGGCCCGTAGCAGCATAATGAGTGGATTCAGGTATGATGATTCTAACTGAAATAAGTCACACAGAAAAAGAAACATCATAAGATATCACTAATACACAGAATGTAAACTTGGCTACACAGGAACTGGATTACAAAACAGAACAGGGTCTCAAATTTAGAAAACCAACTTATGCTTGCTTAAGAGGAAAGGTGAGTTGGGGTGCTGCATCAAACCAGAGATTGAAATGAGCACAGATAAAGTTCCTTAAGCCAAATATGGAATAGACAAGAACTACTCCTTGCTCAACGAAATGGACTCAACACCCCATATTAAACGCCTAAGAATGTACCTGACTAGTAAGTATCTTAAAACCTATGGATTGCTATGTCTCTGAAAGAAAATCAAGCGTGTGTACAGGGGCATAAACGCAGCAGTGATAGGATTGGAGAGGTTCGGTGAGCAAATGAAGACCCTTTGAAGTCATATTGCATGGTACCCATTCCACGGGTCTCAACTCTCCAGGTTTAAGGGATTCTTCCTTCAGCTAAAACATGCACGTGGAACCCAGAGTATGATCAACCGTGTGATCGGGAGACGTGTTCCAATATGTCTCAGTTCTCGTCCCCTGGTACTCGGGTGCAACATTCCAGACGCTTTACTAACACTCTCCCGACTTGGAGAGTCAGTGCCTTTAACCTCCTGTTTGGCCCAGTTTGCAATTTCTGCGGAAGATGAACAGGAATAGGGAGAACCAATGAGAGACTAGCTGGAGGTGTCTGGACGGGCAAATTTAACTCTCATTTCCCACCAGGAAGAGGAATTAACCAAAGGCTCAGCGTGCCGTGCCGGAACCAGATTAGGGCCTGAAGCAATCCTGCGGTGTTGCGGCCAGCTCACAAGAAAGCGAGTTGAAGAAAGGAGCTCAGGGGCATTGTAATTCACAAACCTGCAGAGTTATAAATGACAGCTATCTTCCAAAAATATATTGAATTAGGATGCCAAGAGGAGTTGAAAGCAGGGCAGAATTGCAGGAAACCGATTTCAGGAGGTAGACTGGAATTGCATGTAAAGCATAGGAAAAGAGGCAGAACGTCCACAATGATGCACTTGGCCAAAAAGGGCGTATGCGTTTTTTCCTGAATATATTCAAGAAAAAACGCATACGCCCTTTTTGGCCAAACAAGCAAGCTTGCAAAGGAAATCTGCACTACAATGAAGTCTCACTTCCCCCCGGTCAAAAGGGCCATCTGAAAAAAGTGTAAAATCCAGAAAGGCAGGACAGGCCATGGAGAACTGGGAGCCTTGTTATGCTGATGGGCGGGATGTAAATTGCCAAGAGCCACTCTGGAGTAGTGTATGGTGTTTCCTGAAATACCTAAAAAACAAAGCAACAGCGCCTAGGGCACTTCCACTTATGGTCCTATAGCTTAGGGAAATTAAAATCAAAAAGACACAGCCACCGCAAAGTTTGGGACGGCTCTGTTTACAAGAACCTCGTTTACGGTACAAGTTCAATACCGCAGAAAGTGGAAAATGGATAAAGAATTTGTGGTACTTACGTACAATGCAATATCACTCAGCAATGAAATCTATGTCATCAGGCCCGTACCAGCATAATGAGTGGATTCAGGTATGATGATTCTAACTGAAATAAGTCACACAGAAAAAGAAACATCATAAGATATCACTAATACACGGAATGTAAACTTGGCTACACAGGAACTGGATTACAAAACAGAACAGGGTCTCAAATTTAGAAAACCAACTTATGCTTGCTTAAGGGGAAAGGTGAGTTGGGGTGCTGCATAAAACCAGAGATTGAAATGAGCACAGATAAAGTTCCTTAAGCCAAATATGGAATAGACAAGAGCTACTCCTTGCTCAACAAAGTGGACTCAACACCCCATATTAAACGCCTAAGAATGTACCTGACTAGTAAGTATCTTAAAACCTATGGATTGCTATGTCTCTGAAAGAGAATGAAGCATGTGTACAGGGGCATAAACGCAGCAGTGATAGGATTGGAGAGGTTCGGTGAGCAAATGAAGACCCTTTGAAGTCATATTGCATGGTACCCATTCCACGGGTCTCAACTCTCCAGGTTTAAGGGATTCTTCCTTCAGCTAAAACATGCACGTGGAACCCAGAGTATGATCAACCGTGTGATCGGGAGACGTGTTCCAATATGTCTCAGTTCTCGTCCCCTGGTACTCGGGTGCAACATTCCAGACGCTTTACTAACACTCTCCCGACTTGGAGAGTCAGTGCCTTTAACCTCCTGTTTGGCCCAGTTTGCAATTTCTGCGGAAGATGAACAGGAATAGGGAGAACCAATGAGAGACTAGCTGGAGGTGTCTGGACGGGCAAATTTAACTCTCATTTCCCACCAGGAAGAGGAATTAACCAAAGGCTCAGCGTGCCGAGCCGGAACCAGATTAGGGCCTGAAGCAATCCTGCGGTGTTGCGGCCAGCTCACAAGAAAGCGAGTTGAAGAAAGGAGCTCAGGGGCACTGTAATTCACAAACCTGCAGAGTTATAAATGACAGCTATCGTCCAAAAATATACTGAAGTAAGGCTGCCAAGAGGACTTGAAAGCGGGGCAGAATTGCAGGAAACCGATTTCAGGAGGTAGACTGGAATTGCATTTAAAGCATAGGAAAAGAGGCAGAACGTCCACAATGATGCGCTTGGCCAAAAAGGGCGTATGCGTTTTTTCCTAAATATATTCAGGAAAAAACGCATACGCCCTTTTTGGCCAACCAAGCAAGCTTGCAAAGGAAATCTGCACTACAATGAAGTCTCACTTCCCCCCGGTCAAAAGGGCCATCTGAAAAAAGTGTAAAATCCAGAAAGGCAGGACAGGCCATGGAGAACTGGGAGCCTTGTTATGCTGATGGGCGGGATGTAAATTGCCAACAGCCACTCGGGAGAGGTGTATGGTGTTTCCTGAAACATCTAAAAAACAAAGCAACAGAGCCTAGGGCACTTCCACTTATGGTCCTATAGCTTAGGGAAATTAAAATCAAAAAGACACAGCCACCCCAAAGTTTGGGACGGCTCTGTTTACAAGAACCTCGTTTACGGTACAAGTTCAATATCGCAGAAAGTGAAAAATGGATAAAGAAGTTGTGGTACTTACGTACAATGCAATATCACTCAGCAATGAAATCTATGTCATCAGGCCCGTAGCAGCATAATGAGTGGATTCAGGTATGATGATTCTAACTGAAATAAGTCACACAGAAAAAGAAACATCATAAGATATCACTAATACACGGGATGTAAACTTGGCTACACAGGAACTGGATTACAAAACAGAACAGGGTCTCAAATTTAGAAAACCAACTTATGCTTGCTTAAGGGGAAAGGTGATTTGGGGTGCTGCATAAAACCAGAGATTGAAATGAGCACAGATAAAGTTCCTTAAGCCAAATATGGAATAGACAAGAACTACTCCTTGCTCAACGAAATGGACTCAACACCCCATATTAAACGCCTAAGAATGTACCTGACTAGTAAGTATCTTAAAACCTATGGATTGCTATGTGTCTGAAAGAAAATCAAGCGTGTGTACAGGGGCATAAACGCAGCAGTGATAGGATTGGAGAGGTTCGGTGAGCAAATGAAGACCCTTTGAAGTCATATTGCATGGTACCCATTCCACGGGTCTCAACTCTCCAGGTTTAAGGGATTCTTCCTTCAGCTAAAACATGCACGTGGAACCCAGAGTATGATCAACCATGTGATCGGGAAACGTGTTCCAATATGTCTCAGTTCTCGTCCCCTGGTACTCGGGTGCAACATTCCAGACGCTTTACTAACACTCTCCCGACTTGGAGAGTCAGTGCCTTTAACCTCCTGTTTGGCCCAGTTTGCAATTTCTGCGGAAGATGAACAGGAATAGGGAGAACCAATGAGAGACTAGCTGGAGGTGTCTGGACGGGCAAATTTAACTCTCATTTCCCACCAGGAAGAGGAATTAACCAAAGGCTCAGCGTGCCATGCCGGAACCAGATTAGGGCCTGAAGCAATCCTGCGGTGTTGCGGCCAGCTCACAAGAAAGCGAGTTGAAGAAAGGAGCTCAGGGGCACTGTAATTCACAAACCTGCAGAGTTATAAATGACAGCTATCGTCCAAAAATATACTGAAGTAAGGCTGCCAAGAGGACTTGAAAGCGGGGCAGAATTGCAGGAAACCGATTTCAGGAGGTAGACTGGAATTGCATTTAAAGCATAGGAAAAGAGGCAGAACGTCCACAATGATGCACTTGGCCAAAAAGGGCGTATGCGTTTTTTCCTGAATATATTCAGGAAAAAACGCATACGCCCTTTTTGGCCAACCAAGCAAGCTTGCAAAGGAAATCTGCACTACAATGAAGTCTCACTTCCCCCTGGTCAAAAGGGCCATCTGAAAAAAGTGTAAAATCCAGAAAGGCAGGACAGGCCATGGAGAACTGGGAGCCTTGTTATGCTGATGGGCGGGATGTAAATTGCCAAGAGCCACTCCGGAGAGGTGTATGGTGTTTCCTGAAACATCTAAAAAACAAAGCAACAGAGCCTAGGGCACTTCCACTTATGGTCCTATAGCTTAGGGAAATTAAAATCAAAAAGACACAGCCACCCCAAAGTTTGGGACGGCTCTGTTTACAAGAACCTCGTTTACGGTACAAGTTCAATATCGCAGAAAGTGAAAAATGGATAAAGAAGTTGTGGTACTTACGTACAATGCAATATCACTCAGCAATGAAATCTATGTCATCAGGCCCGTAGCAGCATAATGAGTGGATTCAGGTATGATGATTCTAACTGAAATAAGTCACACAGAAAAAGAAACATCATAAGATATCACTAATACACGGAATGTAAACTTGGCTACACAGGAACTGGATTACAAAACAGAACAGGGTCTCAAATTTAGAAAACCAACTTATGCTTGCTTAAGGGGAAAGGTGAGTTGGGGTGCTGCATAAAACCAGAGATTGAAATGAGCACAGATAAAGTTCCTTAAGCCAAATATAGAATAGACAAGAACTACTCCTTGCTCAACGAAATGGACTCAACACCCCATATTAAACGCCTAAGAATGTACCTGACTAGTAAGTATCTTAAAACCTATGCACTGCTATGTCTCTGAAAGAAAATCAAGCATGTGTACAGGGGCATAAACGCAGCAGTGATAGGATTGGAGAGGTTCGGTGAGCAAATGAAGACCCTTTGAAGTCATATTGCATGGTACCCATTCCACGGGTCTCAACTCTCCAGGTTTAAGGGATTCTTCCTTCAGCTAAAACATGCACGTGGAACCCAGAGTATGATCAACCGTGTGATCGGGAGACGTGTTCCAATATGTCTCAGTTCTCGTCCCCTGGTACTCGGGTGCAACATTCCAGACGCTTTACTAACACTCTCCCGACTTGGAGAGTCAGTGCCTTTAACCTCCTGTTTGGCCCAGTTTGCAATTTCTGCGGAAGATGAACAGGAATAGGGAGAACCAATGAGAGACTAGCTGGAGGTGTCTGGACGGGCAAATTTAACTCTCATTTCCCACCAGGAAGAGGAATTAACCAAAGGCTCAGCGTGCCGTGCCGGAACCAGATTAGGGCCTGAAGCAATCCTGCGGTGTTGCGGCCAGCTCACAAGAAAGCGAGTTGAAGAAAGGAGCTCAGGGGCACTGTAATTCACAAACCTGCAGAGTTATAAATGACAGCTATCGTCCAAAAATATACTGAAGTAAGGCTGCCAAGAGGACTTGAAAGCGGGGCAGAATTGCAGGAAACCGATTTCAGGAGGTAGACTGGAATTGCATTTAAAGCATAGGAAAAGAGGCAGAACGTCCACAATGATGCCCTTGGCCAAAAAGGGCGTATGCGTTTTTTCCTGAATATATTCAGGAAAAAACGCATACGCCCTTTTTGGCCAACCAAGCAAGCTTGCAAAGGAAATCTGCACTACAATGAAGTCTCACTTCCCCCCGGTCAAAAGGGCCATCTGAAAAAAGTGTAAAATCCAGAAAGGCAGGACAGGCCATGGAGAACTGGGAGCCTTGTTATGCTGATGGGCGGGATGTAAATTGCCAACAGCCACTCGGGAGAGGTGTATGGTGTTTCCTGAAACATCTAAAAAACAAAGCAACAGAGCCTAGGACACTTCCACTTATGGTCCTATAGCTTAGGGAAATTAAAATCAAAAAGACACAGCCACCCCAAAGTTTGGGATGGCTCTGTTTACAAGAACCTCGTTTACGGTACAAGTTCAATATCGCAGAAAGTGAAAAATGGATAAAGAAGTTGTGGTACTTACGTACAATGCAATATCACTCAGCAATGAAATCTATGTCATCAGGCCCGTAGCAGCATAATGAGTGGATTCAGGTATGATGATTCTAACTGAAATAAGTCACACAGAAAAAGAAACATCATAAGATATCACTAATACACGGGATGTAAACTTGGCTACACAGGAACTGGATTACAAAACAGAACAGGGTCTCAAATTTAGAAAACCAACTTATGCTTGCTTAAGGGGAAAGGTGAGTTGGGGTGCTGCATAAAACCAGAGATTGAAATGAGCACAGATAAAGTTCCTTAAGCCAAATATGGAATAGACAAGAACTACTCCTTGCTCAACGAAATGGACTCAACACCCCATATTAAACGCCTAAGAATGTACCTGACTAGTAAGTATCTTAAAACCTATGGATTGCTATGTGTCTGAAAGAAAATCAAGCGTGTGTACAGGGGCATAAACGCAGCAGTGATAGGATTGGAGAGGTTCGGTGAGCAAATGAAGACCCTTTGAAGTCATATTGCATGGTACCCATTCCACGGGTCTCAACTCTCCAGGTTTAAGGGATTCTTCCTTCAGGTAAAACATGCACGTGGAACCGAGAGTATGATCAACCGTGTGATCGGGAGACGTGTTCCAATATGTCTCAGTTCTCGTCCCCTGGTACTCGGGTGCAACATTCCAGACGCTTTACTAACACTCTCCCGACTTGGAGAGTCAGTGCCTTTAACCTCCTGTTTGGCCCAGTTTGCAATTTCTGCGGAAGATGAACAGGAATAGGGAGAACCAATGAGAGACTAGCTGGAGGTGTCTGGACGGGCAAATTTAACTCTCATTTCCCACCAGGAAGAGGAATTAACCAAAGGCTCAGCGTGCCGTGCGGGAACCAGATTAGGGCCTGAAGCAATCCTGCGGTGTTGCGGCCAGCTCACAAGAAAGCGAGTTGAAGAAAGGAGCTCAGGGGCACTGTAATTCACAAACCTGCAGAGTTATAAATGACAGCTATCGTCCAAAAATATACTGAAGTAAGGCTGCCAAGAGGACTTGAAAGCGGGGCAGAATTGCAGGAAACCGATTTCAGGAGGTAGACTGGAATTGCATTTAAAGCATAGGAAAAGAGGCAGAACGTCCACAATGATGCACTTGGCCAAAAAGGGCGTATGCGTTTTTTCCTGAATATATTCAGGAAAAAACGCATACGCCCTTTTTGGCCAACCAAGCAAGCTTGCAAAGGAAATCTGCACTACAATGAAGTCTCACTTCCCCCCGGTCAAAAGGGCCATCTGAAAAAAGTGTAAAATCCAGAAAGGCAGGACAGGCCATGGAGAACTGGGAGCCTTGTTATGCTGATGGGCGGGATGTAAATTGCCAACAGCCACTCGGGAGAGGTGTATGGTGTTTCCTGAAACATCTAAAAAACAAAGCAACAGAGCCTAGGGCACTTCCACTTATGGTCCTATAGCTTAGGGAAATTAAAATCAAAAAGACACAGCCACCCCAAAGTTTGGGACGGCTCTGTTTACAAGAACCTCGTTTACGGTACAAGTTCAATATCGCAGAAAGTGAAAAATGGATAAAGAAGTTGTGGTACTTACGTACAATGCAATATCACTCAGCAATGAAATCTATGTCATCAGGCCCGTAGCAGCATAATGAGTGGATTCAGGTATGATGATTCTAACTGAAATAAGTCACACAGAAAAAGAAACATCATAAGATATCACTAATACACGGGATGTAAACTTGGCTACACAGGAACTGGATTACAAAACAGAACAGGGTCTCAAATTTAGAAAACCAACTTATGCTTGCTTAAGGGGAAAGGTGAGTTGGGGTGCTGCATAAAACCAGAGATTGAAATGAGCACAGATAAAGTTCCTTAAGCCAAATATGGAATAGACAAGAACTACTCCTTGCTCAACGAAATGGACTCAACACCCCATATTAAACGCCTAAGAATGTACCTGACTAGTAAGTATCTTAAAACCTATGGATTGCTATGTGTCTGAAAGAAAATCAAGCGTGTGTACAGGGGCATAAACGCAGCAGTGATAGGATTGGAGAGGTTCGGTGAGCAAATGAAGACCCTTTGAAGTCATATTGCATGGTACCCATTCCACGGGTCTCAACTCTCCAGGTTTAAGGGATTCTTCCTTCAGCTAAAACATGCACGTGGAACCCAGAGTATGATCAACCGTGTGATCGGGAGACGTGTTCCAATATGTCTCAGTTCTCGTCCCCTGGTACTCGGGTGCAACATTCCAGACGCTTTACTAACACTCTCCCGACTTGGAGAGTCAGTGCCTTTAACCTCCTGTTTGGCCCAGTTTGCAATTTCTGCGGAAGATGAACAGGAATAGGGAGAACCAATGAGAGACTAGCTGGAGGTGTCTGGACGGGCAAATTTAACTCTCATTTCCCACCAGGAAGAGGAATTAACCAAAGGCTCAGCGTGCCGTGCCGGAACCAGATTAGGGCCTGAAGCAATCCTGCGGTGTTGCGGCCAGCTCACAAGAAAGCGAGTTGAAGAAAGGAGCTCAGGGGCACTGTAATTCACAAACCTGCAGAGTTATAAATGACAGCTATCGTCCAAAAATATACTGAAGTAAGGCTGCCAAGAGGACTTGAAAGCGGGGCAGAATTGCAGGAAACCGATTTCAGGAGGTAGACTGGAATTGCATTTAAAGCATAGGAAAAGAGGCAGAACGTCCACAATGATGCACTTGGCCAAAAAGGGCGTATGCGTTTTTTCCTGAATATATTCAGGAAAAAACGCATACGCCCTTTTTGGCCAACCAAGCAAGCTTGCAAAGGAAATCTGCACTACAATGAAGTCTCACTTCCCCCCGGTCAAAAGGGCCATCTGAAAAAAGTGTAAAATCCAGAAAGGCAGGACAGGCCATGGAGAACTGGGAGCCTTGTTATGCTGATGGGCGGGATGTAAATTGCCAACAGCCACTCGGGAGAGGTGTATGGTGTTTCCTGAAACATCTAAAAAACAAAGCAACAGAGCCTAGGGCACTTCCACTTATGGTCCTATAGCTTAGGGAAATTAAAATCAAAAAGACACAGCCACCCCAAAGTTTGGGACGGCTCTGTTTACAAGAACCTCGTTTACGGTACAAGTTCAATATCGCAGAAAGTGAAAAATGGATAAAGAAGTTGTGGTACTTACGTACAATGCAATATCACTCAGCAATGAAATCTATGTCATCAGGCCCGTAGCAGCATAATGAGTGGATTCAGGTATGATGATTCTAACTGAAATAAGTCACACAGAAAAAGAAACATCATAAGATATCACTAATACACGGGATGTAAACTTGGCTACACAGGAACTGGATTACAAAACAGAACAGGGTCTCAAATTTAGAAAACCAACTTATGCTTGCTTAAGGGGAAAGGTGAGTTGGGGTGCTGCATCAAACCAGAGATTGAAATGAGCACAGATAAAGTTCCTTAAGCCAAATATGGAATAGACAAGAACTACTCCTTGCTCAACGAAATGGACTCAACACCCCATATTAAACGCCTAAGAATGTACCTGACTAGTAAGTATCTTAAAACCTATGGATTGCTATGTGTCTGAAAGAAAATCAAGCGTGTGTACAGGGGCATAAACGCAGCAGTGATAGGATTGGAGAGGTTCGGTGAGCAAATGAAGACCCTTTGAAGTCATATTGCATGGTACCCATTCCACGGGTCTCAACTCTCCAGGTTTAAGGGATTCTTCCTTCAGGTAAAACATGCACGTGGAACCGAGAGTATGATCAACCGTGTGATCGGGAGACGTGTTCCAATATGTCTCAGTTCTCGTCCCCTGGTACTCGGGTGCAACATTCCAGACGCTTTACTAACACTCTCCCGACTTGGAGAGTCAGTGCCTTTAACCTCCTGTTTGGCCCAGTTTGCAATTTCTGCGGAAGATGAACAGGAATAGGGAGAACCAATGAGAGACTAGCTGGAGGTGTCTGGACGGGCAAATTTAACTCTCATTTCCCACCAGGAAGAGGAATTAACCAAAGGCTCAGCGTGCCGTGCGGGAACCAGATTAGGGCCTGAAGCAATCCTGCGGTGTTGCGGCCAGCTCACAAGAAAGCGAGTTGAAGAAAGGAGCTCAGGGGCACTGTAATTCACAAACCTGCAGAGTTATAAATGACAGCTATCGTCCAAAAATATACTGAAGTAAGGCTGCCAAGAGGACTTGAAAGCGGGGCAGAATTGCAGGAAACCGATTTCAGGAGGTAGACTGGAATTGCATTTAAAGCATAGGAAAAGAGGCAGAACGTCCACAATGATGCACTTGGCCAAAAAGGGCGTTTGCGTTTTTTCCTGAATATATTCAGGAAAAAACGCATACGCCCTTTTTGGCCAACCAAGCAAGCTTGCAAAGGAAATCTGCACTACAATGAAGTCTCACTTCCCCCCGGTCAAAAGGGCCATCTGAAAAAAGTGTAAAATCCAGAAAGGCAGGACAGGCCATGGAGAACTGGGAGCCTTGTTATGCTGATGGGCGGGATGTAAATTGCCAACAGCCACTCGGGAGAGGTGTATGGTGTTTCCTGAAACATCTAAAAAACAAAGCAACAGAGCCTAGGGCACTTCCACTTATGGTCCTATAGCTTAGGGAAATTAAAATCAAAAAGACACAGCCACCCCAAAGTTTGGGACGGCTCTGTTTACAAGAACCTTGTTTACGGAACAAGTTCAATATCGCAGAAAGTGAAAAATGGATAAAGAAGTTGTGGTACTTACGTACAATGCAATATCACTCAGCAATGAAATCTATGTCATCAGGCCCGTAGCAGCATAATGAGTGGATTCAGGTATGATGATTCTAACTGAAATAAGTCACACAGAAAAAGAAACATCATAAGATATCACTAATACACGGGATGTAAACTTGGCTACACAGGAACTGGATTACAAAACAGAACAGGGTCTCAAATTTAGAAAACCAACTTATGCTTGCTTAAGGGGAAAGGTGAGTTGGGGTGCTGCATAAAACCAGAGATTGAAATGAGCACAGATAAAGTTCCTTAAGCCAAATATGGAATAGACAAGAACTACTCCTTGCTCAACGAAATGGACTCAACACCCCATATTAAACGCCTAAGAATGTACCTGACTAGTAAGTATCTTAAAACCTATGGATTGCTATGTCTCTGAAAGAAAATCAAGCGTGTGTACAGGGGCATAAACGCAGCAGTGATAGGATTGGAGAGGTTCGGTGAGCAAATGAAGACCCTTTGAAGTCATATTGCATGGTACCTATTCCACGGGTCTCAACTCTCCAGGTTTAAGGGATTCTTCCTTCAGCTAAAACATGCACGTGGAACCCAGAGTATGATCAACCGTGTGATCGGGAGACGTGTTCCAATATGTCTCAGTTCTCGTCCCCTGGTACTCGGGTGCAACATTCCAGACGCTTTACTAACACTCTCCCGACTTGGAGAGTCAGTGCCTTTAACCTCCTGTTTGGCCCAGTTTGCAATTTCTGCGGAAGATGAACAGGAATAGGGAGAACCAATGAGAGACTAGCTGGAGGTGTCTGGACGGGCAAATTTAACTCTCATTTCCCACCAGGAAGAGGAATTAACCAAAGGCTCAGCGTGCCGTGCCGGAACCAGATTAGGGCCTGAAGCAATCCTGCGGTGTTGCGGCCAGCTCACAAGAAAGCGAGTTGAAGAAAGGAGCTCAGGGGCACTGTAATTCACAAACCTGCAGAGTTATAAATGACAGCTATCGTCCAAAAATATACTGAAGTAAGGCTGCCAAGAGGACTTGAAAGCGGGGCAGAATTGCAGGAAACCGATTTCAGGAGGTAGACTGGAATTGCATTTAAAGCATAGGAAAAGAGGCAGAACGTCCACAATGATGCACTTGGCCAGAAAGGGCGTATGCGTTTTTTCCTGAATATATTCAGGAAAAAACGCATACGCCCTTTTTGGCCAACCAAGCAAGCTTGCAAAGGAAATCTGCACTACAATGAAGTCTCACTTCCCCCTGGTCAAAAGGGCCATCTGAAAAAAGTGTAAAATCCAGAAAGGCAGGACAGGCCATGGAGAACTGGGAGCCTTGTTATGCTGATGGGCGGGATGTAAATTGCCAACAGCCACTCGGGAGAGGTGTATGGTGTTTCCTGAAACATCTAAAAAACAAAGCAACAGAGCCTAGGGCACTTCCACTTATGGTCCTATAGCTTAGGGAAATTAAAATCAAAAAGACACAGCCACCCCAAAGTTTGGGACGGCTCTGTTTACAAGAACCTCGTTTACGGTACAAGTTCAATATCGCAGAAAGTGAAAAATGGATAAAGAAGTTGTGGTACTTACGTACAATGCAATATCACTCAGCAATGAAATCTATGTCATCAGGCCCGTAGCAGCATAATGAGTGGATTCAGGTATGATGATTCTAACTGAAATAAGTCACACAGAAAAAGAAACATCATAAGATATCACTAATACACGGAATGTAAACTTGGCTACACAGGAACTGGATTACAAAACAGAGCAGGGTCTCAAATTTAGAAAACCAACTTATGCTTGCTTAAGGGGAAAGGTGAGTTGGGGTGCTGCATAAAACCAGAGATTGAAATGAGCACAGATAAAGTTCCTTAAGCCAAATATAGAATAGACAAGAACTACTCCTTGCTCAACGAAATGGACTCAACACCCCATATTAAATGCCTAAGAATGTACCTGACTAGTAAGTATCTTAAAACCTATGCACTGCTATGTCTCTGAAAGAAAATCAAGCATGTGTACAGGGGCATAAACGCAGCAGTGATAGGATTGGAGAGGTTCGGTGAGCAAATGAAGACCCTTTGAAGTCATATTGCATGGTACCCATTCCACGGGTCTCAACTCTCCAGGTTTAAGGGATTCTTCCTTCAGCTAAAACATGCACGTGGAACCCAGAGTATGATCAACCGTGTGATCGGGAGACGTGTTCCAATATGTCTCAGTTCTCGTCCCCTGGTACTCGGGTGCAACATTCCAGACGCTTTACTAACACTCTCCCGACTTGGAGAGTCAGTGCCTTTAACCTCCTGTTTGACCCAGTTTGCAATTTCTGCGGAAGATGAACAGGAATAGGGAGAACCAATGAGAGACTAGGTGGAGGTGTCTGGACGGGCAAATTTAACTCTCATTTCCCACCAGGAAGAGGAATTAACCAAAGGCTCAGCGTGCCGTGCCGGAACCAGATTAGGGCCTGAAGCAATCCTGCGGTGTTGCGGCCAGCTCACAAGAAAGCGAGTTGAAGAAAGGAGCTCAGGGGCACTGTAATTCACAAACCTGCAGAGTTATAAATGACAGCTATCGTCCAAAAATATACTGAAGTAAGGCTGCCAAGAGGACTTGAAAGCGGGGCAGAATTGCAGGAAACCGATTTCAGGAGGTAGACTGGAATTGCATTTAAAGCATAGGAAAAGAGGCAGAACGTCCACAATGATGCACTTGGCCAAAAAGGGCGTATGCGTTTTTTCCTGAATATATTCAGGAAAAAACGCATACGCCCTTTTTGGCCAACCAAGCAAGCTTGCAAAGGAAATCTGCACTACAATGAAGTCTCACTTCCCCCTGGTCAAAAGGGCCATCTGAAAAAAGTGTAAAATCCAGAAAGGCAGGACAGGCCATGGAGAACTGGGAGCCTTGTTATGCTGATGGGCGGGATGTAAATTGCCAACAGCCACTCGGGAGAGGTGTATGGTGTTTCCTGAAACATCTAAAAAACAAAGCAACAGAGCCTAGGGCACTTCCACTTATGGTCCTATAGCTTAGGGAAATTAAAATCAAAAAGACACAGCCACCCCAAAGTTTGGGACGGCTCTGTTTACAAGAACCTCGTTTACGGTACAAGTTCAATATCGCAGAAAGTGAAAAATGGATAAAGAAGTTGTGGTACTTACGTACAATGCAATATCACTCAGCAATGAAATCTATGTCATCAGGCCCGTAGCAGCATAATGAGTGGATTCAGGTATGATGATTCTAACTGAAATAAGTCACACAGAAAAAGAAACATCATAAGATATCACTAATACACGGGATGTAAACTTGGCTACACAGGAACTGGATTACAAAACAGAACAGGGTCTCAAATTTAGAAAACCAACTTATGCTTGCTTAAGGGGAAAGGTGAGTTGGGGTGCTGCATAAAACCAGAGATTGAAATGAGCACAGATAAAGTTCCTTAAGCCAAATATGGAATAGACAAGAACTACTCCTTGCTCAACGAAATGGACTCAACACCCCATATTAAACGCCTAAGAATGTACCTGACTAGTAAGTATCTTAAAACCTATGGATTGCTATGTGTCTGAAAGAAAATCAAGCGTGTGTACAGGGGCATAAACGCAGCAGTGATAGGATTGGAGAGGTTCGGTGAGCAAATGAAGACCCTTTGAAGTCATATTGCATGGTACCCATTCCACGGGTCTCAACTCTCCAGGTTTAAGGGATTCTTCCTTCAGCTAAAACATGCACGTGGAACCCAGAGTATGATCAACCGTGTGATCGGGAGACGTGTTCCAATATGTCTCAGTTCTCGTCCCCTGGTACTCGGGTGCAACATTCCAGACGCTTTACTAACACTCTCCCGACTTGGAGAGTCAGTGCCTTTAACCTCCTGTTTGGCCCAGTTTGCAATTTCTGCGGAAGATGAACAGGAATAGGGAGAACCAATGAGAGACTAGCTGGAGGTGTCTGGACGGGCAAATTTAACTCTCATTTCCCACCAGGAAGAGGAATTAACCAAAGGCTCAGCGTGCCGTGCCGGAACCAGATTAGGGCCTGAAGCAATCCTGTGGTGTTGCGGCCAGCTCACAAGAAAGCGAGTTGAAGAAAGGAGCTCAGGGGCACTGTAATTCACAAACCTGCAGAGTTATAAATGACAGCTATCGTCCAAAAATATACTGAAGTAAGGCTGCCAAGAGGACTTGAAAGCGGGGCAGAATTGCAGGAAACCGATTTCAGGAGGTAGACTGGAATTGCATTTAAAGCATAGGAAAAGAGGCAGAACGTCCACAATGATGCACTTGGCCAAAAAGGGCGTATGCGTTTTTTCCTGAATATATTCAGGAAAAAACGCATACGCCCTTTTTGGCCAACCAAGCAAGCTTGCAAAGGAAATCTGCACTACAATGAAGTCTCACTTCCCCCCGGTCAAAAGGGCCATCTGAAAAAAGTGTAAAATCCAGAAAGGCAGGACAGGCCATGGAGAACTGGGAGCCTTGTTATGCTGATGGGCGGGATGTAAATTGCCAACAGCCACTCGGGAGAGGTGTATGGTGTTTCCTGAAACATCTAAAAAACAAAGCAACAGAGCCTAGGGCACTTCCACTTATGGTCCTATAGCTTAGGGAAATTAAAATCAAAAAGACACAGCCACCCCAAAGTTTGGGACGGCTCTGTTTACAAGAACCTCGTTTACGGTACAAGTTCAATATCGCAGAAAGTGAAAAATGGATAAAGAAGTTGTGGTACTTACGTACAATGCAATATCACTCAGCAATGAAATCTATGTCATCAGGCCCGTAGCAGCATAATGAGTGGATTCAGGTATGATGATTCTAACTGAAATAAGTCACACAGAAAAAGAAACATCATAAGATATCACTAATACACGGAATGTAAACTTGGCTACACAGGAACTGGATTACAAAACAGAACAGGGTCTCAAATTTAGAAAACCAACTTATGCTTGCTTAAGGGGAAAGGTGAGTTGGGGTGCTGCATAAAACCAGAGATTGAAATGAGCACAGATAAAGTTCCTTAAGCCAAATATAGAATAGACAAGAACTACTCCTTGCTCAACGAAATGGACTCAACACCCCATATTAAACGCCTAAGAATGTACCTGACTAGTAAGTATCTTAAAACCTATGCACTGCTATGTCTCTGAAAGAAAATCAAGCATGTGTACAGGGGCATAAACGCAGCAGTGATAGGATTGGAGAGGTTCGGTGAGCAAATGAAGACCCTTTGAAGTCATATTGCATGGTACCCATTCCACGGGTCTCAACTCTCCAGGTTTAAGGGATTCTTCCTTCAGCTAAAACATGCACATGGAACCCAGAGTATGATCAACCGTGTGATCGGGAGACGTGTTCCAATATGTCTCAGTTCTCGTCCCCTGGTACTCGGGTGCAACATTCCAGACGCTTTACTAACACTCTCCCGACTTGGAGAGTCAGTGCCTTTAACCTCCTGTTTGGCCCAGTTTGCAATTTCTGCGGAAGATGAACAGGAATAGGGAGAACCAATGAGAGACTAGGTGGAGGTGTCTGGACGGGCAAATTTAACTCTCATTTCCCACCAGGAAGAGGAATTAACCAAAGGCTCAGCGTGCCGTGCCGGAACCAGATTAGGGCCTGAAGCAATCCTGCGGTGTTGCGGCCAGCTCACAAGAAAGCGAGTTGAAGAAAGGAGCTCAGGGGCACTGTAATTCACAAACCTGCAGAGTTATAAATGACAGCTATCGTCCAAAAATATACTGAAGTAAGGCTGCCAAGAGGACTTGAAAGCGGGGCAGAATTGCAGGAAACCGATTTCAGGAGGTAGACTGGAATTGCATTTAAAGCATAGGAAAAGAGGCAGAACGTCCACAATGATGCGCTTGGCCAAAAAGGGCGTATGCGTTTTTTCCTGAATATATTCAGGAAAAAACGCATACGCCCTTTTTGGCCAACCAAGCAAGCTTGCAAAGGAAATCTGCACTACAATGAAGTCTCACTTCCCCCTGGTCAAAAGGGCCATCTGAAAAAAGTGTAAAATCCAGAAAGGCAGGACAGGCCATGGAGAACTGGGAGCCTTGTTATGCTGATGGGCGGGATGTAAATTGCCAACAGCCACTCGGGAGAGGTGTATGGTGTTTCCTGAAACATCTAAAAAACAAAGCAACAGAGCCTAGGGCACTTCCACTTATGGTCCTATAGCTTAGGGAAATTAAAATCAAAAAGACACAGCCACCCCAAAGTTTGGGACGGCTCTGTTTACAAGAACCTCGTTTACGGTACAAGTTCAATATCGCAGAAAGTGAAAAATGGATAAAGAAGTTGTGGTACTTACGTACAATGCAATATCACTCAGCAATGAAATCTATGTCATCAGGCCCGTAGCAGCATAATGAGTGGATTCAGGTATGATGATTCTAACTGAAATAAGTCACACAGAAAAAGAAACATCATAAGATATCACTAATACACGGGATGTAAACTTGGCTACACAGGAACTGGATTACAAAACAGAACAGGGTCTCAAATTTAGAAAACCAACTTATGCTTGCTTAAGGGGAAAGGTGAGTTGGGGTGCTGCATAAAACCAGAGATTGAAATGAGCACAGATAAAGTTCCTTAAGCCAAATATGGAATAGACAAGAACTACTCCTTGCTCAACGAAATGGACTCAACACCCCATATTAAACGCCTAAGAATGTACCTGACTAGTAAGTATCTTAAAACCTATGGATTGCTATGTCTCTGAAAGAAAATCAAGCGTGTGTACAGGGGCATAAACGCAGCAGTGATAGGATTGGAGAGGTTCGGTGAGCAAATGAAGACCCTTTGAAGTCATATTGCATGGTACCCATTCCACGGGTCTCAACTCTCCAGGTTTAAGGGATTCTTCCTTCAGCTAAAACATGCACGTGGAACCCAGAGTATGATCAACCGTGTGATCGGGAGACGTGTTCCAATATGTCTCAGTTCTCGTCCCCTGGTACTCGGGTGCAACATTCCAGATGCTTGACTAACACTCTCCCGACTTGGAGAGTCAGTGCCTTTAACCTCCTGTTTGGCCCAGTTTGCAATTTCTGCGGAAGATGAACAGGAATAGGGAGAACCAATGAGAGACTAGGTGGAGGTGTCTGGACGGGCAAATTTAACTCTCATTTCCCACCAGGAAGAGGAATTAACCAAAGGCTCAGCGTGCCGTGCCGGAACCAGATTAGGGCCTGAAGCAATCCTGCGGTGTTGCGGCCAGCTCACAAGAAAGCAAGTTGAAGAAAGGAGCTCAGGGGCACTGTAATTCACAAACCTGCAGAGTTATAAATGACAGCTATCGTCCAAAAATATACTGAAGTAAGGCTGCCAAGAGGACTTGAAAGCGGGGCAGAATTGCAGGAAACCGATTTCAGGAGGTAGACTGGAATTGCATTTAAAGCATAGGAAAAGAGGCAGAACGTCCACAATGATGCACTTGGCCAAAAAGGGCGTATGCGTTTTTTCCTGAATATATTCAGGAAAAAACGCATACGCCCTTTTTGGCCAACCAAGCAAGCTTGCAAAGGAAATCTGCACTACAATGAAGTCTCACTTCCCCCCGGTCAAAAGGGCCATCTGAAAAAAGTGTAAAATCCAGAAAGGCAGGACAGGCCATGGAGAACTGGGAGCCTTGTTATGCTGATGGGCGGGATGTAAATTGCCAAGAGCCACTCCGGAGAGGTGTATGGTGTTTCCTGAAACATCTAAAAAACAAAGCAACAGAGCCTAGGGCACTTCCGCTTATGGTCCTATAGCTTAGGGAAATTAAAATCAAAAAGACACAGCCACCCCAAAGTTTGGGACGGCTCTGTTTACAAGAACCTCGTTTACGGTACAAGTTCAATATCGCAGAAAGTGAAAAATGGATAAAGAAGTTGTGGTACTTACGTACAATGCAATATCACTCAGCAATGAAATCTATGTCATCAGGCCCGTAGCAGCATAATGAGTGGATTCAGGTATGATGATTCTAACTGAAATAAGTCACACAGAAAAAGAAACATCATAAGATATCACTAATACACGGGATGTAAACTTGGCTACACAGGAACTGGATTACAAAACAGAACAGGGTCTCAAATTTAGAAAACCAACTTATGCTTGCTTAAGGGGAAAGGTGAGTTGGGGTGCTGCATAAAACCAGAGATTGAAATGAGCACAGATAAAGTTCCTTAAGCCAAATATGGAATAGACAAGAACTACTCCTTGCTCAACGAAATGGACTCAACACCCCATATTAAACGCCTAAGAATGTACCTGACTAGTAAGTATCTTAAAACCTATGGATTGCTATGTGTCTGAAAGAAAATCAAGCGTGTGTACAGGGGCATAAACGCAGCAGTGATAGGATTGGAGAGGTTCGGTGAGCAAATGAAGACCCTTTGAAGTCATATTGCATGGTACCCATTCCACGGGTCTCAACTCTCCAGGTTTAAGGGATTCTTCCTTCAGCTAAAACATGCACGTGGAACCCAGAGTATGATCAACCATGTGATCGGGAAACGTGTTCCAATATGTCTCAGTTCTCGTCCCCTGGTACTCGGGTGCAACATTCCAGACGCTTTACTAACACTCTCCCGACTTGGAGAGTCAGTGCCTTTAACCTCCTGTTTGGCCCAGTTTGCAATTTCTGCGGAAGATGAACAGGAATAGGGAGAACCAATGAGAGACTAGCTGGAGGTGTCTGGACGGGCAAATTTAACTCTCATTTCCCACCAGGAAGAGGAATTAACCAAAGGCTCAGCGTGCCGTGCCGGAACCAGATTAGGGCCTGAAGCAATCCTGCGGTGTTGCGGCCAGCTCACAAGAAAGCGAGTTGAAGAAAGGAGCTCAGGGGCACTGTAATTCACAAACCTGCAGAGTTATAAATGACAGCTATCGTCCAAAAATATACTGAAGTAAGGCTGCCAAGAGGACTTGAAAGCGGGGCAGAATTGCAGGAAACCGATTTCAGGAGGTAGACTGGAATTGCATTTAAAGCATAGGAAAAGAGGCAGAACGTCCACAATGATGCACTTGGCCAAAAAGGGCGTATGCGTTTTTTCCTGAATATATTCAGGAAAAAACGCATACGCCCTTTTTGGCCAACCAAGCAAGCTTGCAAAGGAAATCTGCACTACAATGAAGTCTCACTTCCCCCCGGTCAAAAGGGCCATCTGAAAAAAGTGTAAAATCCAGAAAGGCAGGACAGGCCATGGAGAACTGGGAGCCTTGTTATGCTGATGGGCGGGATGTAAATTGCCAACAGCCACTCGGGAGAGGTGTATGGTGTTTCCTGAAACATCTAAAAAACAAAGCAACAGAGCCTAGGGCACTTCCACTTATGGTCCTATAGCTTAGGGAAATTAAAATCAAAAAGACACAGCCACCCCAAAGTTTGGGACGGCTCTGTTTACAAGAACCTCGTTTACGGTACAAGTTCAATATCGCAGAAAGTGAAAAATGGATAAAGAAGTTGTGGTACTTACGTACAATGCAATATCACTCAGCAATGAAATCTATGTCATCAGGCCCGTAGCAGCATAATGAGTGGATTCAGGTATGATGATTCTAACTGAAATAAGTCACACAGAAAAAGAAACATCATAAGATATCACTAATACACGGAATGTAAACTTGGCTACACAGGAACTGGATTACAAAACAGAACAGGGTCTCAAATTTAGAAAACCAACTTATGCTTGCTTAAGGGGAAAGGTGAGTTGGGGTGCTGCATAAAACCAGAGATTGAAATGAGCACAGATAAAGTTCCTTAAGCCAAATATAGAATAGACAAGAACTACTCCTTGCTCAACGAAATGGACTCAACACCCCATATTAAACGCCTAAGAATGTACCTGACTAGTAAGTATCTTAAAACCTATGCACTGCTATGTCTCTGAAAGAAAATCAAGCATGTGTACAGGGGCATAAACGCAGCAGTGATAGGATTGGAGAGGTTCGGTGAGCAAATGAAGACCCTTTGAAGTCATATTGCATGGTACCCATTCCACGGGTCTCAACTCTCCAGGTTTAAGGGATTCTTCCTTCAGCTAAAACATGAACATGGAACCCAGAGTATGATCAACCGTGTGATCGGGAGACGTGTTCCAATATGTCTCAGTTCTCGTCCCCTGGTACTCGGGTGCAACATTCCAGACGCTTTACTAACACTCTCCCGACTTGGAGAGTCAGTGCCTTTAACCTCCTGTTTGGCCCAGTTTGCAATTTCTGCGGAAGATGAACAGGAATAGGGAGAACCAATGAGAGACTAGGTGGAGGTGTCTGGACGGGCAAATTTAACTCTCATTTCCCACCAGGAAGAGGAATTAACCAAAGGCTCAGCGTGCCGTGCCGGAACCAGATTAGGGCCTGAAGCAATCCTGCGGTGTTGCGGCCAGCTCACAAGAAAGCGAGTTGAAGAAAGGAGCTCAGGGGCACTGTAATTCACAAACCTGCAGAGTTATAAATGACAGCTATCGTCCAAAAATATACTGAAGTAAGGCTGCCAAGAGGACTTGAAAGCGGGGCAGAATTGCAGGAAACCGATTTCAGGAGGTAGACTGGAATTGCATTTAAAGCATAGGAAAAGAGGCAGAACGTCCACAATGATGCGCTTGGCCAAAAAGGGCGTATGCGTTTTTTCCTGAATATATTCAGGAAAAAACGCATACGCCCTTTTTGGCCAACCAAGCAAGCTTGCAAAGGAAATCTGCACTACAATGAAGTCTCACTTCCCCCTGGTCAAAAGGGCCATCTGAAAAAAGTGTAAAATCCAGAAAGGCAGGACAGGCCATGGAGAACTGGGAGCCTTGTTATGCTGATGGGCGGGATGTAAATTGCCAACAGCCACTCGGGAGAGGTGTATGGTGTTTCCTGAAACATCTAAAAAACAAAGCAACAGAGCCTAGGGCACTTCCACTTATGGTCCTATAGCTTAGGGAAATTAAAATCAAAAAGACACAGCCACCCCAAAGTTTGGGACGGCTCTGTTTACAAGAACCTCGTTTACGGTACAAGTTCAATATCGCAGAAAGTGAAAAATGGATAAAGAAGTTGTGGTACTTACGTACAATGCAATATCACTCAGCAATGAAATCTATGTCATCAGGCCCGTAGCAGCATAATGAGTGGATTCAGGTATGATGATTCTAACTGAAATAAGTCACACAGAAAAAGAAACATCATAAGATATCACTAATACACGGGATGTAAACTTGGCTACACAGGAACTGGATTACAAAACAGAACAGGGTCTCAAATTTAGAAAACCAACTTATGCTTGCTTAAGGGGAAAGGTGAGTTGGGGTGCTGCATAAAACCAGAGATTGAAATGAGCACAGATAAAGTTCCTTAAGCCAAATATGGAATAGACAAGAACTACTCCTTGCTCAACGAAATGGACTCAACACCCCATATTAAACGCCTAAGAATGTACCTGACTAGTAAGTATCTTAAAACCTATGGATTGCTATGTCTCTGAAAGAAAATCAAGCGTGTGTACAGGGGCATAAACGCAGCAGTGATAGGATTGGAGAGGTTCGGTGAGCAAATGAAGACCCTTTGAAGTCATATTGCATGGTACCCATTCCACGGGTCTCAACTCTCCAGGTTTAAGGGATTCTTCCTTCAGCTAAAACATGCACGTGGAACCCAGAGTATGATCAACCGTGTGATCGGGAGACGTGTTCCAATATGTCTCAGTTCTCGTCCCCTGGTACTCGGGTGCAACATTCCAGATGCTTGACTAACACTCTCCCGACTTGGAGAGTCAGTGCCTTTAACCTCCTGTTTGGCCCAGTTTGCAATTTCTGCGGAAGATGAACAGGAATAGGGAGAACCAATGAGAGACTAGGTGGAGGTGTCTGGACGGGCAAATTTAACTCTCATTTCCCACCAGGAAGAGGAATTAACCAAAGGCTCAGCGTGCCGTGCCGGAACCAGATTAGGGCCTGAAGCAATCCTGCGGTGTTGCGGCCAGCTCACAAGAAAGCAAGTTGAAGAAAGGAGCTCAGGGGCACTGTAATTCACAAACCTGCAGAGTTATAAATGACAGCTATCGTCCAAAAATATACTGAAGTAAGGCTGCCAAGAGGACTTGAAAGCGGGGCAGAATTGCAGGAAACCGATTTCAGGAGGTAGACTGGAATTGCATTTAAAGCATAGGAAAAGAGGCAGAACGTCCACAATGATGCACTTGGCCAAAAAGGGCGTATGCGTTTTTTCCTGAATATATTCAGGAAAAAACGCATACGCCCTTTTTGGCCAACCAAGCAAGCTTGCAAAGGAAATCTGCACTACAATGAAGTCTCACTTCCCCCCGGTCAAAAGGGCCATCTGAAAAAAGTGTAAAATCCAGAAAGGCAGGACAGGCCATGGAGAACTGGGAGCCTTGTTATGCTGATGGGCGGGATGTAAATTGCCAAGAGCCACTCCGGAGAGGTGTATGGTGTTTCCTGAAACATCTAAAAAACAAAGCAACAGAGCCTAGGGCACTTCCACTTATGGTCCTATAGCTTAGGGAAATTAAAATCAAAAAGACACAGCCACCCCAAAGTTTGGGACGGCTCTGTTTACAAGAACCTCGTTTACGGTACAAGTTCAATATCGCAGAAAGTGAAAAATGGATAAAGAAGTTGTGGTACTTACGTACAATGCAATATCACTCAGCAATGAAATCTATGTCATCAGGCCCGTAGCAGCATAATGAGTGGATTCAGGTATGATGATTCTAACTGAAATAAGTCACACAGAAAAAGAAACATCATAAGATATCACTAATACACGGGATGTAAACTTGGCTACACAGGAACTGGATTACAAAACAGAACAGGGTCTCAAATTTAGAAAACCAACTTATGCTTGCTTAAGGGGAAAGGTGAGTTGGGGTGCTGCATAAAACCAGAGATTGAAATGAGCACAGATAAAGTTCCTTAAGCCAAATATGGAATAGACAAGAACTACTCCTTGCTCAACGAAATGGACTCAACACCCCATATTAAACGCCTAAGAATGTACCTGACTAGTAAGTATCTTAAAACCTATGGATTGCTATGTGTCTGAAAGAAAATCAAGCGTGTGTACAGGGGCATAAACGCAGCAGTGATAGGATTGGAGAGGTTCGGTGAGCAAATGAAGACCCTTTGAAGTCATATTGCATGGTACCCATTCCACGGGTCTCAACTCTCCAGGTTTAAGGGATTCTTCCTTCAGCTAAAACATGCACGTGGAACCCAGAGTATGATCAACCATGTGATCGGGAAACGTGTTCCAATATGTCTCAGTTCTCGTCCCCTGGTACTCGGGTGCAACATTCCAGACGCTTTACTAACACTCTCCCGACTTGGAGAGTCAGTGCCTTTAACCTCCTGTTTGGCCCAGTTTGCAATTTCTGCGGAAGATGAACAGGAATAGGGAGAACCAATGAGAGACTAGCTGGAGGTGTCTGGACGGGCAAATTTAACTCTCATTTCCCACCAGGAAGAGGAATTAACCAAAGGCTCAGCGTGCCGTGCCGGAACCAGATTAGGGCCTGAAGCAATCCTGCGGTGTTGCGGCCAGCTCACAAGAAAGCGAGTTGAAGAAAGGAGCTCAGGGGCACTGTAATTCACAAACCTGCAGAGTTATAAATGACAGCTATCGTCCAAAAATATACTGAAGTAAGGCTGCCAAGAGGACTTGAAAGCGGGGCAGAATTGCAGGAAACCGATTTCAGGAGGTAGACTGGAATTGCATTTAAAGCATAGGAAAAGAGGCAGAACGTCCACAATGATGCACTTGGCCAAAAAGGGCGTATGCGTTTTTTCCTGAATATATTCAGGAAAAAACGCATACGCCCTTTTTGGCCAACCAAGCAAGCTTGCAAAGGAAATCTGCACTACAATGAAGTCTCACTTCCCCCCGGTCAAAAGGGCCATCTGAAAAAAGTGTAAAATCCAGAAAGGCAGGACAGGCCATGGAGAACTGGGAGCCTTGTTATGCTGATGGGCGGGATGTAAATTGCCAACAGCCACTCGGGAGAGGTGTATGGTGTTTCCTGAAACATCTAAAAAACAAAGCAACAGAGCCTAGGGCACTTCCACTTATGGTCCTATAGCTTAGGGAAATTAAAATCAAAAAGACACAGCCACCCCAAAGTTTGGGACGGCTCTGTTTACAAGAACCTCGTTTACGGTACAAGTTCAATATCGCAGAAAGTGAAAAATGGATAAAGAAGTTGTGGTACTTACGTACAATGCAATATCACTCAGCAATGAAATCTATGTCATCAGGCCCGTAGCAGCATAATGAGTGGATTCAGGTATGATGATTCTAACTGAAATAAGTCACACAGAAAAAGAAACATCATAAGATATCACTAATACACGGAATGTAAACTTGGCTACACAGGAACTGGATTACAAAACAGAACAGGGTCTCAAATTTAGAAAACCAACTTATGCTTGCTTAAGGGGAAAGGTGAGTTGGGGTGCTGCATAAAACCAGAGATTGAAATGAGCACAGATAAAGTTCCTTAAGCCAAATATAGAATAGACAAGAACTACTCCTTGCTCAACGAAATGGACTCAACACCCCATATTAAACGCCTAAGAATGTACCTGACTAGTAAGTATCTTAAAACCTATGCACTGCTATGTCTCTGAAAGAAAATCAAGCATGTGTACAGGGGCATAAACGCAGCAGTGATAGGATTGGAGAGGTTCGGTGAGCAAATGAAGACCCTTTGAAGTCATATTGCATGGTACCCATTCCACGGGTCTCAACTCTCCAGGTTTAAGGGATTCTTCCTTCAGCTAAAACATGCACATGGAACCCAGAGTATGATCAACCGTGTGATCGGGAGACGTGTTCCAATATGTCTCAGTTCTCGTCCCCTGGTACTCGGGTGCAACATTCCAGACGCTTTACTAACACTCTCCCGACTTGGAGAGTCAGTGCCTTTAACCTCCTGTTTGGCCCAGTTTGCAATTTCTGCGGAAGATGAACAGGAATAGGGAGAACCAATGAGAGACTAGGTGGAGGTGTCTGGACGGGCAAATTTAACTCTCATTTCCCACCAGGAAGAGGAATTAACCAAAGGCTCAGCGTGCCGTGCCGGAACCAGATTAGGGCCTGAAGCAATCCTGCGGTGTTGCGGCCAGCTCACAAGAAAGCGAGTTGAAGAAAGGAGCTCAGGGGCACTGTAATTCACAAACCTGCAGAGTTATAAATGACAGCTATCGTCCAAAAATATACTGAAGTAAGGCTGCCAAGAGGACTTGAAAGCGGGGCAGAATTGCAGGAAACCGATTTCAGGAGGTAGACTGGAATTGCATTTAAAGCATAGGAAAAGAGGCAGAACGTCCACAATGATGCGCTTGGCCAAAAAGGGCGTATGCGTTTTTTCCTGAATATATTCAGGAAAAAACGCATACGCCCTTTTTGGCCAACCAAGCAAGCTTGCAAAGGAAATCTGCACTACAATGAAGTCTCACTTCCCCCTGGTCAAAAGGGCCATCTGAAAAAAGTGTAAAATCCAGAAAGGCAGGACAGGCCATGGAGAACTGGGAGCCTTGTTATGCTGATGGGCGGGATGTAAATTGCCAACAGCCACTCGGGAGAGGTGTATGGTGTTTCCTGAAACATCTAAAAAACAAAGCAACAGAGCCTAGGGCACTTCCACTTATGGTCCTATAGCTTAGGGAAATTAAAATCAAAAAGACACAGCCACCCCAAAGTTTGGGACGGCTCTGTTTACAAGAACCTCGTTTACGGTACAAGTTCAATATCGCAGAAAGTGAAAAATGGATAAAGAAGTTGTGGTACTTACGTACAATGCAATATCACTCAGCAATGAAATCTATGTCATCAGGCCCGTAGCAGCATAATGAGTGGATTCAGGTATGATGATTCTAACTGAAATAAGTCACACAGAAAAAGAAACATCATAAGATATCACTAATACACGGGATGTAAACTTGGCTACACAGGAACTGGATTACAAAACAGAACAGGGTCTCAAATTTAGAAAACCAACTTATGCTTGCTTAAGGGGAAAGGTGAGTTGGGGTGCTGCATAAAACCAGAGATTGAAATGAGCACAGATAAAGTTCCTTAAGCCAAATATGGAATAGACAAGAACTACTCCTTGCTCAACGAAATGGACTCAACACCCCATATTAAACGCCTAAGAATGTACCTGACTAGTAAGTATCTTAAAACCTATGGATTGCTATGTCTCTGAAAGAAAATCAAGCGTGTGTACAGGGGCATAAACGCAGCAGTGATAGGATTGGAGAGGTTCGGTGAGCAAATGAAGACCCTTTGAAGTCATATTGCATGGTACCCATTCCACGGGTCTCAACTCTCCAGGTTTAAGGGATTCTTCCTTCAGCTAAAACATGCACGTGGAACCCAGAGTATGATCAACCGTGTGATCGGGAGACGTGTTCCAATATGTCTCAGTTCTCGTCCCCTGGTACTCGGGTGCAACATTCCAGATGCTTGACTAACACTCTCCCGACTTGGAGAGTCAGTGCCTTTAACCTCCTGTTTGGCCCAGTTTGCAATTTCTGCGGAAGATGAACAGGAATAGGGAGAACCAATGAGAGACTAGGTGGAGGTGTCTGGACGGGCAAATTTAACTCTCATTTCCCACCAGGAAGAGGAATTAACCAAAGGCTCAGCGTGCCGTGCCGGAACCAGATTAGGGCCTGAAGCAATCCTGCGGTGTTGCGGCCAGCTCACAAGAAAGCAAGTTGAAGAAAGGAGCTCAGGGGCACTGTAATTCACAAACCTGCAGAGTTATAAATGACAGCTATCGTCCAAAAATATACTGAAGTAAGGCTGCCAAGAGGACTTGAAAGCGGGGCAGAATTGCAGGAAACCGATTTCAGGAGGTAGACTGGAATTGCATTTAAAGCATAGGAAAAGAGGCAGAACGTCCACAATGATGCACTTGGCCAAAAAGGGCGTATGCGTTTTTTCCTGAATATATTCAGGAAAAAACGCATACGCCCTTTTTGGCCAACCAAGCAAGCTTGCAAAGGAAATCTGCACTACAATGAAGTCTCACTTCCCCCCGGTCAAAAGGGCCATCTGAAAAAAGTGTAAAATCCAGAAAGGCAGGACAGGCCATGGAGAACTGGGAGCCTTGTTATGCTGATGGGCGGGATGTAAATTGCCAAGAGCCACTCCGGAGAGGTGTATGGTGTTTCCTGAAACATCTAAAAAACAAAGCAACAGAGCCTAGGGCACTTCCACTTATGGTCCTATAGCTTAGGGAAATTAAAATCAAAAAGACACAGCCACCCCAAAGTTTGGGACGGCTCTGTTTACAAGAACCTCGTTTACGGTACAAGTTCAATATCGCAGAAAGTGAAAAATGGATAAAGAAGTTGTGGTACTTACGTACAATGCAATATCACTCAGCAATGAAATCTATGTCATCAGGCCCGTAGCAGCATAATGAGTGGATTCAGGTATGATGATTCTAACTGAAATAAGTCACACAGAAAAAGAAACATCATAAGATATCACTAATACACGGGATGTAAACTTGGCTACACAGGAACTGGATTACAAAACAGAACAGGGTCTCAAATTTAGAAAACCAACTTATGCTTGCTTAAGGGGAAAGGTGAGTTGGGGTGCTGCATAAAACCAGAGATTGAAATGAGCACAGATAAAGTTCCTTAAGCCAAATATGGAATAGACAAGAACTACTCCTTGCTCAACGAAATGGACTCAACACCCCATATTAAACGCCTAAGAATGTACCTGACTAGTAAGTATCTTAAAACCTATGGATTGCTATGTGTCTGAAAGAAAATCAAGCGTGTGTACAGGGGCATAAACGCAGCAGTGATAGGATTGGAGAGGTTCGGTGAGCAAATGAAGACCCTTTGAAGTCATATTGCATGGTACCCATTCCACGGGTCTCAACTCTCCAGGTTTAAGGGATTCTTCCTTCAGCTAAAACATGCACGTGGAACCCAGAGTATGATCAACCATGTGATCGGGAAACGTGTTCCAATATGTCTCAGTTCTCGTCCCCTGGTACTCGGGTGCAACATTCCAGACGCTTTACTAACACTCTCCCGACTTGGAGAGTCAGTGCCTTTAACCTCCTGTTTGGCCCAGTTTGCAATTTCTGCGGAAGATGAACAGGAATAGGGAGAACCAATGAGAGACTAGCTGGAGGTGTCTGGACGGGCAAATTTAACTCTCATTTCCCACCAGGAAGAGGAATTAACCAAAGGCTCAGCGTGCCGTGCCGGAACCAGATTAGGGCCTGAAGCAATCCTGCGGTGTTGCGGCCAGCTCACAAGAAAGCGAGTTGAAGAAAGGAGCTCAGGGGCACTGTAATTCACAAACCTGCAGAGTTATAAATGACAGCTATCGTCCAAAAATATACTGAAGTAAGGCTGCCAAGAGGACTTGAAAGCGGGGCAGAATTGCAGGAAACCGATTTCAGGAGGTAGACTGGAATTGCATTTAAAGCATAGGAAAAGAGGCAGAACGTCCACAATGATGCACTTGGCCAAAAAGGGCGTATGCGTTTTTTCCTGAATATATTCAGGAAAAAACGCATACGCCCTTTTTGGCCAACCAAGCAAGCTTGCAAAGGAAATCTGCACTACAATGAAGTCTCACTTCCCCCCGGTCAAAAGGGCCATCTGAAAAAAGTGTAAAATCCAGAAAGGCAGGACAGGCCATGGAGAACTGGGAGCCTTGTTATGCTGATGGGCGGGATGTAAATTGCCAACAGCCACTCGGGAGAGGTGTATGGTGTTTCCTGAAACATCTAAAAAACAAAGCAACAGAGCCTAGGGCACTTCCACTTATGGTCCTATAGCTTAGGGAAATTAAAATCAAAAAGACACAGCCACCCCAAAGTTTGGGACGGCTCTGTTTACAAGAACCTCGTTTACGGTACAAGTTCAATATCGCAGAAAGTGAAAAATGGATAAAGAAGTTGTGGTACTTACGTACAATGCAATATCACTCAGCAATGAAATCTATGTCATCAGGCCCGTAGCAGCATAATGAGTGGATTCAGGTATGATGATTCTAACTGAAATAAGTCACACAGAAAAAGAAACATCATAAGATATCACTAATACACGGAATGTAAACTTGGCTACACAGGAACTGGATTACAAAACAGAACAGGGTCTCAAATTTAGAAAACCAACTTATGCTTGCTTAAGGGGAAAGGTGAGTTGGGGTGCTGCATAAAACCAGAGATTGAAATGAGCACAGATAAAGTTCCTTAAGCCAAATATAGAATAGACAAGAACTACTCCTTGCTCAACGAAATGGACTCAACACCCCATATTAAACGCCTAAGAATGTACCTGACTAGTAAGTATCTTAAAACCTATGCACTGCTATGTCTCTGAAAGAAAATCAAGCATGTGTACAGGGGCATAAACGCAGCAGTGATAGGATTGGAGAGGTTCGGTGAGCAAATGAAGACCCTTTGAAGTCATATTGCATGGTACCCATTCCACGGGTCTCAACTCTCCAGGTTTAAGGGATTCTTCCTTCAGCTAAAACATGCACATGGAACCCAGAGTATGATCAACCGTGTGATCGGGAGACGTGTTCCAATATGTCTCAGTTCTCGTCCCCTGGTACTCGGGTGCAACATTCCAGACGCTTTACTAACACTCTCCCGACTTGGAGAGTCAGTGCCTTTAACCTCCTGTTTGGCCCAGTTTGCAATTTCTGCGGAAGATGAACAGGAATAGGGAGAACCAATGAGAGACTAGGTGGAGGTGTCTGGACGGGCAAATTTAACTCTCATTTCCCACCAGGAAGAGGAATTAACCAAAGGCTCAGCGTGCCGTGCCGGAACCAGATTAGGGCCTGAAGCAATCCTGCGGTGTTGCGGCCAGCTCACAAGAAAGCGAGTTGAAGAAAGGAGCTCAGGGGCACTGTAATTCACAAACCTGCAGAGTTATAAATGACAGCTATCGTCCAAAAATATACTGAAGTAAGGCTGCCAAGAGGACTTGAAAGCGGGGCAGAATTGCAGGAAACCGATTTCAGGAGGTAGACTGGAATTGCATTTAAAGCATAGGAAAAGAGGCAGAACGTCCACAATGATGCGCTTGGCCAAAAAGGGCGTATGCGTTTTTTCCTGAATATATTCAGGAAAAAACGCATACGCCCTTTTTGGCCAACCAAGCAAGCTTGCAAAGGAAATCTGCACTACAATGAAGTCTCACTTCCCCCTGGTCAAAAGGGCCATCTGAAAAAAGTGTAAAATCCAGAAAGGCAGGACAGGCCATGGAGAACTGGGAGCCTTGTTATGCTGATGGGCGGGATGTAAATTGCCAACAGCCACTCGGGAGAGGTGTATGGTGTTTCCTGAAACATCTAAAAAACAAAGCAACAGAGCCTAGGGCACTTCCACTTATGGTCCTATAGCTTAGGGAAATTAAAATCAAAAAGACACAGCCACCCCAAAGTTTGGGACGGCTCTGTTTACAAGAACCTCGTTTACGGTACAAGTTCAATATCGCAGAAAGTGAAAAATGGATAAAGAAGTTGTGGTACTTACGTACAATGCAATATCACTCAGCAATGAAATCTATGTCATCAGGCCCGTAGCAGCATAATGAGTGGATTCAGGTATGATGATTCTAACTGAAATAAGTCACACAGAAAAAGAAACATCATAAGATATCACTAATACACGGGATGTAAACTTGGCTACACAGGAACTGGATTACAAAACAGAACAGGGTCTCAAATTTAGAAAACCAACTTATGCTTGCTTAAGGGGAAAGGTGAGTTGGGGTGCTGCATAAAACCAGAGATTGAAATGAGCACAGATAAAGTTCCTTAAGCCAAATATGGAATAGACAAGAACTACTCCTTGCTCAACGAAATGGACTCAACACCCCATATTAAACGCCTAAGAATGTACCTGACTAGTAAGTATCTTAAAACCTATGGATTGCTATGTCTCTGAAAGAAAATCAAGCGTGTGTACAGGGGCATAAACGCAGCAGTGATAGGATTGGAGAGGTTCGGTGAGCAAATGAAGACCCTTTGAAGTCATATTGCATGGTACCCATTCCACGGGTCTCAACTCTCCAGGTTTAAGGGATTCTTCCTTCAGCTAAAACATGCACGTGGAACCCAGAGTATGATCAACCATGTGATCGGGAAACGTGTTCCAATATGTCTCAGTTCTCGTCCCCTGGTACTCGGGTGCAACATTCCAGACGCTTTACTAACACTCTCCCGACTTGGAGAGTCAGTGCCTTTAACCTCCTGTTTGGCCCAGTTTGCAATTTCTGCGGAAGATGAACAGGAATAGGGAGAACCAATGAGAGACTAGCTGGAGGTGTCTGGACGGGCAAATTTAACTCTCATTTCCCACCAGGAAGAGGAATTAACCAAAGGCTCAGCGTGCCGTGCCGGAACCAGATTAGGGCCTGAAGCAATCCTGCGGTGTTGCGGCCAGCTCACAAGAAAGCGAGTTGAAGAAAGGAGCTCAGGGGCACTGTAATTCACAAACCTGCAGAGTTATAAATGACAGCTATCGTCCAAAAATATACTGAAGTAAGGCTGCCAAGAGGACTTGAAAGCGGGGCAGAATTGCAGGAAACCGATTTCAGGAGGTAGACTGGAATTGCATTTAAAGCATAGGAAAAGAGGCAGAACGTCCACAATGATGCACTTGGCCAAAAAGGGCGTATGCGTTTTTTCCTGAATATATTCAGGAAAAAACGCATACGCCCTTTTTGGCCAACCAAGCAAGCTTGCAAAGGAAATCTGCACTACAATGAAGTCTCACTTCCCCCCGGTCAAAAGGGCCATCTGAAAAAAGTGTAAAATCCAGAAAGGCAGGACAGGCCATGGAGAACTGGGAGCCTTGTTATGCTGATGGGCGGGATGTAAATTGCCAACAGCCACTCGGGAGAGGTGTATGGTGTTTCCTGAAACATCTAAAAAACAAAGCAACAGAGCCTAGGGCACTTCCACTTATGGTCCTATAGCTTAGGGAAATTAAAATCAAAAAGACACAGCCACCCCAAAGTTTGGGACGGCTCTGTTTACAAGAACCTCGTTTACGGTACAAGTTCAATATCGCAGAAAGTGAAAAATGGATAAAGAAGTTGTGGTACTTACGTACAATGCAATATCACTCAGCAATGAAATCTATGTCATCAGGCCCGTAGCAGCATAATGAGTGGATTCAGGTATGATGATTCTAACTGAAATAAGTCACACAGAAAAAGAAACATCATAAGATATCACTAATACACGGAATGTAAACTTGGCTACACAGGAACTGGATTACAAAACAGAACAGGGTCTCAAATTTAGAAAACCAACTTATGCTTGCTTAAGGGGAAAGGTGAGTTGGGGTGCTGCATAAAACCAGAGATTGAAATGAGCACAGATAAAGTTCCTTAAGCCAAATATAGAATAGACAAGAACTACTCCTTGCTCAACGAAATGGACTCAACACCCCATATTAAACGCCTAAGAATGTACCTGACTAGTAAGTATCTTAAAACCTATGCACTGCTATGTCTCTGAAAGAAAATCAAGCATGTGTACAGGGGCATAAACGCAGCAGTGATAGGATTGGAGAGGTTCGGTGAGCAAATGAAGACCCTTTGAAGTCATATTGCATGGTACCCATTCCACGGGTCTCAACTCTCCAGGTTTAAGGGATTCTTCCTTCAGCTAAAACATGCACATGGAACCCAGAGTATGATCAACCGTGTGATCGGGAGACGTGTTCCAATATGTCTCAGTTCTCGTCCCCTGGTACTCGGGTGCAACATTCCAGACGCTTTACTAACACTCTCCCGACTTGGAGAGTCAGTGCCTTTAACCTCCTGTTTGGCCCAGTTTGCAATTTCTGCGGAAGATGAACAGGAATAGGGAGAACCAATGAGAGACTAGGTGGAGGTGTCTGGACGGGCAAATTTAACTCTCATTTCCCACCAGGAAGAGGAATTAACCAAAGGCTCAGCGTGCCGTGCCGGAACCAGATTAGGGCCTGAAGCAATCCTGCGGTGTTGCGGCCAGCTCACAAGAAAGCGAGTTGAAGAAAGGAGCTCAGGGGCACTGTAATTCACAAACCTGCAGAGTTATAAATGACAGCTATCGTCCAAAAATATACTGAAGTAAGGCTGCCAAGAGGACTTGAAAGCGGGGCAGAATTGCAGGAAACCGATTTCAGGAGGTAGACTGGAATTGCATTTAAAGCATAGGAAAAGAGGCAGAACGTCCACAATGATGCGCTTGGCCAAAAAGGGCGTATGCGTTTTTTCCTGAATATATTCAGGAAAAAACGCATACGCCCTTTTTGGCCAACCAAGCAAGCTTGCAAAGGAAATCTGCACTACAATGAAGTCTCACTTCCCCCTGGTCAAAAGGGCCATCTGAAAAAAGTGTAAAATCCAGAAAGGCAGGACAGGCCATGGAGAACTGGGAGCCTTGTTATGCTGATGGGCGGGATGTAAATTGCCAACAGCCACTCGGGAGAGGTGTATGGTGTTTCCTGAAACATCTAAAAAACAAAGCAACAGAGCCTAGGGCACTTCCACTTATGGTCCTATAGCTTAGGGAAATTAAAATCAAAAAGACACAGCCACCCCAAAGTTTGGGACGGCTCTGTTTACAAGAACCTCGTTTACGG
This sequence comes from Leucopleurus acutus, assembly GCF_964270905.1. Taxonomy (NCBI): domain Eukaryota; kingdom Metazoa; phylum Chordata; class Mammalia; order Artiodactyla; family Delphinidae; genus Leucopleurus; species Leucopleurus acutus. The sequence goes on from NW_028139192.1 coordinate 193,303, forward strand.
TACAAGTTCAATATCGCAGAAAGTGAAAAATGGATAAAGAAGTTGTGGTACTTACGTACAATGCAATATCACTCAGCAATGAAATCTATGTCATCAGGCCCGTAGCAGCATAATGAGTGGATTCAGGTATGATGATTCTAACTGAAATAAGTCACACAGAAAAAGAAACATCATAAGATATCACTAATACACGGGATGTAAACTTGGCTACACAGGAACTGGATTACAAAACAGAACAGGGTCTCAAATTTAGAAAACCAACTTATGCTTGCTTAAGGGGAAAGGTGAGTTGGGGTGCTGCATAAAACCAGAGATTGAAATGAGCACAGATAAAGTTCCTTAAGCCAAATATGGAATAGACAAGAACTACTCCTTGCTCAACGAAATGGACTCAACACCCCATATTAAACGCCTAAGAATGTACCTGACTAGTAAGTATCTTAAAACCTATGGATTGCTATGTCTCTGAAAGAAAATCAAGCGTGTGTACAGGGGCATAAACGCAGCAGTGATAGGATTGGAGAGGTTCGGTGAGCAAATGAAGACCCTTTGAAGTCATATTGCATGGTACCCATTCCACGGGTCTCAACTCTCCAGGTTTAAGGGATTCTTCCTTCAGCTAAAACATGCACGTGGAACCCAGAGTATGATCAACCGTGTGATCGGGAGACGTGTTCCAATATGTCTCAGTTCTCGTCCCCTGGTACTCGGGTGCAACATTCCAGATGCTTGACTAACACTCTCCCGACTTGGAGAGTCAGTGCCTTTAACCTCCTGTTTGGCCCAGTTTGCAATTTCTGCGGAAGATGAACAGGAATAGGGAGAACCAATGAGAGACTAGGTGGAGGTGTCTGGACGGGCAAATTTAACTCTCATTTCCCACCAGGAAGAGGAATTAACCAAAGGCTCAGCGTGCCGTGCCGGAACCAGATTAGGGCCTGAAGCAATCCTGCGGTGTTGCGGCCAGCTCACAAGAAAGCAAGTTGAAGAAAGGAGCTCAGGGGCACTGTAATTCACAAACCTGCAGAGTTATAAATGACAGCTATCGTCCAAAAATATACTGAAGTAAGGCTGCCAAGAGGACTTGAAAGCGGGGCAGAATTGCAGGAAACCGATTTCAGGAGGTAGACTGGAATTGCATTTAAAGCATAGGAAAAGAGGCAGAACGTCCACAATGATGCACTTGGCCAAAAAGGGCGTATGCGTTTTTTCCTGAATATATTCAGGAAAAAACGCATACGCCCTTTTTGGCCAACCAAGCAAGCTTGCAAAGGAAATCTGCACTACAATGAAGTCTCACTTCCCCCCGGTCAAAAGGGCCATCTGAAAAAAGTGTAAAATCCAGAAAGGCAGGACAGGCCATGGAGAACTGGGAGCCTTGTTATGCTGATGGGCGGGATGTAAATTGCCAAGAGCCACTCCGGAGAGGTGTATGGTGTTTCCTGAAACATCTAAAAAACAAAGCAACAGAGCCTAGGGCACTTCCACTTATGGTCCTATAGCTTAGGGAAATTAAAATCAAAAAGACACAGCCACCCCAAAGTTTGGGACGGCTCTGTTTACAAGAACCTCGTTTACGGTACAAGTTCAATATCGCAGAAAGTGAAAAATGGATAAAGAAGTTGTGGTACTTACGTACAATGCAATATCACTCAGCAATGAAATCTATGTCATCAGGCCCGTAGCAGCATAATGAGTGGATTCAGGTATGATGATTCTAACTGAAATAAGTCACACAGAAAAAGAAACATCATAAGATATCACTAATACACGGGATGTAAACTTGGCTACACAGGAACTGGATTACAAAACAGAACAGGGTCTCAAATTTAGAAAACCAACTTATGCTTGCTTAAGGGGAAAGGTGAGTTGGGGTGCTGCATAAAACCAGAGATTGAAATGAGCACAGATAAAGTTCCTTAAGCCAAATATGGAATAGACAAGAACTACTCCTTGCTCAACGAAATGGACTCAACACCCCATATTAAACGCCTAAGAATGTACCTGACTAGTAAGTATCTTAAAACCTATGGATTGCTATGTGTCTGAAAGAAAATCAAGCGTGTGTACAGGGGCATAAACGCAGCAGTGATAGGATTGGAGAGGTTCGGTGAGCAAATGAAGACCCTTTGAAGTCATATTGCATGGTACCCATTCCACGGGTCTCAACTCTCCAGGTTTAAGGGATTCTGCCTTCAGGTAAAACATGCACGTGGAACCCAGAGTATGATCAACCGTGTGATCGGGAGACGTGTTCCAATATGTCTCAGTTCTCGTCCCCTGGTACTCGGGTGCAACATTCCAGACGCTTTACTAACACTCTCCCGACTTGGAGAGTCAGTGCCTTTAACCTCCTGTTTGGCCCAGTTTGCAATTTCTGCGGAAGATGAACAGGAATAGGGAGAACCAATGAGAGACTAGCTGGAGGTGTCTGGACGGGCAAATTTAACTCTCATTTCCCACCAGGAAGAGGAATTAACCAAAGGCTCAGCGTGCCGTGCCGGAACCAGATTAGGGCCTGAAGCAATCCTGCGGTGTTGCGGCCAGCTCACAAGAAAGCGAGTTGAAGAAAGGAGCTCAGGGGCACTGTAATTCACAAACCTGCAGAGTTATAAATGACAGCTATCGTCCAAAAATATACTGAAGTAAGGCTGCCAAGAGGACTTGAAAGCGGGGCAGAATTGCAGGAAACCGATTTCAGGAGGTAGACTGGAATTGCATTTAAAGCATAGGAAAAGAGGCAGAACGTCCACAATGATGCACTTGGCCAAAAAGGGCGTATGCGTTTTTTCCTGAATATATTCAGGAAAAAACGCATACGCCCTTTTTGGCCAACCAAGCAAGCTTGCAAAGGAAATCTGCACTACAATGAAGTCTCACTTCCCCCCGGTCAAAAGGGCCATCTGAAAAAAGTGTAAAATCCAGAAAGGCAGGACAGGCCATGGAGAACTGGGAGCCTTGTTATGCTGATGGGCGGGATGTAAATTGCCAAGAGCCACTCCGGAGAGGTGTATGGTGTTTCCTGAAACATCTAAAAAGCAAAGCAACAGAGCCTAGGGCACTTCCACTTATGGTCCTATAGCTTAGGGAAATTAAAATCAAAAAGACACAGCCACCCCAAAGTTTGGGACGGCTCTGTTTACAAGAACCTCGTTTACGGTACAAGTTCAATATCGCAGAAAGTGAAAAATGGATAAAGAAGTTGTGGTACTTACGTACAATGCAATATCACTCAGCAATGAAATCTATGTCATCAGGCCCGTAGCAGCATAATGAGTGGATTCAGGTATGATGATTCTAACTGAAATAAGTCACACAGAAAAAGAAACATCATAAGATATCACTAATACACGGAATGTAAACTTGGCTACACAGGAACTGGATTACAAAACAGAACAGGGTCTCAAATTTAGAAAACCAACTTATGCTTGCTTAAGGGGAAAGGTGAGTTGGGGTGCTGCATAAAACCAGAGATTGAAATGAACACAGATAAAGTACCTTAAGCCAAATATGGAATAGACAAGAACTACTCCTTGCTCAACGAAATGGACTCAACACCCCATATTAAACGCCTAAGAATGTACCTGACTAGTAAGTATCTTAAAACCTATGAATTGTTATGTCTCTGAAAGAAAATCAAGCGTGTGTACAGGGGCATAAACGCAGCAGTGATAGGATTGGAGAGGTTCGGTGAGCAAATGAAGACCCTTTGAAGTCATATTGCATGGTACCCATTCCACGGGTCTCAACTCTCCAGGTTTAAGGGATTCTTCCTTCAGCTAAAACATGCACGTGGAACCCAGAGTATGATCACCCGTGTGATCGGGAGACATGTTCCAATATGTCTCAGTTCTCGTCCCCTGGTACTCGGGTGCAACATTCCAGACGCTTTACTAACACTCTCCCGACTTGGAGAGTCAGTGCCTTTAACCTCCTGTTTGGCCCAGTTTGCAATTTCTGCGGAAAATGAACAGGAATAGGGAGAACCAATGAGACACTAGCTGGAGGTGTCTGGACGGGCAAATTTAACTCTCATTTCCCACCAGGAAGACGAATTAACCAAAGGCTCAGCGTGCCGTGCCGGAACCAGATTAGGGCCTGAAGCAATCCTGCGGTGTTGCGGCCAGCTCACAAGAAAGCGAGTTGAAGAAAGGAGCTCAGGGGCACTGTAATTCACAAACCTGCAGAGTTATAAATGACAACTATCGTCCAAAAATATACTGAAGTAAGGCTGCCAAGAGGACTTGAAAGCGGGGCAGAATTGCAGGAAACCGATTTCAGGAGGTAGACTGGAATTGCATTTAAAGCATAGGAAAAGAGGCAGAACGTCCACAATGATGCACTTGGCCAAAAAGGGCGTATGCGTTTTTTCCTGAATATATTCAGGAAAAAACGCATACGCCCTTTTTGGCCAACCAAGCAAGCTTGCAAAGGAAATCTGCACTACAATGAAGTCTCACATCCCCCTGGTCAAAAGGGCCATCTGAAAAAAGTGTAAAATCCAGAAAGGCAGGACAGGCCATGGAGAACTGGGAGCCTTGTTATGCTGATGGGCGGGATGTAAATTGCCAAGAGCCACTCCGGAGAGGTGTATGGTGTTTCCTGAAACATCTAAAAAACAAAGCAACAGAGCCTAGGGCACTTCCACTTATGGTCCTATAGCTTAGGGAAATTAAAATCAAAAAGACACAGCCACCCCAAAGTTTGGGACGGCTCTGTTTACAAGAACCTCGTTTACGGTACAAGTTCAATATCGCAGAAAGTGAAAAATGGATAAAGAAGTTGTGGTACTTATGTACAATGCAATATCACTCAGCAATGAAATCTATGTCATCAGGCCCGTAGCAGCATAATGAGTGGATTCAGGTATGATGATTCTAACTGAAATAAGTCACACAGAAAAAGAAACATCATAAAATATCACTAATACACGGAATGTAAACTTGGCTACACAGGAACTGGATTACAAAACAGAACAGGGTCTCAAATTTAGAAAACCAACTTATGCTTGCTTAAGGGGAAAGGTGAGTTGGGGTGCTGCATAAAACCAGAGATTGAAATGAGCACAGATAAAGTTCCTTAAGCCAAATATGGAATAGACAAGAACTACTCCTTGCTCAACGAAATGGACTCAACACCCCATATTAAACGCCTAAGAATGTACCTGACTAGTAAGTATCTTAAAACCTATGAATTGTTATGTCTCTGAAAGAAAATCAAGCGTGTGTACAGGGGCATAAACGCAGCAGTGATAGGATTGGAGAGGTTCGGTGAGCAAATGAAGACCCTTTGAAGTCATATTGCATGGTACCCATTCCACGGGTCTCAACTCTCCAGGTTTAAGGGATTCTGCCTTCAGGTAAAACATGCACGTGGAACCCAGAGTATGATCAACCGTGTGATCGGGAGACGTGTTCCAATATGTCTCAGTTCTCGTCCCCTGGTACTCGGGTGCAACATTCCAGACGCTTTACTAACACTCTCCCGACTTGGAGAGTCAGTGCCTTTAACCTCCTGTTTGGCCCAGTTTGCAATTTCTGCGGAAGATGAACAGGAATAGGGAGAACCAATGAGAGACTAGCTGGAGGTGTCTGGACGGGCAAATTTAACTCTCATTTCCCACCAGGAAGAGGAATTAACCAAAGGCTCAGCGTGCCGTGCCGGAACCAGATTAGGGCCTGAAGCAATCCTGCGGTGTTGCGGCCAGCTCACAAGAAAGCGAGTTGAAGAAAGGAGCTCAGGGGCACTGTAATTCACAAACCTGCAGAGTTATAAATGACAGCTATCGTCCAAAAATATACTGAAGTAAGGCTGCCAAGAGGACTTGAAAGCGGGGCAGAATTGCAGGAAACCGATTTCAGGAGGTAGACTGGAATTGCATTTAAAGCATAGGAAAAGAGGCAGAACGTCCACAATGATGCACTTGGCCAAAAAGGGCGTATGCGTTTTTTCCTGAATATATTCAGGAAAAAACGCATACGCCCTTTTTGGCCAACCAAGCAAGCTTGCAAAGGAAATCTGCACTACAATGAAGTCTCACTTCCCCCCGGTCAAAAGGGTCATCTGAAAAAAGTGTAAAATCCAGAAAGGCAGGACAGGCCATGGAGAACTGGGAGCCTTGTTATGCTGATGGGCGGGATGTAAATTGCCAACAGCCACTCGGGAGAGGTGTATGGTGTTTCCTGAAACATCTAAAAAACAAAGCAACAGAGCCTAGGGCACTTCCACTTATGGTCCTATAGCTTAGGGAAATTAAAATCAAAAAGACACAGCCACCCCAAAGTTTGGGACGGCTCTGTTTACAAGAACCTCGTTTACGGTACAAGTTCAATATCGCAGAAAGTGAAAAATGGATAAAGAAGTTGTGGTACTTACGTACAATGCAATATCACTCAGCAATGAAATCTATGTCATCAGGCCCGTAGCAGCATAATGAGTGGATTCAGGTATGATGATTCTAACTGAAATAAGTCACACAGAAAAAGAAACATCATAAGATATCACTAATACACGGAATGTAAACTTGGCTACACAGGAACTGGATTACAAAACAGAACAGGGTCTCAAATTTAGAAAACCAACTTATGCTTGCTTAAGGGGAAAGGTGAGTTGGGGTGCTGCATCAAACCAGAGATTGAAATGAGCACAGATAAAGTTCCTTAAGCCAAATATGGAATAGACAAGAACTACTCCTTGCTCAACGAAATGGACTCAACACCCCATATTAAACGCCTAAGAATGTACCTGACTAGTAAGTATCTTAAAACCTATGGATTGCTATGTGTCTGAAAGAAAATCAAGCGTGTGTACAGGGGCATAAACGCAGCAGTGATAGGATTGGAGAGGTTCGGTGAGCAAATGAAGACCCTTTGAAGTCATATTGCATGGTACCCATTCCACGGGTCTCAACTCTCCAGGTTTAAGGGATTCTTCCTTCAGCTAAAACATGCACGTGGAACCCAGAGTATGATCAACCGTGTGATCGGGAGACGTGTTCCAATATGTCTCAGTTCTCGTCCCCTGGTACTCGGGTGCAACATTCCAGACGCTTTACTAACACTCTCCCGACTTGGAGAGTCAGTGCCTTTAACCTCCTGTTTGGCCCAGTTTGCAATTTCTGCGGAAGATGAACAGGAATAGGGAGAACCAATGAGAGACTAGCTGGAGGTGTCTGGACGGGCAAATTTAACTCTCATTTCCCACCAGGAAGAGGAATTAACCAAAGGCTCAGCGTGCCGTGCCGGAACCAGATTAGGGCCTGAAGCAATCCTGCGGTGTTGCGGCCAGCTCACAAGAAAGCGAGTTGAAGAAAGGAGCTCAGGGGCACTGTAATTCACAAACCTGCAGAGTTATAAATGACAGCTATCGTCCAAAAATATACTGAAGTAAGGCTGCCAAGAGGACTTGAAAGCGGGGCAGAATTGCAGGAAACCGATTTCAGGAGGTAGACTGGAATTGCATTTAAAGCATAGGAAAAGAGGCAGAACGTCCACAATGATGCACTTGGCCAAAAAGGGCGTATGCGTTTTTTCCTGAATATATTCAGGAAAAAACGCATACGCCCTTTTTGGCCAACCAAGCAAGCTTGCAAAGGAAATCTGCACTACAATGAAGTCTCACTTCCCCCCGGTCAAAAGGGCCATCTGAAAAAAGTGTAAAATCCAGAAAGGCAGGACAGGCCATGGAGAACTGGGAGCCTTGTTATGCTGATGGGCGGGATGTAAATTGCCAAGAGCCACTCCGGAGAGGTGTATGGTGTTTCCTGAAACATCTAAAAAACAAAGCAACAGAGCCTAGGGCACTTCCACTTATGGTCCTATAGCTTAGGGAAATTAAAATCAAAAAGACACAGCCACCCCAAAGTTTGGGACGGCTCTGTTTACAAGAACCTCGTTTACGGTACAAGTTCAATATCGCAGAAAGTGAAAAATGGATAAAGAAGTTGTGGTACTTACGTACAATGCAATATCACTCAGCAATGAAATCTATGTCATCAGGCCCGTAGCAGCATAATGAGTGGATTCAGGTATGATGATTCTAACTGAAATAAGTCACACAGAAAAAGAAACATCATAAGATATCACTAATACACGGAATGTAAACTTGGCTACACAGGAACTGGATTACAAAACAGAACAGGGTCTCAAATTTAGAAAACCAACTTATGCTTGCTTAAGGGGAAAGGTGAGTTGGGGTGCTGCATAAAACCAGAGATTGAAATGAGCACAGATAAAGTTCCTTAAGCCAAATATGGAATAGACAAGAACTACTCCTTGCTCAACGAAATGGACTCAACACCCCATATTAAACGCCTAAGAATGTACCTGACTAGTAAGTATCTTAAAACCTATGGATTGCTATGTGTCTGAAAGAAAATCAAGCGTGTGTACAGGGGCATAAACGCAGCAGTGATAGGATTGGAGAGGTTCGGTGAGCAAATGAAGACCCTTTGAAGTCATATTGCATGGTACCCATTCCACGGGTCTCAACTCTCCAGGTTTAAGGGATTCTTCCTTCAGCTAAAACATGCACGTGGAACCCAGAGTATGATCAACCGTGTGATCGGGAGACGTGTTCCAATATGTCTCAGTTCTCGTCCCCTGGTACTCGGGTGCAACATTCCAGACGCTTTACTAACACTCTCCCGACTTGGAGAGTCAGTGCCTTTAACCTCCTGTTTGGCCCAGTTTGCAATTTCTGCGGAAGATGAACAGGAATAGGGAGAACCAATGAGAGACTAGCTGGAGGTGTCTGGACGGGCAAATTTAACTCTCATTTCCCACCAGGAAGAGGAATTAACCAAAGGCTCAGCGTGCCGTGCCGGAACCAGATTAGGGCCTGAAGCAATCCTGCGGTGTTGCGGCCAGCTCACAAGAAAGCGAGTTGAAGAAAGGAGCTCAGGGGCACTGTAATTCACAAACCTGCAGAGTTATAAATGACAGCTATCGTCCAAAAATATACTGAAGTAAGGCTGCCAAGAGGACTTGAAAGCGGGGGCAGAATTGCAGGAAACCGATTTCAGGAGGTAGACTGGAATTGCATTTAAAGCATAGGAAAAGAGGCAGAACGTCCACAATGATGCACTTGGCCAAAAAGGGCGTATGCGTTTTTTCCTGAATATATTCAGGAAAAAACGCATACGCCCTTTTTGGCCAACCAAGCAAGCTTGCAAAGGAAATCTGCACTACAATGAAGTCTCACTTCCCCCTGGTCAAAAGGGCCATCTGAAAAAAGTGTAAAATCCAGAAAGGCAGGACAGGCCATGGAGAACTGGGAGCCTTGTTATGCTGATGGGCGGGATGTAAATTGCCAAGAGCCACTCCGGAGAGGTGTATGGTGTTTCCTGAAACATCTAAAAAACAAAGCAACAGAGCCTAGGGCACTTCCACTTATGGTCCTATAGCTTAGGGAAATTAAAATCAAAAAGACACAGCCACCCCAAAGTTTGGGACGGCTCTGTTTACAAGAACCTCGTTTACGGTACAAGTTCAATATCGCAGAAAGTGAAAAATGGATAAAGAAGTTGTGGTACTTACGTACAATGCAATATCACTCAGCAATGAAATCTATGTCATCAGGCCCGTAGCAGCATAATGAGTGGATTCAGGTATGATGATTCTAACTGAAATAAGTCACACAGAAAAAGAAACATCATAAGATATCACTAATACACGGGATGTAAACTTGGCTACACAGGAACTGGATTACAAAACAGAACAGGGTCTCAAATTTAGAAAACCAACTTATGCTTGCTTAAGGGGAAAGGTGAGTTGGGGTGCTGCATAAAACCAGAGATTGAAATGAGCACAGATAAAGTTCCTTAAGCCAAATATGGAATAGACAAGAACTACTCCTTGCTCAACGAAATGGACTCAACACCCCATATTAAACGCCTAAGAATGTACCTGACTAGTAAGTATCTTAAAACCTATGGATTGCTATGTGTCTGAAAGAAAATCAAGCGTGTGTACAGGGGCATAAACGCAGCAGTGATAGGATTGGAGAGGTTCGGTGAGCAAATGAAGACCCTTTGAAGTCATATTGCATGGTACCCATTCCACGGGTCTCAACTCTCCAGGTTTAAGGGATTCTTCCTTCAGCTAAAACATGCACGTGGAACCCAGAGTATGATCAACCGTGTGATCGGGAGACGTGTTCCAATATGTCTCAGTTCTCGTCCCCTGGTACTCGGGTGCAACATTCCAGACGCTTTACTAACACTCTCCCGACTTGGAGAGTCAGTGCCTTTAACCTCCTGTTTGGCCCAGTTTGCAATTTCTGCGGAAGATGAACAGGAATAGGGAGAACCAATGAGAGACTAGCTGGAGGTGTCTGGACGGGCAAATTTAACTCTCATTTCCCACCAGGAAGAGGAATTAACCAAAGGCTCAGCGTGCCGTGCCGGAACCAGATTAGGGCCTGAAGCAATCCTGCGGTGTTGCGGCCAGCTCACAAGAAAGCGAGTTGAAGAAAGGAGCTCAGGGGCACTGTAATTCACAAACCTGCAGAGTTATAAATGACAGCTATCGTCCAAAAATATACTGAAGTAAGGCTGCCAAGAGGACTTGAAAGCGGGGCAGAATTGCAGGAAACCGATTTCAGGAGGTAGACTGGAATTGCATTTAAAGCATAGGAAAAGAGGCAGAACGTCCACAATGATGCACTTGGCCAAAAAGGGCGTATGCGTTTTTTCCTGAATATATTCAGGAAAAAACGCATACGCCCTTTTTGGCCAACCAAGCAAGCTTGCAAAGGAAATCTGCACTACAATGAAGTCTCACTTCCCCCCGGTCAAAAGGGCCATCTGAAAAAAGTGTAAAATCCAGAAAGGCAGGACAGGCCATGGAGAACTGGGAGCCTTGTTATGCTGATGGGCGGGATGTAAATTGCCAACAGCCACTCGGGAGAGGTGTATGGTGTTTCCTGAAACATCTAAAAAACAAAGCAACAGAGCCTAGGGCACTTCCACTTATGGTCCTATAGCTTAGGGAAATTAAAATCAAAAAGACACAGCCACCCCAAAGTTTGGGACGGGTCTGTTTACAAGAACCTCGTTTACAGTACAAGTTCAATATCGCAGAAAGTGAAAAATGGATAAAGAAGTTGTGGTACTTACGTACAATGCAATATCACTCAGCAATGAAATCTATGTCATCAGGCCCATAGCAGCATAATGAGTGGATTCAGGTATGATGATTCTAACTGAAATAAGTCACACAGAAAAAGAAACATCATAAGATATCACTAATACACGGAATGTAAACTTGGCTACACAGGAACTGGATTACAAAACAGAACAGGGTCTCAAATTTAGAAAACCAACTTATGCTTGCTTAAGGGGAAAGGTGAGTTGGGGTGCTGCATAAAACCAGAGATTGAAATGAGCACAGATAAAGTTCCTTAAGCCAAATATGGAATAGACAAGAACTACTCCTTGCTCAACGAAATGGACTCAACACCCCATATTAAACGCCTAAGAATGTACCTGACTAGTAAGTATCTTAAAACCTATGGATTGCTATGTGTCTGAAAGAAAATCAAGCGTGTGTACAGGGGCATAAATGCAGCAGTGATAGGATTGGAGAGGTTCGGTGAGCAAATGAAGACCCTTTGAAGTCATATTGCATGGTACCCATTCCACGGGTCTCAACTCTCCAGGTTTAAGGGATTCTTCCTTCAGCTAAAACATGCACGTGGAACCCAGAGTATGATCAACCGTGTGATCGGGAGACGTGTTCCAATATGTCTCAGTTCTCGTCCCCTGGTACTCGGGTGCAACATTCCAGACGCTTTACTAACACTCTCCCGACTTGGAGAGTCAGTGCCTTTAACCTCCTGTTTGGCCCAGTTTGCAATTTCTGCGGAAGATGAACAGGAATAGGGAGAACCAATTAGAGACTAGCTGGAGGTGTCTGGACGGGCAAATTTAACTCTCATTTCCCACCAGGAAGAGGAATTAACCAAAGGCTCAGCGTGCCGTGCCGGAACCAGATTAGGACCTGAAGCAATCCTGCGGTGTTGCGGCCAGCTCACAAGAAAGCGAGTTGAAGAAAGGAGCTCAGGGGCACTGTAATTCACAAACCTGCAGAGTTATAAATGACAGCTATCGTCCAAAAATATACTGAAGTAAGGCTGCCAAGAGGACTTGAAAGCGGGGGCAGAATTGCAGGAAACCGATTTCAGGAGGTAGACTGGAATTGCATTTAAAGCATAGGAAAAGAGGCAGAACGTCCACAATGATGCACTTGGCCAAAAAGGGCGTATGCGTTTTTTCCTGAATATATTCAGGAAAAAACGCATACGCCCTTTTTGGCCAACCAAGCAAGCTTGCAAAGGAAATCTGCACTACAATGAAGTCTCACTTCCCCCCGGTCAAAAGGGCCATCTGAAAAAAGTGTAAAATCCAGAAAGGCAGGACAGGCCATGGAGAACTGGGAGCCTTGTTATGCTGATGGGCGGGATGTAAATTGCCAACAGCCACTCGGGAGAGGTCTATGGTGTTTCCTGAAACATCTAAAAAACAAAGCAACAGAGCCTAGGGCACTTCCACTTATGGTCCTATAGCTTAGGGAAATTAAAATCAAAAAGACACAGCCACCCCAAAGTTTGGGACGGCTCTGTTTACAAGAACCTCGTTTACGGTACAAGTTCAATATCGCAGAAAGTGAAAAATGGATAAAGAAGTTGTGGTACTTACGTACAATGCAATATCACTCAGCAATGAAATCTATGTCATCAGGCCCGTAGCAGCATAATGAGTGGATTCAGGTATGATGATTCTAACTGAAATAAGTCACACAGAAAAAGAAACATCATAAGATATCACTAATACACGGGATGTAAACTTGGCTACACAGGAACTGGATTACAAAACAGAACAGGGTCTCAAATTTAGAAAACCAACTTATGCTTGCTTAAGGGGAAAGGTGAGTTGGGGTGCTGCATAAAACCAGAGATTGAAATGAGCACAGATAAAGTTCCTTAAGCCAAATATGGAATAGACAAGAACTACTCCTTGCTCAACGAAATGGACTCAACACCCCATATTAAACGCCTAAGAATGTACCTGACTAGTAAGTATCTTAAAACCTATGGATTGCTATGTGTCTGAAAGAAAATCAAGCGTGTGTACAGGGGCATAAACGCAGCAGTGATAGGATTGGAGAGGTTCGGTGAGCAAATGAAGACCCTTTGAAGTCATATTGCATGGTACCCATTCCACGGGTCTCAACTCTCCAGGTTTAAGGGATTCTGCCTTCAGGTAAAACATGCACGTGGAACCCAGAGTATGATCAACCGTGTGATCGGGAGACGTGTTCCAATATGTCTCAGTTCTCGTCCCCTGGTACTCGGGTGCAACATTCCAGACGCTTTACTAACACTCTCCCGACTTGGAGAGTCAGTGCCTTTAACCTCCTGTTTGGCCCAGTTTGCAATTTCTGCGGAAGATGAACAGGAATAGGGAGAACCAATGAGAGACTAGCTGGAGGTGTCTGGACGGGCAAATTTAACTCTCATTTCCCACCAGGAAGAGGAATTAACCAAAGGCTCAGCGTGCCGTGCCGGAACCAGATTAGGGCCTGAAGCAATCCTGCGGTGTTGCGGCCAGCTCACAAGAAAGCGAGTTGAAGAAAGGAGCTCAGGGGCACTGTAATTCACAAACCTGCAGAGTTATAAATGACAGCTATCGTCCAAAAATATACTGAAGTAAGGCTGCCAAGAGGACTTGAAAGCGGGGCAGAATTGCAGGAAACCGATTTCAGGAGGTAGACTGGAATTGCATTTAAAGCATAGGAAAAGAGGCAGAACGTCCACAATGATGCACTTGGCCAAAAAGGGCGTATGCGTTTTTTCCTGAATATATTCAGGAAAAAACGCATACGCCCTTTTTGGCCAACCAAGCAAGCTTGCAAAGGAAATCTGCACTACAATGAAGTCTCACTTCCCCCCGGTCAAAAGGGCCATCTGAAAAAAGTGTAAAATCCAGAAAGGCAGGACAGGCCATGGAGAACTGGGAGCCTTGTTATGCTGATGGGCGGGATGTAAATTGCCAACAGCCACTCGGGAGAGGTGTATGGTGTTTCCTGAAACATCTAAAAAACAAAGCAACAGAGCCTAGGGCACTTCCACTTATGGTCCTATAGCTTAGGGAAATTAAAATCAAAAAGACACAGCCACCCCAAAGTTTGGGACGGCTCTGTTTACAAGAACCTCGTTTACGGTACAAGTTCAATATCGCAGAAAGTGAAAAATGGATAAAGAAGTTGTGGTACTTACGTACAATGCAATATCACTCAGCAATGAAATCTATGTCATCAGGCCCGTAGCAGCATAATGAGTGGATTCAGGTATGATGATTCTAACTGAAATAAGTCACACAGAAAAAGAAACATCATAAGATATCACTAATACACGGAATGTAAACTTGGCTACACAGGAACTGGATTACAAAACAGAACAGGGTCTCAAATTTAGAAAACCAACTTATGCTTGCTTAAGGGGAAAGGTGAGTTGGGGTGCTGCATAAAACCAGAGATTGAAATGAGCACAGATAAAGTTCCTTAAGCCAAATATGGAATAGACAAGAACTACTCCTTGCTCAACGAAATGGACTCAACACCCCATATTAAACGCCTAAGAATGTACCTGACTAGTAAGTATCTTAAAACCTATGGATTGCTATGTGTCTGAAAGAAAATCAAGCGTGTGTACAGGGGCATAAACGCAGCAGTGATAGGATTGGAGAGGTTCGGTGAGCAAATGAAGACCCTTTGAAGTCATATTGCATGGTACCCATTCCACGGGTCTCAACTCTCCAGGTTTAAGGGATTCTTCCTTCAGCTAAAACATGCACGTGGAACCCAGAGTATGATCAACCGTGTGATCGGGAGACGTGTTCCAATATGTCTCAGTTCTCGTCCCCTGGTACTCGGGTGCAACATTCCAGACGCTTTACTAACACTCTCCCGACTTGGAGAGTCAGTGCCTTTAACCTCCTGTTTGGCCCAGTTTGCAATTTCTGCGGAAGATGAACAGGAATAGGGAGAACCAATGAGAGACTAGCTGGAGGTGTCTGGACGGGCAAATTTAACTCTCATTTCCCACCAGGAAGAGGAATTAACCAAAGGCTCAGCGTGCCGTGCCGGAACCAGATTAGGGCCTGAAGCAATCCTGCGGTGTTGCGGCCAGCTCACAAGAAAGCGAGTTGAAGAAAGGAGCTCAGGGGCACTGTAATTCACAAACCTGCAGAGTTATAAATGACAGCTATCGTCCAAAAATATACTGAAGTAAGGCTGCCAAGAGGACTTGAAAGCGGGGCAGAATTGCAGGAAACCGATTTCAGGAGGTAGACTGGAATTGCATTTAAAGCATAGGAAAAGAGGCAGAACGTCCACAATGATGCACTTGGCCAAAAAGGGCGTATGCGTTTTTTCCTGAATATATTCAGGAAAAAACGCATACGCCCTTTTTGGCCAACCAAGCAAGCTTGCAAAGGAAATCTGCACTACAATGAAGTCTCACTTCCCCCCGGTCAAAAGGGCCATCTGAAAAAAGTGTAAAATCCAGAAAGGCAGGACAGGCCATGGAGAACTGGGAGCCTTGTTATGCTGATGGGCGGGATGTAAATTGCCAACAGCCACTCGGGAGAGGTGTATGGTGTTTCCTGAAACATCTAAAAAACAAAGCAACAGAGCCTAGGGCACTTCCACTTATGGTCCTATAGCTTAGGGAAATTAAAATCAAAAAGACACAGCCACCCCAAAGTTTGGGACGGCTCTGTTTACAAGAACCTCGTTTACGGTACAAGTTCAATATCGCAGAAAGTGAAAAATGGATAAAGAAGTTGTGGTACTTACGTACAATGCAATATCACTCAGCAATGAAATCTATGTCATCAGGCCCGTAGCAGCATAATGAGTGGATTCAGGTATGATGATTCTAACTGAAATAAGTCACACAGAAAAAGAAACATCATAAGATATCACTAATACACGGGATGTAAACTTGGCTACACAGGAACTGGATTACAAAACAGAACAGGGTCTCAAATTTAGAAAACCAACTTATGCTTGCTTAAGGGGAAAGGTGAGTTGGGGTGCTGCATAAAACCAGAGATTGAAATGAGCACAGATAAAGTTCCTTAAGCCAAATATGGAATAGACAAGAACTACTCCTTGCTCAACGAAATGGACTCAACGCCCCATATTAAACGCCTAAGAATGTACCTGACTAGTAAGTATCTTAAAACCTATGGATTGCTATGTGTCTGAAAGAAAATCAAGCGTGTGTACAGGGGCATAAATGCAGCAGTGATAGGATTGGAGAGGTTCGGTGAGCAAATGAAGACCCTTTGAAGTCATATTGCATGGTACCCATTCCACGGGTCTCAACTCTCCAGGTTTAAGGGATTCTTCCTTCAGCTAAAACATGCACGTGGAACCCAGAGTATGATCAACCGTGTGATCGGGAGACGTGTTCCAATATGTCTCAGTTCTCGTCCCCTGGTACTCGGGTGCAACATTCCAGACGCTTTACTAACACTCTCCCGACTTGGAGAGTCAGTGCCTTTAACCTCCTGTTTGGCCCAGTTTGCAATTTCTGCGGAAGATGAACAGGAATAGGGAGAACCAATGAGAGACTAGCTGGAGGTGTCTGGACGGGCAAATTTAACTCTCATTTCCCACCAGGAAGAGGAATTAACCAAAGGCTCAGCGTGCCGTGCCGGAACCAGATTAGGGCCTGAAGCAATCCTGCGGTGTTGCGGCCAGCTCACAAGAAAGCGAGTTGAAGAAAGGAGCTCAGGGGCACTGTAATTCACAAACCTGCAGAGTTATAAATGACAGCTATCGTCCAAAAATATACTGAAGTAAGGCTGCCAAGAGGACTTGAAAGCGGGGGCAGAATTGCAGGAAACCGATTTCAGGAGGTAGACTGGAATTGCATTTAAAGCATAGGAAAAGAGGCAGAACGTCCACAATGATGCACTTGGCCAAAAAGGGCGTATGCGTTTTTTCCTGAATATATTCAGGAAAAAACGCATACGCCCTTTTTGGCCAACCAAGCAAGCTTGCAAAGGAAATCTGCACTACAATGAAGTCTCACTTCCCCCCGGTCAAAAGGGCCATCTGAAAAAAGTGTAAAATCCAGAAAGGCAGGACAGGCCATGGAGAACTGGGAGCCTTGTTATGCTGATGGGCGGGATGTAAATTGCCAACAGCCACTCGGGAGAGGTCTATGGTGTTTCCTGAAACATCTAAAAAACAAAGCAACAGAGCCTAGGGCACTTCCACTTATGGTCCTATAGCTTAGGGAAATTAAAATCAAAAAGACACAGCCACCCCAAAGTTTGGGACGGCTCTGTTTACAAGAACCTCGTTTACGGTACAAGTTCAATATCGCAGAAAGTGAAAAATGGATAAAGAAGTTGTGGTACTTACGTACAATGCAATATCACTCAGCAATGAAATCTATGTCATCAGGCCCGTAGCAGCATAATGAGTGGATTCAGGTATGATGATTCTAACTGAAATAAGTCACACAGAAAAAGAAACATCATAAGATATCACTAATACACGGGATGTAAACTTGGCTACACAGGAACTGGATTACAAAACAGAACAGGGTCTCAAATTTAGAAAACCAACTTATGCTTGCTTAAGGGGAAAGGTGAGTTGGGGTGCTGCATAAAACCAGAGATTGAAATGAGCACAGATAAAGTTCCTTAAGCCAAATATGGAATAGACAAGAACTACTCCTTGCTCAACGAAATGGACTCAACACCCCATATTAAACGCCTAAGAATGTACCTGACTAGTAAGTATCTTAAAACCTATGGATTGCTATGTGTCTGAAAGAAAATCAAGCGTGTGTACAGGGGCATAAACGCAGCAGTGATAGGATTGGAGAGGTTCGGTGAGCAAATGAAGACCCTTTGAAGTCATATTGCATGGTACCCATTCCACGGGTCTCAACTCTCCAGGTTTAAGGGATTCTGCCTTCAGGTAAAACATGCACGTGGAACCCAGAGTATGATCAACCGTGTGATCGGGAGACGTGTTCCAATATGTCTCAGTTCTCGTCCCCTGGTACTCGGGTGCAACATTCCAGACGCTTTACTAACACTCTCCCGACTTGGAGAGTCAGTGCCTTTAACCTCCTGTTTGGCCCAGTTTGCAATTTCTGCGGAAGATGAACAGGAATAGGGAGAACCAATGAGAGACTAGCTGGAGGTGTCTGGACGGGCAAATTTAACTCTCATTTCCCACCAGGAAGAGGAATTAACCAAAGGCTCAGCGTGCCGTGCCGGAACCAGATTAGGGCCTGAAGCAATCCTGCGGTGTTGCGGCCAGCTCACAAGAAAGCGAGTTGAAGAAAGGAGCTCAGGGGCACTGTAATTCACAAACCTGCAGAGTTATAAATGACAGCTATCGTCCAAAAATATACTGAAGTAAGGCTGCCAAGAGGACTTGAAAGCGGGGCAGAATTGCAGGAAACCGATTTCAGGAGGTAGACTGGAATTGCATTTAAAGCATAGGAAAAGAGGCAGAACGTCCACAATGATGCACTTGGCCAAAAAGGGCGTATGCGTTTTCTCCTGAATATATTCAGGAAAAAACGCATACGCCCTTTTTGGCCAAACAAGCAAGCTTGCAAAGGAAATCTGCACTACAATGAAGTCTCACTTCCCCCCGGTCAAAAGGGCCATCTGAAAAAAGTGTAAAATCCAGAAAGGCAGGACAGGCCATGGAGAACTGGGAGCCTTGTTATGCTGATGGGCAGGATGTAAATTGCCAACAGCCACTCGGGAGAGGTGTATGGTGTTTCCTGAAACATCTAAAAAACAAAGCAACAGAGCCTAGGGCACTTCCACTTATGGTCCTATAGCTTAGGGAAATTAAAATCAAAAAGACACAGCCACCCCAAAGTTTGGGACGGCTCTGTTTACAAGAACCTCGTTTACGGTACAAGTTCAATATCGCAGAAAGTGAAAAATGGATAAAGAAGTTGTGGTACTTACGTACAATGCAATATCACTCAGCAATGAAATCTATGTCATCAGGCCCGTAGCAGCATAATGAGTGGATTCAGGTATGATGATTCTAACTGAAATAAGTCACACAGAAAAAGAAACATCATAAGATATCACTAATACACGGAATGTAAACTTGGCTACACAGGAACTGGATTACAAAACAGAACAGGGTCTCAAATTTAGAAAACCAACTTATGCTTGCTTAAGGGGAAAGGTGAGTTGGGGTGCTGCATAAAACCAGAGATTGAAATGAGCACAGATAAAGTTCCTTAAGCCAAATATGGAATAGACAAGAACTACTCCTTGCTCAACGAAATGGACTCAACACCCCATATTAAACGCCTAAGAATGTACCTGACTAGTAAGTATCTTAAAACCTATGGATTGCTATGTGTCTGAAAGAAAATCAAGCGTGTGTACAGGGGCATAAACGCAGCAGTGATAGGATTGGAGAGGTTCGGTGAGCAAATGAAGACCCTTTGAAGTCATATTGCATGGTACCCATTCCACGGGTCTCAACTCTCCAGGTTTAAGGGATTCTTCCTTCAGCTAAAACATGCACGTGGAACCCAGAGTATGATCAACCGTGTGATCGGGAGACGTGTTCCAATATGTCTCAGTTCTCGTCCCCTGGTACTCGGGTGCAACATTCCAGACGCTTTACTAACACTCTCCCGACTTGGAGAGTCAGTGCCTTTAACCTCCTGTTTGGCCCAGTTTGCAATTTCTGCGGAAGATGAACAGGAATAGGGAGAACCAATGAGAGACTAGCTGGAGGTGTCTGGACGGGCAAATTTAACTCTCATTTCCCACCAGGAAGAGGAATTAACCAAAGGCTCAGCGTGCCGTGCCGGAACCAGATTAGGGCCTGAAGCAATCCTGCGGTGTTGCGGCCAGCTCACAAGAAAGCGAGTTGAAGAAAGGAGCTCAGGGGCACTGTAATTCACAAACCTGCAGAGTTATAAATGACAGCTATCGTCCAAAAATATACTGAAGTAAGGCTGCCAAGAGGACTTGAAAGCGGGGCAGAATTGCAGGAAACCGATTTCAGGAGGTAGACTGGAATTGCATTTAAAGCATAGGAAAAGAGGCAGAACGTCCACAATGATGCACTTGGCCAAAAAGGGCGTATGCGTTTTTTCCTGAATATATTCAGGAAAAAACGCATACGCCCTTTTTGGCCAACCAAGCAAGCTTGCAAAGGAAATCTGCACTACAATGAAGTCTCACTTCCCCCCGGTCAAAAGGGCCATCTGAAAAAAGTGTAAAATCCAGAAAGGCAGGACAGGCCATGGAGAACTGGGAGCCTTGTTATGCTGATGGGCGGGATGTAAATTGCCAAGAGCCACTCGGGAGAGGTGTATGGTGTTTCCTGAAACATCTAAAAAACAAAGCAACAGAGCCTAGGGCACTTCCACTTATGGTCCTATAGCTTAGGGAAATTAAAATCAAAAAGACACAGCC
Source organism: Leucopleurus acutus (assembly GCF_964270905.1). Classification (NCBI taxonomy): domain Eukaryota; kingdom Metazoa; phylum Chordata; class Mammalia; order Artiodactyla; family Delphinidae; genus Leucopleurus; species Leucopleurus acutus. The sequence goes on from NW_028139192.1 coordinate 213,800, forward strand.
ACCCCAAAGTTTGGGACGGCTCTGTTTACAAGAACCTCGTTTACGGTACAAGTTCAATATCGCAGAAAGTGAAAAATGGATAAAGAAGTTGTGGTACTTACGTACAATGCAATATCACTCAGCAATGAAATCTATGTCATCAGGCCCGTAGCAGCATAATGAGTGGATTCAGGTATGATGATTCTAACTGAAATAAGTCACACAGAAAAAGAAACATCATAAGATATCACTAATACACGGGATGTAAACTTGGCTACACAGGAACTGGATTACAAAACAGAACAGGGTCTCAAATTTAGAAAACCAACTTATGCTTGCTTAAGGGGAAAGGTGAGTTGGGGTGCTGCATAAAACCAGAGATTGAAATGAGCACAGATAAAGTTCCTTAAGCCAAATATGGAATAGACAAGAACTACTCCTTGCTCAACGAAATGGACTCAACACCCCATATTAAACGCCTAAGAATGTACCTGACTAGTAAGTATCTTAAAACCTATGGATTGCTATGTGTCTGAAAGAAAATCAAGCGTGTGTACAGGGGCATAAACGCAGCAGTGATAGGATTGGAGAGGTTCGGTGAGCAAATGAAGACCCTTTGAAGTCATATTGCATGGTACCCATTCCACGGGTCTCAACTCTCCAGGTTTAAGGGATTCTTCCTTCAGCTAAAACATGCACGTGGAACCCAGAGTATGATCAACCGTGTGATCGGGAGACGTGTTCCAATATGTCTCAGTTCTCGTCCCCTGGTACTCGGGTGCAACATTCCAGACGCTTTACTAACACTCTCCCGACTTGGAGAGTCAGTGCCTTTAACCTCCTGTTTGGCCCAGTTTGCAATTTCTGCGGAAGATGAACAGGAATAGGGAGAACCAATGAGAGACTAGCTGGAGGTGTCTGGACGGGCAAATTTAACTCTCATTTCCCACCAGGAAGAGGAATTAACCAAAGGCTCAGCGTGCCGTGCCGGAACCAGATTAGGGCCTGAAGCAATCCTGCGGTGTTGCGGCCAGCTCACAAGAAAGCGAGTTGAAGAAAGGAGCTCAGGGGCACTGTAATTCACAAACCTGCAGAGTTATAAATGACAGCTATCGTCCAAAAATATACTGAAGTAAGGCTGCCAAGAGGACTTGAAAGCGGGGCAGAATTGCAGGAAACCGATTTCAGGAGGTAGACTGGAATTGCATTTAAAGCATAGGAAAAGAGGCAGAACGTCCACAATGATGCACTTGGCCAAAAAGGGCGTATGCGTTTTTTCCTGAATATATTCAGGAAAAAACGCATACGCCCTTTTTGGCCAACCAAGCAAGCTTGCAAAGGAAATCTGCACTACAATGAAGTCTCACTTCCCCCCGGTCAAAAGGGCCATCTGAAAAAAGTGTAAAATCCAGAAAGGCAGGACAGGCCATGGAGAACTGGGAGCCTTGTTATGCTGATGGGCGGGATGTAAATTGCCAACAGCCACTCGGGAGAGGTGTATGGTGTTTCCTGAAACATCTAAAAAACAAAGCAACAGAGCCTAGGGCACTTCCACTTATGGTCCTATAGCTTAGGGAAATTAAAATCAAAAAGACACAGCCACCCCAAAGTTTGGGACGGCTCTGTTTACAAGAACCTCGTTTACGGTACAAGTTCAATATCGCAGAAAGTGAAAAATGGATAAAGAAGTTGTGGTACTTACGTACAATGCAATATCACTCAGCAATGAAATCTATGTCATCAGGCCCGTAGCAGCATAATGAGTGGATTCAGGTATGATGATTCTAACTGAAATAAGTCCCACAGAAAAAGAAACATCATAAGATATCACTAATACACGGGATGTAAACTTGGCTACACAGGAACTGGATTACAAAACAGAACAGGGTCTCAAATTTAGAAAACCAACTTATGCTTGCTTAAGGGGAAAGGTGAGTTGGGGTGCTGCATAAAACCAGAGATTGAAATGAGCACAGATAAAGTTCCTTAAGCCAAATATGGAATAGACAAGAACTACTCCTTGCTCAACGAAATGGACTCAACACCCCATATTAAACGCCTAAGAATGTACCTGACTAGTAAGTATCTTACAACCTATGGATTGCTATGTGTCTGAAAGAAAATCAAGCGTGTGTACAGGGGCATAAACGCAGCAGTGATAGGATTGGAGAGGTTCGGTGAGCAAATGAAGACCCTTTGAAGTCATATTGCATGGTACCCATTCCACGGGTCTCAACTCTCCAGGTTTAAGGGATTCTTCCTTCAGCTAAAACATGCACGTGGAACCCAGAGTATGATCAACCGTGTGATCGGGAGACGTGTTCCAATATGTCTCAGTTCTCGTCCCCTGGTACTCGGGTGCAACATTCCAGACGCTTTACTAACACTCTCCCGACTTGGAGAGTCAGTGCCTTTAACCTCCTGTTTGGCCCAGTTTGCAATTTCTGCGGAAGATGAACAGGAATAGGGAGAACCAATGAGAGACTAGCTGGAGGTGTCTGGACGGGCAAATTTAACTCTCATTTCCCACCAGGAAGAGGAATTAACCAAAGGCTCAGCGTGCCGTGCCGGAACCAGATTAGGGCCTGAAGCAATCCTGCGGTGTTGCGGCCAGCTCACAAGAAAGCGAGTTGAAGAAAGGAGCTCAGGGGCACTGTAATTCACAAACCTGCAGAGTTATAAATGACAGCTATCGTCCAAAAATATACTGAAGTAAGGCTGCCAAGAGGACTTGAAAGCGGGGCAGAATTGCAGGAAACCGATTTCAGGAGGTAGACTGGAATTGCATTTAAAGCATAGGAAAAGAGGCAGAACGTCCACAATGATGCACTTGGCCAAAAAGGGCGTATGCGTTTTTTCCTGAATATATTCAGGAAAAAACGCATACGCCCTTTTTGGCCAACCAAGCAAGCTTGCAAAGGAAATCTGCACTACAATGAAGTCTCACTTCCCCCCGGTCAAAAGGGCCATCTGAAAAAAGTGTAAAATCCAGAAAGGCAGGACAGGCCATGGAGAACTGGGAGCCTTGTTATGCTGATGGGCGGGATGTAAATTGCCAACAGCCACTCCGGAGAGGTGTATGGTGTTTCCTGAAACATCTAAAAAACAAAGCAACAGAGCCTAGGGCACTTCCACTTATGGTCCTATAGCTTAGGGAAATTAAAATCAAAAAGACACAGCCACCCCAAAGTTTGGGACGGCTCTGTTTACAAGAACCTCGTTTACGGTACAAGTTCAATATTGCAGAAAGTGAAAAATGGATAAAGAAGTTGTGGTACTTACGTACAATGCAATATCACTCAGCAATGAAATCTATGTCATCAGGCCCGTAGCAGCATAATGAGTGGATTCAGGTATGATGATTCTAACTGAAATAAGTCACACAGAAAAAGAAACATCATAAGATATCACTAATACACGGGATGTAAACTTGGCTACACAGGAACTGGATTACAAAACAGAACAGGGTCTCAAATTTAGAAAACCAACTTATGCTTGCTTAAGGGGAAAGGTGAGTTGGGGTGCTGCATAAAACCAGAGATTGAAATGAGCACAGATAAAGTTCCTTAAGCCAAATATGGAATAGACAAGAACTACTCCTTGCTCAACGAAATGGACTCAACACCCCATATTAAACGCCTAAGAATGTACCTGACTAGTAAGTATCTTAAAACCTATGGATTGCTATGTGTCTGAAAGAAAATCAAGCGTGTGTACAGGGGCATAAACGCAGCAGTGATAGGATTGGAGAGGTTCGGTGAGCAAATGAAGACCCTTTGAAGTCATATTGCATGGTACCCATTCCACGGGTCTCAACTCTCCAGGTTTAAGGGATTCTTCCTTCAGCTAAAACATGCACGTGGAACCCAGAGTATGATCAACCGTGTGATCGGGAGACGTGTTCCAATATGTCTCAGTTCTCGTCCCCTGGTACTCGGGTGCAACATTCCAGACGCTTTACTAACACTCTCCCGACTTGGAGAGTCAGTGCCTTTAACCTCCTGTTTGGCCCAGTTTGCAATTTCTGCGGAAGATGAACAGGAATAGGGAGAACCAATGAGAGACTAGCTGGAGGTGTCTGGACGGGCAAATTTAACTCTCATTTCCCACCAGGAAGAGGAATTAACCAAAGGCTCAGCGTGCCGTGCCGGAACCAGATTAGGGCCTGAAGCAATCCTGCGGTGTTGCGGCCAGCTCACAAGAAAGCGAGTTGAAGAAAGGAGCTCAGGGGCACTGTAATTCACAAACCTGCAGAGTTATAAATGACAGCTATCGTCCAAAAATATACTGAAGTAAGGCTGCCAAGAGGACTTGAAAGCGGGGCAGAATTGCAGGAAACCGATTTCAGGAGGTAGACTGGAATTGCATTTAAAGCATAGGAAAAGAGGCAGAACGTCCACAATGATGCACTTGGCCAAAAAGGGCGTATGCGTTTTTTCCTGAATATATTCAGGAAAAAACGCATACGCCCTTTTTGGCCAACCAAGCAAGCTTGCAAAGGAAATCTGCACTACAATGAAGTCTCACTTCCCCCCGGTCAAAAGGGCCATCTGAAAAAAGTGTAAAATCCAGAAAGGCAGGACAGGCCATGGAGAACTGGGAGCCTTATTATGCTGATGGGCGGGATGTAAATTGCCAACAGCCACTCGGGAGAGGTGTATGGTGTTTCCTGAAACATCTAAAAAACAAAGCAACAGAGCCTAGGGCACTTCCACTTATGGTCCTATAGCTTAGGGAAATTAAAATCAAAAAGACACAGCCACCCCAAAGTTTGGGACGGCTCTGTTTACAAGAACCTCGTTTACGGTACAAGTTCAATATCGCAGAAAGTGAAAAATGGATAAAGAAGTTGTGGTACTTACGTACAATGCAATATCACTCAGCAATGAAATCTATGTCATCAGGCCCGTAGCAGCATAATGAGTGGATTCAGGTATGATGATTCTAACTGAAATAAGTCACACAGAAAAAGAAACATCATAAGATATCACTAATACACGGGATGTAAACTTGGCTACACAGGAACTGGATTACAAAACAGAACAGGGTCTCAAATTTAGAAAACCAACTTATGCTTGCTTAAGGGGAAAGGTGAGTTGGGGTGCTGCATAAAACCAGAGATTGAAATGAGCACAGATAAAGTTCCTTAAGCCAAATATGGAATAGACAAGAACTACTCCTTGCTCAACGAAATGGACTCAACACCCCATATTAAACGCCTAAGAATGTACCTGACTAGTAAGTATCTTAAAACCTATGGATTGCTATGTGTCTGAAAGAAAATCAAGCGTGTGTACAGGGGCATAAACGCAGCAGTGATAGGATTGGAGAGGTTCGGTGAGCAAATGAAGACCCTTTGAAGTCATATTGCATGGTACCCATTCCACGGGTCTCAACTCTCCAGGTTTAAGGGATTCTTCCTTCAGCTAAAACATGCACGTGGAACCCAGAGTATGATCAACCGTGTGATCGGGAGACGTGTTCCAATATGTCTCAGTTCTCATCCCCTGGTACTCGGGTGCAACATTCCAGACGCTTTACTAACACTCTCCCGACTTGGAGAGTCAGTGCCGTTAACCTCCTGTTTGGCCCAGTTTGCAATTTCTGCGGAAGATGAACAGGAATAGGGAGAACCAATGAGAGACTAGCTGGAGGTGTCTGGACGGGCAAATTTAACTCTCATTTCCCACCAGGAAGAGGAATTAACCAAAGGCTCAGCGTGCCGTGCCGGAACCAGATTAGGGCCTGAAGCAATCCTGCGGTGTTGCGGCCAGCTCACAAGAAAGCGAGTTGAAGAAAGGAGCTCAGGGGCACTGTAATTCACAAACCTGCAGAGTTATAAATGACAGCTATCGTCCAAAAATATACTGAAGTAAGGCTGCCAAGAGGACTTGAAAGCGGGGCAGAATTGCAGGAAACCGATTTCAGGAGGTAGACTGGAATTGCATTTAAAGCATAGGAAAAGAGGCAGAACGTCCACAATGATGCACTTGGCCAAAAAGGGCGTATGCGTTTTTTCCTGAATATATTCAGGAAAAAACGCATACGCCCTTTTTGGCCAACCAAGCAAGCTTGCAAAGGAAATCTGCACTACAATGAAGTCTCACTTCCCCCGGTCAAAAGGGCCATCTGAAAAAAGTGTAAAATCCAGAAAGGCAGGACAGGCCATGGAGAACTGGGAGCCTTGTTATGCTGATGGGCGGGATGTAAATTGCCAAGAGCCACTCCGGAGAGGTGTATGGTGTTTCCTGAAACATCTAAAAAACAAAGCAACAGAGCCTAGGGCACTTCCACTTATGGTCCTATAGCTTAGGGAAATTAAAATCAAAAAGACACAGCCACCCCAAAGTTTGGGACGGCTCTGTTTACAAGAACCTCGTTTACGGTACAAGTTCAATATCGCAGAAAGTGAAAAATGGATAAAGAAGTTGTGGTACTTACGTACAATGCAATATCACTCAGCAATGAAATCTATGTCATCAGGCCCGTAGCAGCATAATGAGTGGATTCAGGTATGATGATTCTAACTGAAATAAGTCACACAGAAAAAGAAACATCATAAGATATCACTAATACACGGGATGTAAACTTGGCTACACAGGAACTGGATTACAAAACAGAACAGGGTCTCAAATTTAGAAAACCAACTTATGCTTGCTTAAGGGGAAAGGTGAGTTGGGGTGCTGCATCAAACCAGAGATTGAAATGAGCACAGATAAAGTTCCTTAAGCCAAATATGGAATAGACAAGAACTACTCCTTGCTCAACGAAATGGACTCAACACCCCATATTAAACGCCTAAGAATGTACCTGACTAGTAAGTATCTTAAAACCTATGAATTGTTATGTCTCTGAAAGAAAATCAAGCGTGTGTACAGGGGCATAAACGCAGCAGTGATAGGATTGGAGAGGTTCGGTGAGCAAATGAAGACCCTTTGAAGTCATATTGCATGGTACCCATTCCACGGGTCTCAACTCTCCAGGTTTAAGGGATTCTGCCTTCAGGTAAAACATGCACGTGGAACCCAGAGTATGATCACCCGTGTGATCGGGAGACATGTTCCAATATGTCTCAGTTCTCGTCCCCTGGTACTCGGGTGCAACATTCCAGACGCTTTACTAACACTCTCCCGACTTGGAGAGTCAGTGCCTTTAACCTCCTGTTTGGCCCAGTTTGCAATTTCTGCGGAAAATGAACAGGAATAGGGAGAACCAATGAGAGACTAGCTGGAGGTGTCTGGACGGGCAAATTTAACTCTTATTTCCCACCAGGAAGAGGAATTAACCAAAGGCTCAGCGTGCCGTGCTGGAACCAGATTAGGGCCTGAAGCAATCCTGCGGTGTTGCGGCCAGCTCACAAGAAAGCGAGTTGAAGAAAGGAGCTCAGGGGCACTGTAATTCACAAACCTGCAGAGTTATAAATGATAACTATCGTCCAAAAATATACTGAAGTAAGGCTGCCAAGAGGACTTGAAAGCGGGGCAGAATTGCAGGAAACCGATTTCAGGAGGTAGACTGGAATTGCATTTAAAGCATAGGAAAAGAGGCAGAACGTCCACAATGATGCACTTGGCCAAAAAGGGCGTATGCGTTTTTTCCTGAATATATTCAGGAAAAAACGCATACGCCCTTTTTGGCCAACCAAGCAAGCTTGCAAAGGAAATCTGCACTACAATGAAGTCTCACTTCCCCCCGGTCAAAAGGGCCATCTGAAAAAAGTGTAAAATCCAGAAAGGCAGGACAGGCCATGGAGAACTGGGAGCCTTGTTATGCTGATGGGCGGGATGTAAATTGCCAAGAGCCACTCCGGAGAGGTGTATGGTGTTTCCTGAAACATCTAAAAAACAAAGCAACAGAGCCTAGGGCACTTCCACTTATGGTCCTATAGCTTAGGGAAATTAAAATCAAAAAGACACAGCCACCCCATAGTTTGGGACGGCTCTGTTTACAAGAACCTCGTTTACGGTACAAGTTCAATATCGCAGAAAGTGAAAAATGGATAAAGAAGTTGTGGTACTTACGTACAATGCAATATCACTCAGCAATGAAATCTATGTCATCAGGCCCGTAGCAGCATAATGAGTGGATTCAGGTATGATGATTCTAACTGAAATAAGTCACACAGAAAAAGAAACATCATAAGATATCACTAATACACGGGATGTAAACTTGGCTACACAGGAACTGGATTACAAAACAGAACAGGGTCTCAAATTTAGAAAACCAACTTATGCTTGCTTAAGGGGAAAGGTGAGTTGGGGTGCTGCATAAAACCAGAGATTGAAATGAGCACAGATAAAGTTCCTTAAGCCAAATATGGAATAGACAAGAACTACTCCTTGCTCAACGAAATGGACTCAACACCCCATATTAAACGCCTAAGAATGTACCTGACTAGTAAGTATCTTACAACCTATGGATTGCTATGTGTCTGAAAGAAAATCAAGCGTGTGTACAGGGGCATAAACGCAGCAGTGATAGGATTGGAGAGGTTCGGTGAGCAAATGAAGACCCTTTGAAGTCATATTGCATGGTACCCATTCCACGGGTCTCAACTCTCCAGGTTTAAGGGATTCTTCCTTCAGCTAAAACATGCACGTGGAACCCAGAGTATGATCAACCGTGTGATCGGGAGACGTGTTCCAATATGTCTCAGTTCTCGTCCCCTGGTACTCGGGTGCAACATTCCAGACGCTTTACTAACACTCTCCCGACTTGGAGAGTCAGTGCCTTTAACCTCCTGTTTGGCCCAGTTTGCAATTTCTGCGGAAGATGAACAGGAATAGGGAGAACCAATGAGAGACTAGCTGGAGGTGTCTGGACGGGCAAATTTAACTCTCATTTCCCACCAGGAAGAGGAATTAACCAAAGGCTCAGCGTGCCGTGCCGGAACCAGATTAGGGCCTGAAGCAATCCTGCGGTGTTGCGGCCAGCTCACAAGAAAGCGAGTTGAAGAAAGGAGCTCAGGGGCACTGTAATTCACAAACCTGCAGAGTTATAAATGACAGCTATCGTCCAAAAATATACTGAAGTAAGGCTGCCAAGAGGACTTGAAAGCAGGGCAGAATTGCAGGAAACCGATTTCAGGAGGTAGACTGGAATTGCATTTAAAGCATAGGAAAAGAGGCAGAACGTCCACAATGATGCACTTGGCCAAAAAGGGCGTATGCGTTTTCTCCTGAATATATTCAGGAAAAAACGCATACGCCCTTTTTGGCCAACCAAGCAAGCTTGCAAAGGAAATCTGCACTACAATGAAGTCTCACTTCCCCCCAGTCAAAAGGGCCATCTGAAAAAAGTGTAAAATCCAGAAAGGCAGGACAGGCCATGGAGAACTGGGAGCCTTGTTATGCTGATGGGCGGGATGTAAATTGCCAAGAGCCACTCCGGAGAGGTGTATGGTGTTTCCTGAAACATCTAAAAAACAAAGCAACAGAGCCTAGGGCACTTCCACTTATGGTCCTATAGCTTAGGGAAATTAAAATCAAAAAGACACAGCCACCCCAAAGTTTGGGACGGCTCTGTTTACAAGAACCTCGTTTACGGTACAAGTTCAATATCGCAGAAAGTGAAAAATGGATAAAGAAGTTGTGGTACTTACGTACAATGCAATATCACTCAGCAATGAAATCTATGTCATCAGGCCCGTAGCAGCATAATGAGTGGATTCAGGTATGATGATTCTAACTGAAATAAGTCACACAGAAAAAGAAACATCATAAGATATCACTAATACACGGAATGTAAACTTGGCTACACAGGAACTGGATTACAAAACAGAACAGGGTCTCAAATTTAGAAAACCAACTTATGCTTGCTTAAGGGGAAAGGTGAGTTGGGGTGCTGCATAAAACCAGAGATTGAAATGAGCACAGATAAAGTTCCTTAAGCCAAATATGGAATAGACAAGAACTACTCCTTGCTCAACGAAATGGACTCAACACCCCATATTAAACGCCTAAGAATGTACCTGACTAGTAAGTATCTTAAAACCTATGAATTGCTATGTGTCTGAAAGAAAATCAAGCGTGTGTACAGGGGCATAAACGCAGCAGTGATAGGATTGGAGAGGTTCGGTGAGCAAATGAAGACCCTTTGAAGTCATATTGCATGGTACCCATTCCACGGGTCTCAACTCTCCAGGTTTAAGGGATTCTTCCTTCAGCTAAAACATGCACGTGGAACCCAGAGTATGATCAACCGTGTGATCGGGAGACGTGTTCCAATATGTCTCAGTTCTCGTCCCCTGGTACTCGGGTGCAACATTCCAGACGCTTTACTAACACTCTCCCGACTTGGAGAGTCAGTGCCTTTAACCTCCTGTTTGGCCCAGTTTGCAATTTCTGCGGAAGATGAACAGGAATAGGGAGAACCAATGAGAGACTAGCTGGAGGTGTCTGGACGGGCAAATTTAACTCTCATTTCCCACCAGGAAGAGGAATTAACCAAAGGCTTAGGGTGCCGTGCCGGAACCAGATTAGGGCCTGAAGCAATCCTGCGGTGTTGCGGCCAGCTCACAAGAAAGCGAGTTGAAGAAAGGAGCTCAGGGGCACTGTAATTCACAAACCTGCAGAGTTATAAATGACAGCTATCGTCCGAAAATATACTGAAGTAAGGCTGCCAAGAGGACTTGAAAGCGGGGCAGAATTGCAGGAAACCGATTTCAGGAGGTAGACTGGAATTGCATTTAAAGCATAGGAAAAGAGGCAGAACGTCCACAATGATGCACTTGGCCAAAAAGGGCGTATGCGTTTTTTCCTGAATATATTCAGGAAAAAACGCATACGCCCTTTTTGGCCAACCAAGCAAGCTTGCAAAGGAAATCTGCACTACAATGAAGTCTCACTTCCCCCCGGTCAAAAGGGCCATCTGAAAAAAGTGTAAAATCCAGAAAGGCAGGACAGGCCATGGAGAACTGGGAGCCTTGTTATGCTGATGGGCGGGATGTAAATTGCCAAGAGCCACTCCGGAGAGGTGTATGGTGTTTCCTGAAACATCTAAAAAACAAAGCAACAGAGCCTAGGGCACTTCCACTTATGGTCCTATAGCTTAGGGAAATTAAAATCAAAAAGACACAGCCACCCCAAAGTTTGGGACGGCTCTGTTTACAAGAACCTCGTTTACGGTACAAGTTCAATATCGCAGAAAGTGAAAAATGGATAAAGAAGTTGTGGTACTTACGTACAATGCAATATCACTCAGCAATGAAATCTATGTCATCAGGCCCGTAGCAGCATAATGAGTGGATTCAGGTATGATGATTCTAACTGAAATAAGTCACACAGAAAAAGAAACATCATAAGATATCACTAATACATGGGATGTAAACTTGGCTACACAGGAACTGGATTACAAAACAGAACAGGGTCTCAAATTTAGAAAACCAACTTATGCTTGCTTAAGGGGAAAGGTGAGTTGGGGTGCTGCATCAAACCAGAGATTGAAATGAGCACAGATAAAGTTCCTTAAGCCAAATATAGAATAGACAAGAACTACTCCTTGCTCAACGAAATGGACTCAACACCCCATATTAAACGCCTAAGAATGTACCTGACTAGTAAGTATCTTAAAACCTATGGATTGCTATGTCTCTGAAAGAAAATCAAGCGTGTGTACAGGGGCACAAACGCAGCAGTGATAGGATTGGAGAGGTTCGGTGAGCAAATGAAGACCCTTTGAAGTCATATTGCATGGTACCCATTCCACGGGTCTCAACTCTCCAGGTTTAAGGGATTCTTCCTTCAGCTAAAACATGCACGTGGAACCCAGAGTATGATCAACCGTGTGATCGGGAGACGTGTTCCAATATGTCTCAGTTCTCGTCCCCTGGTACTCGGGTGCAACATTCCAGACGCTTTACTAACACTCTCCCGACTTGGAGAGTCAGTGCCTTTAACCTCCTGTTTGGCCCAGTTTGCAATTTCTGCGGAAGATGAACAGGAATAGGGAGAACCAATGAGAGACTAGGTGGAGGTGTCTGGACGGGCAAATTTAACTCTCATTTCCCACCAGGAAGAGGAATTAACCAAAGGCTCAGCGTGCCGTGCCGGAACCAGATTAGGGCCTGAAGCAATCCTGCGGTGTTGCGGCCAGCTCACAAGAAAGCGAGTTGAAGAAAGGAGCTCAGGGGCACTGTAATTCACAAACCTGCAGAGTTATAAATGACAGCTATCGTCCAAAAATATACTGAAGTAAGGCTGCCAAGAGGACTTGAAAGCGGGGCAGAATTGCAGGAAACCGATTTCAGGAGGTAGACTGGAATTGCATTTAAAGCATAGGAAAAGAGGCAGAACGTCCACAATGATGCACTTGGCCAAAAAGGGCGTATGCGTTTTTTCCTGAATATATTCAGGAAAAAACGCATACGCCCTTTCTGGCCAACCAAGCAAGCTTGCAAAGGAAATCTGCACTACAATGAAGTCTCACTTCCCCCCGGTCAAAAGGGCCATCTGAAAAAAGTGTAAAATCCAGAAAGGCAGGACAGGCCATGGAGAACTGGGAGCCTTGTTATGCTGATGGGCGGGATGTAAATTGCCAACAGCCACTCGGGAGAGGTGTATGGTGTTTCCTGAAACATCTAAAAAACAAAGCAACAGAGCCTAGGGCACTTCCACTTATGGTCCTATAGCTTAGGGAAATTAAAATCAAAAAGACACAGCCACCCCAAAGTTTGGGACGGCTCTGTTTACAAGAACCTCGTTTACGGTACAAGTTCAATATCGCAGAAAGTGAAAAATGGATAAAGAAGTTGTGGTACTTACGTACAATGCAATATCACTCAGCAATGAAATCTATGTCATCAGGCCCATAGCAGCATAATGAGTGGATTCAGGTATGATGATTCTAACTGAAATAAGTCACACAGAAAAAGAAACATTATAAGATATCACTAATACACGGAATGTAAACTTGGCTACACAGGAACTGGATTACAAAACAGAACAGGGTCTCAAATTTAGAAAACCAACTTATGCTTGCTTAAGGGGAAAGGTGAGTTGGGGTGCTGCATAAAACCAGAGATTTAAATGAACACAGATAAAGTTCCTTAAGCCAAATATGGAATAGACAAGAACTACTCCTTGCTCAACGAAATGGACTCAACACCCCATATTAAACGCCTAAGAATGTACCTGACTAGTAAGTATCTTAAAACCTATGAATTGCTATGTCTCTGAAAGAAAATCAAGCGTGTGTACAGGGGCATAAACGCAGCAGTGATAGGATTGGAGAGGTTCGGTGAGCAAATGAAGACCCTTTGAAGTCATATTGCATGGTACCCATTCCACGGGTCTCAACTCTCCAGGTTTAAGGGATTCTGCCTTCAGGTAAAACATGCACGTGGAACCCAGAGTATGATCACCCGTGTGATCAGGAGACATGTTCCAATATGTCTCAGTTCTCGTCCCCTGGTACTCGGGTGCAACATTCCAGACGCTTTACTAACACTCTCCCGACGTGGAGAGTCAGTGCCTTTAACCTCCTGTTTGGCCCAGTTTGCAATTTCTGCGGAAGATGAACAGGAATAGGGAGAACCAATGAGAGACTAGCTGGAGGTGTCTGGACGGGCAAATTTAACTCTCATTTCCCACCAGGAAGAGGAATTAACCAAAGGCTCAGCGTGCCGTGCGGGAACCAGATTAGGGCCTGAAGCAATCCTGCGGTGTTGCGGCCAGCTCACAAGAAAGCGAGTTGAAGAAAGGAGCTCAGGGGCACTGTAATTCACAAACCTGCAGAGTTATAAATGACAGCTATCGTCCAAAAATATACTGAAGTAAGGCTGCCAAGAGGACTTGAAAGCGGGGCAGAATTGCAGGAAACCGATTTCAGGAGGTAGACTGGAATTGCATTTAAAGCATAGGAAAAGAGGCAGAACGTCCACAATGATGCACTTGGCCAAAAAGGGCGTATGCGTTTTTTCCTGAATATATTCCTGAATATATTCCTGAATATATTCCTGAATGTATTCAGGAAAAAACGCATACGCCCTTTTTGGCCAACCAAGCAAGCTTGCAAAGGAAATCTGCACTACAATGAAGTCTCACTTCCCCCCGGTCAAAAGGGCCATCTGAAAAAAGTGTAAAATCCAGAAAGGGAGGACAGGCCATGGAGAACTGGGAGCCTTGTTATGCTGATGGGCGGGATGTAAATTGCCAACAGCCACTCGGGAGAGGTGTATGGTGTTTCCTGAAACATCTAAAAAACAAAGCAACAGAGCCTAGGGCACTTCCACTTATGGTCCTATAGCTTAGGGAAATTAAAATCAAAAAGACACAGCCACCCCAAAGTTTGGGACGGCTCTGTTTACAAGAACCTCGTTTACGGAACAAGTTCAATATCGCAGAAAGTGAATAATGGATAAAGAAGTTGTGGTACTTACGTACAATGCAATATCACTCAGCAATGAAATCTATGTCATCAGGCCCGTAGCAGCATAATGAGTGGATTCAGGTATGATGATTCTAACTGAAATAAGTCACACAGAAAAAGAAACATCATAAGATATCACTAATACACGGAATGTAAACTTGGCTACACAGGAACTGGATTACAAAACAGAACAGGGTCTCAAATTTAGAAAACCAACTTATGCTTGCTTAAGGGGAAAGGTGAGTTGGGGTGCTGCATCAAACCAGAGATTGAAATGAGCACAGATAAAGCTCCTTAAGCCAAATATGGAATAGACAAGAACTACTCTTTGCTCAACGAAATGGACTCAACACCCCATATTAAACGCCTAAGAATGTACCTGACTAGTAAGTATCTTAAAACCTATGGATTGCTATGTCTCTGAAAGAAAATCAAGCGTGTGTACAGGGGCATAAACGCAGCAGTGATAGGATTGGAGAGGTTCGGTGAGCAAATGAAGACCCTTTGAAGTCATATTGCATGGTACCCATTCCACGGGTCTCAACTCTCCAGGTTTAAGGGATTCTGCCTTCAGGTAAAACATGCACGTGGAACCCAGAGTATGATCAACCGTGTGATCGGGAGACATGTTCCAATATGTCTCAGTTCTCGTCCCCTGGTACTCGGGTGCAACATTCCAGACGCTTTACTAACACTCTCCCGACTTGGAGAGTCAGTGCCTTTAACCTCCTGTTTGGCCCAGTTTGCAATTTCTGCGGAAGATGAACAGGAATAGGGAGAACCAATGAGAGACTAGCTGGAGGTGACTGGACGGGCAAATTTAACTCTCATTTCCCACCAGGAAGAGGAATTAACCAAAGGCTCAGCGTGCCGTGCCGGAACCAGATTAGGGCCTGAAGCAATCCTGCGGTGTTGCGGCCAGCTCACAAGAAAGCGAGTTGAAGAAAGGAGCTCAGGGGCACTGTAATTCACAAACCTGCAGAGTTATAAATGACAGCTATCTTCCAAAAATATATTGAAGTAAGGCTGCCAAGAGGAGTTGAAAGCGGGGCAGAATTGCAGGAAACCGATTTCTGGAGGTGCACTGGAATTGCATGTAAAGCATAGGAAAAGAGGCAGAACGTCCACAATGATGCACTTGGCCAAAAAGGGCGTATGCGTTTTTTCCTGAATATATTCAGGAAAAAACGCATACGCCCTTTTTGGCCAACCAAGCAAGCTTGCAAAGGAAATCTGCACTACAATGAAGTCTCACTGCCCCCCGGTCAAAAGGGCCATCTGAAAAAAGTGTAAAATCCAGAAAGGCAGGACAGGCCATGGAGAACTGGGAGCCTTGTTATGCTGATGGGCGGGATGTAAATTGTCAGCAGCCACTCTGGAGAAGTGTATGGTGTTTCCTGAAACATCCAAAAAACAAAGCAACAGAGCCTAGGGCACTTCCACTTATGGTCCTATAGCTTAGGGAAATTAAAATCAAAAAGACACAGCCACCCCAAAGTTTGGGACGGCTCTGTTTACAAGAACCTCGTTTACCGAACAAGTTCAATATCACAGAAAGCGAAAAATGGATAAAGAAGTTGTGGTACTTATGTACAATGCAATATCACTCAGCAATGAAATCTATGTCATCAGGCCCGTAGCAGCATAATGAGTGGATTCAGGTACGATGATTCTAAGTGAAATTAGTCACACAGAAAAAGAAACATCATAAGATATCACTAATACACGGAATGTAAACTTGGCTACACAAGAACTGAATTACAAAACAGAACAGGGTGTCAAATGTAGAAAACCAACTTATGCTTGCTTAAGGGGACGGGTGAGTTGGGGTGCTGCATAAAACCAGAGACTGAAATTAGCAGAGATACCATTCCATAAGCCAAATATGTAATAGACAAGAGCTACTCCTTGCTCAACGAAGTGGACTCAACACCCCATATTAAAAGCCTAAGAATATACCTGACTAGTAAGAATCTACCTGACTAGTAAGAATCTTAAAACCTATGGATTTATATGTCTCCGAAAGAGAATCAGGCGTTTGTACAGTGGCATAAACGCAGCAGTGATAGGATTGCTGAGGTTCGGAGAGCAAATGCAGACCCTTTGAAGTCATATTGCATGGTACCCATTCCATGGGTCTCAACTCTCCCTGTTTAAGGGATTCTTCCTTCAGCTAAAACATGCATGTGGAACCCAGAGTATGATCCACCGTGTGATCGGAAAACGTGTTCAAATGTGTCTCAATTTTCGTTTCCTGGTACTCGGGTGCAACATTCCAGACGCTTTACTAACACTCTCCCCACTTGGAGAGTCAGTGCCTTTAACCTCCTGTTTGGCCCAGTTTGCAATTTCTGTGGAAAATGAACAGGAATAGGGACAACCAATGAGAGACTAGGTGGAGGTTTCCAGACGGGCAAATTAAACTCTCATTTCCAACCAGGAAGAGGAATTAACCAAAGGCTCAGCGTGCCATGCCGGAACCACACTAGGACCAGAAGCAATCCTGCGGTGTTGCGGCCAGCTCACAAGAAAGCGAGTTGAAGAAAGGAGCTCAGGGGCACTGTAATTCACAAACCTGCAGAGTTATAAAGGACAGCTATCTTCCAAAAATATATTGAAGTAAGGCTGCCAAGAGGAGTTGAAAGGGGGGCAGAATTGCAGGAAACCGATTTCAGGAGGTAGACTGGAATTGCATGTAAAGCATAGGAAAAGAGGCAGAACGTCCACAATGATGCACTTGGCCAAAAAGGGCGTATGCGTTTTTTCCTGAATATATTCAGGAAAAAACGCATACGCCCTTTTTGGCCAACCAAGCAAGCTTGCAAAGGAAATCTGCACTACAATGAAGTCTCACTGGCCCCCGGTCAAAAGGGCCATCTGAAAAAAGTGTAAAATCCAGAAAGGCAGGACAGGCCATGGAGAACTGGGAGCCTAGTTATGCTGATGGGCGGGATGTAAATTGCCAGCAGCCACTCTGGAGAAGTGTATGGTGTTTCCTGAAACATCCAAAAAACAAAGCAACAGAGCCTAGGGCACTTCCACTTATTGTCCTATAGCTTAGGGAAATTAAAATCAAAAAGACACAGCCACCCCAAAGTTTGGGACGGCTCTGTTTACAAGAACCTCGTTTACGGTAGAAGTTCAATATCACAGAAAGCGAAAAATGGATAAAGAAATTGTGGTACTTACGTACAATGCAATATCACTCAGCAATGAAATCTATGTCAACAGGCCCGTAGCAGCATAATGAGTGGATTCAGGTACGATGATTCTAAGTGAAATTAGTCACACAGAAAAAGAAACATCATAAGATATCACTAATACACGGAATGTAAACTTGGCTACACAAGAACTGAATTACAAAACAGAACAGGGTGTCAAATGTAGAAAACCAACTTATGCTTGCTTAAGGGGACGGGTGAGTTGGGGTGCTGCATAAAACCAGAGATTGAAATTAGCACAGATACCGTTCCATAAGCCAAATATGTAATAGACAAGAGCTACTCCTTGCTCAATGAAGTGGACTCAACACTCCATATTAAACGCCTAAGGATCTACCTGACTAGTAAGAATCTTAAAACCTATGGATTTATATGTCTCCGAAAGAGAATCAAGCGTGTGTACAGCGGCATAAACGCAGCAGTGATAGGATTGCTGAGGTTCGGTGAGCAAATGCAGACCCTTTGAAGTCATATTGCATGGTACCCATTCCATGGGTCTCAACTCTCCAGGTTTAATGGATTCTTCCTTCAGCTAAAACATGCATGTGGAACCCAGAGTATGATCCACCGTGTGATCGGGAAACGTGTTCAAATGTGTCTCAGTTTTCGTCCCCTGGTACTCGGGTGCAACATTCCAGACGCTTTACTAACACTCTCCCCACTTGGAGAGTCAGTGCCTTTAACCTCCTGTTTGGCCCAGTTTGCAATTTCTGTGGAAAATGAACAGGAATAGGGACAACCAATGAGAGACTAGGTGGAGGTGTCCGGACGGGCAAATTTAACTCTCATTTCCCACCAGGAAGAGGAATTAACCAAAGGCTCAGCATGCCGTGCCGGAACCAAACTAGGGCCTGAAGCAATCCTGCGGTGTTGCGGCCAGCTCACAAGAAAGCGAGTTGAAGAAAGGAGCTAAGGGGCACTGTAATTCACAAACATGCAGAGTTATAAAGGACAGCTATCTTCCAAAAATATATTGAAGTAAGGCTGCCAAGAGGAGTTGAAAGCGGGGCAGAATTGCAGGAAACCATTTTCAGGAGGTAGACTGGAATTGCATGTAAAGCATAGGAAAAGAGGCAGAACGTCCACAATGATACACTTGGCCAAAAAGGGCGTATGCGTTTTTTCCTGAATATATTCAGGGAAAAACGCATACGCCCTTTTTGGCCAACCAAGCAAGCTTGCAAAGGAAATCTGCACTACAATGAAGTCTCACTGCCCCCCGGTCAAAAGGGCCATCTGAAAAAAGTGTAAAATCCAGAAAGGCAGGACAGGCCATGGAGAACTGGGAGCCTAGTTATGCTGATGGGCGGGATGTAAATTGCCAGCAGCCACTCTGGAGAAGTGTATGGTGTTTCCTGAAACATCCAAAAAACAAAGCAACAGAGCCTAGGGCACTTCCACTTATGGTCCTATAGCTTAGGGAAATTAAAATCAAAAAGACACAGCCACCCCAAAGTTTGGGACGGCTCTGTTTACAAGAACCTCGTTTACGGTACAAGTTCAATATCACAGAGAGCGAAAAATGGATAAAGAAATTGTGGTACTTACGTACAATGCAATATCACTCAGCAATGAAATCTATGTCATCAGGCCCATAGCAGCATAATGAGTGGATACAGGTACGATGATTCTAAGTGAAATTAGTCACACAGAAAAAGAAACATCATAAGATATCACTAATACACGGAATGTAAACTTGGCTACACAAGAACTGAATTACAAAACAGAACAGGGTGTCAAATGTAGAAAACCAACTTATGCTTGCTTAAGGGGACGGGTGAGTTGGGGTGCTGCATAAAACCAGAGATTGAAATGAGCACAGATACCGTTCCATAAGCCAAATATGTAATAGACAAGAGCTACTCCTTGCTCAACGAAGTGGACTCAACACTCCATATTAAACGCCTAAGAATATACCTGACTAGTAAGAATCTACCTGACTAGTAAGAATCTTAAAACCTATGGATTTATATGTCTCCAAAAGAGAATCAAGCGTGTGTACAGCGGCATAAACGCAGCAGTGATAGGATTGGTGAGGTTTGGTGAGCAAATGCAGACCCTTTGAAGTCATATTGCATGGTACCCATTCCATGGGTCTCAAGTCTCCAGGTTTAAGGGATTCTTCCTTCAGCTAAAACATGCATGTGGAACCTAGAGTATGATCCACCATGTGATCGGAAAACGTGTTCAAATGTGTCTCAGTTTTCGTCCCCTGGTACTCGGGTGCAACATTCCACACGCTTTACTAACACTCTCCCGACTTGGAGAGTCAGTGCCTTTAACCTCCTGTTTGGCCCATTTGCAATTTCTGAGGAAGGTGAACAGGAATAGGGAGAACCAATGAGAGACTAGGTGGAGGTGTCTGGACGGGCAAATTTAACTCTCATTTCCCACCAGGAAGAAGAATTAACCAAAGGCTCAGCGTGCCGTGCCGGAACCAGATTAGGGCCTGAAGCAATCCTGCGGTGTTGCGGCCAGCTCACAAGAAAGCGAGTTGAAGAAAGGAGCTCAGGGGCACTGTAATTCACAAACCTGCAGAGTTATAAATGACAGCTATCGTCCAAAAATATACTGAAGTAAGGCTGCCAAGAGGACTTGAAAGCGGGGCAGAATTGCAGGAAACCGATTTCAGGAGGTAGACTGGAATTGCATTTAAAGCATAGGAAAAGAGGCAGAAGGTCCACAATGATGCACTTGGACAAAAAGGGCGTATGCGTTTTTTCCTGAATATATTCAGGAAAAAACACATACGCCCTTTTTGGCCAACCAAGCAAGCTTGCAAAGGAAATCTGCACTACAATGAAGTCTCACTGCCCCCCGGTCAAAAGGGCCATCTGAAAAAAGTGTAAAATCCAGAAAGGCAGGACAGGCCATGGAGAACTGGGAGCCTTGTTATGCTGATGGGCGGGATGTAAATTGCCAGCAGCCACTCTGGAGAAGTGTATGGTGTTTCCTGAAACATCCAAAAAACAAAGCAACAGAGCCTAGGGCACTTCCACTTATGGTCCTATAGCTTAGGGAAATTAAAATCAAAAAGACACAGCCACCCCAAAGTTTGGGACGGCTCTGTTTACAAGAACCTCATTTACCGAACAAGTTCAATATCACAGAAAGCGAAAAATGGATAAAGAAGTTGTGGTACTTATGTACAATGCAATATCACTCAGCAATGAAATCTATGTCATCAGGCCCGTAGCAGCATAATGAGTGGATTCAGGTACGATGATTCTAAGTGAAATTAGTCACACAGAAAAAGAAACATCATAAGATATCACTAATACACGGAATGTAAACTTGGCTACACAAGAACTGAATTACAAAACAGAACAGGGTGTCAAATGTAGAAAACCAACTTATGCTTGCTTAAGGGGACGGGTGAGTTGGGGTGCTGCATAAAACCAGAGATTGAAATTAGCAGAGATACCGTTCCATAAGCCAAATATGTAATAGACAAGAGCTACTCCTTGCTCAACGAAGTGGACTCAACACCCCATATTAAAAGCCTAAGAATATACCTGACTAGTAAGAATCTACCTGACTAGTAAGAATCTTAAAACCTATGGATTTATATGTCTCCGAAAGAGAATCAGGCGTTTGTACAGTGGCATAAACGCAGCAGTGATAAGATTGCTGAGGTTCGGAGAGCAAATGCAGACCCTTTGAAGTCATATTGCATGGTACCCATTCCATGGGTCTCAACTCTCCCTGTTTAAGGGATTCTTCCTTCAGCTAAAACATGCATGTGGAACCCAGAGTATGATCCACCGTGTGATCGGAAAACGTGTTCAAATGTGTCTCAATTTTCGTTTCCTGGTACTCGGGTGCAACATTCCAGACGCTTTACTAACACTCTCCCCACTTGGAGAGTCAGTGCCTTTAACCTCCTGTTTGGCCCAGTTTGCAATTTCTGTGGAAAATGAACAGGAATAGGGACAACCAATGAGAGACTAGGTGGAGGTGTCCAGACGGGCAAATTTAACTCTCATTTCCAACCAGGAAGAGGAATTAACCAAAGGCTCAGCGTGCCATGCCGGAACCACACTAGGACCAGAAGCAATCCTGCGGTGTTGCGGCCAGCTCACAAGAAAGTGAGTTGAAGAAAGGAGCTCAGGGGCACTGTAATTCACAAACCTGCAGAGTTATAAAGGACAGCTATCTTCCAAAAATATATTGAAGTAAGGCTGCCAAGAGGAGTTGAAAGGGGGGCAGAATTGCAGGAAACCGATTTCAGGAGGTAGACTGGAATTGCATGTAAAGCATAGGAAAAGAGGCAGAACGTCCACAATGATGCACTTGGCCAAAAAGGGCGTATGCGTTTTTTCCTGAATCTATTCAGGAAAAAACGCATACGCCCTTTTTGGCCAACCAAGCAAGCTTGCAAAGGAAATCTGCACTACAATGAAGTCTCACTGCCCCCCGGTCAAAAGGGCCATCTGAGAAAAGTGTAAAATCCAGAAAGGCAGGACAGGCCATGGAGAACTGGGAGCCTAGTTATGCTGATGGGCGGGATGTAAATTGCCAGCAGCCACTCTGGAGAAGTGTATGGTGTTTCCTGAAACATCCAAAAAACAAAGCAACAGAGCCTAGGGCACTTCCACTTATTGTCCTATAGCTTAGGGAAATTAAAATCAAAAAGACACAGCCACCCCAAAGTTTGGGACGGCTCTGTTTACAAGAACCTCGTTTACGGTACAAGTTCAATATCACAGAAAGCGAAAAATGGATAAAGAAATTGTGGTACTTACGTACAATGCAATATCACTCAGCAATGAAATCTATGTCATCAGGCCCGTAGCAGCATAATGAGTGGATTCAGGTACGATGATTCTAAGTGAAATTAGTCACACAGAAAAAGAAACATCATAAGATATCACTAATACACGGAATGTAAACTTGGCTACACAAGAACTGAATTACAAAACAGAACAGGGTGTCAAATGTAGAAAACCAACTTATGCTTGCTTAAGGGGACGGGTGAGTTGGGGTGCTGCATAAAACCAGAGATTGAAATTAGCAGAGATACCGTTCCATAAGCCAAATATGTAATAGACAAGAGCTACTCCTTGCTCAACGAAGTGGACTCAACACCCCATATTAAAAGCGTAAGAATATACCTGACTAGTAAGAATCTACCTGACTAGTAAGAATCTTAAAACCTATGGATTTATATGTCTCCGAAAGAGAATCAGGCGTTTGTACAGTGGCATAAACGCAGCAGTGATAGGATTGCTGAGGTTCGGAGAGCAAATGCAGACCCTTTGAAGTCATATTGCATGGTACCCATTCCATGGGTCTCAACTCTCCCTGTTTAAGGGATTCTTCCTTCAGCTAAAACATGCATGTGGAACCCAGAGTATGATCCACCGTGTGATCGGAAAACGTGTTCAAATGTGTCTCAATTTTCGTTTCCTGGTACTCGGGTGCAACATTCCAGACGCTTTACTAACACTCTCCCCACTTGGAGAGTCAGTGCCTTTAACCTCCTGTTTGGCCCAGTTTGCAATTTCTGTGGAAAATGAACAGGAATAGGGACAACCAATGAGAGACTAGGTGGAGGTGTCCAGACGGGCAAATTTAACTCTCATTTCCAACCAGGAAGAGGAATTAACCAAAGGCTCAGCGTGCCATGCCGGAACCACACTAGGACCAGAAGCAATCCTGCGGTGTTGCGGCCAGCTCACAAGAAAGCGAGTTGAAGAAAGGAGCTCAGGGGCACTGTAATTCACAAACCTGCAGAGTTATAAAGGACAGCTATCTTCCAAAAATATATTGAAGTAAGGCTGCCAAGAGGAGTTGAAAGGGGGGCAGAATTGCAGGAAACCGATTTCAGGAGGTAGACTGGAATTGCATGTAAAGCATAGGAAAAGAGGCAGAACGTCCACAATGATGCACTTGGCCAAAAAGGGCGTATGCGTTTTTTCCTGAATATATTCAGGAAAAAACGCATACGCCCTTTTTGGCCAACCAAGCAAGCTTGCAAAGGAAATCTGCACTACAATGAAGTCTCACTGCCCCCC
The DNA here is from genome assembly GCF_964270905.1 of Leucopleurus acutus. NCBI lineage: Eukaryota > Metazoa > Chordata > Mammalia > Artiodactyla > Delphinidae > Leucopleurus > Leucopleurus acutus. The sequence continues at coordinate 237,384 of NW_028139192.1, forward strand.
GGTCAAAAGGGCCATCTGAAAAAAGTGTAAAATCCAGAAAGGCAGGACAGGCCATGGAGAACTGGGAGCCTAGTTATGCTGATGGGCGGGATGTAAATTGCCAGCAGCCACTCTGGAGAAGTGTATGGTGTTTCCTGAAACATCCAAAAAACAAAGCAACAGAGCCTAGGGCACTTCCACTTATTGTCCTATAGCTTAGGGAAATTAAAATCAAAAAGACACAGCCACCCCAAAGTTTGGGACGGCTCTGTTTACAAGAACCTCGTTTACGGTAGAAGTTCAATATCACAGAAAGCGAAAAATGGATAAAGAAATTGTGGTACTTACGTACAATGCAATATCACTCAGCAATGAAATCTATGTCAACAGGCCCGTAGCAGCATAATGAGTGGATTCAGGTACGATGATTCTAAGTGAAATTAGTCACACAGAAAAAGAAACATCATAAGATATCACTAATACACGGAATGTAAACTTGGCTACACAAGAACTGAATTACAAAACAGAACAGGGTGTCAAATGTAGAAAACCAACTTATGCTTGCTTAAGGGGACGGGTGAGTTGGGGTGCTGCATAAAACCAGAGATTGAAATTAGCACAGATACCGTTCCATAAGCCAAATATGTAATAGACAAGAGCTACTCCTTGCTCAATGAAGTGGACTCAACACTCCATATTAAACGCCTAAGGATCTACCTGACTAGTAAGAATCTTAAAACCTATGGATTTATATGTCTCCGAAAGAGAATCAAGCGTGTGTACAGCGGCATAAACGCAGCAGTGATAGGATTGCTGAGGTTCGGTGAGCAAATGCAGACCCTTTGAAGTCATATTGCATGGTACCCATTCCATGGGTCTCAACTCTCCAGGTTTAATGGATTCTTCCTTCAGCTAAAACATGCATGTGGAACCCAGAGTATGATCCACCGTGTGATCGGGAAACGTGTTCAAATGTGTCTCAGTTTTCGTCCCCTGGTACTCGGGTGCAACATTCCAGACGCTTTACTAACACTCTCCCCACTTGGAGAGTCAGTGCCTTTAACCTCCTGTTTGGCCCAGTTTGCAATTTCTGTGGAAAATGAACAGGAATAGGGAGAACCAATGAGAGACTAGGTGGAGGTGTCCGGACGGGCAAATTTAACTCTCATTTCCCACCAGGAAGAGGAATTAACCAAAGGCTCAGCATGCCGTGCCGGAACCAAACTAGGGCCTGAAGCAATCCTGCGGTGTTGCGGCCAGCTCACAAGAAAGCGAGTTGAAGAAAGGAGCTCAGGGGCACTGTAATTCACAAACATGCAGAGTTATAAAGGACAGCTATCTTCCAAAAATATATTGAAGTAAGGCTGCCAAGAGGAGTTGAAAGCGGGGCAGAATTGCAGGAAACCATTTTCAGGAGGTAGACTGGAATTGCATGTAAAGCATAGGAAAAGAGGCAGAACGTCCACAATGATACACTTGGCCAAAAAGGGCGTATGCGTTTTTTCCTGAATATATTCAGGGAAAAACGCATACGCCCTTTTTGGCCAACCAAGCAAGCTTGCAAAGGAAATCTGCACTACAATGAAGTCTCACTGCCCCCCGGTCAAAAGGGCCATCTGAAAAAAGTGTAAAATCCAGAAAGGCAGGACAGGCCATGGAGAACTGGGAGCCTAGTTATGCTGATGGGCGGGATGTAAATTGCCAGCAGCCACTCTGGAGAAGTGTATGGTGTTTCCTGAAACATCCAAAAAACAAAGCAACAGAGCCTAGGGCACTTCCACTTATGGTCCTATAGCTTAGGGAAATTAAAATCAAAAAGACACAGCCACCCCAAAGTTTGGGACGGCTCTGTTTACAAGAACCTCGTTTACGGTACAAGTTCAATATCACAGAGAGCGAAAAATGGATAAAGAAATTGTGGTACTTACGTACAATGCAATATCACTCAGCAATGAAATCTATGTCATCAGGCCCATAGCAGCATAATGAGTGGATTCAGGTACGATGATTCTAAGTGAAATTAGTCACACAGAAAAAGAAACATCATAAGATATCACTAATACACGGAATGTAAACTTGGCTACACAAGAACTGAATTACAAAACAGAACAGGGTGTCAAATGTAGAAAACCAACTTATGCTTGCTTAAGGGGACGGGTGAGTTGGGGTGCTGCATAAAACCAGAGATTGAAATGAGCACAGATACCGTTCCATAAGCCAAATATGTAATAGACAAGAGCTACTCCTTGCTCAACGAAGTGGACTCAACACCTCGTATTAAACGCCTAAGAATATATCTGACTAGTAAGAATCTTAAAACCTATGGATTTATATGTCTCCGAAAGAGAATCAAGCGTGTGTACAGCGGCATAAACGCAGCAGTGATAGGATTGCTGAGGTTCGGTGAGCAAATGCAGACCCTTTGAAATCATATTGCATGGTACCCATTCCATGGGTCTCAACTCTCCCTGTTTAAGGGATTCTTCCTTCAGCTAAAACATGCATGTGGAACCCAGAGTATGATCCACCGTGTGATCGGAAAATGTGTTCAAATGTGTCTCAGTTTTCGTTCCCTGGTACTCGGGTGCAACATTCCAGACGCTTTACTAACACTCTCCCCACTTGGAGAGTCAGTGCCTTTAACCTCCTGTTTGGCCCAGTTTGCAATTTCTGTGGAAGATGAACAGGAATAGGGAGAACCAATGAGAGACTAGGTGGAGGTGTCCAGACGGGCCAATTTAACTCTCATTTCCCACCAGGAAGAGTAATTAACCAAAGGCTCAGCGTGCCATGCCGGAACCACACTAGGACCAGAAGCAATCCTGCGGTGTTGCGGCCAGCTCACAAGAAAGCGAGTTGAAGAAAGGAGCTCAGGGGCACTGTAATTCACAAACCTGCAGAGTTATAAAGGACAGCTATCTTCCAAAAATATATTGAAGTAAGGCTGCCAAGAGGAGTTGAAAGGGGGGCAGAATTGCAGGAAACCGATTTCAGGAGGTAGACTGGAATTGCATGTAAAGCATAGGAAAAGAGGCAGAACGTCCACAATGATGCACTTGGCCAAAAAGGGCGTATGCGTTTTTTCCTGAATATATTCAGGAAAAAACGCATACGCCCTTTTTGGCCAACCAAGCAAGCTTGCAAAGGAAATCTGCACTACAATGAAGTCTCACTGCCCCCCGGTCAAAAGGGCCATCTGAAAAAAGTGTAAAATCCAGAAAGGCAGGACAGGCCATGGAGAACTGGGAGCCTAGTTATGCTGATGGGCGGGATGTAAATTGCCAGCAGCCACTCTGGAGAAGTGTATGGTGTTTCCTGAAACATCCAAAAAACAAAGCAACAGAGCCTAGGGCACTTCCACTTATGGTCCTATAGCTTAGGGAAATTAAAATCAAAAAGACACAGCCACCCCAAAGTTTGGGACGGCTCTGTTTACAAGAACCTCGTTTACGGTACAAGTTCAATATCACAGAAAGCGAAAAATGGATAAAGAAGTTGTGGTACTTACGTACAATGCAATATCACTCAGCAATGAAATCTATGTCAACAGGCCCGTAGCAGCATAATGAGTGGATTCAGGTACGATGATTCTAAGTGAAATTAGTCACACAGAAAAAGAAATATCATAAGATATCACTAATACACGGAATGTAAACTTGGCTACACAAGAACTGAATTACAAAACAGAACAGGGTGTCAAATGTAGAAAACCAACTTATGCTTGCTTAAGGGGACGGGTGAGTTGGGGTGCTGCATAAAACCAGAGATTGAAATTAGCACAGATACCGTTCCATAAGCCAAATATGTAATAGACAAGAGCTACTCCTTGCTCAACGAAGTGGACTCAACACTCCATATTAAACGCCTAAGAATATACCTGACTAGTAAGAATCTACCTGACTAGTAAGAATCTTAAAACCTATGGATTTATATGTCTCCAAAAGAGAATCAAGCGTGTGTACAGCGGCATAAACGCAGCAGTGATAGGATTGGTGAGGTTTGGTGAGCAAATGCAGACCCTTTGAAGTCATATTGCATGGTACCCATTCCATGGGTCTCAACTCTCCAGGTTTAAGGGATTCTTCCTTCAGCTAAAACATGCATGTGGAACCTAGAGTATGATCCACCATGTGATCGGAAAACGTGTTCAAATGTGTCTCAGTTTTCGTCCCCTGGTACTCGGGTGCAACATTCCAGACGCTTTACTAACACTCTCCCCACTTCGAGAGTCAGTGCCTTTAACTTCCTGTTTGGCCCAGTTAGCAATTTCTGCGGAAGATGAACAGGAATAGGGAGAACCAATGAGAGATTAGGTGGAGGTGTCCGGACCGGCAAATTTAACTCTCATTTCCCACCAGGAAGAGGAATTAACCAAAGGCTCAGCATGCCGTGCCGGAACCAAACTAGGGCCTGAAGCAATCCTGAGGTGTTGCGGCCAGCTCTCAAGAAAGCGAGTTGAAGAAAGGAGCTCAGGGGCACTGTAATTCACAAACCTGCAGAGTTATAAATGACAGCTATCTTCCAAAAATATATTGAATTAGGCTGCCAAGAGGAGTTGAAAGCGGGGCAGAATTGCAAGAAACCGATTTCAGGAGGTACACTGGAATTGCATGTAAAGCATAGGAAAAGAGGCAGAACGTCCACAATGATGCACTTGGCCAAAAAGGGCGTATGCATTTTTTCCTGAATATATTCAGGAAAAAACGCATACGCCCGTTTTGGCCAACCAAGCAAGCTTGCAAAGGAAATCTGCACTACAATGAAGTCTCACTGCCCCCCGGTCAAAAGGGCCATCTGAAAAAAGTGTAAAATCCAGAAAGGCAGGACAGGCCATGGAGAACTGGGAGCCTAGTTATGCTGATGGGCGGGATGTAAATTGCCAACAGCCACTCGGGAGAGGTGTATGGTGTTTCCTGAAACATCTAAAAAACAAAGCAACAGAGCCTAGGGCACTTCCACTTATGGTCCTATAGCTTAGGGAAATTAAAATCAAAAAGACACAGCCACCCCAAAGTTTGGGACGGCTCTGTTTACAAGAACCTCGTTTACGGTACAAGTTCAATATCGCAGAAAGTGAAAAATGGATAAAGAAGTTGTGGTACTTACGTACAATGCAATATCACTCAGCAATGAAATCTATGTCATCAGGCCCGTAGCAGCATAATGAGTGGATTCAGGTATGATGATTCTAACTGAAATAAGTCACACAGAAAAAGAAACATCATAAGATATCACTAATACACGGAATGTAAACTTGGCTACACAGGAACTGGATTACAAAACAGAACAGGGTCTCAAATTTAGAAAACCAACTTATGCTTGCTTATGGGGAAAGGTGAGTTGGGGTGCTGCATCAAACCAGAGATTGAAATGAGCACAGATAAAGTTCCTTAAGCCAAATATGGAATAGACAAGAACTACTCCTTGCTCAACGAAATGGACTCAACACCCCATATTAAACGCCTAAGAATGTACCTGACTAGTAAGTATCTTAAAACCTATGGATTGCTATGTCTCTGCAAGAAAATCAAGCTTGTGTACAGGGGCATAAACGCAGCAGTGATAGGATTGGAGAGGTTCGGTGAGCAAATGAAGACCCTTTGAAGTCATATTGCATGGTACCCATTCCACGGGTCTCAACTCTCCAGGTTTAAGGGATTCTTCCTTCAGCTAAAACATGCACGTGGAACCCAGAGTATGATCAACCGTGTGATCGGGAGACGTGTTCCAATATGTCTCAGTTCTCGTCCCCTGGTACTCGGGTGCAACATTCCACACGCTTTACTAACACTCTCCCGACTTGGAGAGTCAGTGCCTTTAACCTCCTGATTGGCCCATTTGCAATTTCTGAGGAAGGTGAACAGGAATAGGGAGAACCAATGAGAGACTAGGTGGAGGTGTCTGGACGGGCAAATTTAACTCTCATTTCCCACCAGGAAGAAGAATTAACCAAAGGCTCAGCGTGCCGTGCCGGAACCAGATTAGGGCCTGAAGCAATCCTGCGGTGTTGCGGCCAGCTCACAAGAAAGCGAGTTGAAGAAAGGAGCTCAGGGGCACTGTAATTCACAAACCTGCAGAGTTATAAATGACAGCTATCGTCCAAAAATATACTGAAGTAAGGCTGCCAAGAGGACTTGAAAGCGGGGCAGAATTGCAGGAAACCGATTTCAGGAGGTAGACTGGAATTGCATTTAAAGCATAGGAAAAGAGGCAGAAGGTCCACAATGATGCACTTGGACAAAAAGGGCGTATGCGTTTTTTCCTGAATATATTCAGGAAAAAACGCATACGCCCTTTTTGGCCAACCAAGCAAGCTTGCAAAGGAAATCTGCACTACAATGAAGTCTCACTGCCCCCCGGTCAAAAGGGCCATCTGAAAAAAGTGTAAAATCCAGAAAGGCAGGACAGGCCATGGAGAACTGGGAGCCTTGTTATGCTGATGGGCGGGATGTAAATTGCCAACAGCCACTCGGGAGAGGTGTATGGTGTTTCCTGAAACATCTAAAAAACAAAGCAACAGAGCCTAGGGCACTTCCACTTATGGTCCTATAGCTTAGGGAAATTAAAATCAAAAAGACACAGCCACCCCAAAGTTTGGGACGGCTCTGTTTACAAGAACCTCGTTTACGGTACAAGTTCAATATCGCAGAAAGTGAAAAATGGATAAAGAAGTTGTGGTACTTACGTACAATGCAATATCACTCAGCAATGAAATCTATGTCATCAGGCCCGTAGCAGCATAATGAGTGGATTCAGGTACGATGAGTCTAAGTGAAATTAGTCACACAGAAAAAGAAACATCATAAGATATCACTAATACACGGAATGTAAACTTGGCTACACAAGAACTGAATTACAAAACAGAACAGGGTGTTAAATGTAGAAAACCAACTTATGCTTGCTTAAGGGGACGGGTGAGTTGGGGTGCTGCATAAAACCAGAGATTGAAATGAGCACAGATACAGTTCCATAAGCCAAATATGTAATAGACAAGAGCTACTCCTTGTTCAACGAAGTGGACTCAACACTCCATATTAAACGCCTAAGAATATACCTGACTAGTAAGAATCTTAAAACCTATGGATTTATATGTCTCCGAAAGAGAATCAAGCGTGTGTACAGCGGCATAAAAGCAGCAGTGATAGGATTGCTGAGGTTCGGTGAGCAAATGCAGACCCTTTGAAGTCATATTGCATGATACCCATTCCATGGGTCTCAACTCTCCAGGTTTAAGGGATTCTTCCTTCAGCTAAAACATGCATGTGGAACCCAGAGTATGATCCACCGTGTGATCGGGACACGTGTTCAAATGTGTCTCAGTTTTCGTTCCCTGGTACTCGGGTGCAACATTCCAGACGCTTTACTAACACTCTCCCCACTTGGAGAGTCAGTGCCTTTAACCTCCTGTTTGGACCAGTTTGCAATTTCTGTGGAAAATGAACAGGAATAGGGAGAACCAATGAGAGACTAGGTGGAGGTATCCGGACGGGCAAATTTAACTCTCATTTCCCACCAGGAAGAGGAATTAACCAAAGGCTCAGCATGCCGTGCCGGAATCAAACTAGGGCCTGAAGCAATCCTGCGGTGTTGCGGCCAGCTCACAAGAAAGCGAGTTGAAGAAAGGAGCTCAGGGGCACTGTAATTCACAAACCTGCAGAGTTATAAATGACAGCTATCTTCCAAAAATATATTGAAGTAAGGCTGCCAAGAGGAGTTGAAAGCGGGGCAGAATTGCAGGAAACCGATTTCTGGAGGTACACTGGAATTGCATGTAAAGCATAGGAAAAGAGGCAGAACGTCCACAATGATGCACTTGGCCAAAAAGGGCATATGCGTTTTTTCCTGAATATATTCAGGAAAAAACGCATATGCCCTTTTTGGCCAACCAAGCAAGCTTGCAAAGGAAATCTGCACTACAATGAAGTCTCACTGCCCCCCGGTCAAAAGGGCAATCTGAAAAAAGTGTAAAATCCAGAAAGGCAGGACAGGCCATGGAGAACTGGGAGCCTAGTTATGCTGATGGGCGGGATGTAAATTGCCAGCAGCCACTCTGGAGAAGTGTATGGTGTTTCCTGAAACATCCAAAAAACAAAGCAACAGAGCCTAGGGCACTTCCACTTATGGTCCTATAGCTTAGGGAAATTAAAATCAAAAAGACACAGCCACCCCAAAGTTTGGGACGGCTCTGTTTACAAGAACCTCGTTTACCGAACAAGTTGAATATCACAGAAAGCGAAAAATGGATAAAGAAGTTGTGGTACTTATGTACAATGCAATATCACTCAGCAATGAAATCTATGTCATCAGGCCCGAAGCAGCATAATGAGTGGATTCAGGTACGATGATTCTAAGTGAAATTAGTCACACAGAAAAAGAAACATCATAAGATATCACTAATACACGGAATGTAAACTTGGCTACACAAGAACTGAATTACAAAACAGAACAGGGTGTCAAATGTAGAAAACCAACTTATGCTTGCTTAAGGGGACGGGTGAGTTGGGGTGCTGCATAAAACCAGAGATTGAAATGAGCACAGACACCGTTCCATAAGCCAAATATGTAATAGACAAGAGCTACTCCTTGCTCAACGAAGTGGACTCAACACCCCATATTAAACGCCTAAGAATATACCTGACTAGTAAGAATCTTAAAACCTATGGATTTATATGTCTCCGAAAGAGAATCAAGCGTGTGTACAGCGGCATAAACGCAGCAGTGATAGGATTGCTGAGGTTCGGTGAGCAAATGCAGACCCTTTGAAGTCATATTGCATGGTACCCATTCCATGGTTCTCAACTCTCCAGGTTTAAGGGATTCTTCCTTCAGCTAAAACATGCATGTGGAACCCAGAGTATGATCCACCGTGTGATCGGGAAACGTGTTCAAATGTGTCTCAGTTTTCGTTCCCTGGTACTCGGGTGCAACATTCCAGACGCTTTACTAACACTCTCCCCACTTGGAGAGTCAGTGCCTTTAACCTCCTGTTTGGCCCAGTTTGCAATTTCTGTGGAAAATGAACAGGAATAGGGAGAACCAATGAGAGACTAGGTGGAGGTATCCGGACGGGCAAATTTAACTCTCATTTCCCACCAGGAAGAGGAATTAACCAAAGGCTCAGCATGCCATGCCAGAATCAAACTAGGGCCTGAAGCAATCCTGCGGTGTTGCGGCCAGCTCACAAGAAAGCGAGTTGAAGAAAGGAGCTCAGGGGCACTGTAATTCACAAACCTGCAGAGTTATAAAGGACAGCTATCTTCCAAAAATATATTGAAGTAAGGCTGCCAAGAGGAGTTGAAAGCGGGGCAGAATTGCAGGAAACCGATTTCTGGAGGTACACTGGAATTGCATGTAAAGCATAGGAAAAGAGGCAGAACGTCCACAATGATGCACTTGGCCAAAAAGGGCGTATGCGTTTTTTCCTGAATATATTCAGGAAAAAACGCATACGCCCTTTTTGGCCAACCAAGCAAGCTTGCAAAGGAAATCTGCACTACAATGAAGTCTCACTGCCCCCCGGTCAAAAGGGCCATCTGAAAAAAGTGTAAAATCCAGAAAGGCAGGACAGGCCATGGAGAACTGGGAGCCTTGTTATGCTGATGGGCGGGATGTAAATTGCCAGCAGCCACTCTGGAGAAGTGTATGGTGTTTCCTGAAACATCCAAAAAACAAAGCAACAGAGCCTAGGGCACTTCCACTTATGGTCCTATAGCTTAGGGAAATTAAAATCAAAAAGACACAGCCACCCCAAAGTTTGGGACGGCTCTGTTTACAAGAACCCTGTTTACCGAACAAGTTCAATATCACAGAAAGCGAAAAATGGATAAAGAAGTTGTGGTACTTATGTACAATGCAATATCACTCAGCAATGAAATCTATGTCATCAGGCCCGTAGCAGCATAATGAGTGGATTCAGGTACGATGATTCTAAGTGAAATTAGTCACACAGAAAAAGAAACATCATAAGATATCACTAATACACGGAATGTAAACTTGGCTACACAAGAACTGAATTACAAAACAGAACAGGGTGTCAAATGTAGAAAACCAACTTATGCTTGCTTAAGGGGACGGGTGAATTGGGGTGCTGCATAAAACCAGAGATTGAAATTAGCACAGATACCGTTCCATAAGCCAAATATGTAATAGACAAGAGCTACTCCTTGCTCAACGAAGTGGACTCAACACCCCATATTAAACGCCTAAGAATATACCTGACTTGTAAGAATCTACCTGACTAGTAAGAATCTTAAAACCTATGGATTTATATGTCTCCGAAAGAGAATCAAGCGTGTGTACAGCGGCATAAACGCAGCAGTGATAGGATTGCTGAGGTTCGGTGAGCAAATGCAGACCCTTTGAAATCATATTGCATGGTACCCATTCCATGGGTCTCAACTCTCCCTGTTTAAGGGATTCTTCCTTCAGCTAAAACATGCATGTGGAACCCAGAGTATGATCCACCGTGTGATCGGAAAACGTGTTCAAATGTGTCTCAATTTTCGTTTCCTGGTACTCGGGTGCAACATTCCAGACGCTTTACTAACACTCTCCCCACTTGGAGAGTCAGTGCCTTTAACCTCCTGTTTGGCCCAGTTTGCAATTTCTGTGTAAAATGAACAGGAATAGGGAGAACAAATGAGAGACTAGGTGGAGGTGTCCAGACGGGCAAATTTAACTCTCATTTCCCACCAGGAAGAGGAATTAACCAAAGGCTCAGTGTGCCATGCCGGAACCACACTAGGACCAGAAGCAATCCTGCGGTGTTGCGGCCAGCTCACAAGAAAGCGAGTTGAAGAAAGGAGCTCAGGGGCACTGTAATTCACAAACCTGCAGAGTTATAAATGACAGCTATCGTCCAAAAATATATTGAAGTAAGGCTGCCAAGAGGAGTTGAAAGGGGGGCAGAATTGCAGGAAACCGATTTCAGGAGGTAGACTGGAATTGCATGTAAAGCATAGGAAAAGAGGCAGAACGTCCACAATGATGCACTTGGCCAAAAAGGGCGTATGCGTTTTTTCCTGAATATATTCAGGAAAAAACGCATACGCCCTTTTTGGTCAACCAAGCAAGCTTGCAAAGGAAATCTGCACTACAATGAAGTCTCACTGCCCCCCGGTCAAAAGGGCCATCTGAAAAAAGTGTAAAATCCAGAAAGGCAGGACAGGCCATGGAGAACTGGGAGCCTTTTTATGCTGATGGGCGGGATGTAAATTGCCAGCAGCCACTCTGGAGAAGTGTATGGTGTTTCCTGAAACATCCAAAAAACAAAGCAACAGAGCCTAGGGCACTTCCACTTATGGTCCTATAGCTTAGGGAAATTAAAATCAAAAAGACACAGCCACCCCAAAGTTTGGGACGGCTCTGTTTACAAGAACCTCGTTTACGGTACAAGTTCAATATCACAGAAAGCGAAAAATGGATAAAGAAATTGTGGTACTTACGTTCAATGCAATATCACTCAGCAATGAAATCTATGTCATCAGGCCCGTAGCAGCATAATGAGTGGATTCAGGTACGATGATTCTAAGTGAAATTAGTCACACAGAAAATGAAACATCATAAGATATCACTAATACATGGAATGTAAACTTGGCTACACAAGAACTGAATTACAAAACAGAACAGGGTGTCAAATGTAGAAAACCAACTTATGCTTGCTTAAGGGGACGGGTGAGTTGGGGTGCTGCATCAAACCAGAGATTGAAATGAGCACAGATACCGTTCCATAAGCCAAATATGTAATAGACAAGAGCTACTCCTTGCTCAACGAAGTGGACTCAACACCCCATATTAAACGCCTAAGAATATACCTGACTTGTAAGAATCTACCTGACTAGTAAGAATCTTAAAACCTATGGATTTATATGTCTCCGAAAGAGAATCAAGCGTGTGTACAGTGGCATAAACGCAGCAGTGATAGGATTGGTGAGGTTCGGTGAGCAAATGCAGACCCTTTGAAGTCATATTGCATGGTACCCATTCCATGGGTCTCAACTCTCCATGTTTAAGGGATTCTTCCTTCAGCTAAAACATGCATGTGGAACCCAGAGTATGATCCACCATGTGGTCGGAAAACGTGTTCAAATGTGTCTCAGTTTTCGTCCCCTGGTACTCGGGTGCAACATTCCAGACGCTTTACTAACACTCTCCCCACTTGGAGAGTCAGTGCCTTTAACCTCCTGTTTGGCCCAGTTAGCAATTTCTGCGGAAGATGAACAGGAATAGGGAGAACCAATGAGAGATTAGGTGGAGGTGTCCGGACGGGCCAATTTAACTCTCATTTCCCACCAGGAAGAGGAATTAACCAAAGGCTCAGCATGCCGTGCCGGAACCAAACTAGGGCCTGAAGCAATCCTGCGGTGTTGCGGCCAGCTCACAAGAAAGCGAGTTGAAGAAAGGAGCTCAGGGGCACTGTAATTCACAAACCTGCAGAGTTATAAATGACAGCTATCTTCCAAAAATATATTGAATTAGGATGCCAAGAGGAGTTGAAAGCAGGGCAGAATTGCAGGAAACCGATTTCAGGAGGTAGACTGGAATTGCATGTAAAGCATAGGAAAAGAGGCAGAACGTCCACAATGATACACTTGGCCAAAAAGGGCGTATGCGTTTTTTCCTGAATATATTGAGAAAAAAACGCATATGCCCTTTTTGGCCAACCAAGCAAGCTTGCAAAGGAAATCTGCACTACAATGAAGTCTCACTGCCCCCGGGTCAAAAGGGCCATCTGAAAAAAGTGTAAAATCCAGAAAGGCAGGACAGGCCATTGAGAACTGGGAGCCTTGTTATGCTGATGGGCGGGATGTAAATTGCCAGCAGCCACTCTGGAGAAGTGTATGGTGTTTCCTGAAACATCCAAAAAACAAAGCAACAGAGCCTAGGGCACTTCCCCTTATGGTCCTATAGCTTAGGGAAATTAAAATCAAAAAGACACAGCCACCCCAAAGTTTGGGACGGCTCTGTTTACAAGAACCTCGTTTACGGTACAAGTTGAATATCACAGAAAGCGAAAAATGGATAAAGAAATTGTGGTACTTACGTACAATGCAATATCACTCAGCAATGAAATCTATGTCATCAGGCCCGTAGCAGCATAATGAGTGGATTCAGGTACGATGATTCTAAGTGAAATTAGTCACACAGAAAAAGAAACATCATAAGATATCACTAATACACGGAATGTAAACTTGGCTACACAAGAACTGAATTACAAAACAGAACAGGGTGTCAAATGTAGAAAACCAACTTATGCTTGCTTAAGGGGACGGGTCAGTTGGGGTGCTGCATAAAACCAGAGATTGAAATGAGCACAGATACCGTTCCATAAGCCAAATATGTAATAGACAAGAGCTACTCCTTGCTCAACGAAGTGGACTCAACACCCCATATTAAACGCCTAAGAATATATGTGACTAGTAAGAATCTTAAAACCTATGGATTTATATGTCTCCGAAAGAGAATCAAGCGTGTGTACAGCGGCATAAACGCAGCAGTGATAGGATTGGTGAGGTTCGGTGAGCAAATGCAGACCCTTTGAAATCATATTGCATGGTACCCATTCCATGGGTCTCAACTCTCCCTGTTTAAGGGATTCTTCCTTCAGCTAAAACATGCATGTGGAACCCAGAGTATGATCCACCGTGTGATCGGAAAACGTGTTCAAATGTGTCTCAATTTTCGTTTCCTGGTACTCGGGTGCAACATTCCAGACGCTTTACTAACACTCTCCCCACTTGGAGAGTCAGTGCCTTTAACCTCCTGTTTGGCCCAGTTTGCAATTTCTGTGTAAAATGAACAGGAATAGGGAGAACCAATGAGAGACTAGGTGGAGGTGTCCAGACGGGCAAATTTAACTCTCATTTCCCACCAGGAAGAGGAATTAACCAAAGGCTCAGTGTGCCATGCCGGAACCACACTAGGACCAGAAGCAATCCTGCGGTGTTGCGGCCAGCTCACAAGAAAGCGAGTTGAAGAAAGGAGCTCAGGGGCACTGTAATTCACAAACCTGCAGAGTTATAAATGACAGCTATCGTCCAAAAATATATTGAAGTAAGGCTGCCAAGAGGAGTTGAAAGGGGGGCAGAATTGCAGGAAACCGATTTCAGGAGGTAGACTGGAATTGCATGTAAAGCATAGGAAAAGAGGCAGAACGTCCACAATGATGCACTTGGCCAAAAAGGGCGTATGCGTTTTTTCCTGAATATATTCAGGAAAAAACGCATACGCCCTTTTTGGTCAACCAAGCAAGCTTGCAAAGGAAATCTGCACTACAATGAAGTCTCACTGCCCCCCGGTCAAAAGGGCCATCTGAAAAAAGTGTAAAATCCAGAAAGGCAGGACAGGCCATGGAGAACTGGGAGCCTTTTTATGCTGATGGGCGGGATGTAAATTGCCAGCAGCCACTCTGGAGAAGTGTATGGTGTTTCCTGAAACATCCAAAAAACAAAGCAACAGAGCCTAGGGCACTTCCACTTATGGTCCTATAGCTTAGGGAAATTAAAATCAAAAAGACACAGCCACCCCAAAGTTTGGGACGGCTCTGTTTACAAGAACCTCGTTTACGGTACAAGTTCAATATCACAGAAAGCGAAAAATGGATAAAGAAATTGTGGTACTTACGTTCAATGCAATATCACTCAGCAATGAAATCTATGTCATCAGGCCCGTAGCAGCATAATGAGTGGATTCAGGTACGATGATTCTAAGTGAAATTAGTCACACAGAAAATGAAACATCATAAGATATCACTAATACATGGAATGTAAACTTGGCTACACAAGAACTGAATTACAAAACAGAACAGGGTGTCAAATGTAGAAAACCAACTTATGCTTGCTTAAGGGGACGGGTGAGTTGGGGTGCTGCATCAAACCAGAGATTGAAATGAGCACAGATACCGTTCCATAAGCCAAATATGTAATAGACAAGAGCTACTCCTTGCTCAACGAAGTGGACTCAACACCCCATATTAAACGCCTAAGAATATACCTGACTTGTAAGAATCTACCTGACTAGTAAGAATCTTAAAACCTATGGATTTATATGTCTCCGAAAGAGAATCAAGCGTGTGTACAGTGGCATAAACGCAGCAGTGATAGGATTGGTGAGGTTCGGTGAGCAAATGCAGACCCTTTGAAGTCATATTGCATGGTACCCATTCCATGGGTCTCAACTCTCCATGTTTAAGGGATTCTTCCTTCAGCTAAAACATGCATGTGGAACCCAGAGTATGATCCACCATGTGGTCGGAAAACGTGTTCAAATGTGTCTCAGTTTTGGTCCCCTGGTACTCGGGTGCAACATTCCAGACGCTTTACTAACACTCTCCCCACTTGGAGAGTCAGTGCCTTTAACCTCCTGTTTGGCCCAGTTAGCAATTTCTGCGGAAGATGAACAGGAATAGGGAGAACCAATGAGAGATTAGGTGGAGGTGTCCGGACGGGCCAATTTAACTCTCATTTCCCACCAGGAAGAGGAATTAACAAAAGGCTCAGCATGCCGTGCCGGAACCAAACTAGGGCCTGAAGCAATCCTGCGGTGTTGCGGCCAGCTCACAAGAAAGCGAGTTGAAGAAAGGAGCTCAGGGGCACTGTAATTCACAAACCTGCAGAGTTATAAATGACAGCTATCTTCCAAAAATATATTGAATTAGGATGCCAAGAGGAGTTGAAAGCAGGGCAGAATTGCAGGAAACCGATTTCAGGAGGTAGACTGGAATTGCATGTAAAGCATAGGAAAAGAGGCAGAACGTCCACAATGATGCACTTGGCCAAAAAGGGCGTATGCGTTTTTTCCTGAATATATTCAAGAAAAAACGCATACGCCCTTTTTGGCCAACCAAGCAAGCTTGCAAATGAAATCTGCACTACAATGAACTCTCACTGCCCCCCGGTCAAAAGGGCCATCTGAAAAAAGTGTAAAATCCAGAAAGGCAGGACAGGCCATGGAGAACTGGGAGCCTAGTTATGCTGATGGGCGGGATGTAAATTGCCAGCAGCCACTCTGGAGAAGTGTATGGTGTTTCCTGAAACATCCAAAAAACAAAGCAACAGAGCCTAGGGCACTTCCACTTATGGTCCTATAGCTTAGGGAAATTAAAATCAAAAAGACACAGCCACCCCAAAGTTTGGGACGGCTCTGTTTACAAGAACCTAGTTTACGGTACAAGTTGAATATCACAGAAAGCGAAAAATGGATAAAGAAATTGTGGTACTTACGTACAATGCAATATCACTCAGCAATGAAATCTATGTCATCAGGCCCGTAGCAGCATAATGAGTGGATTCAGGTACGATGATTCTAAGTGAAATTAGTCACACAGAAAAAGAAACATCATAAGATATCACTAATACACGGAATGTAAACTTGGCTACACAAGAACTGAATTACAAAACAGAACAGGGTGTCAAATGTAGAAAACCAACTTATGCTTGCTTAAGGGGACGGGTGAATTGGGGTGCTGCATCAAACAAGAGATTGAAATTAGCACAGATACCGTTCCATAAGCCAAATATGTAATAAACAAGAGCTACTCCTTGCTCAACGAAGTGGACTCAACACCCCATATTAAACGCCTAAGAATATACCTGACTAGTAAGAATCTTAAAACCTATGGATTTATATGTCTCCGAAAGAGAATCAAGCGTGTGTACAGCGGCATAAACGCAGCAGTGATAGGATTGCTGAGGTTCGGTGAGCAAATTCAGACCCTTTGAAGTCATATTGCATGGTACCCATTCCATGGTTCTCAACTCTCCAGGTTTAAGGGATTCTTCCTTCAGCTAAAACATGCATGTGGAACCCAGAGTATGATCCACCGTGTGATCGGGAAACGTGTTCAAATGTGTCTCAGTTTTCGTTCCCTGGTACTCGGGTGCAACATTCCAGACGCTTTACTAACACTCTCCCCACTTGGAGAGTCAGTGCCTTTAACCTCCTGTTTGGCCCAGTTTGCAATTTCTGTGGAAAATGAACAGGAATAGGGAGAACCAATGAGAGACTAGGTGGAGGTATCCGGACGGGCAAATTTAACTCTCATTTCCAACCAGGAAGAGGAATTAACCAAAGGCTCAGCATGCCGTGCCGGAATCAAACTAGGGCCTGAAGCAATCCTGCGGTGTTGCGGCCAGCTCACAAGAAAGCGAGTTGAAGAAAGGAGCTCAGGGGCACTGTAATTCACAAACCTGCAGAGTTATAAATGACAGCTATCTTCCAAAAATATATTGAAGTAAGGCTGCCAAGAGGAGTTGAAAGCGGGGCAGAATTGCAGGAAACCGATTTCTGGAGGTACACTGGAATTGCATGTAAAGCATAGGAAAAGAGGCAGAACGTCCACAATGATGCACTTGGCCAAAAAGGGCGTATGTGTTTTTTCCTGAATATAGTCAGGGAAAAACGCATACGCCCTTTTTGGCCAACCAAGCAAGCTTGCAAAGGAAATCTGCACTACAATGAAGTCTCACTGCCCCCCGGTCAAAAGGGCCATCTGAAAAAAGTGTAAAATCCAGAAAGGCAGGACAGGCCATGGAGAACTGGGAGCCTTGTTATGCTGATGGGCGGGATGTAAATTGCCAGCAGCCACTCAGGAGAAGTGTATGGTGTTTCCTGAAACATCCAAAAAACAAAGCAACAGAGCCTAGGGCACTTCCACTTATGGTCCTATGGCTTAGGGAAATTAAAATCAAAAAGACACAGCCACCCCAAAGTTTGGGACGGCTCTGTTTACAAGAACCTCGTTTACCGAACAAGTTCAATATCACAGAAAGCGAAAAATGGAAAAAGAAGTTGTGGTACTTATGTACAATGCAATATCACTCAGCAATGAAATCTATGTCATCAGGCCCGTAGCAGCATAATGAGTGGATTCAGGTACGATGATTCTAAGTGAAATTAGTCACACAGAAAAAGAAACATCATAAGATATCACTAATACACGGAATGTAAACTTGGCTACACAAGAACTGAATTACAAAACAGAACAGGGTGTCAAATGTAGAAAACCAACTTATGCTTGCTTAAGGGGACGGGTGAGTTGGGGTGCTGCATCAAACCAGAGATTGAAATTAGCACAGATACCGTTCCATAAGCCAAATATGTAATAGACAAGAGCTACTCCTTGCTCAACGAAGTGGACTCAACACCGCATATGAAACGCCTAAGAATATACCTGACTAGTAAGAATCTACCTGACTAGTAAGAATCTTAAAACCTATGGATTGCTATGTCGCTGAAAGAAAATCAAGCGTGTGTACAGGGGCATAAACGCAGCAGTGATAGGATTGGAGACGTTCGGTGAGCAAATGAAGACCCTTTGAAGTCATATTGCATGGTACCCATTCCACGGGTCTCAACTCTCCAGGTTTAAGGGATTCTGCCTTCAGGTAAAACATGCACGTGGAACCCAGAGTATGATCAACCGTGTGATCGGGAGACGTGTTCCAATATGTCTCAGTTCGCGTCCCCTGGTACTCGGGTGCAACATTCCACACGCTTTACTAACACTCTCCCGACTTGGAGAGTCAGTGCCTTTAACCTCCTGTTTGGCCCATTTGCAATTTCTGCGGAAGATGAACAGGAATAGGGAGAACCAATGAGAGACTAGGTGGAGGTGTCTGGACGGGCAAATTTAACTCTCATTTCCCACCAGGAAGAGGAATTAACCAAAGGCTCAGCGTGCCGTGCCGCAACCAGATTAAGGCCTGAAGCAATCCTGCGGTGTTGCGGCCAGCTCACAAGAAAGCGAGTTGAAGAAAGGAGATCAGGGACACTGTAATTCACAAACCTGCAGAGTTATAAATGACAGCTATCGTCCAAAAATATACTGAAGTAAGGCTGCCAAGAGGACTTGAAAGCGGGGCAGAATTGCAGGAAACCGATTTCAGGAGGTAGACTGGAATTGCATTTAAAGCATAGGAAAAGAGGCAGAACGTCCACAATGATGCACTTGGCCAAAAAGGGCGTATGCGTTTTTTCCTGAATATATTCAGGAAAAAACGCATACGCCCTTTTTGGCCAACCAAGCAAGCTTGCAAAGGAAATCTGCACTACAATGAAGTCTCACTTCCCCCCGGTCAAAAGGGCAATCTGAAAAAAGTGTAAAATCCAGAAAGGCAGGACAGGCCATGGAGAACTGGGAGCCTAGTTATGCTGATGGGCGGGATGTAAATTGCCAGCAGCCACTCTGGAGAAGTGTATGGTGTTTCCTGAAACATCCAAAAAACAAAGCAACAGAGCCTAGGGCACTTCCACTTATGGTCCTATAGCTTAGGGAAATTAAAATCAAAAAGACACAGCCACCCCAAAGTTTGGGACGGCTCTGTTTACAAGAACCTCGTTTACCGAACAAGTTGAATATCACAGAAAGCGAAAAATGGATAAAGAAGTTGTGGTACTTATGTACAATGCAATATCACTCAGCAATGAAATCTATGTCATCAGGCCCGTAGCAGCATAATGAGTGGATTCAGGTACGATGATTCTAAGTGAAATTAGTCACACAGAAAAAGAAACATCATAAGATATCACTAATACACGGAATGTAAACTTGGCTACACAAGAACTGAATTACAAAACAGAACAGGGTGTCAAATGTAGAAAACCAACTTATGCTTGCTTAAGGGGACGGGTGAGTTGGGGTGCTGCATAAAACCAGAGATTGAAATGAGCACAGATACCGTTCCATAAGCCAAATATGTAATAGACAAGAGCTACTCCTTGCTCAACGAAGTGGACTCAACACCCCATATTAAACGCCTAAGAATATACCTGACTAGTAAGAATCTTAAAACCTATGGATTTATATGTCTCCGAAAGAGAATCAAGCGTGTGTACAGCGGCATAAACGCAGCAGTGATAGGATTGCTGAGGTTCGGTGAGCAAATGCAGACCCTTTGAAGTCATATTGCATGGTACCCATTCCATGGTTCTCAACTCTCCAGGTTTAAGGGATTCTTCCTTCAGCTAAAACATGCATGTGGAACCCAGAGTATGATCCACCGTGTGATCGGGAAACGTGTTCAAATGTGTCTCAGTTTTCGTTCCCTGGTACTCGGGTGCAACATTCCAGACGCTTTACTAACACTCTCCCCACTTGGAGAGTCAGTGCCTTTAACCTCCTGTTTGGCCCAGTTTGCAATTTCTGTGGAAAATGAACAGGAATAGGGAGAACCAATGAGAGACTAGGTGGAGGTATCCGGACGGGCAAATTTAACTCTCATTTCCCACCAGGAAGAGGAATTAACCAAAGGCTCAGCATGCCGTGCCAGAATCAAACTAGGGCCTGAAGCAATCCTGCGGTGTTGCGGCCAGCTCACAAGAAAGCGAGTTGAAGAAAGGAGCTCAGGGGCACTGTAATTCACAAACCTGCAGAGTTATAAAGGACAGCTATCTTCCAAAAATATATTGAAGTAAGGCTGCCAAGAGGAGTTGAAAGCGGGGCAGAATTGCAGGAAACCGATTTCTGGAGGTACACTGGAATTGCATGTAAAGCATAGGAAAAGAGGCAGAACGTCCACAATGATGCACTTGGCCAAAAAGGGCGTATGCGTTTTTTCCTGAATATATTCAGGAAAAAACGCATACGCCCTTTTTGGCCAACCAAGCAAGCTTGCAAAGGAAATCTGCACTACAATGAAGTCTCACTGCCCCCCGGTCAAAAGGGCCATCTGAAAAAAGTGTAAAATCCAGAAAGGCAGGACAGGCCATGGAGAACTGGGAGCCTTGTTATGCTGATGGGCGGGATGTAAATTGCCAGCAGCCACTCTGGAGAAGTGTATGGTGTTTCCTGAAACATCCAAAAAACAAAGCAACAGAGCCTAGGGCACTTCCACTTATGGTCCTATAGCTTAGGGAAATTAAAATCAAAAAGACACAGCCACCCCAAAGTTTGGGACGGCTCTGTTTACAAGAACCTCGTTTACCGAACAAGTTCAATATCACAGAAAGCGAAAAATGGATAAAGAAGTTGTGGTACTTATGTACAATGCAATATCACTCAGCAATGAAATCTATGTCATCAGGCCCGTAGCAGCATAATGAGTGGATTCAGGTACGATGATTCTAAGTGAAATTAGTCACACAGAAAAAGAAACATCATAAGATATCACTAATACACGGAATGTAAACTTGGCTACACAAGAACTGAATTACAAAACAGAACAGGGTGTCAAATGTAGAAAACCAACTTATGCTTGCTTAAGGGGACGGGTGAATTGGGGTGCTGCATAAAACCAGAGATTGAAATTAGCACAGATACCGTTCCATAAGCCAAATATGTAATAGACAAGAGCTACTCCTTGCTCAACGAAGTGGACTCAACACCCCATATTAAACGCCTAAGAATATACCTGACTTGTAAGAATCTACCTGACTAGTAAGAATCTTAAAACCTATGGATTTATATGTCTCCGAAAGAGAATCAAGCGTGTGTACAGCGGCATAAACGCAGCAGTGATAGGATTGCTGAGGTTCGGTGAGCAAATGCAGACCCTTTGAAGTCATATTGCATGGTACCCATTCCATGGGTCTCAACTCTCCATGTTTAAGGGATTCTTCCTTCAGCTAAAACATGCATGTGGAACCCAGAGTATGATCCACCATGTGGTCGGAAAACGTGTTCAAATGTGTCTCAGTTTTGGTCCCCTGGTACTCGGGTGCAACATTCCAGACGCTTTACTAACACTCTCCCCACTTGGAGAGTCAGTGCCTTTAACCTCCTGTTTGGCCCAGTTAGCAATTTCTGCGGAAGATGAACAGGTTTAGGGAGAACCAATGAGAGATTAGGTGGAGGTGTCCGGACGGGCCAATTTAACTCTCATTTCCCACCAGGAAGAGGAATTAACCAAAGGCTCAGCATGCCGTGCCGGAACCAAACTAGGGCCTGAAGCAATCCTGCGGTGTTGCGGCCAGCTCACAAGAAAGCGAGTTGAAGAAAGGAGCTCAGGGGCACTGTAATTCACAAACCTGCAGAGTTATAAATGACAGCTATCTTCCAAAAATATATTGAATTAGGATGCCAAGAGGAGTTGAAAGCAGGGCAGAATTGCAGGAAACCGATTTCAGGAGGTAGACTGGAATTGCATGTAAAGCATAGGAAAAGAGGCAGAACGTCCACAATGATGCACTTGGCCAAAAAGGGCGTATGCGTTTTTTCCTGAATATATTCAAGAAAAAACGCATACGCCCTTTTTGGCCAACCAAGCAAGCTTGCAAAGGAAATCTGCACTACAATGAAGTCTCACTGCCCCCCGGTCAAAAGGGCCATCTGAAAAAAGTGTAAAATCCAGAAAGGCAGGACAGGCCATGGAGAACTGGGAGCCTAGTTATGCTGATGGGCGGGATGTAAATTGCCAGCAGCCACTCTGGAGAAGTGTATGGTGTTTCCTGAAACATCCAAAAAACAAAGCAACAGAGCCTAGGGCACTTCCACTTATTGTCCTATAGCTTAGGGAAATTAAAATCAAAAAGACACAGCCACCCCAAAGTTTGGGACGGCTCTGTTTACAAGAACCTCGTTTACGGTACAAGTTCAATATCACAGAAAGCGAAAAATGGATAAAGAAATTGTGGTACTTACGTACAATGCAATATCACTCAGCAATGAAATCTATGTCAACAGGCCCGTAGCAGCATAATGAGTGGATTCAGGTACGATGATTCTAAGTGAAATTAGTCACACAGAAAAAGAAACATCATAAGTTATCACTAATACACGGAATGTAAACTTGGCTACACAAGAACTGAATTACAAAACAGAACAGGGTGTCAAATGTAGAAAACCAACTTATGCTTGCTTAAGGGGACGGGTGAGTTGGGGTGCTGCATAAAACCAGAGATTGAAATTAGCACAGATACCGTTCCATAAGCCAAATATGTAATAGACAAGAGCTACTCCTTGCTCAACGAAGTGGAATCAACACTCCATATTAAACGCCTAAGAATATACCTGACTAGTAAGAATCTTAAAACCTATGGATTTATATCTCTCCGAAAGAGAATCAAGCGTGTGTACAGCGGCATAAATGCAGCAGTGATAGGATTGCTGAGGTTCGGTGAGCAAATGCAGACCCTTTGAAGTCATATTGCATGGTACCCATTCCATGGGTCTCAACTCTCCAGGTTTAATGGATTCTTCCTTCAGCTAAAACATGCATGTGGAACCCAGAGTATGATCAACCGTGTGATCGGGAAACGTGTTCAAATGTGTCTCAGTTTTCGTCCCCTGGTACTCGGGTGCAACATTCCAGACGCTTTACTAACACTCTCCCCACTTGGAGAGTCAGTGCCTTTAACCTCCTGTTTGGCCCAGTTTGCAATTTCTGTGGAAAATGAACAGGAATAGGGAGAACCAATGAGAGACTAGGTGGAGGTGTCCGGACGGGCAAATTTAACTCTCATTTCCCACCAGGAAGAGGAATTAACCAAAGGCTCAGCATGCCGTGCCGGAACCAAACTAGGGCCTGAAGCAATCCTGCGGTGTTGCGGCCAGCTCACAAGAAAGCGAGTTGAAGAAAGGAGCTCAGGGGCACTGTAATTCACAAACCTGCAGAGTTATAAATGACAGCTATCTTCCAAAAATATATTGAAGTAAGGCTGCCAAGAGGAGTTGAAAGCGGGGCAGAATTGCAGGAAACCGATTTCAGGAGGTAGACTGGAATTGCATGTAAAGCATAGGAAAAGAGGCAGAACGTCCACAATGATACACTTGGCCAAAAAGGGCGTATGCGTTTTTTCCTGAATATATTGAGAAAAAAACGCATATGCCCTTTTTGGCCAACCAAGCAAGCTTGCAAAGGAAATCTGCACTACAATGAAGTCTCACTGCCCCCGGGTCAAAAGGGCCATCTGAAAAAAGTGTAAAATCCAGAAAGGCAGGACAGGCCATTGAGAACTGGGAGCCTTGTTATGCTGATGGGCGGGATGTAAATTGCCAGCAGCCACTCTGGAGAAGTGTATGGTGTTTCCTGAAACATCCAAAAAACAAAGCAACAGAGCCTAGGGCACTTCCCCTTATGGTCCTATAGCTTAGGGAAATTAAAATCAAAAAGACACAGCCACCCCAAAGTTTGGGACGGCTCTGTTTACAAGAACCTCGTTTACGGTACAAGTTCAATATCACAGAAAGCGAAAAATGGATAAAGAAATTGTGGTACTTACGTACAATGCAATATCACTCAGCAATGAAATCTATGTCATCAGGCCCGTAGCAGCATAATGAGTGGATTCAGGTACGATGATTCTAAGTGAAATTAGTCACACAGAAAAAGAAACATCATAAGATATCACTAATACACGGAATGTAAACTTGGCTACACAAGAACTGAATTACAAAACAGAACAGGGTGTCAAATGTAGAAAACCAACTTATGCTTGCTTAAGGGGACGGGTGAGTTGGGGTGCTGCATAAAACCAGAGATTGAAATGAGCACAGATACCGTTCCATAAGCCAAATATGTAATAGACAAGAGCTACTCCTTGCTCAACGAAGTGGACTCAACACCCCATATTAAACGCCTAAGAATATATGTGACTAGTAAGAATCTTAAAACCTATGGATTTATATGTCTCCGAAAGAGAATCAAGCGTGTGTACAGCGGCATAAACGCAGCAGTGATAGGATTGCTGAGGTTCGGTGAGCAAATGCAGACCCTTTGAAATCATATTGCATGGTACCCATTCCATGGGTCTCAACTCTCCCTGTTTAAGGGATTCTTCCTTCAGCTAAAACATGCATGTGGAACCCAGAGTATGATCCACCGTGTGATCGGAAAACGTGTTCAAATGTGTCTCAATTTTCGTTTCCTGGTACTCGGGTGCAACATTCCAGACGCTTTACTAACACTCTCCCCACTTGGAGAGTCAGTGCCTTTAACCTCCTGTTTGGCCCAGTTTGCAATTTCTGTGTAAAATGAACAGGAATAGGGAGAACCAATGAGAGACTAGGTGGAGGTGTCCAGACGGGCAAATTTAACTCTCATTTCCCACCAGGAAGAGGAATTAACCAAAGGCTCAGTGTGCCATGCCGGAACCACACTAGGACCAGAAGCAATCCTGCGGTGTTGCGGCCAGCTCACAAGAAAGCGAGTTGAAGAAAGGAGCTCAGGGGCACTGTAATTCACAAACCTGCAGAGTTATAAATGACAGCTATCGTCCAAAAATATATTGAAGTAAGGCTGCCAAGAGGAGTTGAAAGGGGGGCAGAATTGCAGGAAACCGATTTCAGGAGGTAGACTGGAATTGCATGTAAAGCATAGGAAAAGAGGCAGAACGTCCACAATGATGCACTTGGCCAAAAAGGGCGTATGCGTTTTTTCCTGAATATATTCAGGAAAAAACGCATACGCCCTTTTTGGTCAACCAAGCAAGCTTGCAAAGGAAATCTGCACTACAATGAAGTCTCACTGCCCCCCGGTCAAAAGGGCCATCTGAAAAAAGTGTAAAATCCAGAAAGGCAGGACAGGCCATGGAGAACTGGGAGCCTTTTTATGCTGATGGGCGGGATGTAAATTGCCAGCAGCCACTCTGGAGAAGTGTATGGTGTTTCCTGAAACATCCAAAAAACAAAGCAACAGAGCCTAGGGCACTTCCACTTATGGTCCTATAGCTTAGGGAAATTAAAATCAAAAAGACACAGCCACCCCAAAGTTTGGGACGGCTCTGTTTACAAGAACCTCGTTTACGGTACAAGTTCAATATCACAGAAAGCGAAAAATGGATAAAGAAATTGTGGTACTTACGTTCAATGCAATATCACTCAGCAATGAAATCTATGTCATCAGGCCCGTAGCAGCATAATGAGTGGATTCAGGTACGATGATTCTAAGTGAAATTAGTCACACAGAAAATGAAACATCATAAGATATCACTAATACATGGAATGTAAACTTGGCTACACAAGAACTGAATTACAAAACAGAACAGGGTGTCAAATGTAGAAAACCAACTTATGCTTGCTTAAGGGGACGGGTGAGTTGGGGTGCTGCATCAAACCAGAGATTGAAATGAGCACAGATACCGTTCCATAAGCCAAATATGTAA
Organism: Leucopleurus acutus; assembly: GCF_964270905.1. Classification (NCBI taxonomy): domain Eukaryota; kingdom Metazoa; phylum Chordata; class Mammalia; order Artiodactyla; family Delphinidae; genus Leucopleurus; species Leucopleurus acutus. The sequence goes on from NW_028139192.1 coordinate 263,400, forward strand.
TAGACAAGAGCTACTCCTTGCTCAACGAAGTGGACTCAACACCCCATATTAAACGCCTAAGAATATACCTGACTTGTAAGAATCTACCTGACTAGTAAGAATCTTAAAACCTATGGATTTATATGTCTCCGAAAGAGAATCAAGCGTGTGTACAGTGGCATAAACGCAGCAGTGATAGGATTGGTGAGGTTCGGTGAGCAAATGCAGACCCTTTGAAGTCATATTGCATGGTACCCATTCCATGGGTCTCAACTCTCCATGTTTAAGGGATTCTTCCTTCAGCTAAAACATGCATGTGGAACCCAGAGTATGATCCACCATGTGGTCGGAAAACGTGTTCAAATGTGTCTCAGTTTTGGTCCCCTGGTACTCGGGTGCAACATTCCAGACGCTTTACTAACACTCTCCCCACTTGGAGAGTCAGTGCCTTTAACCTCCTGTTTGGCCCAGTTAGCAATTTCTGCGGAAGATGAACAGGAATAGGGAGAACCAATGAGAGATTAGGTGGAGGTGTCCGGACGGGCCAATTTAACTCTCATTTCCCACCAGGAAGAGGAATTAACAAAAGGCTCAGCATGCCGTGCCGGAACCAAACTAGGGCCTGAAGCAATCCTGCGGTGTTGCGGCCAGCTCACAAGAAAGCGAGTTGAAGAAAGGAGCTCAGGGGCACTGTAATTCACAAACCTGCAGAGTTATAAATGACAGCTATCTTCCAAAAATATATTGAATTAGGATGCCAAGAGGAGTTGAAAGCAGGGCAGAATTGCAGGAAACCGATTTCAGGAGGTAGACTGGAATTGCATGTAAAGCATAGGAAAAGAGGCAGAACGTCCACAATGATGCACTTGGCCAAAAAGGGCGTATGCGTTTTTTCCTGAATATATTCAAGAAAAAACGCATACGCCCTTTTTGGCCAACCAAGCAAGCTTGCAAATGAAATCTGCACTACAATGAACTCTCACTGCCCCCCGGTCAAAAGGGCCATCTGAAAAAAGTGTAAAATCCAGAAAGGCAGGACAGGCCATGGAGAACTGGGAGCCTAGTTATGCTGATGGGCGGGATGTAAATTGCCAGCAGCCACTCTGGAGAAGTGTATGGTGTTTCCTGAAACATCCAAAAAACAAAGCAACAGAGCCTAGGGCACTTCCACTTATGGTCCTATAGCTTAGGGAAATTAAAATCAAAAAGACACAGCCACCCCAAAGTTTGGGACGGCTCTGTTTACAAGAACCTAGTTTACGGTACAAGTTGAATATCACAGAAAGCGAAAAATGGATAAAGAAATTGTGGTACTTACGTACAATGCAATATCACTCAGCAATGAAATCTATGTCATCAGGCCCGTAGCAGCATAATGAGTGGATTCAGGTACGATGATTCTAAGTGAAATTAGTCACACAGAAAAAGAAACATCATAAGATATCACTAATACACGGAATGTAAACTTGGCTACACAAGAACTGAATTACAAAACAGAACAGGGTGTCAAATGTAGAAAACCAACTTATGCTTGCTTAAGGGGACGGGTGAATTGGGGTGCTGCATCAAACAAGAGATTGAAATTAGCACAGATACCGTTCCATAAGCCAAATATGTAATAGACAAGAGCTACTCCTTGCTCAACGAAGTGGACTCAACACCCCATATTAAACGCCTAAGAATATACCTGACTAGTAAGAATCTTAAAACCTATGGATTTATATGTCTCCGAAAGAGAATCAAGCGTGTGTACAGCGGCATAAACGCAGCAGTGATAGGATTGCTGAGGTTCGGTGAGCAAATGCAGACCCTTTGAAGTCATATTGCATGGTACCCATTCCATGGTTCTCAACTCTCCAGGTTTAAGGGATTCTTCCTTCAGCTAAAACATGCATGTGGAACCCAGAGTATGATCCACCGTGTGATCGGGAAACGTGTTCAAATGTGTCTCAGTTTTCGTTCCCTGGTACTCGGGTGCAACATTCCAGACGCTTTACTAACACTCTCCCCACTTGGAGAGTCAGTGCCTTTAACCTCCTGTTTGGCCCAGTTTGCAATTTCTGTGGAAAATGAACAGGAATAGGGAGAACCAATGAGAGACTAGGTGGAGGTATCCGGACGGGCAAATTTAACTCTCATTTCCAACCAGGAAGAGGAATTAACCAAAGGCTCAGCATGCCGTGCCGGAATCAAACTAGGGCCTGAAGCAATCCTGCGGTGTTGCGGCCAGCTCACAAGAAAGCGAGTTGAAGAAAGGAGCTCAGGGGCACTGTAATTCACAAACCTGCAGAGTTATAAATGACAGCTATCTTCCAAAAATATATTGAAGTAAGGCTGCCAAGAGGAGTTGAAAGCGGGGCAGAATTGCAGGAAACCGATTTCTGGAGGTACACTGGAATTGCATGTAAAGCATAGGAAAAGAGGCAGAACGTCCACAATGATGCACTTGGCCAAAAAGGGCGTATGTGTTTTTTCCTGAATATAGTCAGGGAAAAACGCATACGCCCTTTTTGGCCAACCAAGCAAGCTTGCAAAGGAAATCTGCACTACAATGAAGTCTCACTGCCCCCCGGTCAAAAGGGCCATCTGAAAAAAGTGTAAAATCCAGAAAGGCAGGACAGGCCATGGAGAACTGGGAGCCTTGTTATGCTGATGGGCGGGATGTAAATTGCCAGCAGCCACTCAGGAGAAGTGTATGGTGTTTCCTGAAACATCCAAAAAACAAAGCAACAGAGCCTAGGGCACTTCCACTTATGGTCCTATGGCTTAGGGAAATTAAAATCAAAAAGACACAGCCACCCCAAAGTTTGGGACGGCTCTGTTTACAAGAACCTCGTTTACCGAACAAGTTCAATATCACAGAAAGCGAAAAATGGAAAAAGAAGTTGTGGTACTTATGTACAATGCAATATCACTCAGCAATGAAATCTATGTCATCAGGCCCGTAGCAGCATAATGAGTGGATTCAGGTACGATGATTCTAAGTGAAATTAGTCACACAGAAAAAGAAACATCATAAGATATCACTAATACACGGAATGTAAACTTGGCTACACAAGAACTGAATTACAAAACAGAACAGGGTGTCAAATGTAGAAAACCAACTTATGCTTGCTTAAGGGGACGGGTGAGTTGGGGTGCTGCATCAAACCAGAGATTGAAATGAGCACAGATACCGTTCCATAAGCCAAATATGTAATAGACAAGAGCTACTCCTTGCTCAACGAAGTGGACTCAACACCGCATATTAAACGCCTAAGAATATACCTGACTAGTAAGAATCTACCTGACTAGTAAGAATCTTAAAACCTATGGATTTATATGTCTCCGAAAGAGAATCAAGCGTGTGTACAGTGGCATAAACGCAGCAGTGATAGGATTGCTGAGGTTCGGTGAGCAAATGCAGACCCTTTGAAGTCATATTGCATGGTACCCATTCCATGGGTCTCAACTCTCCCTGTTTAAGGGATTCTTCCTTCAGCTAAAACATGCATGTGGAACCCAGAGTATGATCCACCGTGTGATCGGAAAACGTGTTCAAATGTGTCTCAATTTTCGTTTCCTGGTACTCGGGTGCAACATTCCAGACGCTTTACTAACACTCTCCCCACTTGGAGAGTCAGTGCCTTTAACCTCCTGTTTGGCCCAGTTTGCAATTTCTGTGGAAAATGAACAGGAATAGGGAGAACCAATGAGAGACTAGGTGGAGGTGTCCAGACGGGCAAATTTAACTCTCATTTCCAACCAGGAAGAGGAATTAACCAAAGGCTCAGCGTGCCATGCCGGAACCACACTAGGACCAGAAGCAATCCTGCGGTGTTGCGGCCAGCTCACAAGAAAGCGAGTTGAAGAAAGGAGCTCAGGGGCACTGTAATTCACAAACCTACAGAGTTATAAATGACAGCTATCTTCCAAAAATATATTGAAGTAAGGCTGCCAAGAGGAGTTGAAAGCGGGGCAGAATTGCAGGAAACCGATTTCAGGAGGTAGACTGGAATTGCATGTAAAGCATAGGGAAAGAGGCAGAACGTCCACAATGATGCACTTGGCCATAAAGGGCGTATGGTTTTATCCTGAATATATTCAGGAAAAAACTCATACGCCCTTTTTGGCCAACCAAGCAAGCTTGCAAAGGAAATCTGCACTACAATGAAGTCTCACTGCCCCCAGTCAAAAGGGCCATCTGAAAAAAGTGTAAAATCCAGAAAGGCAGGACAGGCCATGGAGAACTGGGAGCCTTGTTATGCTGATGGGCGGGATGTAAATTGCCAGCAGCCACTCTGGAGAAGTGTATGGTGTTTCCTGAAACATCCAAAAAACAAAGCAACAGAGCCTATGGCACTTCCACTTATGGTCCTATAGCTTAGGGAAATTAAAATCAAAAAGACACAGCCACCCCAAAGTTTGGGACGGCTCTGTTTACAAGAACCTCGTTTACGGTACCAGTTCAATATCACACAAAGCGAAAAATGGATAAAGAAGTTGTGGTACTTACGTACAATGCAATATCACTAAGCAATGAAATCTATGTCATCAGGCCCATAGCAGCATAATGAGTGGATTCAGGTATGATGATTCTAAGTGAAATAAGTCACACAGAAAAAGAAACATCATAATATATCATTAATACACGGAATGTAAACTTGGCTACACAGGAACTGGATTACAAAACAGAACAGGGTCTCCAATTAAGAAAACCAACTTTTGCTTCCTTAACGGGAATGGTGAGTTGGGGTGCTGCATAAAACCAGAGATTGAAATGAGCACAGATAAAGTTCCTTAAGCCAAATATGGTATAGACAAGAGCTACTCCTTGCTCAACGAAGTGGACTCAACACCCCATATTAAACGCCTAAGAATATACCTGACTAGTAAGAATCTTAAAACCTATGGATTTATATGTCTCTGAAAGAGAATCAAGCGTGTGTACAGTGTCATAAACGCAGCAGTGATAGGAATGGTGAGGTTCGTTGAGCAAATGCAGACTCTTTGAAGTCATATTGCATGGTACCCATTCCATGGGTCTCAGCTCTCTAGGTTTAAGGGATTCTTCGTTCAGCTAAAACATGCATGTGGAACCCAGAGTATGATCCACCGTGTGATCGGGAAACGTGTTCAAATCCCCTGATACTCGGGTGTAACATTCCAGACGCTTTACTAACACTCTCCCCACTTGGAGAGTCGGTGCCTTTAACCTCCTGCTTGGCCAAGTTTGCAATTTCTTCGTAAGATGAACAGGAATACGGAGAACCAATGAGAGACTAGGTGGAGGTGTCTGGACGGACAAATTTAACTCTCATTTCGCACCAGGAAGAGGAATTAACCAAAGGCTCAGCGTGCCAGGCTAGAAGCACACTAGGGCCTGAAGCAATCCTGCGGTGTTGCGGCCAGCTCACAAGAAAGCGAGTTGAAGAAAGGAGCTCAGGGGCACTGTAATTCACAAACTTGCAGAGTTATAAATGACAGCTATCTTCCAAAAATATATTAAAGTAAGGCAGCCAAGAGGAGTTGAAAGCGGGGCAGAATTGCAGGAAACCGATTTCAGGAGGTAGACTGGAATTGCATGTAAAGCATAGGAAAAGAGGCAGAACGTCCACAATGATGCACTTGGCCAAAAAGGGCGTATGCGTTTTTTCCTGAATATATTCAGGAAAAAACGCATACGCCCTTTTTGGCCAACCAAGCAAGCTTGCAAAGGAAATCTGCACTACAATGAAGTCTCACTGCCCCCCGGTCAAAAGGGCCATCTGAAAAAAGTGTAAAATCCAGAAAGGCAGGACAGGCCATGGAGAACTGGGAGCCTAGTTATGCTGATGGGCGGGATGTAAATTGCCAGCAGCCACTCTGGAGAAGTGTATGGTGTTTCCTGAAACATCCAAAAAACAAAGCAACAGAGCCTAGGGCACTTCCACTTATGGTCCTATAGCTTAGGGAAATTAAAATCAAAAAGAAACAGCCACCCCAAAGTTTGGGACGGCTCTGTTTACAAGAACCTCGTTTACGGTACAAGTTAAATATCACAGAAAGCGAAAAATGGATAAAGAAATTGTGGTACTTACGTACAATGCAATATCACTCAGCAATGAAATCTATGTCAACAGGCCCGTAGCAGCATAATGAGTGGATTCAGGTACGATGATTCTAAGTGAAATTAGTCACACAGAAAAAGAAACATCATAAGATATCACTAATACACGGAATGTAAACTTGGCTACACAAGAACTGAATTACAAAACAGAACAGGGTGTCAAATGTAGAAAACCAACTTATGCTTGCTTAAGGGGACGGGTGAGTTGGGGTGCTGCATAAAACCAGAGATTGAAATGAGCACAGATACCGTTCCATAAGCCAAATATGTAATAGACAAGAGCTACTCCTTGCTCAATGAAGTGGACTCAACACTCCATATTAAACGCCTAAGAATCTACCTGACTAGTAAGAATCTTAAAACCTATGGATTTATATGTCTCCGAAAGAGAATCAAGCGTGTGTACAGCGGCATAAACGCAGCAGTGATAGGATTGCTGAGGTTCGGTGAGCAAATGCAGACCCTTTGAAGTCATATTGCATGGTACCCATTCCATGGGTCTCAACTCTCCAGGTTTAATGGATTCTTCCTTCAGCTAAAACATGCATGTGGAACCCAGAGTATGATCAACCGTGTGATCGGGAAACGTGTTCAAATGTGTCTCAGTTTTCGTCCCCTGGTACTCAGGTGCAACATTCCAGACGCTTTACTAACACTCTCCCCACTTGGAGAGTCAGTGCCTTTAACCTCCTGTTTGGCCCAGTTTGCAATTTCTGTGGAAAATGAACAGGAATAAGGAGAACCAATGAGAGACTAGGTGGAGGTGTCCGGACGGGCAAATTTAACTCTCATTTCCCACCAGGAAGAGGAATTAACCAAAGGCTCAGCATGCCGTGCCGGAACCAAACTAGGGCCTGAAGCAATCCTGCGGTGTTGCGTCCAGCTCACAAGAAAGCGAGTTGAAGAAAGGAGCTCAGGGGCACTGTAATTCACAAACATGCAGAGTTATAATGGACAGCTATCTTCCAAAAATATATTGAAGTAAGGCTGCCAAGAGGAGTTGAAAGCGGGGCAGAATTGCAGGAAACCGATTTCAGGAGGTAGACTGGAATTGCATGTAAAGCATAGGAAAAGAGGCAGAACGTCCACAATGATACACTTGGCCAAAAAGGGCGTATGCGTTTTTTCCTGAATATATTCAGGGAAAAACGCATACGCCCTTTTTGGCCAACCAAGCAAGCTTGCAAAGGAAATCTGCACTACAATGAAGTCTCACTGCCCCCCGGTCAAAAGGGCCATCTGAAAAAAGTGTAAAATCCAGAAAGGCAGGACAGGCCATGGAGAACTGGGAGCCTAGTTATGCTGATGGGCGGGATGTAAATTGCCAGCAGCCACTCTGGAGAAGTGTATGGTGTTTCCTGAAACATCCAAAAAACAAAGCAACAGAGCCTAGGGCACTTCCACTTATGGTCCTATAGCTTAGGGAAATTAAAATCAAAAAGACACAGCCACCCCAAAGTTTGGGACGGCTCTGTTTACAAGAACCTCGTTTACGGTACAAGTTCAATATCACAGAAAGCGAAAAATGGATAAAGAAGTTGTGGTACTTACGTACAATGCAATATCACTCAGCAATGAAATCTATGTCAAAAGGCCCGTAGCAGCATAATGAGTGGATTCAGGTACGATGATTCTAAGTGAAATTAGTCACACAGAAAAAGAAATATCATAAGATATCACTAATACACGGAATGTAAACTTGGCTACACAAGAACTGAATTACAAAACAGAACAGGGTGTCAAATGTAGAAAACCAACTTATGCTTCCTTAAGGGGACGGGTGAGTTGGGGTGCTGCATAAAACCAGAGATTGAAATTAGCACAGATACCGTTCCATAAGCCAAATATGTAATAGACAAGAGCTACTCCTTGCTCAACGAAGTGGACTCAACACTCCATATTAAACGCCTAAGAATATACCTGACTAGTAAGTATCTTAAAACCTATGGATTGCTATGTCTCTGAAAGAGAATCAAGCGTGTGTACAGCAGCATAAACGCAGCAGTGATAGGATTGGAGAGGTTCGGTGAGCAAATGCAGACCCTTTGAAGTCATATTGCATGGTACCCATTCCACGGGTCTCAACTCTCCAGGTTTAAGGGATTCTTCCTTCAGCTAAAACATGCATGTGGATCCCAGAGTATGTTCAACCGTGTGATCGGGAGACGTGTTCCTATATGTCTCAGTTCTGGTCCCCTGGTACTCAGGTGCAACATTCCAGACGCTTTACTAACACTCTCCCGACTTGGAGAGTCAGTGCCTTTAACCTCCTGTTTGGCCCAGTTTGCAATTTCTGCGGAAGATGAACAGGAATAGGGAGAACCAATGAGAGACTAGCTGGAGGTGTCTGGATGCACAAATTTAACTCTCATTTCCCACCAGGAAGAGGAATTAACCAAAGGCTCAGCGTGCCGTGCCGGAACCAGATTAGGGCCTGAAGCAATCCTGCGGTGTTGCGGCCAGCTCACAAGAAAGCGAGTTGAAGAAAGGAGCTCAGGGGCACTGTAATTCACAAACCTGCAGAGTTATAAATGACAGCTATCGTCCAAAAATATACTGAAGTAAGGCTGCCAAGAGGACTTGAAAGCGGGGCAGAATTGCAGGAAACCGATTTCAGGAGGTAGACTGGAATTGCATTTAAAGCATAGGAAAAGAGGCAGAACGTCCACAATGATGCACTTGGCCAAAAAGGGCGTATGCGTTTTTTCCTGAATATATTCAGGAAAAAACGCATACGCCCTTTTTGGCCAACCAAGCAAGCTTGCAAAGGAAATCTGCACTACAATGAAGTCTCACTTCCCCCCGGTCAAAAGGGCCATCTGAAAAAAGTGTAAAATCCAGAAAGGCAGGACAGGCCATGGAGAACTGGGAGCCTTGTTATGCTGATGGGCGGGATGTAAATTGCCAAGAGCCACTCTTGAGAGGTGTATGGTGTTTCCTGAAACATCTAAAAAACAAAGCAACAGAGCCTAGGGCACTTCCACTTATGGTCCTATAGCTTAGGGAAATTAAAATCAAAAAGACACAGCCACCCCAAAGTTTGGGACGGCTCTGTTTACAAGAACCTCGTTTACGGTACAAGTTCAATATCGCAGAAAGTGAAAAATGGATAAAGGAGTTGTGGTACTTACGTACAATGCAATATCACTCAGCAATGAAATCTATGTCATCAGGCCCGTAGCAGCATAATGAGTGGATTCAGGTATGATGATTCTAACTGAAATAAGTCACACAGAAAAAGAAACATCATAAGATATCACTAATACACGGAATGTAAACTTGGCTACACAGGAACTGGATTACAAAACAGAACAGGGTCTCAAATTTAGAAAACCAACTTATGCTTGCTTAAGGGGAAAGGTGAGTTGGGGTGCTGCATCAAACCAGAGATTGAAATGAGCACAGATAAAGTTCCTTAAGCCAAATATGGAATAGACAAGAACTACTCCTTGCTCAACGAAATGGACTCAACACCCCATATTAAACGCCTAAGTATGTACCTGACTAGTAAGTATCTTAAAACCTATGGATTGCTATGTCTCTGAAAGAAAATCAAGCGTGTGTACAGGGGCATAAACGCAGCAGTGATAGGATTGGAGAGGTTCGGTGAGCAAATGAAGACCCTTTGAAGTCATATTGCATGGTACCCATTCCACGGGTCTCAACTCTCCAGATTTAAGGGATTCTTCCTTCAGCTAAAACATGCACGTGGAACCCAGAGTATGATCAACCGTGTGATCGGGAGACGTGTTCCAATATGTCTCAGTTCTCGTCCCCTGGTACTCGGGTGCAACATTCCAGACGCTTTACTAACACTCTCCCGACTTGGAGAGTCAGTGCCTTTAACCTCCTGTTTGGCCCAGTTTGCAATTTCTGCGGAAGATGAACAGGAATAGGGAGAACCAATGAGAGACTAGCTGGAGGTGTCTGGACGGGCAAATTTAACTCTCATTTCCCACCAGGAAGAGGAATTAACCAAAGGCTCAGCGTGCCGAGCCGGAACCAGATTAGGGCCTGAAGCAATCCTGCGGTGTTGCGGCCAGCTCACAAGAAAGCGAGTTGAAGAAAGGAGCTCAGGGGCACTGTAATTCACAAACCTGCAGAGTTATAAATGACAGCTATCGTCCAAAAATATACTGAAGTAAGGCTGCCAAGAGGACTTGAAAGCGGGGCAGAATTGCAGGAAACCGATTTCAGGAGGTAGACTGGAATTGCATTTAAAGCATAGGAAAAGAGGCAGAACGTCCACAATGATGCACTTGGCCAAAAAGGGCGTATGCGTTTTTTCCTGAATATATTCAGGAAAAAACGCATACGCCCTTTTTGGCCAACCAAGCAAGCTTGCAAAGGAAATCTGCACTACAATGAAGTCTCACTTCCCCCCGGTCAAAAGGGCCATCTGAAAAAAGTGTAAAATCCAGAAAGGCAGGACAGGCCATGGAGAACTGGGAGCCTTGTTATGCTGATGGGCGGGATGTAAATTGCCAACAGCCACTCGGGAGAGGTGTATGGTGTTTCCTGAAACATCTAAAAAACAAAGCAACAGAGCCTAGGGCACTTCCACTTATGGTCCTATAGCTTAGGGAAATTAAAATCAAAAAGACACAGCCACCCCAAAGTTTGGGACGGCTCTGTTTACAAGAACCTCGTTTACGGTACAAGTTCAATATCGCAGAAAGTGAAAAATGGATAAAGAAGTTGTGGTACTTACGTACAATGCAATATCACTCAGCAATGAAATCTATGTCATCAGGCCCGTAGCAGCATAATGAGTGGATTCAGGTATGATGATTCTAACTGAAATAAGTCACACAGAAAAAGAAACATCATAAGATATCACTAATACACGGAATGTAAACTTGGCTACACAGGAACTGGATTACAAAACAGAACAGGGTCTCAAATTTAGAAAACCAACTTATGCTTGCTTAAGGGGAAAGGTGAGTTGGGGTGCTGCATAAAACCAGAGATTGAAATGAGCACAGATAAAGTTCCTTAAGCCAAATATAGAATAGACAAGAACTACTCCTTGCTCAACGAAATGGACTCAACACCCCATATTAAATGCCTAAGAATGTACCTGACTAGTAAGTATCTTAAAACCTATGCACTGCTATGTCTCTGAAAGAAAATCAAGCATGTGTACAGGGGCATAAACGCAGCAGTGATAGGATTGGAGAGGTTCGGTGAGCAAATGAAGACCCTTTGAAGTCATATTGCATGGTACCCATTCCACGGGTCTCAACTCTCCAGGTTTAAGGGATTCTTCCTTCAGCTAAAACATGCACGTGGAACCCAGAGTATGATCAACCGTGTGATCGGGAGACGTGTTCCAATATGTCTCAGTTCTCGTCCCCTGGTACTCGGGTGCAACATTCCAGACGCTTTACTAACACTCTCCCGACTTGGAGAGTCAGTGCCTTTAACCTCCTGTTTGGCCCAGTTTGCAATTTCTGCGGAAGATGAACAGGAATAGGGAGAACCAATGAGAGACTAGCTGGAGGTGTCTGGACGGGCAAATTTAACTCTCATTTCCCACCAGGAAGAGGAATTAACCAAAGGCTCAGCGTGCCGTGCCGGAACCAGATTAGGGCCTGAAGCAATCCTGCGGTGTTGCGGCCAGCTCACAAGAAAGCGAGTTGAAGAAAGGAGCTCAGGGGCACTGTAATTCACAAACCTGCAGAGTTATAAATGACAGCTATCGTCCAAAAATATACTGAAGTAAGGCTGCCAAGAGGACTTGAAAGCGGGGCAGAATTGCAGGAAACCGATTTCAGGAGGTAGACTGGAATTGCATTTAAAGCATAGGAAAAGAGGCAGAACGTCCACAATGATGCACTTGGCCAAAAAGGGCGTATGCGTTTTTTCCTGAATATATTCAGGAAAAAACGCATACGCCCTTTTTGGCCAACCAAGCAAGCTTGCAAAGGAAATCTGCACTACAATGAAGTCTCACTTCCCCCCGGTCAAAAGGGCCATCTGAAAAAAGTGTAAAATCCAGAAAGGCAGGACAGGCCATGGAGAACTGGGAGCCTTGTTATGCTGATGGGCGGGATGTAAATTGCCAACAGCCACTCGGGAGAGGTGTATGGTGTTTCCTGAAACATCTAAAAAACAAAGCAACAGAGCCTAGGGCACTTCCACTTATGGTCCTATAGCTTAGGGAAATTAAAATCAAAAAGACACAGCCACCCCAAAGTTTGGGACGGCTCTGTTTACAAGAACCTCGTTTACGGTACAAGTTCAATATCGCAGAAAGTGAAAAATGGATAAAGAAGTTGTGGTACTTACGTACAATGCAATATCACTCAGCAATGAAATCTATGTCATCAGGCCCGTAGCAGCATAATGAGTGGATTCAGGTATGATGATTCTAACTGAAATAAGTCACACAGAAAAAGAAACATCATAAGATATCACTAATACACGGGATGTAAACTTGGCTACACAGGAACTGGATTACAAAACAGAACAGGGTCTCAAATTTAGAAAACCAACTTATGCTTGCTTAAGGGGAAAGGTGAGTTGGGGTGCTGCATAAAACCAGAGATTGAAATGAGCACAGATAAAGTTCCTTAAGCCAAATATGGAATAGACAAGAACTACTCCTTGCTCAACGAAATGGACTCAACACCCCATATTAAACGCCTAAGAATGTACCTGACTAGTAAGTATCTTAAAACCTATGGATTGCTATGTCTCTGAAAGAAAATCAAGCGTGTGTACAGGGGCATAAACGCAGCAGTGATAGGATTGGAGAGGTTCGGTGAGCAAATGAAGACCCTTTGAAGTCATATTGCATGGTACCCATTCCAAGGGTCTCAACTCTCCAGGTTTAAGGGATTCTTCCTTCAGCTAAAACATGCACGTGGAACCCAGAGTATGATCAACCGTGTGATCGGGAGACGTGTTCCAATATGTCTCAGTTCTCGTCCCCTGGTACTCGGGTGCAACATTCCAGACGCTTTACTAACACTCTCCCGACTTGGAGAGTCAGTGCCTTTAACCTCCTGTTTGGCCCAGTTTGCAATTTCTGCGGAAGATGAACAGGAATAGGGAGAACCAATGAGAGACTAGCTGGAGGTGTCTGGACGGGCAAATTTAACTCTCATTTCCCACCAGGAAGAGGAATTAACCAAAGGCTCAGCGTGCCGTGCCGGAACCAGATTAGGGCCTGAAGCAATCCTGCGGTGTTGCGGCCAGCTCACAAGAAAGCGAGTTGAAGAAAGGAGCTCAGGGGCATTGTAATTCACAAACCTGCAGAGTTATAAATGACAGCTATCTTCCAAAAATATATTGAATTAGGATGCCAAGAGGAGTTGAAAGCAGGGCAGAATTGCAGGAAACCGATTTCAGGAGGTAGACTGGAATTGCATGTAAAGCATAGGAAAAGAGGCAGAACGTCCACAATGATGCACTTGGCCAAAAAGGGCGTATGCGTTTTTTCCTGAATATATTCAAGAAAAAACGCATACGCCCTTTTTGGCCAAACAAGCAAGCTTGCAAAGGAAATCTGCACTACAATGAAGTCTCACTTCCCCCCGGTCAAAAGGGCCATCTGAAAAAAGTGTAAAATCCAGAAAGGCAGGACAGGCCATGGAGAACTGGGAGCCTTGTTATGCTGATGGGCGGGATGTAAATTGCCAAGAGCCACTCTGGAGTAGTGTATGGTGTTTCCTGAAATACCTAAAAAACAAAGCAACAGCGCCTAGGGCACTTCCACTTATGGTCCTATAGCTTAGGGAAATTAAAATCAAAAAGACACAGCCACCGCAAAGTTTGGGACGGCTCTGTTTACAAGAACCTCGTTTACGGTACAAGTTCAATACCGCAGAAAGTGGAAAATGGATAAAGAATTTGTGGTACTTACGTACAATGCAATATCACTCAGCAATGAAATCTATGTCATCAGGCCCGTACCAGCATAATGAGTGGATTCAGGTATGATGATTCTAACTGAAATAAGTCACACAGAAAAAGAAACATCATAAGATATCACTAATACACGGAATGTAAACTTGGCTACACAGGAACTGGATTACAAAACAGAACAGGGTCTCAAATTTAGAAAACCAACTTATGCTTGCTTAAGGGGAAAGGTGAGTTGGGGTGCTGCATAAAACCAGAGATTGAAATGAGCACAGATAAAGTTCCTTAAGCCAAATATGGAATAGACAAGAGCTACTCCTTGCTCAACAAAGTGGACTCAACACCCCATATTAAACGCCTAAGAATGTACCTGACTAGTAAGTATCTTAAAACCTATGGATTGCTATGTCTCTGAAAGAGAATGAAGCATGTGTACAGGGGCATAAACGCAGCAGTGATAGGATTGGAGAGGTTCGGTGAGCAAATGAAGACCCTTTGAAGTCATATTGCATGGTACCCATTCCACGGGTCTCAACTCTCCAGGTTTAAGGGATTCTTCCTTCAGCTAAAACATGCACGTGGAACCCAGAGTATGATCAACCGTGTGATCGGGAGACGTGTTCCAATATGTCTCAGTTCTCGTCCCCTGGTACTCGGGTGCAACATTCCAGACGCTTTACTAACACTCTCCCGACTTGGAGAGTCAGTGCCTTTAACCTCCTGTTTGGCCCAGTTTGCAATTTCTGCGGAAGATGAACAGGAATAGGGAGAACCAATGAGAGACTAGCTGGAGGTGTCTGGACGGGCAAATTTAACTCTCATTTCCCACCAGGAAGAGGAATTAACCAAAGGCTCAGCGTGCCGAGCCGGAACCAGATTAGGGCCTGAAGCAATCCTGCGGTGTTGCGGCCAGCTCACAAGAAAGCGAGTTGAAGAAAGGAGCTCAGGGGCACTGTAATTCACAAACCTGCAGAGTTATAAATGACAGCTATCGTCCAAAAATATACTGAAGTAAGGCTGCCAAGAGGACTTGAAAGCGGGGCAGAATTGCAGGAAACCGATTTCAGGAGGTAGACTGGAATTGCATTTAAAGCATAGGAAAAGAGGCAGAACGTCCACAATGATGCGCTTGGCCAAAAAGGGCGTATGCGTTTTTTCCTAAATATATTCAGGAAAAAACGCATACGCCCTTTTTGGCCAACCAAGCAAGCTTGCAAAGGAAATCTGCACTACAATGAAGTCTCACTTCCCCCCGGTCAAAAGGGCCATCTGAAAAAAGTGTAAAATCCAGAAAGGCAGGACAGGCCATGGAGAACTGGGAGCCTTGTTATGCTGATGGGCGGGATGTAAATTGCCAACAGCCACTCGGGAGAGGTGTATGGTGTTTCCTGAAACATCTAAAAAACAAAGCAACAGAGCCTAGGGCACTTCCACTTATGGTCCTATAGCTTAGGGAAATTAAAATCAAAAAGACACAGCCACCCCAAAGTTTGGGACGGCTCTGTTTACAAGAACCTCGTTTACGGTACAAGTTCAATATCGCAGAAAGTGAAAAATGGATAAAGAAGTTGTGGTACTTACGTACAATGCAATATCACTCAGCAATGAAATCTATGTCATCAGGCCCGTAGCAGCATAATGAGTGGATTCAGGTATGATGATTCTACCTGAAATAAGTCACACAGAAAAAGAAACATCATAAGATATCACTAATACACGGAATGTAAACTTGGCTACACAGGAACTGGATTACAAAACAGAACAGGGTCTCAAATTTAGAAAACCAACTTATGCTTGCTTAAGGGGAAAGGTGAGTTGGGGTGCTGCATCAAACCAGAGATTGAAATGAGCACAGATAAAGTTCCTTAAGCCAAATATGGAATAGACAAGAACTACTCCTTGCTCAACGAAATGGACTCAACACCCCATATTAAACGCCTAAGAATGTACCTGACTAGTAAGTATCTTAAAACCTATGGATTGCTATGTCGCTGAAAGAAAATCAAGCGTGTGTACAGGGGCATAAACGCAGCAGTGATAGGATTGGAGACGTTCGGTGAGCAAATGAAGACCCTTTGAAGTCATATTGCATGGTACCCATTCCACGGGTCTCAACTCTCCAGGTTTAAGGGATTCTGCCTTCAGGTAAAACATGCACGTGGAACCCAGAGTATGATCAACCGTGTGATCGGGAGACGTGTTCCAATATGTCTCAGTTCGCGTCCCCTGGTACTCGGGTGCAACATTCCACACGCTTTACTAACACTCTCCCGACTTGGAGAGTCAGTGCCTTTAACCTCCTGTTTGGCCCATTTGCAATTTCTGCGGAAGATGAACAGGAATAGGGAGAACCAATGAAAGACTAGGTGGAGGTGTCTGGACGGGCAAATTTAACTCTCATTTCCCACCAGGAAGAGGAATTAACCAAAGGCTCAGCGTGCCGTGCTGCAACCAGATTAAGGCCTGAAGCAATCCTGCGGTGTTGCGGCCAGCTCACAAGAAAGCGAGTGGAAGAAAGGAGATCAGGGACACTGTAATTCACAAACCTGCAGAGTTATAAATGACAGCTATCGTCCAAAAATATACTGAAGTAAGGCTGCCAAGAGGACTTGAAAGCGGGGCAGAATTGCAGGAAACCGATTTCAGGAGGTAGACTGGAATTGCATTTAAAGCATAGGAAAAGAGGCAGAACGTCCACAATGATGCACTTGGCCAAAAAGGGCGTATGCGTTTTTTCCTGAATATATTCAGGAAAAAACGCATACGCCCTTTTTGGCCAACCAAGCAAGCTTGCAAAGGAAATCTGCACTACAATGAAGTCTCACTTCCCCCCGGTCAAAAGGGCCATCTGAAAAAAGTGTAAAATCCAGAAAGGCAGGACAGGCCATGGAGAACTGGGAGCCTTGTTATGCTGATGGGCGGGATGTAAATTGCCAACAGCCACTCGGGAGAGGTGTATGGTGTTTCCTGAAACATCTAAAAAACAAAGCAACAGAGCCTAGGGCACTTCCACTTATGGTCCTATAGCTTAGGGAAATTAAAATCAAAAAGACACAGCCACCCCAAAGTTTGGGACGGCTCTGTTTACAAGAACCTCGTTTACGGTACAAGTTCAATATCGCAGAAAGTGAAAAATGGATAAAGAAGTTGTGGTACTTACGTACAATGCAATATCACTCAGCAATGAAATCTATGTCATCAGGCCCGTAGCAGCATAATGAGTGGATTCAGGTATGATGATTCTAACTGAAATAAATCACACAGAAAAAGAAACATCATAAGATATCACTAATACACGGGATGTAAACTTGGCTACACAGGAACTGGATTACAAAACAGAACAGGGTCTCAAATTTAGAAAACCAACTTATGCTTGCTTAAGGGGAAAGGTGAGTTGGGGTGCTGCATAAAACCAGAGATTGAAATGAGCACAGATAAAGTTCCTTAAGCCAAATATAGAATAGACAAGAACTACTCCTTGCTCAACGAAATGGACTCAACACCCCATATTAAACGCCTAAGAATGTACCTGACTAGTAAGTATCTTAAAACCTATGGATTGCTATGTCTCTGAAAGAAAATCAAGCGTGTGTACAGGGGCACAAACGCAGCAGTGATAGGATTGGAGAGGTTCGGTGAGCAAATGAAGACCCTTTGAAGTCATATTGCATGGTACCCATTCCACGGGTCTCAACTCTCCAGGTTTAAGGGATTCTTCCTTCAGCTAAAACATGCACGTGGAACCCAGAGTATGATCAACCGTGTGATCGGGAGACGTGTTCCAATATGTCTCAGTTCTCGTCCCCTGGTACTCGGGTGCAACATTCCAGACGCTTTACTAACACTCTCCCGACTTGGAGAGTCAGTGCCTTTAACCTCCTGTTTGGCCCAGTTTGCAATTTCTGCGGAAGATGAACAGGAATAGGGAGAACCAATGAGAGACTAGCTGGAGGTGTCTGGACGGGCAAATTTAACTCTCATTTCCCACCAGGAAGAGGAATTAACCAAAGGCTCAGCGTGCCGTGCCGGAACCAGATTAGGGCCTGAAGCAATCCTGCGGTGTTGCGGCCAGCTCACAAGAAAGCGAGTTGAAGAAAGGAGCTCAGGGGCACTGTAATTCACAAACCTGCAGAGTTATAAATGACAGCTATCGTCCAAAAATATACTGAAGTAAGGCTGCCAAGAGGACTTGAAAGCGGGGCAGAATTGCAGGAAACCGATTTCAGGAGGTAGACTGGAATTGCATTTAAAGCATAGGAAAAGAGGCAGAACGTCCACAATGATGCACTTGGCCAAAAAGGGCGTATGCGTTTTTTCCTGAATATATTCAGGAAAAACGGATACGCCCTTTTTGGCCAACCAAGCAAGCTTGCAAAGGAAATCTGCACTACAATGAAGTCTCACTTCCCCCCGGTAAAAAGGGCCATCTGAAAAAAGTGTAAAATCCAGAAAGGCAGGACAGGCCATGGAGAACTGGGAGCCTTGTTATGCTGATGGGCGGGATGTAAATTGCCAAGAGCCACTCGGGAGAGGTGTATGGTGTTTCCTGAAACATCTAAAAAACAAAGCAACAGAGCCTAGGGCACTTCCACTTATTGTCCTATAGCTTAGGGAAATTAAAATCAAAAAGACACAGCCACCCCAAAGTTTGGGACGGCTCTGTTTACAAGAACCTCGTTTACGGTACAAGTTCAATATCGCAGAAAGTGAAAAATGGATAAAGAAGTTGTGGTACTTACGTACAATGCAATATCACTCAGCAATGAAATCTATGTCATCAGGCCCGTAGCAGCATAATGAGTGGATTCAGGTATGATGATTCTAACTGAAATAAGTCACACAGAAAAAGAAACATCATAAGATATCACTAATACACAGAATGTAAACTTGGCTACACAGGAACTGGATTACAAAACAGAACAGGGTCTCAAATTTAGAAAACCAACTTATGCTTGCTTAAGAGGAAAGGTGAGTTGGGGTGCTGCATCAAACCAGAGATTGAAATGAGCACAGATAAAGTTCCTTAAGCCAAATATGGAATAGACAAGAACTACTCCTTGCTCAACGAAATGGACTCAACACCCCATATTAAACGCCTAAGAATGTACCTGACTAGTAAGTATCTTAAAACCTATGGATTGCTATGTCTCTGAGAGAAAATCAAGCGTGTGTACAGGGGCATAAACGCAGCAGTGATAGGATTGGAGAGGTTCGGTGAGCAAATGAAGACCCTTTGAAGTCATATTGCATGGTACCCATTCCACGGGTCTCAACTCTCCAGGTTTAAGGGATTCTTCCTTCAGCTAAAACATGCACGTGGAACCCAGAGTATGATCAACCGTGTGATCGGGAGACGTGTTCCAATATGTCTCAGTTCTCGTCCCCTGGTACTCGGGTGCAACATTCCAGACGCTTTACTAACACTCTCCCGACTTGGAGAGTCAGTGCCTTTAACCTCCTGTTTGGCCCAGTTTGCAATTTCTGCGGAAGATGAACAGGAATAGGGAGAACCAATGAGAGACTAGCTGGAGGTGTCTGGACGGGCAAATTTAACTCTCATTTCCCACCAGGAAGAGGAATTAACCAAAGGCTCAGCGTGCCGTGCCGGAACCAGATTAGGGCCTGAAGCAATCCTGCGGTGTTGCGGCCAGCTCACAAGAAAGCGAGTTGAAGAAAGGAGCTCAGGGGCATTGTAATTCACAAACCTGCAGAGTTATAAATGACAGCTATCTTCCAAAAATATATTGAATTAGGATGCCAAGAGGAGTTGAAAGCAGGGCAGAATTGCAGGAAACCGATTTCAGGAGGTAGACTGGAATTGCATGTAAAGCATAGGAAAAGAGGCAGAACGTCCACAATGATGCACTTGGCCAAAAAGGGCGTATGCGTTTTTTCCTGAATATATTCAAGAAAAAACGCATACGCCCTTTTTGGCCAAACAAGCAAGCTTGCAAAGGAAATCTGCACTACAATGAAGTCTCACTTCCCCCCGGTCAAAAGGGCCATCTGAAAAAAGTGTAAAATCCAGAAAGGCAGGACAGGCCATGGAGAACTGGGAGCCTTGTTATGCTGATGGGCGGGATGTAAATTGCCAAGAGCCACTCTGGAGTAGTGTATGGTGTTTCCTGAAATACCTAAAAAACAAAGCAACAGCGCCTAGGGCACTTCCACTTATGGTCCTATAGCTTAGGGAAATTAAAATCAAAAAGACACAGCCACCCCAAAGTTTGGGACGGCTCTGTTTACAAGAACCTCGTTTACGGTACAAGTTCAATACCGCAGAAAGTGGAAAATGGATAAAGAATTTGTGGTACTTACGTACAATGCAATATCACTCAGCAATGAAATCTATGTCATCAGGCCCGTACCAGCATAATGAGTGGATTCAGGTATGATGATTCTAACTGAAATAAGTCACACAGAAAAAGAAACATCATAAGATATCACTAATACACGGAATGTAAACTTGGCTACACAGGAACTGGATTACAAAACAGAACAGGGTCTCAAATTTAGAAAACCAACTTATGCTTGCTTAAGGGGAAAGGTGAGTTGGGGTGCTGCATAAAACCAGAGATTGAAATGAGCACAGATAAAGTTCCTTAAGCCAAATATGGAATAGACAAGAGCTACTCCTTGCTCAACAAAGTGGACTCAACACCCCATATTAAACGCCTAAGAATGTACCTGACTAGTAAGTATCTTAAAACCTATGGATTGCTATGTCTCTGAAAGAGAATGAAGCATGTGTACAGGGGCATAAACGCAGCAGTGATAGGATTGGAGAGGTTCGGTGAGCAAATGAAGACCCTTTGAAGTCATATTGCATGGTACCCATTCCACGGGTCTCAACTCTCCAGGTTT
Source organism: Leucopleurus acutus (assembly GCF_964270905.1). Lineage (NCBI taxonomy): Eukaryota > Metazoa > Chordata > Mammalia > Artiodactyla > Delphinidae > Leucopleurus > Leucopleurus acutus. Next base: position 284,200 of record NW_028139192.1, read on the forward strand.
AAGGGATTCTTCCTTCAGCTAAAACATGCACGTGGAACCCAGAGTATGATCAACCGTGTGATCGGGAGACGTGTTCCAATATGTCTCAGTTCTCGTCCCCTGGTACTCGGGTGCAACATTCCAGACGCTTTACTAACACTCTCCCGACTTGGAGAGTCAGTGCCTTTAACCTCCTGTTTGGCCCAGTTTGCAATTTCTGCGGAAGATGAACAGGAATAGGGAGAACCAATGAGAGACTAGCTGGAGGTGTCTGGACGGGCAAATTTAACTCTCATTTCCCACCAGGAAGAGGAATTAACCAAAGGCTCAGCGTGCCGAGCCGGAACCAGATTAGGGCCTGAAGCAATCCTGCGGTGTTGCGGCCAGCTCACAAGAAAGCGAGTTGAAGAAAGGAGCTCAGGGGCACTGTAATTCACAAACCTGCAGAGTTATAAATGACAGCTATCGTCCAAAAATATACTGAAGTAAGGCTGCCAAGAGGACTTGAAAGCGGGGCAGAATTGCAGGAAACCGATTTCAGGAGGTAGACTGGAATTGCATTTAAAGCATAGGAAAAGAGGCAGAACGTCCACAATGATGCGCTTGGCCAAAAAGGGCGTATGCGTTTTTTCCTAAATATATTCAGGAAAAAACGCATACGCCCTTTTTGGCCAACCAAGCAAGCTTGCAAAGGAAATCTGCACTACAATGAAGTCTCACTTCCCCCCGGTCAAAAGGGCCATCTGAAAAAAGTGTAAAATCCAGAAAGGCAGGACAGGCCATGGAGAACTGGGAGCCTTGTTATGCTGATGGGCGGGATGTAAATTGCCAACAGCCACTCGGGAGAGGTGTATGGTGTTTCCTGAAACATCTAAAAAACAAAGCAACAGAGCCTAGGGCACTTCCACTTATGGTCCTATAGCTTAGGGAAATTAAAATCAAAAAGACACAGCCACCCCAAAGTTTGGGACGGCTCTGTTTACAAGAACCTCGTTTACGGTACAAGTTCAATATCGCAGAAAGTGAAAAATGGATAAAGAAGTTGTGGTACTTACGTACAATGCAATATCACTCAGCAATGAAATCTATGTCATCAGGCCCGTAGCAGCATAATGAGTGGATTCAGGTATGATGATTCTAACTGAAATAAGTCACACAGAAAAAGAAACATCATAAGATATCACTAATACACGGGATGTAAACTTGGCTACACAGGAACTGGATTACAAAACAGAACAGGGTCTCAAATTTAGAAAACCAACTTATGCTTGCTTAAGGGGAAAGGTGATTTGGGGTGCTGCATAAAACCAGAGATTGAAATGAGCACAGATAAAGTTCCTTAAGCCAAATATGGAATAGACAAGAACTACTCCTTGCTCAACGAAATGGACTCAACACCCCATATTAAACGCCTAAGAATGTACCTGACTAGTAAGTATCTTAAAACCTATGGATTGCTATGTGTCTGAAAGAAAATCAAGCGTGTGTACAGGGGCATAAACGCAGCAGTGATAGGATTGGAGAGGTTCGGTGAGCAAATGAAGACCCTTTGAAGTCATATTGCATGGTACCCATTCCACGGGTCTCAACTCTCCAGGTTTAAGGGATTCTTCCTTCAGCTAAAACATGCACGTGGAACCCAGAGTATGATCAACCATGTGATCGGGAAACGTGTTCCAATATGTCTCAGTTCTCGTCCCCTGGTACTCGGGTGCAACATTCCAGACGCTTTACTAACACTCTCCCGACTTGGAGAGTCAGTGCCTTTAACCTCCTGTTTGGCCCAGTTTGCAATTTCTGCGGAAGATGAACAGGAATAGGGAAAACCAATGAGAGACTAGCTGGAGGTGTCTGGACGGGCAAATTTAACTCTCATTTCCCACCAGGAAGAGGAATTAACCAAAGGCTCAGCGTGCCGTGCCGGAACCAGATTAGGGCCTGAAGCAATCCTGCGGTGTTGCGGCCAGCTCACAAGAAAGCGAGTTGAAGAAAGGAGCTCAGGGGCACTGTAATTCACAAACCTGCAGAGTTATAAATGACAGCTATCGTCCAAAAATATACTGAAGTAAGGCTGCCAAGAGGACTTGAAAGCGGGGCAGAATTGCAGGAAACTGATTTCAGGAGGTAGACTGGAATTGCATTTAAAGCATAGGAAAAGAGGCAGAACGTCCACAATGATGCCCTTGGCCAAAAAGGGCGTATGCGTTTTTTCCTGAATATATTCAGGAAAAAACGCATACGCCCTTTTTGGCCAACCAAGCAAGCTTGCAAAGGAAATCTGCACTACAATGAAGTCTCACTTCCCCCCGGTCAAAAGGGCCATCTGAAAAAAGTGTAAAATCCAGAAAGGCAGGACAGGCCATGGAGAACTGGGAGCCTTGTTATGCTGATGGGCGGGATGTAAATTGCCAACAGCCACTCGGGAGAGGTGTATGGTGTTTCCTGAAACATCTAAAAAACAAAGCAACAGAGCCTAGGACACTTCCACTTATGGTCCTATAGCTTAGGGAAATTAAAATCAAAAAGACACAGCCACCCCAAAGTTTGGGATGGCTCTGTTTACAAGAACCTCGTTTACGGTACAAGTTCAATATCGCAGAAAGTGAAAAATGGATAAAGAAGTTGTGGTACTTACGTACAATGCAATATCACTCAGCAATGAAATCTATGTCATCAGGCCCGTAGCAGCATAATGAGTGGATTCAGGTATGATGATTCTAACTGAAATAAGTCACACAGAAAAAGAAACATCATAAGATATCACTAATACACGGGATGTAAACTTGGCTACACAGGAACTGGATTACAAAACAGAACAGGGTCTCAAATTTAGAAAACCAACTTATGCTTGCTTAAGGGGAAAGGTGAGTTGGGGTGCTGCATAAAACCAGAGATTGAAATGAGCACAGATAAAGTTCCTTAAGCCAAATATGGAATAGACAAGAACTACTCCTTGCTCAACGAAATGGACTCAACACCCCATATTAAACGCCTAAGAATGTACCTGACTAGTAAGTATCTTAAAACCTATGGATTGCTATGTGTCTGAAAGAAAATCAAGCGTGTGTACAGGGGCATAAACGCAGCAGTGATAGGATTGGAGAGGTTCGGTGAGCAAATGAAGACCCTTTGAAGTCATATTGCATGGTACCCATTCCACGGGTCTCAACTCTCCAGGTTTAAGGGATTCTTCCTTCAGGTAAAACATGCACGTGGAACCGAGAGTATGATCAACCGTGTGATCGGGAGACGTGTTCCAATATGTCTCAGTTCTCGTCCCCTGGTACTCGGGTGCAACATTCCAGACGCTTTACTAACACTCTCCCGACTTGGAGAGTCAGTGCCTTTAACCTCCTGTTTGGCCCAGTTTGCAATTTCTGCGGAAGATGAACAGGAATAGGGAGAACCAATGAGAGACTAGCTGGAGGTGTCTGGACGGGCAAATTTAACTCTCATTTCCCACCAGGAAGAGGAATTAACCAAAGGCTCAGCGTGCCGTGCGGGAACCAGATTAGGGCCTGAAGCAATCCTGCGGTGTTGCGGCCAGCTCACAAGAAAGCGAGTTGAAGAAAGGAGCTCAGGGGCACTGTAATTCACAAACCTGCAGAGTTATAAATGACAGCTATCGTCCAAAAATATACTGAAGTAAGGCTGCCAAGAGGACTTGAAAGCGGGGCAGAATTGCAGGAAACCGATTTCAGGAGGTAGACTGGAATTGCATTTAAAGCATAGGAAAAGAGGCAGAACGTCCACAATGATGCACTTGGCCAAAAAGGGCGTATGCGTTTTTTCCTGAATATATTCAGGAAAAAACGCATACGCCCTTTTTGGCCAACCAAGCAAGCTTGCAAAGGAAATCTGCACTACAATGAAGTCTCACTTCCCCCCGGTCAAAAGGGCCATCTGAAAAAAGTGTAAAATCCAGAAAGGCAGGACAGGCCATGGAGAACTGGGAGCCTTGTTATGCTGATGGGCGGGATGTAAATTGCCAACAGCCACTCGGGAGAGGTGTATGGTGTTTCCTGAAACATCTAAAAAACAAAGCAACAGAGCCTAGGGCACTTCCACTTATGGTCCTATAGCTTAGGGAAATTAAAATCAAAAAGACACAGCCACCCCAAAGTTTGGGACGGCTCTGTTTACAAGAACCTCGTTTACGGTACAAGTTCAATATCGCAGAAAGTGAAAAATGGATAAAGAAGTTGTGGTACTTACGTACAATGCAATATCACTCAGCAATGAAATCTATGTCATCAGGCCCGTAGCAGCATAATGAGTGGATTCAGGTATGATGATTCTAACTGAAATAAGTCACACAGAAAAAGAAACATCATAAGATATCACTAATACACGGGATGTAAACTTGGCTACACAGGAACTGGATTACAAAACAGAACAGGGTCTCAAATTTAGAAAACCAACTTATGCTTGCTTAAGGGGAAAGGTGAGTTGGGGTGCTGCATAAAACCAGAGATTGAAATGAGCACAGATAAAGTTCCTTAAGCCAAATATGGAATAGACAAGAACTACTCCTTGCTCAACGAAATGGACTCAACACCCCATATTAAACGCCTAAGAATGTACCTGACTAGTAAGTATCTTAAAACCTATGGATTGCTATGTGTCTGAAAGAAAATCAAGCGTGTGTACAGGGGCATAAACGCAGCAGTGATAGGATTGGAGAGGTTCGGTGAGCAAATGAAGACCCTTTGAAGTCATATTGCATGGTACCCATTCCACGGGTCTCAACTCTCCAGGTTTAAGGGATTCTTCCTTCAGCTAAAACATGCACGTGGAACCCAGAGTATGATCAACCGTGTGATCGGGAGACGTGTTCCAATATGTCTCAGTTCTCGTCCCCTGGTACTCGGGTGCAACATTCCAGACGCTTTACTAACACTCTCCCGACTTGGAGAGTCAGTGCCTTTAACCTCCTGTTTGGCCCAGTTTGCAATTTCTGCGGAAGATGAACAGGAATAGGGAGAACCAATGAGAGACTAGCTGGAGGTGTCTGGACGGGCAAATTTAACTCTCATTTCCCACCAGGAAGAGGAATTAACCAAAGGCTCAGCGTGCCGTGCCGGAACCAGATTAGGGCCTGAAGCAATCCTGCGGTGTTGCGGCCAGCTCACAAGAAAGCGAGTTGAAGAAAGGAGCTCAGGGGCACTGTAATTCACAAACCTGCAGAGTTATAAATGACAGCTATCGTCCAAAAATATACTGAAGTAAGGCTGCCAAGAGGACTTGAAAGCGGGGCAGAATTGCAGGAAACCGATTTCAGGAGGTAGACTGGAATTGCATTTAAAGCATAGGAAAAGAGGCAGAACGTCCACAATGATGCACTTGGCCAAAAAGGGCGTATGCGTTTTTTCCTGAATATATTCAGGAAAAAACGCATACGCCCTTTTTGGCCAACCAAGCAAGCTTGCAAAGGAAATCTGCACTACAATGAAGTCTCACTTCCCCCCGGTCAAAAGGGCCATCTGAAAAAAGTGTAAAATCCAGAAAGGCAGGACAGGCCATGGAGAACTGGGAGCCTTGTTATGCTGATGGGCGGGATGTAAATTGCCAACAGCCACTCGGGAGAGGTGTATGGTGTTTCCTGAAACATCTAAAAAACAAAGCAACAGAGCCTAGGACACTTCCACTTATGGTCCTATAGCTTAGGGAAATTAAAATCAAAAAGACACAGCCACCCCAAAGTTTGGGATGGCTCTGTTTACAAGAACCTCGTTTACGGTACAAGTTCAATATCGCAGAAAGTGAAAAATGGATAAAGAAGTTGTGGTACTTACGTACAATGCAATATCACTCAGCAATGAAATCTATGTCATCAGGCCCGTAGCAGCATAATGAGTGGATTCAGGTATGATGATTCTAACTGAAATAAGTCACACAGAAAAAGAAACATCATAAGATATCACTAATACACGGGATGTAAACTTGGCTACACAGGAACTGGATTACAAAACAGAACAGGGTCTCAAATTTAGAAAACCAACTTATGCTTGCTTAAGGGGAAAGGTGAGTTGGGGTGCTGCATAAAACCAGAGATTGAAATGAGCACAGATAAAGTTCCTTAAGCCAAATATGGAATAGACAAGAACTACTCCTTGCTCAACGAAATGGACTCAACACCCCATATTAAACGCCTAAGAATGTACCTGACTAGTAAGTATCTTAAAACCTATGGATTGCTATGTGTCTGAAAGAAAATCAAGCGTGTGTACAGGGGCATAAACGCAGCAGTGATAGGATTGGAGAGGTTCGGTGAGCAAATGAAGACCCTTTGAAGTCATATTGCATGGTACCCATTCCACGGGTCTCAACTCTCCAGGTTTAAGGGATTCTTCCTTCAGCTAAAACATGCACGTGGAACCCAGAGTATGATCAACCGTGTGATCGGGAGACGTGTTCCAATATGTCTCAGTTCTCGTCCCCTGGTACTCGGGTGCAACATTCCAGACGCTTTACTAACACTCTCCCGACTTGGAGAGTCAGTGCCTTTAACCTCCTGTTTGGCCCAGTTTGCAATTTCTGCGGAAGATGAACAGGAATAGGGAGAACCAATGAGAGACTAGCTGGAGGTGTCTGGACGGGCAAATTTAACTCTCATTTCCCACCAGGAAGAGGAATTAACCAAAGGCTCAGCGTGCCGTGCCGGAACCAGATTAGGGCCTGAAGCAATCCTGCGGTGTTGCGGCCAGCTCACAAGAAAGCGAGTTGAAGAAAGGAGCTCAGGGGCACTGTAATTCACAAACCTGCAGAGTTATAAATGACAGCTATCGTCCAAAAATATACTGAAGTAAGGCTGCCAAGAGGACTTGAAAGCGGGGCAGAATTGCAGGAAACCGATTTCAGGAGGTAGACTGGAATTGCATTTAAAGCATAGGAAAAGAGGCAGAACGTCCACAATGATGCACTTGGCCAAAAAGGGCGTATGCGTTTTTTCCTGAATATATTCAGGAAAAAACGCATACGCCCTTTTTGGCCAACCAAGCAAGCTTGCAAAGGAAATCTGCACTACAATGAAGTCTCACTTCCCCCCGGTCAAAAGGGCCATCTGAAAAAAGTGTAAAATCCAGAAAGGCAGGACAGGCCATGGAGAACTGGGAGCCTTGTTATGCTGATGGGCGGGATGTAAATTGCCAACAGCCACTCGGGAGAGGTGTATGGTGTTTCCTGAAACATCTAAAAAACAAAGCAACAGAGCCTAGGACACTTCCACTTATGGTCCTATAGCTTAGGGAAATTAAAATCAAAAAGACACAGCCACCCCAAAGTTTGGGATGGCTCTGTTTACAAGAACCTCGTTTACGGTACAAGTTCAATATCGCAGAAAGTGAAAAATGGATAAAGAAGTTGTGGTACTTACGTACAATGCAATATCACTCAGCAATGAAATCTATGTCATCAGGCCCGTAGCAGCATAATGAGTGGATTCAGGTATGATGATTCTAACTGAAATAAGTCACACAGAAAAAGAAACATCATAAGATATCACTAATACACGGGATGTAAACTTGGCTACACAGGAACTGGATTACAAAACAGAACAGGGTCTCAAATTTAGAAAACCAACTTATGCTTGCTTAAGGGGAAAGGTGAGTTGGGGTGCTGCATAAAACCAGAGATTGAAATGAGCACAGATAAAGTTCCTTAAGCCAAATATGGAATAGACAAGAACTACTCCTTGCTCAACGAAATGGACTCAACACCCCATATTAAACGCCTAAGAATGTACCTGACTAGTAAGTATCTTAAAACCTATGGATTGCTATGTGTCTGAAAGAAAATCAAGCGTGTGTACAGGGGCATAAACGCAGCAGTGATAGGATTGGAGAGGTTCGGTGAGCAAATGAAGACCCTTTGAAGTCATATTGCATGGTACCCATTCCACGGGTCTCAACTCTCCAGGTTTAAGGGATTCTTCCTTCAGGTAAAACATGCACGTGGAACCGAGAGTATGATCAACCGTGTGATCGGGAGACGTGTTCCAATATGTCTCAGTTCTCGTCCCCTGGTACTCGGGTGCAACATTCCAGACGCTTTACTAACACTCTCCCGACTTGGAGAGTCAGTGCCTTTAACCTCCTGTTTGGCCCAGTTTGCAATTTCTGCGGAAGATGAACAGGAATAGGGAGAACCAATGAGAGACTAGCTGGAGGTGTCTGGACGGGCAAATTTAACTCTCATTTCCCACCAGGAAGAGGAATTAACCAAAGGCTCAGCGTGCCGTGCGGGAACCAGATTAGGGCCTGAAGCAATCCTGCGGTGTTGCGGCCAGCTCACAAGAAAGCGAGTTGAAGAAAGGAGCTCAGGGGCACTGTAATTCACAAACCTGCAGAGTTATAAATGACAGCTATCGTCCAAAAATATACTGAAGTAAGGCTGCCAAGAGGACTTGAAAGCGGGGCAGAATTGCAGGAAACCGATTTCAGGAGGTAGACTGGAATTGCATTTAAAGCATAGGAAAAGAGGCAGAACGTCCACAATGATGCACTTGGCCAAAAAGGGCGTATGCGTTTTTTCCTGAATATATTCAGGAAAAAACGCATACGCCCTTTTTGGCCAACCAAGCAAGCTTGCAAAGGAAATCTGCACTACAATGAAGTCTCACTTCCCCCCGGTCAAAAGGGCCATCTGAAAAAAGTGTAAAATCCAGAAAGGCAGGACAGGCCATGGAGAACTGGGAGCCTTGTTATGCTGATGGGCGGGATGTAAATTGCCAACAGCCACTCGGGAGAGGTGTATGGTGTTTCCTGAAACATCTAAAAAACAAAGCAACAGAGCCTAGGGCACTTCCACTTATGGTCCTATAGCTTAGGGAAATTAAAATCAAAAAGACACAGCCACCCCAAAGTTTGGGACGGCTCTGTTTACAAGAACCTCGTTTACGGTACAAGTTCAATATCGCAGAAAGTGAAAAATGGATAAAGAAGTTGTGGTACTTACGTACAATGCAATATCACTCAGCAATGAAATCTATGTCATCAGGCCCGTAGCAGCATAATGAGTGGATTCAGGTATGATGATTCTAACTGAAATAAGTCACACAGAAAAAGAAACATCATAAGATATCACTAATACACGGGATGTAAACTTGGCTACACAGGAACTGGATTACAAAACAGAACAGGGTCTCAAATTTAGAAAACCAACTTATGCTTGCTTAAGGGGAAAGGTGAGTTGGGGTGCTGCATCAAACCAGAGATTGAAATGAGCACAGATAAAGTTCCTTAAGCCAAATATGGAATAGACAAGAACTACTCCTTGCTCAACGAAATGGACTCAACACCCCATATTAAACGCCTAAGAATGTACCTGACTAGTAAGTATCTTAAAACCTATGGATTGCTATGTGTCTGAAAGAAAATCAAGCGTGTGTACAGGGGCATAAACGCAGCAGTGATAGGATTGGAGAGGTTCGGTGAGCAAATGAAGACCCTTTGAAGTCATATTGCATGGTACCCATTCCACGGGTCTCAACTCTCCAGGTTTAAGGGATTCTTCCTTCAGGTAAAACATGCACGTGGAACCGAGAGTATGATCAACCGTGTGATCGGGAGACGTGTTCCAATATGTCTCAGTTCTCGTCCCCTGGTACTCGGGTGCAACATTCCAGACGCTTTACTAACACTCTCCCGACTTGGAGAGTCAGTGCCTTTAACCTCCTGTTTGGCCCAGTTTGCAATTTCTGCGGAAGATGAACAGGAATAGGGAGAACCAATGAGAGACTAGCTGGAGGTGTCTGGACGGGCAAATTTAACTCTCATTTCCCACCAGGAAGAGGAATTAACCAAAGGCTCAGCGTGCCGTGCGGGAACCAGATTAGGGCCTGAAGCAATCCTGCGGTGTTGCGGCCAGCTCACAAGAAAGCGAGTTGAAGAAAGGAGCTCAGGGGCACTGTAATTCACAAACCTGCAGAGTTATAAATGACAGCTATCGTCCAAAAATATACTGAAGTAAGGCTGCCAAGAGGACTTGAAAGCGGGGCAGAATTGCAGGAAACCGATTTCAGGAGGTAGACTGGAATTGCATTTAAAGCATAGGAAAAGAGGCAGAACGTCCACAATGATGCACTTGGCCAAAAAGGGCGTTTGCGTTTTTTCCTGAATATATTCAGGAAAAAACGCATACGCCCTTTTTGGCCAACCAAGCAAGCTTGCAAAGGAAATCTGCACTACAATGAAGTCTCACTTCCCCCCGGTCAAAAGGGCCATCTGAAAAAAGTGTAAAATCCAGAAAGGCAGGACAGGCCATGGAGAACTGGGAGCCTTGTTATGCTGATGGGCGGGATGTAAATTGCCAACAGCCACTCGGGAGAGGTGTATGGTGTTTCCTGAAACATCTAAAAAACAAAGCAACAGAGCCTAGGGCACTTCCACTTATGGTCCTATAGCTTAGGGAAATTAAAATCAAAAAGACACAGCCACCCCAAAGTTTGGGACGGCTCTGTTTACAAGAACCTTGTTTACGGAACAAGTTCAATATCGCAGAAAGTGAAAAATGGATAAAGAAGTTGTGGTACTTACGTACAATGCAATATCACTCAGCAATGAAATCTATGTCATCAGGCCCGTAGCAGCATAATGAGTGGATTCAGGTATGATGATTCTAACTGAAATAAGTCACACAGAAAAAGAAACATCATAAGATATCACTAATACACGGGATGTAAACTTGGCTACACAGGAACTGGATTACAAAACAGAACAGGGTCTCAAATTTAGAAAACCAACTTATGCTTGCTTAAGGGGAAAGGTGAGTTGGGGTGCTGCATAAAACCAGAGATTGAAATGAGCACAGATAAAGTTCCTTAAGCCAAATATGGAATAGACAAGAACTACTCCTTGCTCAACGAAATGGACTCAACACCCCATATTAAACGCCTAAGAATGTACCTGACTAGTAAGTATCTTAAAACCTATGGATTGCTATGTCTCTGAAAGAAAATCAAGCGTGTGTACAGGGGCATAAACGCAGCAGTGATAGGATTGGAGAGGTTCGGTGAGCAAATGAAGACCCTTTGAAGTCATATTGCATGGTACCTATTCCACGGGTCTCAACTCTCCAGGTTTAAGGGATTCTTCCTTCAGCTAAAACATGCACGTGGAACCCAGAGTATGATCAACCGTGTGATCGGGAGACGTGTTCCAATATGTCTCAGTTCTCGTCCCCTGGTACTCGGGTGCAACATTCCAGACGCTTTACTAACACTCTCCCGACTTGGAGAGTCAGTGCCTTTAACCTCCTGTTTGGCCCAGTTTGCAATTTCTGCGGAAGATGAACAGGAATAGGGAGAACCAATGAGAGACTAGCTGGAGGTGTCTGGACGGGCAAATTTAACTCTCATTTCCCACCAGGAAGAGGAATTAACCAAAGGCTCAGCGTGCCGTGCCGGAACCAGATTAGGGCCTGAAGCAATCCTGCGGTGTTGCGGCCAGCTCACAAGAAAGCGAGTTGAAGAAAGGAGCTCAGGGGCACTGTAATTCACAAACCTGCAGAGTTATAAATGACAGCTATCGTCCAAAAATATACTGAAGTAAGGCTGCCAAGAGGACTTGAAAGCGGGGCAGAATTGCAGGAAACCGATTTCAGGAGGTAGACTGGAATTGCATTTAAAGCATAGGAAAAGAGGCAGAACGTCCACAATGATGCACTTGGCCAGAAAGGGCGTATGCGTTTTTTCCTGAATATATTCAGGAAAAAACGCATACGCCCTTTTTGGCCAACCAAGCAAGCTTGCAAAGGAAATCTGCACTACAATGAAGTCTCACTTCCCCCCGGTCAAAAGGGCCATCTGAAAAAAGTGTAAAATCCAGAAAGGCAGGACAGGCCATGGAGAACTGGGAGCCTTGTTATGCTGATGGGCGGGATGTAAATTGCCAACAGCCACTCGGGAGAGGTGTATGGTGTTTCCTGAAACATCTAAAAAACAAAGCAACAGAGCCTAGGGCACTTCCACTTATGGTCCTATAGCTTAGGGAAATTAAAATCAAAAAGACACAGCCACCCCAAAGTTTGGGACGGCTCTGTTTACAAGAACCTCGTTTACGGTACAAGTTCAATATCGCAGAAAGCGAAAAATGGATAAAGAAGTTGTGGTACTTACGTACAATGCAATATCACTCAGCAATGAAATCTATGTCATCAGGCCCGTAGCAGCATAATGAGTGGATTCAGGTATGATGATTCTAACTGAAATAAGTCACACAGAAAAAGAAACATCATAAGATATCACTAATACACGGAATGTAAACTTGGCTACACAGGAACTGGATTACAAAACAGAGCAGGGTCTCAAATTTAGAAAACCAACTTATGCTTGCTTAAGGGGAAAGGTGAGTTGGGGTGCTGCATAAAACCAGAGATTGAAATGAGCACAGATAAAGTTCCTTAAGCCAAATATAGAATAGACAAGAACTACTCCTTGCTCAACGAAATGGACTCAACACCCCATATTAAATGCCTAAGAATGTACCTGACTAGTAAGTATCTTAAAACCTATGCACTGCTATGTCTCTGAAAGAAAATCAAGCATGTGTACAGGGGCATAAACGCAGCAGTGATAGGATTGGAGAGGTTCGGTGAGCAAATGAAGACCCTTTGAAGTCATATTGCATGGTACCCATTCCACGGGTCTCAACTCTCCAGGTTTAAGGGATTCTTCCTTCAGCTAAAACATGCACGTGGAACCCAGAGTATGATCAACCGTGTGATCGGGAGACGTGTTCCAATATGTCTCAGTTCTCGTCCCCTGGTACTCGGGTGCAACATTCCAGACGCTTTACTAACACTCTCCCGACTTGGAGAGTCAGTGCCTTTAACCTCCTGTTTGACCCAGTTTGCAATTTCTGCGGAAGATGAACAGGAATAGGGAGAACCAATGAGAGACTAGGTGGAGGTGTCTGGACGGGCAAATTTAACTCTCATTTCCCACCAGGAAGAGGAATTAACCAAAGGCTCAGCGTGCCGTGCCGGAACCAGATTAGGGCCTGAAGCAATCCTGCGGTGTTGCGGCCAGCTCACAAGAAAGCGAGTTGAAGAAAGGAGCTCAGGGGCACTGTAATTCACAAACCTGCAGAGTTATAAATGACAGCTATCGTCCAAAAATATACTGAAGTAAGGCTGCCAAGAGGACTTGAAAGCGGGGCAGAATTGCAGGAAACCGATTTCAGGAGGTAGACTGGAATTGCATTTAAAGCATAGGAAAAGAGGCAGAACGTCCACAATGATGCACTTGGCCAAAAAGGGCGTATGCGTTTTTTCCTGAATATATTCAGGAAAAAACGCATACGCCCTTTTTGGCCAACCAAGCAAGCTTGCAAAGGAAATCTGCACTACAATGAAGTCTCACTTCCCCCTGGTCAAAAGGGCCATCTGAAAAAAGTGTAAAATCCAGAAAGGCAGGACAGGCCATGGAGAACTGGGAGCCTTGTTATGCTGATGGGCGGGATGTAAATTGCCAACAGCCACTCGGGAGAGGTGTATGGTGTTTCCTGAAACATCTAAAAAACAAAGCAACAGAGCCTAGGGCACTTCCACTTATGGTCCTATAGCTTAGGGAAATTAAAATCAAAAAGACACAGCCACCCCAAAGTTTGGGACGGCTCTGTTTACAAGAACCTCGTTTACGGTACAAGTTCAATATCGCAGAAAGTGAAAAATGGATAAAGAAGTTGTGGTACTTACGTACAATGCAATATCACTCAGCAATGAAATCTATGTCATCAGGCCCGTAGCAGCATAATGAGTGGATTCAGGTATGATGATTCTAACTGAAATAAGTCACACAGAAAAAGAAACATCATAAGATATCACTAATACACGGGATGTAAACTTGGCTACACAGGAACTGGATTACAAAACAGAACAGGGTCTCAAATTTAGAAAACCAACTTATGCTTGCTTAAGGGGAAAGGTGAGTTGGGGTGCTGCATAAAACCAGAGATTGAAATGAGCACAGATAAAGTTCCTTAAGCCAAATATGGAATAGACAAGAACTACTCCTTGCTCAACGAAATGGACTCAACACCCCATATTAAACGCCTAAGAATGTACCTGACTAGTAAGTATCTTAAAACCTATGGATTGCTATGTGTCTGAAAGAAAATCAAGCGTGTGTACAGGGGCATAAACGCAGCAGTGATAGGATTGGAGAGGTTCGGTGAGCAAATGAAGACCCTTTGAAGTCATATTGCATGGTACCCATTCCACGGGTCTCAACTCTCCAGGTTTAAGGGATTCTTCCTTCAGCTAAAACATGCACGTGGAACCCAGAGTATGATCAACCGTGTGATCGGGAGACGTGTTCCAATATGTCTCAGTTCTCGTCCCCTGGTACTCGGGTGCAACATTCCAGACGCTTTACTAACACTCTCCCGACTTGGAGAGTCAGTGCCTTTAACCTCCTGTTTGGCCCAGTTTGCAATTTCTGCGGAAGATGAACAGGAATAGGGAGAACCAATGAGAGACTAGCTGGAGGTGTCTGGACGGGCAAATTTAACTCTCATTTCCCACCAGGAAGAGGAATTAACCAAAGGCTCAGCGTGCCGTGCCGGAACCAGATTAGGGCCTGAAGCAATCCTGCGGTGTTGCGGCCAGCTCACAAGAAAGCGAGTTGAAGAAAGGAGCTCAGGGGCACTGTAATTCACAAACCTGCAGAGTTATAAATGACAGCTATCGTCCAAAAATATACTGAAGTAAGGCTGCCAAGAGGACTTGAAAGCGGGGCAGAATTGCAGGAAACCGATTTCAGGAGGTAGACTGGAATTGCATTTAAAGCATAGGAAAAGAGGCAGAACGTCCACAATGATGCACTTGGCCAAAAAGGGCGTATGCGTTTTTTCCTGAATATATTCAGGAAAAAACGCATACGCCCTTTTTGGCCAACCAAGCAAGCTTGCAAAGGAAATCTGCACTACAATGAAGTCTCACTTCCCCCCGGTCAAAAGGGCCATCTGAAAAAAGTGTAAAATCCAGAAAGGCAGGACAGGCCATGGAGAACTGGGAGCCTTGTTATGCTGATGGGCGGGATGTAAATTGCCAACAGCCACTCGGGAGAGGTGTATGGTGTTTCCTGAAACATCTAAAAAACAAAGCAACAGAGCCTAGGGCACTTCCACTTATGGTCCTATAGCTTAGGGAAATTAAAATCAAAAAGACACAGCCACCCCAAAGTTTGGGACGGCTCTGTTTACAAGAACCTCGTTTACGGTACAAGTTCAATATCGCAGAAAGTGAAAAATGGATAAAGAAGTTGTGGTACTTACGTACAATGCAATATCACTCAGCAATGAAATCTATGTCATCAGGCCCGTAGCAGCATAATGAGTGGATTCAGGTATGATGATTCTAACTGAAATAAGTCACACAGAAAAAGAAACATCATAAGATATCACTAATACACGGAATGTAAACTTGGCTACACAGGAACTGGATTACAAAACAGAACAGGGTCTCAAATTTAGAAAACCAACTTATGCTTGCTTAAGGGGAAAGGTGAGTTGGGGTGCTGCATAAAACCAGAGATTGAAATGAGCACAGATAAAGTTCCTTAAGCCAAATATAGAATAGACAAGAACTACTCCTTGCTCAACGAAATGGACTCAACACCCCATATTAAACGCCTAAGAATGTACCTGACTAGTAAGTATCTTAAAACCTATGCACTGCTATGTCTCTGAAAGAAAATCAAGCATGTGTACAGGGGCATAAACGCAGCAGTGATAGGATTGGAGAGGTTCGGTGAGCAAATGAAGACCCTTTGAAGTCATATTGCATGGTACCCATTCCACGGGTCTCAACTCTCCAGGTTTAAGGGATTCTTCCTTCAGCTAAAACATGCACATGGAACCCAGAGTATGATCAACCGTGTGATCGGGAGACGTGTTCCAATATGTCTCAGTTCTCGTCCCCTGGTACTCGGGTGCAACATTCCAGACGCTTTACTAACACTCTCCCGACTTGGAGAGTCAGTGCCTTTAACCTCCTGTTTGGCCCAGTTTGCAATTTCTGCGGAAGATGAACAGGAATAGGGAGAACCAATGAGAGACTAGGTGGAGGTGTCTGGACGGGCAAATTTAACTCTCATTTCCCACCAGGAAGAGGAATTAACCAAAGGCTCAGCGTGCCGTGCCGGAACCAGATTAGGGCCTGAAGCAATCCTGCGGTGTTGCGGCCAGCTCACAAGAAAGCGAGTTGAAGAAAGGAGCTCAGGGGCACTGTAATTCACAAACCTGCAGAGTTATAAATGACAGCTATCGTCCAAAAATATACTGAAGTAAGGCTGCCAAGAGGACTTGAAAGCGGGGCAGAATTGCAGGAAACCGATTTCAGGAGGTAGACTGGAATTGCATTTAAAGCATAGGAAAAGAGGCAGAACGTCCACAATGATGCGCTTGGCCAAAAAGGGCGTATGCGTTTTTTCCTGAATATATTCAGGAAAAAACGCATACGCCCTTTTTGGCCAACCAAGCAAGCTTGCAAAGGAAATCTGCACTACAATGAAGTCTCACTTCCCCCTGGTCAAAAGGGCCATCTGAAAAAAGTGTAAAATCCAGAAAGGCAGGACAGGCCATGGAGAACTGGGAGCCTTGTTATGCTGATGGGCGGGATGTAAATTGCCAACAGCCACTCGGGAGAGGTGTATGGTGTTTCCTGAAACATCTAAAAAACAAAGCAACAGAGCCTAGGGCACTTCCACTTATGGTCCTATAGCTTAGGGAAATTAAAATCAAAAAGACACAGCCACACCAAAGTTTGGGACGGCTCTGTTTACAAGAACCTCGTTTACGGTACAAGTTCAATATCGCAGAAAGTGAAAAATGGATAAAGAAGTTGTGGTACTTACGTACAATGCAATATCACTCAGCAATGAAATCTATGTCATCAGGCCCGTAGCAGCATAATGAGTGGATTCAGGTATGATGATTCTAACTGAAATAAGTCACACAGAAAAAGAAACATCATAAGATATCACTAATACACGGGATGTAAACTTGGCTACACAGGAACTGGATTACAAAACAGAACAGGGTCTCAAATTTAGAAAACCAACTTATGCTTGCTTAAGGGGAAAGGTGAGTTGGGGTGCTGCATAAAACCAGAGATTGAAATGAGCACAGATAAAGTTCCTTAAGCCAAATATGGAATAGACAAGAACTACTCCTTGCTCAACGAAATGGACTCAACACCCCATATTAAACGCCTAAGAATGTACCTGACTAGTAAGTATCTTAAAACCTATGGATTGCTATGTCTCTGAAAGAAAATCAAGCGTGTGTACAGGGGCATAAACGCAGCAGTGATAGGATTGGAGAGGTTCGGTGAGCAAATGAAGACCCTTTGAAGTCATATTGCATGGTACCCATTCCACGGGTCTCAACTCTCCAGGTTTAAGGGATTCTTCCTTCAGCTAAAACATGCACGTGGAACCCAGAGTATGATCAACCGTGTGATCGGGAGACGTGTTCCAATATGTCTCAGTTCTCGTCCCCTGGTACTCGGGTGCAACATTCCAGATGCTTGACTAACACTCTCCCGACTTGGAGAGTCAGTGCCTTTAACCTCCTGTTTGGCCCAGTTTGCAATTTCTGCGGAAGATGAACAGGAATAGGGAGAACCAATGAGAGACTAGGTGGAGGTGTCTGGACGGGCAAATTTAACTCTCATTTCCCACCAGGAAGAGGAATTAACCAAAGGCTCAGCGTGCCGTGCCGGAACCAGATTAGGGCCTGAAGCAATCCTGCGGTGTTGCGGCCAGCTCACAAGAAAGCAAGTTGAAGAAAGGAGCTCAGGGGCACTGTAATTCACAAACCTGCAGAGTTATAAATGACAGCTATCGTCCAAAAATATACTGAAGTAAGGCTGCCAAGAGGACTTGAAAGCGGGGCAGAATTGCAGGAAACCGATTTCAGGAGGTAGACTGGAATTGCATTTAAAGCATAGGAAAAGAGGCAGAACGTCCACAATGATGCACTTGGCCAAAAAGGGCGTATGCGTTTTTTCCTGAATATATTCAGGAAAAAACGCATACGCCCTTTTTGGCCAACCAAGCAAGCTTGCAAAGGAAATCTGCACTACAATGAAGTCTCACTTCCCCCCGGTCAAAAGGGCCATCTGAAAAAAGTGTAAAATCCAGAAAGGCAGGACAGGCCATGGAGAACTGGGAGCCTTGTTATGCTGATGGGCGGGATGTAAATTGCCAAGAGCCACTCCGGAGAGGTGTATGGTGTTTCCTGAAACATCTAAAAAACAAAGCAACAGAGCCTAGGGCACTTCCACTTATGGTCCTATAGCTTAGGGAAATTAAAATCAAAAAGACACAGCCACCCCAAAGTTTGGGACGGCTCTGTTTACAAGAACCTCGTTTACGGTACAAGTTCAATATCGCAGAAAGTGAAAAATGGATAAAGAAGTTGTGGTACTTACGTACAATGCAATATCACTCAGCAATGAAATCTATGTCATCAGGCCCGTAGCAGCATAATGAGTGGATTCAGGTATGATGATTCTAACTGAAATAAGTCACACAGAAAAAGAAACATCATAAGATATCACTAATACACGGGATGTAAACTTGGCTACACAGGAACTGGATTACAAAACAGAACAGGGTCTCAAATTTAGAAAACCAACTTATGCTTGCTTAAGGGGAAAGGTGAGTTGGGGTGCTGCATAAAACCAGAGATTGAAATGAGCACAGATAAAGTTCCTTAAGCCAAATATGGAATAGACAAGAACTACTCCTTGCTCAACGAAATGGACTCAACACCCCATATTAAACGCCTAAGAATGTACCTGACTAGTAAGTATCTTAAAACCTATGGATTGCTATGTGTCTGAAAGAAAATCAAGCGTGTGTACAGGGGCATAAACGCAGCAGTGATAGGATTGGAGAGGTTCGGTGAGCAAATGAAGACCCTTTGAAGTCATATTGCATGGTACCCATTCCACGGGTCTCAACTCTCCAGGTTTAAGGGATTCTGCCTTCAGGTAAAACATGCACGTGGAACCCAGAGTATGATCAACCGTGTGATCGGGAGACGTGTTCCAATATGTCTCAGTTCTCGTCCCCTGGTACTCGGGTGCAACATTCCAGACGCTTTACTAACACTCTCCCGACTTGGAGAGTCAGTGCCTTTAACCTCCTGTTTGGCCCAGTTTGCAATTTCTGCGGAAGATGAACAGGAATAGGGAGAACCAATGAGAGACTAGCTGGAGGTGTCTGGACGGGCAAATTTAACTCTCATTTCCCACCAGGAAGAGGAATTAACCAAAGGCTCAGCGTGCCGTGCCGGAACCAGATTAGGGCCTGAAGCAATCCTGTGGTGTTGCGGCCAGCTCACAAGAAAGCGAGTTGAAGAAAGGAGCTCAGGGGCACTGTAATTCACAAACCTGCAGAGTTATAAATGACAGCTATCGTCCAAAAATATACTGAAGTAAGGCTGCCAAGAGGACTTGAAAGCGGGGCAGAATTGCAGGAAACCGATTTCAGGAGGTAGACTGGAATTGCATTTAAAGCATAGGAAAAGAGGCAGAACGTCCACAATGATGCACTTGGCCAAAAAGGGCGTATGCGTTTTTTCCTGAATATATTCAGGAAAAAACGCATACGCCCTTTTTGGCCAACCAAGCAAGCTTGCAAAGGAAATCTGCACTACAATGAAGTCTCACTTCCCCCCGGTCAAAAGGGCCATCTGAAAAAAGTGTAAAATCCAGAAAGGCAGGACAGGCCATGGAGAACTGGGAGCCTTGTTATGCTGATGGGCGGGATGTAAATTGCCAACAGCCACTCGGGAGAGGTGTATGGTGTTTCCTGAAACATCTAAAAAACAAAGCAACAGAGCCTAGGGCACTTCCACTTATGGTCCTATAGCTTAGGGAAATTAAAATCAAAAAGACACAGCCACCCCAAAGTTTGGGACGGCTCTGTTTACAAGAACCTCGTTTACGGTACAAGTTCAATATCGCAGAAAGTGAAAAATGGATAAAGAAGTTGTGGTACTTACGTACAATGCAATATCACTCAGCAATGAAATCTATGTCATCAGGCCCGTAGCAGCATAATGAGTGGATTCAGGTATGATGATTCTAACTGAAATAAGTCACACAGAAAAAGAAACATCATAAGATATCACTAATACACGGAATGTAAACTTGGCTACACAGGAACTGGATTACAAAACAGAACAGGGTCTCAAATTTAGAAAACCAACTTATGCTTGCTTAAGGGGAAAGGTGAGTTGGGGTGCTGCATAAAACCAGAGATTGAAATGAGCACAGATAAAGTTCCTTAAGCCAAATATAGAATAGACAAGAACTACTCCTTGCTCAACGAAATGGACTCAACACCCCATATTAAACGCCTAAGAATGTACCTGACTAGTAAGTATCTTAAAACCTATGCACTGCTATGTCTCTGAAAGAAAATCAAGCATGTGTACAGGGGCATAAACGCAGCAGTGATAGGATTGGAGAGGTTCGGTGAGCAAATGAAGACCCTTTGAAGTCATATTGCATGGTACCCATTCCACGGGTCTCAACTCTCCAGGTTTAAGGGATTCTTCCTTCAGCTAAAACATGCACATGGAACCCAGAGTATGATCAACCGTGTGATCGGGAGACGTGTTCCAATATGTCTCAGTTCTCGTCCCCTGGTACTCGGGTGCAACATTCCAGACGCTTTACTAACACTCTCCCGACTTGGAGAGTCAGTGCCTTTAACCTCCTGTTTGGCCCAGTTTGCAATTTCTGCGGAAGATGAACAGGAATAGGGAGAACCAATGAGAGACTAGGTGGAGGTGTCTGGACGGGCAAATTTAACTCTCATTTCCCACCAGGAAGAGGAATTAACCAAAGGCTCAGCGTGCCGTGCCGGAACCAGATTAGGGCCTGAAGCAATCCTGCGGTGTTGCGGCCAGCTCACAAGAAAGCGAGTTGAAGAAAGGAGCTCAGGGGCACTGTAATTCACAAACCTGCAGAGTTATAAATGACAGCTATCGTCCAAAAATATACTGAAGTAAGGCTGCCAAGAGGACTTGAAAGCGGGGCAGAATTGCAGGAAACCGATTTCAGGAGGTAGACTGGAATTGCATTTAAAGCATAGGAAAAGAGGCAGAACGTCCACAATGATGCGCTTGGCCAAAAAGGGCGTATGCGTTTTTTCCTGAATATATTCAGGAAAAAACGCATACGCCCTTTTTGGCCAACCAAGCAAGCTTGCAAAGGAAATCTGCACTACAATGAAGTCTCACTTCCCCCTGGTCAAAAGGGCCATCTGAAAAAAGTGTAAAATCCAGAAAGGCAGGACAGGCCATGGAGAACTGGGAGCCTTGTTATGCTGATGGGCGGGATGTAAATTGCCAACAGCCACTCGGGAGAGGTGTATGGTGTTTCCTGAAACATCTAAAAAACAAAGCAACAGAGCCTAGGGCACTTCCACTTATGGTCCTATAGCTTAGGGAAATTAAAATCAAAAAGACACAGCCACCCCAAAGTTTGGGACGGCTCTGTTTACAAGAACCTCGTTTACGGTACAAGTTCAATATCGCAGAAAGTGAAAAATGGATAAAGAAGTTGTGGTACTTACGTACAATGCAATATCACTCAGCAATGAAATCTATGTCATCAGGCCCGTAGCAGCATAATGAGTGGATTCAGGTATGATGATTCTAACTGAAATAAGTCACACAGAAAAAGAAACATCATAAGATATCACTAATACACGGGATGTAAACTTGGCTACACAGGAACTGGATTACAAAACAGAACAGGGTCTCAAATTTAGAAAACCAACTTATGCTTGCTTAAGGGGAAAGGTGAGTTGGGGTGCTGCATAAAACCAGAGATTGAAATGAGCACAGATAAAGTTCCTTAAGCCAAATATGGAATAGACAAGAACTACTCCTTGCTCAACGAAATGGACTCAACACCCCATATTAAACGCCTAAGAATGTACCTGACTAGTAAGTATCTTAAAACCTATGGATTGCTATGTCTCTGAAAGAAAATCAAGCGTGTGTACAGGGGCATAAACGCAGCAGTGATAGGATTGGAGAGGTTCGGTGAGCAAATGAAGACCCTTTGAAGTCATATTGCATGGTACCCATTCCACGGGTCTCAACTCTCCAGGTTTAAGGGATTCTTCCTTCAGCTAAAACATGCACGTGGAACCCAGAGTATGATCAACCGTGTGATCGGGAGACGTGTTCCAATATGTCTCAGTTCTCGTCCCCTGGTACTCGGGTGCAACATTCCAGATGCTTGACTAACACTCTCCCGACTTGGAGAGTCAGTGCCTTTAACCTCCTGTTTGGCCCAGTTTGCAATTTCTGCGGAAGATGAACAGGAATAGGGAGAACCAATGAGAGACTAGGTGGAGGTGTCTGGACGGGCAAATTTAACTCTCATTTCCCACCAGGAAGAGGAATTAACCAAAGGCTCAGCGTGCCGTGCCGGAACCAGATTAGGGCCTGAAGCAATCCTGCGGTGTTGCGGCCAGCTCACAAGAAAGCAAGTTGAAGAAAGGAGCTCAGGGGCACTGTAATTCACAAACCTGCAGAGTTATAAATGACAGCTATCGTCCAAAAATATACTGAAGTAAGGCTGCCAAGAGGACTTGAAAGCGGGGCAGAATTGCAGGAAACCGATTTCAGGAGGTAGACTGGAATTGCATTTAAAGCATAGGAAAAGAGGCAGAACGTCCACAATGATGCACTTGGCCAAAAAGGGCGTATGCGTTTTTTCCTGAATATATTCAGGAAAAAACGCATACGCCCTTTTTGGCCAACCAAGCAAGCTTGCAAAGGAAATCTGCACTACAATGAAGTCTCACTTCCCCCCGGTCAAAAGGGCCATCTGAAAAAAGTGTAAAATCCAGAAAGGCAGGACAGGCCATGGAGAACTGGGAGCCTTGTTATGCTGATGGGCGGGATGTAAATTGCCAAGAGCCACTCCGGAGAGGTGTATGGTGTTTCCTGAAACATCTAAAAAACAAAGCAACAGAGCCTAGGGCACTTCCACTTATGGTCCTATAGCTTAGGGAAATTAAAATCAAAAAGACACAGCCACCCCAAAGTTTGGGACGGCTCTGTTTACAAGAACCTCGTTTACGGTACAAGTTCAATATCGCAGAAAGTGAAAAATGGATAAAGAAGTTGTGGTACTTACGTACAATGCAATATCACTCAGCAATGAAATCTATGTCATCAGGCCCGTAGCAGCATAATGAGTGGATTCAGGTATGATGATTCTAACTGAAATAAGTCACACAGAAAAAGAAACATCATAAGATATCACTAATACACGGGATGTAAACTTGGCTACACAGGAACTGGATTACAAAACAGAACAGGGTCTCAAATTTAGAAAACCAACTTATGCTTGCTTAAGGGGAAAGGTGAGTTGGGGTGCTGCATAAAACCAGAGATTGAAATGAGCACAGATAAAGTTCCTTAAGCCAAATATGGAATAGACAAGAACTACTCCTTGCTCAACGAAATGGACTCAACACCCCATATTAAACGCCTAAGAATGTACCTGACTAGTAAGTATCTTAAAACCTATGGATTGCTATGTGTCTGAAAGAAAATCAAGCGTGTGTACAGGGGCATAAACGCAGCAGTGATAGGATTGGAGAGGTTCGGTGAGCAAATGAAGACCCTTTGAAGTCATATTGCATGGTACCCATTCCACGGGTCTCAACTCTCCAGGTTTAAGGGATTCTGCCTTCAGGTAAAACATGCACGTGGAACCCAGAGTATGATCAACCGTGTGATCGGGAGACGTGTTCCAATATGTCTCAGTTCTCGTCCCCTGGTACTCGGGTGCAACATTCCAGACGCTTTACTAACACTCTCCCGACTTGGAGAGTCAGTGCCTTTAACCTCCTGTTTGGCCCAGTTTGCAATTTCTGCGGAAGATGAACAGGAATAGGGAGAACCAATGAGAGACTAGCTGGAGGTGTCTGGACGGGCAAATTTAACTCTCATTTCCCACCAGGAAGAGGAATTAACCAAAGGCTCAGCGTGCCGTGCCGGAACCAGATTAGGGCCTGAAGCAATCCTGCGGTGTTGCGGCCAGCTCACAAGAAAGCGAGTTGAAGAAAGGAGCTCAGGGGCACTGTAATTCACAAACCTGCAGAGTTATAAATGACAGCTATCGTCCAAAAATATACTGAAGTAAGGCTGCCAAGAGGACTTGAAAGCGGGGCAGAATTGCAGGAAACCGATTTCAGGAGGTAGACTGGAATTGCATTTAAAGCATAGGAAAAGAGGCAGAACGTCCACAATGATGCACTTGGCCAAAAAGGGCGTATGCGTTTTTTCCTGAATATATTCAGGAAAAAACGCATACGCCCTTTTTGGCCAACCAAGCAAGCTTGCAAAGGAAATCTGCACTACAATGAAGTCTCACTTCCCCCCGGTCAAAAGGGCCATCTGAAAAAAGTGTAAAATCCAGAAAGGCAGGACAGGCCATGGAGAACTGGGAGCCTTGTTATGCTGATGGGCGGGATGTAAATTGCCAAGAGCCACTCCGGAGAGGTGTATGGTGTTTCCTGAAACATCTAAAAAGCAAAGCAACAGAGCCTAGGGCACTTCCACTTATGGTCCTATAGCTTAGGGAAATTAAAATCAAAAAGACACAGCCACCCCAAAGTTTGGGACGGCTCTGTTTACAAGAACCTCGTTTACGGTACAAGTTCAATATCGCAGAAAGTGAAAAATGGATAAAGAAGTTGTGGTACTTACGTACAATGCAATATCACTCAGCAATGAAATCTATGTCATCAGGCCCGTAGCAGCATAATGAGTGGATTCAGGTATGATGATTCTAACTGAAATAAGTCACACAGAAAAAGAAACATCATAAGATATCACTAATACACGGAATGTAAACTTGGCTACACAGGAACTGGATTACAAAACAGAACAGGGTCTCAAATTTAGAAAACCAACTTATGCTTGCTTAAGGGGAAAGGTGAGTTGGGGTGCTGCATAAAACCAGAGATTGAAATGAACACAGATAAAGTACCTTAAGCCAAATATGGAATAGACAAGAACTACTCCTTGCTCAACGAAATGGACTCAACACCCCATATTAAACGCCTAAGAATGTACCTGACTAGTAAGTATCTTAAAACCTATGAATTGTTATGTCTCTGAAAGAAAATCAAGCGTGTGTACAGGGGCATAAACGCAGCAGTGATAGGATTGGAGAGGTTCGGTGAGCAAATGAAGACCCTTTGAAGTCATATTGCATGGTACCCATTCCACGGGTCTCAACTCTCCAGGTTTAAGGGATTCTGCCTTCAGGTAAAACATGCACGTGGAACCCAGAGTATGATCAACCGTGTGATCGGGAGACGTGTTCCAATATGTCTCAGTTCTCGTCCCCTGGTACTCGGGTGCAACATTCCAGACGCTTTACTAACACTCTCCCGACTTGGAGAGTCAGTGCCTTTAACCTCCTGTTTGGCCCAGTTTGCAATTTCTGCGGAAGATGAACAGGAATAGGGAGAACCAATGAGAGACTAGCTGGAGGTGTCTGGACGGGCAAATTTAACTCTCATTTCCCACCAGGAAGAGGAATTAACCAAAGGCTCAGCGTGCCGTGCCGGAACCAGATTAGGGCCTGAAGCAATCCTGCGGTGTTGCGGCCAGCTCACAAGAAAGCGAGTTGAAGAAAGGAGCTCAGGGGCACTGTAATTCACAAACCTGCAGAGTTATAAATGACAGCTATCGTCCAAAAATATACTGAAGTAAGGCTGCCAAGAGGACTTGAAAGCGGGGCAGAATTGCAGGAAACCGATTTCAGGAGGTAGACTGGAATTGCATTTAAAGCATAGGAAAAGAGGCAGAACGTCCACAATGATGCACTTGGCCAAAAAGGGCGTATGCGTTTTTTCCTGAATATATTCAGGAAAAAACGCATACGCCCTTTTTGGCCAACCAAGCAAGCTTGCAAAGGAAATCTGCACTACAATGAAGTCTCACTTCCCCCCGGTCAAAAGGGTCATCTGAAAAAAGTGTAAAATCCAGAAAGGCAGGACAGGCCATGGAGAACTGGGAGCCTTGTTATGCTGATGGGCGGGATGTAAATTGCCAACAGCCACTCGGGAGAGGTGTATGGTGTTTCCTGAAACATCTAAAAAACAAAGCAACAGAGCCTAGGGCACTTCCACTTATGGTCCTATAGCTTAGGGAAATTAAAATCAAAAAGACACAGCCACCCCAAAGTTTGGGACGGCTCTGTTTACAAGAACCTCGTTTACGGTACAAGTTCAATATCGCAGAAAGTGAAAAATGGATAAAGAAGTTGTGGTACTTACGTACAATGCAATATCACTCAGCAATGAAATCTATGTCATCAGGCCCGTAGCAGCATAATGAGTGGATTCAGGTATGATGATTCTAACTGAAATAAGTCACACAGAAAAAGAAACATCATAAGATATCACTAATACACGGAATGTAAACTTGGCTACACAGGAACTGGATTACAAAACAGAACAGGGTCTCAAATTTAGAAAACCAACTTATGCTTGCTTAAGGGGAAAGGTGAGTTGGGGTGCTGCATCAAACCAGAGATTGAAATGAGCACAGATAAAGTTCCTTAAGCCAAATATGGAATAGACAAGAACTACTCCTTGCTCAACGAAATGGACTCAACACCCCATATTAAACGCCTAAGAATGTACCTGACTAGTAAGTATCTTAAAACCTATGGATTGCTATGTGTCTGAAAGAAAATCAAGCGTGTGTACAGGGGCATAAACGCAGCAGTGATAGGATTGGAGAGGTTCGGTGAGCAAATGAAGACCCTTTGAAGTCATATTGCATGGTACCCATTCCACGGGTCTCAACTCTCCAGGTTTAAGGGATTCTTCCTTCAGCTAAAACATGCACGTGGAACCCAGAGTATGATCAACCGTGTGATCGGGAGACGTGTTCCAATATGTCTCAGTTCTCGTCCCCTGGTACTCGGGTGCAACATTCCAGACGCTTTACTAACACTCTCCCGACTTGGAGAGTCAGTGCCTTTAACCTCCTGTTTGGCCCAGTTTGCAATTTCTGCGGAAGATGAACAGGAATAGGGAGAACCAATGAGAGACTAGCTGGAGGTGTCTGGACGGGCAAATTTAACTCTCATTTCCCACCAGGAAGAGGAATTAACCAAAGGCTCAGCGTGCCGTGCCGGAACCAGATTAGGGCCTGAAGCAATCCTGCGGTGTTGCGGCCAGCTCACAAGAAAGCGAGTTGAAGAAAGGAGCTCAGGGGCACTGTAATTCACAAACCTGCAGAGTTATAAATGACAGCTATCGTCCAAAAATATACTGAAGTAAGGCTGCCAAGAGGACTTGAAAGCGGGGCAGAATTGCAGGAAACCGATTTCAGGAGGTAGACTGGAATTGCATTTAAAGCATAGGA
Source organism: Leucopleurus acutus (assembly GCF_964270905.1). Taxonomy (NCBI): domain Eukaryota; kingdom Metazoa; phylum Chordata; class Mammalia; order Artiodactyla; family Delphinidae; genus Leucopleurus; species Leucopleurus acutus. The sequence continues at coordinate 311,613 of NW_028139192.1, forward strand.
AAAGAGGCAGAACGTCCACAATGATGCACTTGGCCAAAAAGGGCGTATGCGTTTTTTCCTGAATATATTCAGGAAAAAACGCATACGCCCTTTTTGGCCAACCAAGCAAGCTTGCAAAGGAAATCTGCACTACAATGAAGTCTCACTTCCCCCCGGTCAAAAGGGCCATCTGAAAAAAGTGTAAAATCCAGAAAGGCAGGACAGGCCATGGAGAACTGGGAGCCTTGTTATGCTGATGGGCGGGATGTAAATTGCCAAGAGCCACTCCGGAGAGGTGTATGGTGTTTCCTGAAACATCTAAAAAACAAAGCAACAGAGCCTAGGGCACTTCCACTTATGGTCCTATAGCTTAGGGAAATTAAAATCAAAAAGACACAGCCACCCCAAAGTTTGGGACGGCTCTGTTTACAAGAACCTCGTTTACGGTACAAGTTCAATATCGCAGAAAGTGAAAAATGGATAAAGAAGTTGTGGTACTTACGTACAATGCAATATCACTCAGCAATGAAATCTATGTCATCAGGCCCGTAGCAGCATAATGAGTGGATTCAGGTATGATGATTCTAACTGAAATAAGTCACACAGAAAAAGAAACATCATAAGATATCACTAATACACGGAATGTAAACTTGGCTACACAGGAACTGGATTACAAAACAGAACAGGGTCTCAAATTTAGAAAACCAACTTATGCTTGCTTAAGGGGAAAGGTGAGTTGGGGTGCTGCATAAAACCAGAGATTGAAATGAGCACAGATAAAGTTCCTTAAGCCAAATATGGAATAGACAAGAACTACTCCTTGCTCAACGAAATGGACTCAACACCCCATATTAAACGCCTAAGAATGTACCTGACTAGTAAGTATCTTAAAACCTATGGATTGCTATGTGTCTGAAAGAAAATCAAGCGTGTGTACAGGGGCATAAACGCAGCAGTGATAGGATTGGAGAGGTTCGGTGAGCAAATGAAGACCCTTTGAAGTCATATTGCATGGTACCCATTCCACGGGTCTCAACTCTCCAGGTTTAAGGGATTCTTCCTTCAGCTAAAACATGCACGTGGAACCCAGAGTATGATCAACCGTGTGATCGGGAGACGTGTTCCAATATGTCTCAGTTCTCGTCCCCTGGTACTCGGGTGCAACATTCCAGACGCTTTACTAACACTCTCCCGACTTGGAGAGTCAGTGCCTTTAACCTCCTGTTTGGCCCAGTTTGCAATTTCTGCGGAAGATGAACAGGAATAGGGAGAACCAATGAGAGACTAGCTGGAGGTGTCTGGACGGGCAAATTTAACTCTCATTTCCCACCAGGAAGAGGAATTAACCAAAGGCTCAGCGTGCCGTGCCGGAACCAGATTAGGGCCTGAAGCAATCCTGCGGTGTTGCGGCCAGCTCACAAGAAAGCGAGTTGAAGAAAGGAGCTCAGGGGCACTGTAATTCACAAACCTGCAGAGTTATAAATGACAGCTATCGTCCAAAAATATACTGAAGTAAGGCTGCCAAGAGGACTTGAAAGCGGGGGCAGAATTGCAGGAAACCGATTTCAGGAGGTAGACTGGAATTGCATTTAAAGCATAGGAAAAGAGGCAGAACGTCCACAATGATGCACTTGGCCAAAAAGGGCGTATGCGTTTTTTCCTGAATATATTCAGGAAAAAACGCATACGCCCTTTTTGGCCAACCAAGCAAGCTTGCAAAGGAAATCTGCACTACAATGAAGTCTCACTTCCCCCCGGTCAAAAGGGCCATCTGAAAAAAGTGTAAAATCCAGAAAGGCAGGACAGGCCATGGAGAACTGGGAGCCTTGTTATGCTGATGGGCGGGATGTAAATTGCCAACAGCCACTCGGGAGAGGTGTATGGTGTTTCCTGAAACATCTAAAAAACAAAGCAACAGAGCCTAGGGCACTTCCACTTATGGTCCTATAGCTTAGGGAAATTAAAATCAAAAAGACACAGCCACCCCAAAGTTTGGGACGGCTCTGTTTACAAGAACCTCGTTTACGGTACAAGTTCAATATCGCAGAAAGTGAAAAATGGATAAAGAAGTTGTGGTACTTACGTACAATGCAATATCACTCAGCAATGAAATCTATGTCATCAGGCCCGTAGCAGCATAATGAGTGGATTCAGGTATGATGATTCTAACTGAAATAAGTCACACAGAAAAAGAAACATCATAAGATATCACTAATACACGGGATGTAAACTTGGCTACACAGGAACTGGATTACAAAACAGAACAGGGTCTCAAATTTAGAAAACCAACTTATGCTTGCTTAAGGGGAAAGGTGAGTTGGGGTGCTGCATAAAACCAGAGATTGAAATGAGCACAGATAAAGTTCCTTAAGCCAAATATGGAATAGACAAGAACTACTCCTTGCTCAACGAAATGGACTCAACACCCCATATTAAACGCCTAAGAATGTACCTGACTAGTAAGTATCTTAAAACCTATGGATTGCTATGTGTCTGAAAGAAAATCAAGCGTGTGTACAGGGGCATAAACGCAGCAGTGATAGGATTGGAGAGGTTCGGTGAGCAAATGAAGACCCTTTGAAGTCATATTGCATGGTACCCATTCCACGGGTCTCAACTCTCCAGGTTTAAGGGATTCTTCCTTCAGCTAAAACATGCACGTGGAACCCAGAGTATGATCAACCGTGTGATCGGGAGACGTGTTCCAATATGTCTCAGTTCTCGTCCCCTGGTACTCGGGTGCAACATTCCAGACGCTTTACTAACACTCTCCCGACTTGGAGAGTCAGTGCCTTTAACCTCCTGTTTGGCCCAGTTTGCAATTTCTGCGGAAGATGAACAGGAATAGGGAGAACCAATGAGAGACTAGCTGGAGGTGTCTGGACGGGCAAATTTAACTCTCATTTCCCACCAGGAAGAGGAATTAACCAAAGGCTCAGCGTGCCGTGCCGGAACCAGATTAGGGCCTGAAGCAATCCTGCGGTGTTGCGGCCAGCTCACAAGAAAGCGAGTTGAAGAAAGGAGCTCAGGGGCACTGTAATTCACAAACCTGCAGAGTTATAAATGACAGCTATCGTCCAAAAATATACTGAAGTAAGGCTGCCAAGAGGACTTGAAAGCGGGGCAGAATTGCAGGAAACCGATTTCAGGAGGTAGACTGGAATTGCATTTAAAGCATAGGAAAAGAGGCAGAACGTCCACAATGATGCACTTGGCCAAAAAGGGCGTATGCGTTTTTTCCTGAATATATTCAGGAAAAAACGCATACGCCCTTTTTGGCCAACCAAGCAAGCTTGCAAAGGAAATCTGCACTACAATGAAGTCTCACTTCCCCCCGGTCAAAAGGGCCATCTGAAAAAAGTGTAAAATCCAGAAAGGCAGGACAGGCCATGGAGAACTGGGAGCCTTGTTATGCTGATGGGCGGGATGTAAATTGCCAACAGCCACTCGGGAGAGGTGTATGGTGTTTCCTGAAACATCTAAAAAACAAAGCAACAGAGCCTAGGGCACTTCCACTTATGGTCCTATAGCTTAGGGAAATTAAAATCAAAAAGACACAGCCACCCCAAAGTTTGGGACGGGTCTGTTTACAAGAACCTCGTTTACGGTACAAGTTCAATATCGCAGAAAGTGAAAAATGGATAAAGAAGTTGTGGTACTTACGTACAATGCAATATCACTCAGCAATGAAATCTATGTCATCAGGCCCGTAGCAGCATAATGAGTGGATTCAGGTATGATGATTCTAACTGAAATAAGTCACACAGAAAAAGAAACATCATAAGATATCACTAATACACGGGATGTAAACTTGGCTACACAGGAACTGGATTACAAAACAGAACAGGGTCTCAAATTTAGAAAACCAACTTATGCTTGCTTAAGGGGAAAGGTGAGTTGGGGTGCTGCATAAAACCAGAGATTGAAATGAGCAGAGATAAAGTTCCTTAAGCCAAATATGGAATAGACAAGAACTACTCCTTGCTCAACGAAATGGACTCAACACCCCATATTAAACGCCTAAGAATGTACCTGACTAGTAAGTATCTTAAAACCTATGGATTGCTATGTGTCTGAAAGAAAATCAAGCGTGTGTACAGGGGCATAAACGCAGCAGTGATAGGATTGGAGAGGTTCGGTGAGCAAATGAAGACCCTTTGAAGTCATATTGCATGGTACCCATTCCACGGGTCTCAACTCTCCAGGTTTAAGGGATTCTGCCTTCAGGTAAAACATGCACGTGGAACCCAGAGTATGATCAACCGTGTGATCGGGAGACGTGTTCCAATATGTCTCAGTTCTCGTCCCCTGGTACTCGGGTGCAACATTCCAGACGCTTTACTAACACTCTCCCGACTTGGAGAGTCAGTGCCTTTAACCTCCTGTTTGGCCCAGTTTGCAATTTCTGCGGAAGATGAACAGGAATAGGGAGAACCAATGAGAGACTAGCTGGAGGTGTCTGGACGGGCAAATTTAACTCTCATTTCCCACCAGGAAGAGGAATTAACCAAAGGCTCAGCGTGCCGTGCCGGAACCAGATTAGGGCCTGAAGCAATCCTGCGGTGTTGCGGCCAGCTCACAAGAAAGCGAGTTGAAGAAAGGAGCTCAGGGGCACTGTAATTCACAAACCTGCAGAGTTATAAATGACAGCTATCGTCCAAAAATATACTGAAGTAAGGCTGCCAAGAGGACTTGAAAGCGGGGCAGAATTGCAGGAAACCGATTTCAGGAGGTAGACTGGAATTGCATTTAAAGCATAGGAAAAGAGGCAGAACGTCCACAATGATGCACTTGGCCAAAAAGGGCGTATGCGTTTTTTCCTGAATATATTCAGGAAAAAACGCATACGCCCTTTTTGGCCAACCAAGCAAGCTTGCAAAGGAAATCTGCACTACAATGAAGTCTCACTTCCCCCCGGTCAAAAGGGCCATCTGAAAAAAGTGTAAAATCCAGAAAGGCAGGACAGGCCATGGAGAACTGGGAGCCTTGTTATGCTGATGGGCGGGATGTAAATTGCCAACAGCCACTCGGGAGAGGTGTATGGTGTTTCCTGAAACATCTAAAAAACAAAGCAACAGAGCCTAGGGCACTTCCACTTATGGTCCTATAGCTTAGGGAAATTAAAATCAAAAAGACACAGCCACCCCAAAGTTTGGGACGGCTCTGTTTACAAGAACCTCGTTTACGGTACAAGTTCAATATCGCAGAAAGTGAAAAATGGATAAAGAAGTTGTGGTACTTACGTACAATGCAATATCACTCAGCAATGAAATCTATGTCATCAGGCCCGTAGCAGCATAATGAGTGGATTCAGGTATGATGATTCTAACTGAAATAAGTCACACAGAAAAAGAAACATCATAAGATATCACTAATACACAGAATGTAAACTTGGCTACACAGGAACTGGATTACAAAACAGAACAGGGTCTCAAATTTAGAAAACCAACTTATGCTTGCTTAAGGGGAAAGGTGAGTTGGGGTGCTGCATAAAACCAGAGATTGAAATGAGCACAGATAAAGTTCCTTAAGCCAAATATGGAATAGACAAGAACTACTCCTTGCTCAACGAAATGGACTCAACACCCCATATTAAACGCCTAAGAATGTACCTGACTAGTAAGTATCTTAAAACCTATGGATTGCTATGTGTCTGAAAGAAAATCAAGCGTGTGTACAGGGGCATAAACGCAGCAGTGATAGGATTGGAGAGGTTCGGTGAGCAAATGAAGACCCTTTGAAGTCATATTGCATGGTACCCATTCCACGGGTCTCAACTCTCCAGGTTTAAGGGATTCTTCCTTCAGCTAAAACATGCACGTGGAACCCAGAGTATGATCAACCGTGTGATCGGGAGACGTGTTCCAATATGTCTCAGTTCTCGTCCCCTGGTACTCGGGTGCAACATTCCAGACGCTTTACTAACACTCTCCCGACTTGGAGAGTCAGTGCCTTTAACCTCCTGTTTGGCCCAGTTTGCAATTTCTGCGGAAGATGAACAGGAATAGGGAGAACCAATGAGAGACTAGCTGGAGGTGTCTGGACGGGCAAATTTAACTCTCATTTCCCACCAGGAAGAGGAATTAACCAAAGGCTCAGCGTGCCGTGCCGGAACCAGATTAGGGCCTGAAGCAATCCTGCGGTGTTGCGGCCAGCTCACAAGAAAGCGAGTTGAAGAAAGGAGCTCAGGGGCACTGTAATTCACAAACCTGCAGAGTTATAAATGACAGCTATCGTCCAAAAATATACTGAAGTAAGGCTGCCAAGAGGACTTGAAAGCGGGGCAGAATTGCAGGAAACCGATTTCAGGAGGTAGACTGGAATTGCATTTAAAGCATAGGAAAAGAGGCAGAACGTCCACAATGATGCACTTGGCCAAAAAGGGCGTATGCGTTTTTTCCTGAATATATTCAGGAAAAAACGCATACGCCCTTTTTGGCCAACCAAGCAAGCTTGCAAAGGAAATCTGCACTACAATGAAGTCTCACTTCCCCCCGGTCAAAAGGGCCATCTGAAAAAAGTGTAAAATCCAGAAAGGCAGGACAGGCCATGGAGAACTGGGAGCCTTGTTATGCTGATGGGCGGGATGTAAATTGCCAAGAGCCACTCCGGAGAGGTGTATGGTGTTTCCTGAAACATCTAAAAAACAAAGCAACAGAGCCTAGGGCACTTCCACTTATGGTCCTATAGCTTAGGGAAATTAAAATCAAAAAGACACAGCCACCCCAAAGTTTGGGACGGCTCTGTTTACAAGAACCTCGTTTACGGTACAAGTTCAATATCGCAGAAAGTGAAAAATGGATAAAGAAGTTGTGGTACTTACGTACAATGCAATATCACTCAGCAATGAAATCTATGTCATCAGGCCCGTAGCAGCATAATGAGTGGATTCAGGTATGATGATTCTAACTGAAATAAGTCACACAGAAAAAGAAACATCATAAGATATCACTAATACACGGGATGTAAACTTGGCTACACAGGAACTGGATTACAAAACAGAACAGGGTCTCAAATTTAGAAAACCAACTTATGCTTGCTTAAGGGGAAAGGTGAGTTGGGGTGCTGCATAAAACCAGAGATTGAAATGAGCACAGATAAAGTTCCTTAAGCCAAATATGGAATAGACAAGAACTACTCCTTGCTCAACGAAATGGACTCAACGCCCCATATTAAACGCCTAAGAATGTACCTGACTAGTAAGTATCTTAAAACCTATGGATTGCTATGTGTCTGAAAGAAAATCAAGCGTGTGTACAGGGGCATAAACGCAGCAGTGATAGGATTGGAGAGGTTCGGTGAGCAAATGAAGACCCTTTGAAGTCATATTGCATGGTACCCATTCCACGGGTCTCAACTCTCCAGGTTTAAGGGATTCTTCCTTCAGCTAAAACATGCACGTGGAACCCAGAGTATGATCAACCGTGTGATCGGGAGACGTGTTCCAATATGTCTCAGTTCTCGTCCCCTGGTACTCGGGTGCAACATTCCAGACGCTTTACTAACACTCTCCCGACTTGGAGAGTCAGTGCCTTTAACCTCCTGTTTGGCCCAGTTTGCAATTTCTGCGGAAGATGAACAGGAATAGGGAGAACCAATGAGAGACTAGCTGGAGGTGTCTGGACGGGCAAATTTAACTCTCATTTCCCACCAGGAAGAGGAATTAACCAAAGGCTCAGCGTGCCGTGCGGGAACCAGATTAGGGCCTGAAGCAATCCTGCGGTGTTGCGGCCAGCTCACAAGAAAGCGAGTTGAAGAAAGGAGCTCAGGGGCACTGTAATTCACAAACCTGCAGAGTTATAAATGACAGCTATCGTCCAAAAATATACTGAAGTAAGGCTGCCAAGAGGACTTGAAAGCGGGGCAGAATTGCAGGAAACCGATTTCAGGAGGTAGACTGGAATTGCATTTAAAGCATAGGAAAAGAGGCAGAACGTCCACAATGATGCACTTGGCCAAAAAGGGCGTATGCGTTTTTTCCTGAATATATTCAGGAAAAAACGCATACGCCCTTTTTGGCCAACCAAGCAAGCTTGCAAAGGAAATCTGCACTACAATGAAGTCTCACTTCCCCCCGGTCAAAAGGGCCATCTGAAAAAAGTGTAAAATCCAGAAAGGCAGGACAGGCCATGGAGAACTGGGAGCCTTGTTATGCTGATGGGCGGGATGTAAATTGCCAACAGCCACTCGGGAGAGGTGTATGGTGTTTCCTGAAACATCTAAAAAACAAAGCAACAGAGCCTAGGGCACTTCCACTTATGGTCCTATAGCTTAGGGAAATTAAAATCAAAAAGACACAGCCACCCCAAAGTTTGGGACGGCTCTGTTTACAAGAACCTCGTTTACAGTACAAGTTCAATATCGCAGAAAGTGAAAAATGGATAAAGAAGTTGTGGTACTTACGTACAATGCAATATCACTCAGCAATGAAATCTATGTCATCAGGCCCATAGCAGCATAATGAGTGGATTCAGGTATGATGATTCTAACTGAAATAAGTCACACAGAAAAAGAAACATCATAAGATATCACTAATACACGGAATGTAAACTTGGCTACACAGGAACTGGATTACAAAACAGAACAGGGTCTCAAATTTAGAAAACCAACTTATGCTTGCTTAAGGGGAAAGGTGAGTTGGGGTGCTGCATAAAACCAGAGATTGAAATGAGCACAGATAAAGTTCCTTAAGCCAAATATGGAATAGACAAGAACTACTCCTTGCTCAACGAAATGGACTCAACACCCCATATTAAACGCCTAAGAATGTACCTGACTAGTAAGTATCTTAAAACCTATGGATTGCTATGTGTCTGAAAGAAAATCAAGCGTGTGTACAGGGGCATAAACGCAGCAGTGATAGGATTGGAGAGGTTCGGTGAGCAAATGAAGACCCTTTGAAGTCATATTGCATGGTACCCATTCCACGGGTCTCAACTCTCCAGGTTTAAGGGATTCTTCCTTCAGCTAAAACATGCACGTGGAACCCAGAGTATGATCAACCGTGTGATCGGGAGACGTGTTCCAATATGTCTCAGTTCTCGTCCCCTGGTACTCGGGTGCAACATTCCAGACGCTTTACTAACACTCTCCCGACTTGGAGAGTCAGTGCCTTTAACCTCCTGTTTGGCCCAGTTTGCAATTTCTGCGGAAGATGAACAGGAATAGGGAGAACCAATGAGAGACTAGCTGGAGGTGTCTGGACGGGCAAATTTAACTCTCATTTCCCACCAGGAAGAGGAATTAACCAAAGGCTCAGCGTGCCGTGCCGGAACCAGATTAGGGCCTGAAGCAATCCTGCGGTGTTGCGGCCAGCTCACAAGAAAGCGAGTTGAAGAAAGGAGCTCAGGGGCACTGTAATTCACAAACCTGCAGAGTTATAAATGACAGCTATCGTCCAAAAATATACTGAAGTAAGGCTGCCAAGAGGACTTGAAAGCGGGGGCAGAATTGCAGGAAACCGATTTCAGGAGGTAGACTGGAATTGCATTTAAAGCATAGGAAAAGAGGCAGAACGTCCACAATGATGCACTTGGCCAAAAAGGGCGTATGCGTTTTTTCCTGAATATATTCAGGAAAAAACGCATACGCCCTTTTTGGCCAACCAAGCAAGCTTGCAAAGGAAATCTGCACTACAATGAAGTCTCACTTCCCCCCGGTCAAAAGGGCCATCTGAAAAAAGTGTAAAATCCAGAAAGGCAGGACAGGCCATGGAGAACTGGGAGCCTTGTTATGCTGATGGGCAGGATGTAAATTGCCAAGAGCCACTCGGGAGAGGTGTATGGTGTTTCCTGAAACATCTAAAAAACAAAGCAACAGAGCCTAGGGCACTTCCACTTATGGTCCTATAGCTTAGGGAAATTAAAATCAAAAAGACACAGCCACCCCAAAGTTTGGGACGGCTCTGTTTACAAGAACCTCGTTTACGGTACAAGTTCAATATCGCAGAAAGTGAAAAATGGATAAAGAAGTTGTGGTACTTACGTACAATGCAATATCACTCAGCAATGAAATCTATGTCATCAGGCCCGTAGCAGCATAATGAGTGGATTCAGGTATGATGATTCTAACTGAAATAAGTCACACAGAAAAAGAAACATCATAAGATATCACTAATACACGGAATGTAAACTTGGCTACACAGGAACTGGATTACAAAACAGAACAGGGTCTCAAATTTAGAAAACCAACTTATGCTTGCTTAAGGGGAAAGGTGAGTTGGGGTGCTGCATAAAACCAGAGATTGAAATGAGCACAGATAAAGTTCCTTAAGCCAAATATGGAATAGACAAGAACTACTCCTTGCTCAACGAAATGGACTCAACGCCCCATATTAAACGCCTAAGAATGTACCTGACTAGTAAGTATCTTAAAACCTATGGATTGCTATGTGTCTGAAAGAAAATCAAGCGTGTGTACAGGGGCATAAACGCAGCAGTGATAGGATTGGAGAGGTTCGGTGAGCAAATGAAGACCCTTTGAAGTCATATTGCATGGTACCCATTCCACGGGTCTCAACTCTCCAGGTTTAAGGGATTCTTCCTTCAGCTAAAACATGCACGTGGAACCCAGAGTATGATCAACCGTGTGATCGGGAGACGTGTTCCAATATGTCTCAGTTCTCGTCCCCTGGTACTCGGGTGCAACATTCCAGACGCTTTACTAACACTCTCCCGACTTGGAGAGTCAGTGCCTTTAACCTCCTGTTTGGCCCAGTTTGCAATTTCTGCGGAAGATGAACAGGAATAGGGAGAACCAATGAGAGACTAGCTGGAGGTGTCTGGACGGGCAAATTTAACTCTCATTTCCCACCAGGAAGAGGAATTAACCAAAGGCTCAGCGTGCCGTGCGGGAACCAGATTAGGGCCTGAAGCAATCCTGCGGTGTTGCGGCCAGCTCACAAGAAAGCGAGTTGAAGAAAGGAGCTCAGGGGCACTGTAATTCACAAACCTGCAGAGTTATAAATGACAGCTATCGTCCAAAAATATACTGAAGTAAGGCTGCCAAGAGGACTTGAAAGCGGGGCAGAATTGCAGGAAACCGATTTCAGGAGGTAGACTGGAATTGCATTTAAAGCATAGGAAAAGAGGCAGAACGTCCACAATGATGCACTTGGCCAAAAAGGGCGTATGCGTTTTTTCCTGAATATATTCAGGAAAAAACGCATACGCCCTTTTTGGCCAACCAAGCAAGCTTGCAAAGGAAATCTGCACTACAATGAAGTCTCACTTCCCCCCGGTCAAAAGGGCCATCTGAAAAAAGTGTAAAATCCAGAAAGGCAGGACAGGCCATGGAGAACTGGGAGCCTTGTTATGCTGATGGGCGGGATGTAAATTGCCAAGAGCCACTCGGGAGAGGTGTATGGTGTTTCCTGAAACATCTAAAAAACAAAGCAACAGAGCCTAGGGCACTTCCACTTATGGTCCTATAGCTTAGGGAAATTAAAATCAAAAAGACACAGCCACCCCAAAGTTTGGGACGGCTCTGTTTACAAGAACCTCGTTTACGGTACAAGTTCAATATCGCAGAAAGTGAAAAATGGATAAAGAAGTTGTGGTACTTACGTACAATGCAATATCACTCAGCAATGAAATCTATGTCATCAGGCCCGTAGCAGCATAATGAGTGGATTCAGGTATGATGATTCTAACTGAAATAAGTCACACAGAAAAAGAAACATCATAAGATATCACTAATACACGGGATGTAAACTTGGCTACACAGGAACTGGATTACAAAACAGAACAGGGTCTCAAATTTAGAAAACCAACTTATGCTTGCTTAAGGGGAAAGGTGAGTTGGGGTGCTGCATAAAACCAGAGATTGAAATGAGCACAGATAAAGTTCCTTAAGCCAAATATGGAATAGACAAGAACTACTCCTTGCTCAACGAAATGGACTCAACACCCCATATTAAACGCCTAAGAATGTACCTGACTAGTAAGTATCTTAAAACCTATGGATTGCTATGTGTCTGAAAGAAAATCAAGCGTGTGTACAGGGGCATAAACGCAGCAGTGATAGGATTGGAGAGGTTCGGTGAGCAAATGAAGACCCTTTGAAGTCATATTGCATGGTACCCATTCCACGGGTCTCAACTCTCCAGGTTTAAGGGATTCTTCCTTCAGCTAAAACATGCACGTGGAACCCAGAGTATGATCAACCGTGTGATCGGGAGACGTGTTCCAATATGTCTCAGTTCTCGTCCCCTGGTACTCGGGTGCAACATTCCAGACGCTTTACTAACACTCTCCCGACTTGGAGAGTCAGTGCCTTTAACCTCCTGTTTGGCCCAGTTTGCAATTTCTGCGGAAGATGAACAGGAATAGGGAGAACCAATGAGAGACTAGCTGGAGGTGTCTGGACGGGCAAATTTAACTCTCATTTCCCACCAGGAAGAGGAATTAACCAAAGGCTCAGCGTGCCGTGCCGGAACCAGATTAGGGCCTGAAGCAATCCTGCGGTGTTGCGGCCAGCTCACAAGAAAGCGAGTTGAAGAAAGGAGCTCAGGGGCACTGTAATTCACAAACCTGCAGAGTTATAAATGACAGCTATCGTCCAAAAATATACTGAAGTAAGGCTGCCAAGAGGACTTGAAAGCGGGGCAGAATTGCAGGAAACCGATTTCAGGAGGTAGACTGGAATTGCATTTAAAGCATAGGAAAAGAGGCAGAACGTCCACAATGATGCACTTGGCCAAAAAGGGCGTATGCGTTTTTTCCTGAATATATTCAGGAAAAAACGCATACGCCCTTTTTGGCCAACCAAGCAAGCTTGCAAAGGAAATCTGCACTACAATGAAGTCTCACTTCCCCCTGGTCAAAAGGGCCATCTGAAAAAAGTGTAAAATCCAGAAAGGCAGGACAGGCCATGGAGAACTGGGAGCCTTGTTATGCTGATGGGCGGGATGTAAATTGCCAAGAGCCACTCCGGAGAGGTGTATGGTGTTTCCTGAAACATCTAAAAAACAAAGCAACAGAGCCTAGGGCACTTCCACTTATGGTCCTATAGCTTAGGGAAATTAAAATCAAAAAGACACAGCCACCCCAAAGTTTGGGACGGCTCTGTTTACAAGAACCTCGTTTACGGTACAAGTTCAATATCGCAGAAAGTGAAAAATGGATAAAGAAGTTGTGGTACTTACGTACAATGCAATATCACTCAGCAATGAAATCTATGTCATCAGGCCCGTAGCAGCATAATGAGTGGATTCAGGTATGATGATTCTAACTGAAATAAGTCACACAGAAAAAGAAACATCATAAGATATCACTAATACACGGGATGTAAACTTGGCTACACAGGAACTGGATTACAAAACAGAACAGGGTCTCAAATTTAGAAAACCAACTTATGCTTGCTTAAGGGGAAAGGTGAGTTGGGGTGCTGCATAAAACCAGAGATTGAAATGAGCACAGATAAAGTTCCTTAAGCCAAATATGGAATAGACAAGAACTACTCCTTGCTCAACGAAATGGACTCAACACCCCATATTAAACGCCTAAGAATGTACCTGACTAGTAAGTATCTTAAAACCTATGGATTGCTATGTGTCTGAAAGAAAATCAAGCGTGTGTACAGGGGCATAAACGCAGCAGTGATAGGATTGGAGAGGTTCGGTGAGCAAATGAAGACCCTTTGAAGTCATATTGCATGGTACCCATTCCACGGGTCTCAACTCTCCAGGTTTAAGGGATTCTTCCTTCAGCTAAAACATGCACGTGGAACCCAGAGTATGATCAACCGTGTGATCGGGAGACGTGTTCCAATATGTCTCAGTTCTCGTCCCCTGGTACTCGGGTGCAACATTCCAGACGCTTTACTAACACTCTCCCGACTTGGAGAGTCAGTGCCTTTAACCTCCTGTTTGGCCCAGTTTGCAATTTCTGCGGAAGATGAACAGGAATAGGGAGAACCAATGAGAGACTAGCTGGAGGTGTCTGGACGGGCAAATTTAACTCTCATTTCCCACCAGGAAGAGGAATTAACCAAAGGCTCAGCGTGCCGTGTGGGAACCAGATTAGGGCCTGAAGCAATCCTGCGGTGTTGCGGCCAGCTCACAAGAAAGCGAGTTGAAGAAAGGAGCTCAGGGGCACTGTAATTCACAAACCTGCAGAGTTATAAATGACAGCTATCGTCCAAAAATATACTGAAGTAAGGCTGCCAAGAGGACTTGAAAGCGGGGCAGAATTGCAGGAAACCGATTTCAGGAGGTAGACTGGAATTGCATTTAAAGCATAGGAAAAGAGGCAGAACGTCCACAATGATGCACTTGGCCAAAAAGGGCGTATGCGTTTTTTCCTGAATATATTCAGGAAAAAACGCATACGCCCTTTTTGGCCAACCAAGCAAGCTTGCAAAGGAAATCTGCACTACAATGAAGTCTCACTTCCCCCCGGTCAAAAGGGCCATCTGAAAAAAGTGTAAAATCCAGAAAGGCAGGACAGGCCATGGAGAACTGGGAGCCTTGTTATGCTGATGGGCGGGATGTAAATTGCCAACAGCCACTCGGGAGAGGTGTATGGTGTTTCCTGAAACATCTAAAAAACAAAGCAACAGAGCCTAGGGCACTTCCACTTATGGTCCTATAGCTTAGGGAAATTAAAATCAAAAAGACACAGCCACCCCAAAGTTTGGGACGGCTCTGTTTACAAGAACCTCGTTTACGGTACAAGTTCAATATCGCAGAAAGTGAAAAATGGATAAAGAAGTTGTGGTACTTACGTACAATGCAATATCACTCAGCAATGAAATCTATGTCATCAGGCCCGTAGCAGCATAATGAGTGGATTCAGGTATGATGATTCTAACTGAAATAAGTCACACAGAAAAAGAAACATCATAAGATATCACTAATACACGGGATGTAAACTTGGCTACACAGGAACTGGATTACAAAACAGAACAGGGTCTCAAATTTAGAAAACCAACTTATGCTTGCTTAAGGGGAAAGGTGAGTTGGGGTGCTGCATAAAACCAGAGATTGAAATGAGCACAGATAAAGTTCCTTAAGCCAAATATGGAATAAACAAGAACTACTCCTTGCTCAACGAAATGGACTCAACACCCCATATTAAACGCCTAAGAATGTACCTGACTAGTAAGTATCTTAAAACCTATGGATTGCTATGTGTCTGAAAGAAAATCAAGCGTGTGTACAGGGGCATAAACGCAGCAGTGATAGGATTGGAGAGGTTCGGTGAGCAAATGAAGACCCTTTGAAGTCATATTGCATGGTACCCATTCCACGGGTCTCAACTCTCCAGGTTTAAGGGATTCTTCCTTCAGCTAAAACATGCACGTGGAACCCAGAGTATGATCAACCGTGTGATCGGGAGACGTGTTCCAATATGTCTCAGTTCTCGTCCCCTGGTACTCGGGTGCAACATTCCAGACGCTTTACTAACACTCTCCCGACTTGGAGAGTCAGTGCCTTTAACCTCCTGTTTGGCCCAGTTTGCAATTTCTGCGGAAGATGAACAGGAATAGGGAGAACCAATGAGAGACTAGCTGGAGGTGTCTGGACGGGCAAATTTAACTCTCATTTCCCACCAGGAAGAGGAATTAACCAAAGGCTCAGCGTGCCGTGCCGGAACCAGATTAGGGCCTGAAGCAATCCTGCGGTGTTGCGGCCAGCTCACAAGAAAGCGAGTTGAAGAAAGGAGCTCAGGGGCACTGTAATTCACAAACCTGCAGAGTTATAAATGACAGCTATCGTCCAAAAATATACTGAAGTAAGGCTGCCAAGAGGACTTGAAAGCGGGGCAGAATTGCAGGAAACCGATTTCAGGAGGTAGACTGGAATTGCATTTAAAGCATAGGAAAAGAGGCAGAACGTCCACAATGATGCACTTGGCCAAAAAGGGCGTATGCGTTTTTTCCTGAATATATTCAGGAAAAAACGCATACGCCCTTTTTGGCCAACCAAGCAAGCTTGCAAAGGAAATCTGCACTACAATGAAGTCTCACTTCCCCCCGGTCAAAAGGGCCATCTGAAAAAAGTGTAAAATCCAGAAAGGCAGGACAGGCCATGGAGAACTGGGAGCCTTGTTATGCTGATGGGCGGGATGTAAATTGCCAACAGCCACTCGGGAGAGGTGTATGGTGTTTCCTGAAACATCTAAAAAACAAAGCAACAGAGCCTAGGGCACTTCCACTTATGGTCCTATAGCTTAGGGAAATTAAAATCAAAAAGACACAGCCACCCCAAAGTTTGGGACGGCTCTGTTTACAAGAACCTCGTTTACGGTACAAGTTCAATATCGCAGAAAGTGAAAAATGGATAAAGAAGTTGTGGTACTTACGTACAATGCAATATCACTCAGCAATGAAATCTATGTCATCAGGCCCGTAGCAGCATAATGAGTGGATTCAGGTATGATGATTCTAACTGAAATAAGTCCCACAGAAAAAGAAACATCATAAGATATCACTAATACACGGGATGTAAACTTGGCTACACAGGAACTGGATTACAAAACAGAACAGGGTCTCAAATTTAGAAAACCAACTTATGCTTGCTTAAGGGGAAAGGTGAGTTGGGGTGCTGCATAAAACCAGAGATTGAAATGAGCACAGATAAAGTTCCTTAAGCCAAATATGGAATAGACAAGAACTACTCCTTGCTCAACGAAATGGACTCAACACCCCATATTAAACGCCTAAGAATGTACCTGACTAGTAAGTATCTTACAACCTATGGATTGCTATGTGTCTGAAAGAAAATCAAGCGTGTGTACAGGGGCATAAACGCAGCAGTGATAGGATTGGAGAGGTTCGGTGAGCAAATGAAGACCCTTTGAAGTCATATTGCATGGTACCCATTCCACGGGTCTCAACTCTCCAGGTTTAAGGGATTCTTCCTTCAGCTAAAACATGCACGTGGAACCCAGAGTATGATCAACCGTGTGATCGGGAGACGTGTTCCAATATGTCTCAGTTCTCGTCCCCTGGTACTCGGGTGCAACATTCCAGACGCTTTACTAACACTCTCCCGACTTGGAGAGTCAGTGCCTTTAACCTCCTGTTTGGCCCAGTTTGCAATTTCTGCGGAAGATGAACAGGAATAGGGAGAACCAATGAGAGACTAGCTGGAGGTGTCTGGACGGGCAAATTTAACTCTCATTTCCCACCAGGAAGAGGAATTAACCAAAGGCTCAGCGTGCCGTGCCGGAACCAGATTAGGGCCTGAAGCAATCCTGCGGTGTTGCGGCCAGCTCACAAGAAAGCGAGTTGAAGAAAGGAGCTCAGGGGCACTGTAATTCACAAACCTGCAGAGTTATAAATGACAGCTATCGTCCAAAAATATACTGAAGTAAGGCTGCCAAGAGGACTTGAAAGCGGGGCAGAATTGCAGGAAACCGATTTCAGGAGGTAGACTGGAATTGCATTTAAAGCATAGGAAAAGAGGCAGAACGTCCACAATGATGCACTTGGCCAAAAAGGGCGTATGCGTTTTTTCCTGAATATATTCAGGAAAAAACGCATACGCCCTTTTTGGCCAACCAAGCAAGCTTGCAAAGGAAATCTGCACTACAATGAAGTCTCACTTCCCCCCGGTCAAAAGGGCCATCTGAAAAAAGTGTAAAATCCAGAAAGGCAGGACAGGCCATGGAGAACTGGGAGCCTTGTTATGCTGATGGGCGGGATGTAAATTGCCAACAGCCACTCCGGAGAGGTGTATGGTGTTTCCTGAAACATCTAAAAAACAAAGCAACAGAGCCTAGGGCACTTCCACTTATGGTCCTATAGCTTAGGGAAATTAAAATCAAAAAGACACAGCCACCCCAAAGTTTGGGACGGCTCTGTTTACAAGAACCTCGTTTACGGTACAAGTTCAATATTGCAGAAAGTGAAAAATGGATAAAGAAGTTGTGGTACTTACGTACAATGCAATATCACTCAGCAATGAAATCTATGTCATCAGGCCCGTAGCAGCATAATGAGTGGATTCAGGTATGATGATTCTAACTGAAATAAGTCACACAGAAAAAGAAACATCATAAGATATCACTAATACACGGGATGTAAACTTGGCTACACAGGAACTGGATTACAAAACAGAACAGGGTCTCAAATTTAGAAAACCAACTTATGCTTGCTTAAGGGGAAAGGTGAGTTGGGGTGCTGCATAAAACCAGAGATTGAAATGAGCACAGATAAAGTTCCTTAAGCCAAATATGGAATAGACAAGAACTACTCCTTGCTCAACGAAATGGACTCAACACCCCATATTAAACGCCTAAGAATGTACCTGACTAGTAAGTATCTTAAAACCTATGGATTGCTATGTGTCTGAAAGAAAATCAAGCGTGTGTACAGGGGCATAAACGCAGCAGTGATAGGATTGGAGAGGTTCGGTGAGCAAATGAAGACCCTTTGAAGTCATATTGCATGGTACCCATTCCACGGGTCTCAACTCTCCAGGTTTAAGGGATTCTTCCTTCAGCTAAAACATGCACGTGGAACCCAGAGTATGATCAACCGTGTGATCGGGAGACGTGTTCCAATATGTCTCAGTTCTCGTCCCCTGGTACTCGGGTGCAACATTCCAGACGCTTTACTAACACTCTCCCGACTTGGAGAGTCAGTGCCTTTAACCTCCTGTTTGGCCCAGTTTGCAATTTCTGCGGAAGATGAACAGGAATAGGGAGAACCAATGAGAGACTAGCTGGAGGTGTCTGGACGGGCAAATTTAACTCTCATTTCCCACCAGGAAGAGGAATTAACCAAAGGCTCAGCGTGCCGTGCCGGAACCAGATTAGGGCCTGAAGCAATCCTGCGGTGTTGCGGCCAGCTCACAAGAAAGCGAGTTGAAGAAAGGAGCTCAGGGGCACTGTAATTCACAAACCTGCAGAGTTATAAATGACAGCTATCGTCCAAAAATATACTGAAGTAAGGCTGCCAAGAGGACTTGAAAGCGGGGCAGAATTGCAGGAAACCGATTTCAGGAGGTAGACTGGAATTGCATTTAAAGCATAGGAAAAGAGGCAGAACGTCCACAATGATGCACTTGGCCAAAAAGGGCGTATGCGTTTTTTCCTGAATATATTCAGGAAAAAACGCATACGCCCTTTTTGGCCAACCAAGCAAGCTTGCAAAGGAAATCTGCACTACAATGAAGTCTCACTTCCCCCCGGTCAAAAGGGCCATCTGAAAAAAGTGTAAAATCCAGAAAGGCAGGACAGGCCATGGAGAACTGGGAGCCTTATTATGCTGATGGGCGGGATGTAAATTGCCAACAGCCACTCGGGAGAGGTGTATGGTGTTTCCTGAAACATCTAAAAAACAAAGCAACAGAGCCTAGGGCACTTCCACTTATGGTCCTATAGCTTAGGGAAATTAAAATCAAAAAGACACAGCCACCCCAAAGTTTGGGACGGCTCTGTTTACAAGAACCTCGTTTACGGTACAAGTTCAATATCGCAGAAAGTGAAAAATGGATAAAGAAGTTGTGGTACTTACGTACAATGCAATATCACTCAGCAATGAAATCTATGTCATCAGGCCCGTAGCAGCATAATGAGTGGATTCAGGTATGATGATTCTAACTGAAATAAGTCACACAGAAAAAGAAACATCATAAGATATCACTAATACACGGGATGTAAACTTGGCTACACAGGAACTGGATTACAAAACAGAACAGGGTCTCAAATTTAGAAAACCAACTTATGCTTGCTTAAGGGGAAAGGTGAGTTGGGGTGCTGCATAAAACCAGAGATTGAAATGAGCACAGATAAAGTTCCTTAAGCCAAATATGGAATAGACAAGAACTACTCCTTGCTCAACGAAATGGACTCAACACCCCATATTAAACGCCTAAGAATGTACCTGACTAGTAAGTATCTTAAAACCTATGGATTGCTATGTGTCTGAAAGAAAATCAAGCGTGTGTACAGGGGCATAAACGCAGCAGTGATAGGATTGGAGAGGTTCGGTGAGCAAATGAAGACCCTTTGAAGTCATATTGCATGGTACCCATTCCACGGGTCTCAACTCTCCAGGTTTAAGGGATTCTTCCTTCAGCTAAAACATGCACGTGGAACCCAGAGTATGATCAACCGTGTGATTGGGAGACGTGTTCCAATATGTCTCAGTTCTCATCCCCTGGTACTCGGGTGCAACATTCCAGACGCTTTACTAACACTCTCCCGACTTGGAGAGTCAGTGCCGTTAACCTCCTGTTTGGCCCAGTTTGCAATTTCTGCGGAAGATGAACAGGAATAGGGAGAACCAATGAGAGACTAGCTGGAGGTGTCTGGACGGGCAAATTTAACTCTCATTTCCCACCAGGAAGAGGAATTAACCAAAGGCTCAGCGTGCCGTGCCGGAACCAGATTAGGGCCTGAAGCAATCCTGCGGTGTTGCGGCCAGCTCACAAGAAAGCGAGTTGAAGAAAGGAGCTCAGGGGCACTGTAATTCACAAACCTGCAGAGTTATAAATGACAGCTATCGTCCAAAAATATACTGAAGTAAGGCTGCCAAGAGGACTTGAAAGCGGGGCAGAATTGCAGGAAACCGATTTCAGGAGGTAGACTGGAATTGCATTTAAAGCATAGGAAAAGAGGCAGAACGTCCACAATGATGCACTTGGCCAAAAAGGGCGTATGCGTTTTTTCCTGAATATATTCAGGAAAAAACGCATACGCCCTTTTTGGCCAACCAAGCAAGCTTGCAAAGGAAATCTGCACTACAATGAAGTCTCACTTCCCCCGGTCAAAAGGGCCATCTGAAAAAAGTGTAAAATCCAGAAAGGCAGGACAGGCCATGGAGAACTGGGAGCCTTGTTATGCTGATGGGCGGGATGTAAATTGCCAAGAGCCACTCCGGAGAGGTGTATGGTGTTTCCTGAAACATCTAAAAAACAAAGCAACAGAGCCTAGGGCACTTCCACTTATGGTCCTATAGCTTAGGGAAATTAAAATCAAAAAGACACAGCCACCCCAAAGTTTGGGACGGCTCTGTTTACAAGAACCTCGTTTACGGTACAAGTTCAATATCGCAGAAAGTGAAAAATGGATAAAGAAGTTGTGGTACTTACGTACAATGCAATATCACTCAGCAATGAAATCTATGTCATCAGGCCCGTAGCAGCATAATGAGTGGATTCAGGTATGATGATTCTAACTGAAATAAGTCACACAGAAATAGAAACATCATAAGATATCACTAATACACGGAATGTAAACTTGGCTACACAGGAACTGGATTACAAAACAGAACAGGGTCTCAAATTTAGAAAACCAACTTATGCTTGCTTAAGGGGAAAGGTGAGTTGGGGTGCTGCATAAAACCAGAGATTGAAATGAGCACAGATAAAGTTCCTTAAGCCAAATATGGAATAGACAAGAACTACTCCTTGCTCAACGAAATGGACTCAACACCCCATATTAAACGCCTAAGAATGTACCTGACTAGTAAGTATCTTAAAACCTATGGATTGCTATGTGTCTGAAAGAAAATCAAGCGTGTGTACAGGGGCATAAACGCAGCAGTGATAGGATTGGAGAGGTTCGGTGAGCAAATGAAGACCCTTTGAAGTCATATTGCATGGTACCCATTCCACGGGTCTCAACTCTCCAGGTTTAAGGGATTCTTCCTTCAGCTAAAACATGCACGTGGAACCCAGAGTATGATCAACCGTGTGATCGGGAGACGTGTTCCAATATGTCTCAGTTCTCGTCCCCTGGTACTCGGGTGCAACATTCCAGACGCTTTACTAACACTCTCCCGACTTGGAGAGTCAGTGCCTTTAACCTCCTGTTTGGCCCAGTTTGCAATTTCTGTGGAAGATGAACAGGAATAGGGAGAACCAATGAGAGACTAGCTGGAGGTGTCTGGACGGGCAAATTTAACTCTCATTTCCCACCAGGAAGAGGAATTAACCAAAGGCTCAGCGTGCCGTGCCGGAACCAGATTAGGGCCTGAAGCAATCCTGCGGTGTTGCGGCCAGCTCACAAGAAAGCGAGTTGAAGAAAGGAGCTCAGGGGCACTGTAATTCACAAACCTGCAGAGTTATAAATGACAGCTATCGTCCAAAAATATACTGAAGTAAGGCTGCCAAGAGGACTTGAAAGTGGGGCAGAATTGCAGGAAACCGATTTCAGGAGGTAGACTGGAATTGCATTTAAAGCATAGGAAAAGAGGCAGAACGTCCACAATGATGCACTTGGCCAAAAAGGGCGTATGCGTTTTTTCCTGAATATATTCAGGAAAAAACGCATACGCCCTTTTTGGCCAACCAAGCAAGCTTGCAAAGGAAATCTGCACTACAATGAAGTCTCACTTCCCCCCGGTCAAAAGGGCCATCTGAAAAAAGTGTAAAATCCAGAAAGGCAGGACAGGCCATGGAGAACTGGGAGCCTTGTTATGCTGATGGGCGGGATGTAAATTGCCAACAGCCACTCGGGAGAGGTGTATGGTGTTTCCTGAAACATCTAAAAAACAAAGCAACAGAGCCTAGGGCACTTCCACTTATGGTCCTATAGCTTAGGGAAATTAAAATCAAAAAGACACAGCCACCCCAAAGTTTGGGACGGCTCTGTTTACAAGAACCTCGTTTACGGTACAAGTTCAATATCGCAGAAAGTGAAAAATGGATAAAGAAGTTGTGGTACTTACGTACAATGCAATATCACTCAGCAATGAAATCTATGTCATCAGGCCCGTAGCAGCATAATGAGTGGATTCAGGTATGATGATTCTAACTGAAATAAGTCACACAGAAAAAGAAACATCATAAGATATCACTAATACACGGGATGTAAACTTGGCTACACAGGAACTGGATTACAAAACAGAACAGGGTCTCAAATTTAGAAAACCAACTTATGCTTGCTTAAGGGGAAAGGTGAGTTGGGGTGCTGCATAAAACCAGAGATTGAAATGAGCACAGATAAAGTTCCTTAAGCCAAATATGGAATAGACAAGAACTACTCCTTGCTCAACGAAATGGACTCAACACCCCATATTAAACGCCTAAGAATGTACCTGACTAGTAAGTATCTTAAAACCTATGGATTGCTATGTGTCTGAAAGAAAATCAAGCGTGTGTACAGGGGCATAAACGCAGCAGTGATAGGATTGGAGAGGTTCGGTGAGCAAATGAAGACCCTTTGAAGTCATATTGCATGGTACCCATTCCACGGGTCTCAACTCTCCAGGTTTAAGGGATTCTTCCTTCAGCTAAAACATGCACGTGGAACCCAGAGTATGATCAACCGTGTGATCGGGAGACGTGTTCCAATATGTCTCAGTTCTCATCCCCTGGTACTCGGGTGCAACATTCCAGACGCTTTACTAACACTCTCCCGACTTGGAGAGTCAGTGCCGTTAACCTCCTGTTTGGCCCAGTTTGCAATTTCTGCGGAAGATGAACAGGAATAGGGAGAACCAATGAGAGACTAGCTGGAGGTGTCTGGACGGGCAAATTTAACTCTCATTTCCCACCAGGAAGAGGTATTAACCAAAGGCTCAGCGTGCCGTGCCGGAACCAGATTAGGGCCTGAAGCAATCCTGCGGTGTTGCGGCCAGCTCACAAGAAAGCGAGTTGAAGAAAGGAGCTCAGGGGCACTGTAATTCACAAACCTGCAGAGTTATAAATGACAGCTATCGTCCAAAAATATACTGAAGTAAGGCTGCCAAGAGGACTTGAAAGCGGGGCAGAATTGCAGGAAACCGATTTCAGGAGGTAGACTGGAATTGCATTTAAAGCATAGGAAAAGAGGCAGAACGTCCACAATGATGCACTTGGCCAAAAAGGGCGTATGCGTTTTTTCCTGAATATATTCAGGAAAAAACGCATACGCCCTTTTTGGCCAACCAAGCAAGCTTGCAAAGGAAATCTGCACTACAATGAAGTCTCACTTCCCCCGGTCAAAAGGGCCATCTGAAAAAAGTGTAAAATCCAGAAAGGCAGGACAGGCCATGGAGAACTGGGAGCCTTGTTATGCTGATGGGCGGGATGTAAATTGCCAAGAGCCACTCCGGAGAGGTGTATGGTGTTTCCTGAAACATCTAAAAAACAAAGCAACAGAGCCTAGGGCACTTCCACTTATGGTCCTATAGCTTAGGGAAATTAAAATCAAAAAGACACAGCCACCCCAAAGTTTGGGACGGCTCTGTTTACAAGAACCTCGTTTACGGTACAAGTTCAATATCGCAGAAAGTGAAAAATGGATAAAGAAGTTGTGGTACTTACGTACAATGCAATATCACTCAGCAATGAAATCTATGTCATCAGGCCCGTAGCAGCATAATGAGTGGATTCAGGTATGATGATTCTAACTGAAATAAGTCACACAGAAAAAGAAACATCATAAGATATCACTAATACACGGAATGTAAACTTGGCTACACAGGAACTGGATTACAAAACAGAACAGGGTCTCAAATTTAGAAAACCAACTTATGCTTGCTTAAGGGGAAAGGTGAGTTGGGGTGCTGCATAAAACCAGAGATTGAAATGAGCACAGATAAAGTTCCTTAAGCCAAATATGGAATAGACAAGAACTACTCCTTGTTCAACGAAATGGACTCAACACCCCATATTAAACGCCTAAGAATGTACCTGACTAGTAAGTATCTTAAAACCTATGGATTGCTATGTGTCTGAAAGAAAATCAAGCGTGTGTACAGGGGCATAAACGCAGCAGTGATAGGATTGGAGAGGTTCGGTGAGCAAATGAAGACCCTTTGAAGTCATATTGCATGGTACCCATTCCACGGGTCTCAACTCTCCAGGTTTAAGGGATTCTTCCTTCAGCTAAAACATTCACGTGGAACCCAGAGTATGATCAACCGTGTGATCGGGAGACGTGTTCCAATATGTCTCAGTTCTCGTCCCCTGGTACTCGGGTGCAACATTCCAGACGCTTTACTAACACTCTCCCGACTTGGAGAGTCAGTGCCTTTAACCTCCTGTTTGGCCCAGTTTGCAATTTCTGTGGAAGATGAACAGGAATAGGGAGAACCAATGAGAGACTAGCTGGAGGTGTCTGGACGGGCAAATTTAACTCTCATTTCCCACCAGGAAGAGGAATTAACCAAAGGCTCAGCGTGCCGTGCCGGAACCAGATTAGGGCCTGAAGCAATCCTGCGGTGTTGCGGCCAGCTCACAAGAAAGCGAGTTGAAGAAAGGAGCTCAGGGGCACTGTAATTCACAAACCTGCAGAGTTATAAATGACAGCTATCGTCCAAAAATATACTGAAGTAAGGCTGCCAAGAGGACTTGAAAGTGGGGCAGAATTGCAGGAAACCGATTTCAGGAGGTAGACTGGAATTGCATTTAAAGCATAGGAAAAGAGGCAGAACGTCCACAATGATGCACTTGGCCAAAAAGGGCGTATGCGTTTTTTCCTGAATATATTCAGGAAAAAACGCATACGCCCTTTTTGGCCAACCAAGCAAGCTTGCAAAGGAAATCTGCACTACAATGAAGTCTCACTTCCCCCCGGTCAAAAGGGCCATCTGAAAAAAGTGTAAAATCCAGAAAGGCAGGACAGGCCATGGAGAACTGGGAGCCTTGTTATGCTGATGGGCGGGATGTAAATTGCCAACAGCCACTCGGGAGAGGTGTATGGTGTTTCCTGAAACATCTAAAAAACAAAGCAACAGAGCCTAGGGCACTTCCACTTATGGTCCTATAGCTTAGGGAAATTAAAATCAAAAAGACACAGCCACCCCAAAGTTTGGGACGGCTCTGTTTACAAGAACCTCGTTTACGGTACAAGTTCAATATCGCAGAAAGTGAAAAATGGATAAAGAAGTTGTGGTACTTACGTACAATGCAATATCACTCAGCAATGAAATCTATGTCATCAGGCCCGTAGCAGCATAATGAGTGGATTCAGGTATGATGATTCTAACTGAAATAAGTCACACAGAAAAAGAAACATCATAAGATATCACTAATACACGGGATGTAAACTTGGCTACACAGGAACTGGATTACAAAACAGAACAGGGTCTCAAATTTAGAAAACCAACTTATGCTTGCTTAAGGGGAAAGGTGAGTTGGGGTGCTGCATAAAACCAGAGATTGAAATGAGCACAGATAAAGTTCCTTAAGCCAAATATGGAATAGACAAGAACTACTCCTTGCTCAACGAAATGGACTCAACACCCCATATTAAACGCCTAAGAATGTACCTGACTAGTAAGTATCTTAAAACCTATGGATTGCTATGTGTCTGAAAGAAAATCAAGCGTGTGTACAGGGGCATAAACGCAGCAGTGATAGGATTGGAGAGGTTCGGTGAGCAAATGAAGACCCTTTGAAGTCATATTGCATGGTACCCATTCCACGGGTCTCAACTCTCCAGGTTTAAGGGATTCTTCCTTCAGCTAAAACATGCACGTGGAACCCAGAGTATGATCAACCGTGTGATCGGGAGACGTGTTCCAATATGTCTCAGTTCTCATCCCCTGGTACTCGGGTGCAACATTCCAGACGCTTTACTAACACTCTCCCGACTTGGAGAGTCAGTGCCGTTAACCTCCTGTTTGGCCCAGTTTGCAATTTCTGCGGAAGATGAACAGGAATAGGGAGAACCAATGAGAGACTAGCTGGAGGTGTCTGGACGGGCAAATTTAACTCTCATTTCCCACCAGGAAGAGGAATTAACCAAAGGCTCAGCGTGCCGTGCCGGAACCAGATTAGGGCCTGAAGCAATCCTGCGGTGTTGCGGCCAGCTCACAAGAAAGCGAGTTGAAGAAAGGAGCTCAGGGGCACTGTAATTCACAAACCTGCAGAGTTATAAATGACAGCTATCGTCCAAAAATATACTGAAGTAAGGCTGCCAAGAGGACTTGAAAGCGGGGCAGAATTGCAGGAAACTGATTTCAGGAGGTAGACTGGAATTGCATTTAAAGCATAGGAAAAGAGGCAGAACGTCCACAATGATGCACTTGGCCAAAAAGGGCGTATGCGTTTTTTCCTGAATATATTCAGGAAAAAACGCATACGCCCTTTTTGGCCAACCAAGCAAGCTTGCAAAGGAAATCTGCACTACAATGAAGTCTCACTTCCCCCCGGTCAAAAGGGCCATCTGAAAAAAGTGTAAAATCCAGAAAGGCAGGACAGGCCATGGAGAACTGGGAGCCTAGTTATGCTGATGGGCGGGATGTAAATTGCCAGCAGCCGCTCTGGAGAAGTGTATGGTGTTTCCTGAAACATCCAAAAAACAAAGCAACAGAGCCTAGGGCACTTCCACTTATGGTCCTATAGCTTAGGGAAATTAAAATCAAAAAGACACAGCCACCCCAAAGTTTGGGACGGCTCTGTTTACAAGAACCTCGTTTACGGTACAAGTTCAATATCGCAGAAAGTGAAAAATGGATAAAGAAGTTGTGGTACTTACGTACAATGCAATATCACTCAGCAATGAAATCTATGTCATCAGGTCCGTAGCAGCATGAGTGGATTCAGGTATGATGATTCTAACTGAAATAAGTCACACAGAAAAAGCAACATCATAAGATATCACTAATACACGGAATGTAAACTTGGCTACACAGGAACTGGATTACAAAACAGAACAGGGTCTCAAATTTAGAAAACCAACTTATGCTTGCTTAAGGGGAAAGGTGAGTTGGGGTGCTGCATAAAACCAGAGATTGAAATGAGCACAGATAAAGTTCCTTAAGCCAAATATGGAATAGACAAGAACTACTCCTTGCTCAACGAAATGGACTCAACACCCCATATTAAACGCCTAAGAATGTACCTGACTAGTAAGTATCTTAAAACCTATGGATTGCTATGTGTCTGAAAGAAAATCAAGCGTGTGTACAGGGGCGTAAACGCAGCAGTGATAGGATTGGAGAGGTTCGGTGAGCAAATGAAGACCCTTTGAAGTCATATTGCATGGTACCCATTCCACGGGTCTCAACTCTCCAGGTTTAAGGGATTCTTCCTTCAGCTAAAACATGCACATGGAACCCAGAGTATGATCAACCGTGTGATCGGGAGACGTGTTCCAATATGTCTCAGTTCTCGTCCCCTGGTACTCGGGTGCAACATTCCAGACGCTTTACTAACACTCTCCCGACTTGGAGAGTCAGTGCCTTTAACCTCCTGTTTGGCCCAGTTTGCAATTTCTGCGGAAGATGAACAGGAATAGGGAGAACCAATGAGAGACTAGCTGGAGGTGTCTGGACGGGCAAATTTAACTCTCATTTCCCACCAGGAAGAGGAATTAACCAAAGGCTCAGCGTGCCGTGCCGGAACCAGATTAGGGCCTGAAGCAATCCTGCGGTGTTGCGGCCAGCTCACAAGAAAGCGAGTTGAAGAAAGGAGCTCAGGGGCACTGTAATTCACAAACCTGCAGAGTTATAAATGACAGCTATCGTCCAAAAATATACTGAAGTAAGGCTGCCAAGAGGACTTGAAAGCGGGGCAGAATTGCAGGAAACTGATTTCAGGAGGTAGACTGGAATTGCATTTAAAGCATAGGAAAAGAGGCAGAACGTCCACAATGATGCACTTGGCCAAAAAGGGCGTATGCGTTTTTTCCTGAATATATTCAGGAAAAAACGCATACGCCCTTTTTGGCCAACCAAGCAAGCTTGCAAAGGAAATCTGCACTACAATGAAGTCTCACTTCCCCCCGGTCAAAAGGGCCATCTGAAAAAAGTGTAAAATCCAGAAAGGCAGGACAGGCCATGGAGAACTGGGAGCCTAGTTATGCTGATGGGCGGGATGTAAATTGCCAGCAGCCGCTCTGGAGAAGTGTATGGTGTTTCCTGAAACATCCAAAAAACAAAGCAACAGAGCCTAGGGCACTTCCACTTATGGTCCTATAGCTTAGGGAAATTAAAATCAAAAAGACACAGCCACCCCAAAGTTTGGGACGGCTCTGTTTACAAGAACCTCGTTTACGGTACAAGTTCAATATCGCAGAAAGTGAAAAATGGATAAAGAAGTTGTGGTACTTACGTACAATGCAATATCACTCAGCAATGAAATCTATGTCATCAGGTCCGTAGCAGCATGAGTGGATTCAGGTATGATGATTCTAACTGAAATAAGTCACACAGAAAAAGCAACATCATAAGATATCACTAATACACGGAATGTAAACTTGGCTACACAGGAACTGGATTACAAAACAGAACAGGGTCTCAAATTTAGAAAACCAACTTATGCTTGCTTAAGGGGAAAGGTGAGTTGGGGTGCTGCATAAAACCAGAGATTGAAATGAGCACAGATAAAGTTCCTTAAGCCAAATATGGAATAGACAAGAACTACTCCTTGCTCAACGAAATGGACTCAACACCCCATATTAAACGCCTAAGAATGTACCTGACTAGTAAGTATCTTAAAACCTATGGATTGCTATGTGTCTGAAAGAAAATCAAGCGTGTGTACAGGGGCGTAAACGCAGCAGTGATAGGATTGGAGAGGTTCGGTGAGCAAATGAAGACCCTTTGAAGTCATATTGCATGGTACCCATTCCACGGGTCTCAACTCTCCAGGTTTAAGGGATTCTTCCTTCAGCTAAAACATGCACATGGAACCCAGAGTATGATCAACCGTGTGATCGGGAGACGTGTTCCAATATGTCTCAGTTCTCGTCCCCTGGTACTCGGGTGCAACATTCCAGACGCTTTACTAACACTCTCCCGACTTGGAGAGTCAGTGCCTTTAACCTCCTGTTTGGCCCAGTTTGCAATTTCTGCGGAAGATGAACAGGAATAGGGAGAACCAATGAGAGACTAGCTGGAGGTGTCTGGACGGGCAAATTTAACTCTCATTTCCCACCAGGAAGAGGAATTAACCAAAGGCTCAGCGTGCCGTGCCGGAACCAGATTAGGGCCTGAAGCAATCCTGCGGTGTTGCGGCCAGCTCACAAGAAAGCGAGTTGAAGAAAGGAGCTCAGGGGCACTGTAATTCACAAACCTGCAGAGTTATAAATGACAGCTATCGTCCAAAAATATACTGAAGTAAGGCTGCCAAGAGGACTTGAAAGCGGGGCAGAATTGCAGGAAACCGATTTCAGGAGGTAGACTGGAATTGCATTTAAAGCATAGGAAAAGAGGCAGAACGTCCACAATGATGCACTTGGCCAAAAAGGGCGTATGCGTTTTTTCCTGAATATATTCAGGAAAAAACGCATACGCCCTTTTTGGCCAACCAAGCAAGCTTGCAAAGGAAATCTGCACTACAATGAAGTCTCACTTCCCCCCGGTCAAAAGGGCCATCTGAAAAAAGTGTAAAATCCAGAAAGGCAGGACAGGCGATGGAGAACTGGGAGCCTTGTTATGCTGATGGGCGGGATGTAAATTGCCAACAGCCACTCGGGAGAGGTGTATGGTGTTTCCTGAAACATCTAAAAAACAAAGCAACAGAGCCTAGGGCACTTCCACTTATGGTCCTATAGCTTAGGGAAATTAAAATCAAAAAGACACAGTCACCCCAAAGTTTGGGACGGCTCTGTTTACAAGAACCTCGTTTACGGTACAAGTTCAATATCGCAGAAAGTGAAAAATGGATAAAGAAGTTGTGGTACTTACGTACAATGCAATATCACTCAGCAATGAAATCTATGTCATCAGGCCCGTAGCAGCATAATGAGTGGATTCAGGTATGATGATTCTAACTGAAATAAGTCACACAGAAAAAGAAACATCATAAGATATCACTAATACACGGGATGTAAACTTGGCTACACAGGAACTGGATTACAAAACAGAACAGGGTCTCAAATTTAGAAAACCAACTTATGCTTGCTTAAGGGGAAAGGTGAGTTGGGGTGCTGCATCAAACCAGAGATTGAAATGAGCACAGATAAAGTTCCTTAAGCCAAATATGGAATAGACAAGAACTACTCCTTGCTCAACGAAATGGACTCAACACCCCATATTAAACGCCTAAGAATGTACCTGACTAGTAAGTATCTTAAAACCTATGGATTGCTATGTGTCTGAAAGAAAATCAAGCGTGTGTACAGGGGCATAAACGCAGCAGTGATAGGATTGGAGAGGTTCGGTGAGCAAATGAAGACCCTTTGAAGTCATATTGCATGGTACCCATTCCACGGGTCTCAACTCTCCAGGTTTAAGGGATTCTTCCTTCAGCTAAAACATGCACGTGGAACCCAGAGTATGATCAACCGTGTGATCGGGAGACGTGTTCCAATATGTCTCAGTTCTCATCCCCTGGTACTCGGGTGCAACATTCCAGACGCTTTACTAACACTCTCCCGACTTGGAGAGTCAGTGCCGTTAACCTCCTGTTTGGCCCAGTTTGCAATTTCTGCGGAAGATGAACAGGAATAGGGAGAACCAATGAGAGACTAGCTGGAGGTGTCTGGACGGGCAAATTTAACTCTCATTTCCCACCAGGAAGAGGAATTAACCAAAGGCTCAGCGTGCCGTGCGGGAACCAGATTAGGGCCTGAAGCAATCCTGCGGTGTTGCGGCCAGCTCACAAGAAAGCGAGTTGAAGAAAGGAGCTCAGGGGCACTGTAATTCACAAACCTGCAGAGTTATAAATGACAGCTATCGTCCAAAAATATACTGAAGTAAGGCTGCCAAGAGGACTTGAAAGCGGGGCAGAATTGCAGGAAACTGATTTCAGGAGGTAGACTGGAATTGCATTTAAAGCATAGGAAAAGAGGCAGAACGTCCACAATGATGCACTTGGCCAAAAAGGGCGTATGCGTTTTTTCCTGAATATATTCAGGAAAAAACGCATACGCCCTTTTTGGCCAACCAAGCAAGCTTGCAAAGGAAATCTGCACTACAATGAAGTCTCACTTCCCCCCGGTCAAAAGGGCCATCTGAAAAAAGTGTAAAATCCAGAAAGGCAGGACAGGCCATGGAGAACTGGGAGCCTAGTTATGCTGATGGGCGGGATGTAAATTGCCAGCAGCCGCTCTGGAGAAGTGTATGGTGTTTCCTGAAACATCCAAAAAACAAAGCAACAGAGCCTAGGGCACTTCCACTTATGGTCCTATAGCTTAGGGAAATTAAAATCAAAAAGACACAGCCACCCCAAAGTTTGGGACGGCTCTGTTTACAAGAACCTCGTTTACGGTACAAGTTCAATATCGCAGAAAGTGAAAAATGGATAAAGAAGTTGTGGTACTTACGTACAATGCAATATCACTCAGCAATGAAATCTATGTCATCAGGTCCGTAGCAGCATGAGTGGATTCAGGTATGATGATTCTAACTGAAATAAGTCACACAGAAAAAGCAACATCATAAGATATCACTAATACACGGAATGTAAACTTGGCTACACAGGAACTGGATTACAAAACAGAACAGGGTCTCAAATTTAGAAAACCAACTTATGCTTGCTTAAGGGGAAAGGTGAGTTGGGGTGCTGCATAAAACCAGAGATTGAAATGAGCACAGATAAAGTTCCTTAAGCCAAATATGGAATAGACAAGAACTACTCCTTGCTCAACGAAATGGACTCAACACCCCATATTAAACGCCTAAGAATGTACCTGACTAGTAAGTATCTTAAAACCTATGGATTGCTATGTGTCTGAAAGAAAATCAAGCGTGTGTACAGGGGCGTAAACGCAGCAGTGATAGGATTGGAGAGGTTCGGTGAGCAAATGAAGACCCTTTGAAGTCATATTGCATGGTACCCATTCCACGGGTCTCAACTCTCCAGGTTTAAGGGATTCTTCCTTCAGCTAAAACATGCACATGGAACCCAGAGTATGATCAACCGTGTGATCGGGAGACGTGTTCCAATATGTCTCAGTTCTCATCCCCTGGTACTCGGGTGCAACATTCCAGACGCTTTACTAACACTCTCCCGACTTGGAGAGTCAGTGCCTTTAACCTCCTGTTTGGCCCAGTTTGCAATTTCTGCGGAAGATGAACAGGAATAGGGAGAACCAATGAGAGACTAGCTGGAGGTGTCTGGACGGGCAAATTTAACTCTCATTTCCCACCAGGAAGAGGAATTAACCAAAGGCTCAGCGTGCCGTGCCGGAACCAGATTAGGGCCTGAAGCAATCCTGCGGTGTTGCGGCCAGCTCACAAGAAAGCGAGTTGAAGAAAGGAGCTCAGGGGCACTGTAATTCACAAACCTGCAGAGTTATAAATGACAGCTATCGTCCAAAAATATACTGAAGTAAGGCTGCCAAGAGGACTTGAAAGCGGGGCAGAATTGCAGGAAACCGATTTCAGGAGGTAGACTGGAATTGCATTTAAAGCATAGGAAAAGAGGCAGAACGTCCACAATGATGCACTTGGCCAAAAAGGGCGTATGCGTTTTTTCCTGAATATATTCAGGAAAAAACGCATACGCCCTTTTTGGCCAACCAAGCAAGCTTGCAAAGGAAATCTGCACTACAATGAAGTCTCACTTCCCCCCGGTCAAAAGGGCCATCTGAAAAAAGTGTAAAATCCAGAAAGGCAGGACAGGCGATGGAGAACTGGGAGCCTTGTTATGCTGATGGGCGGGATGTAAATTGCCAACAGCCACTCGGGAGAGGTGTATGGTGTTTCCTGAAACATCTAAAAAACAAAGCAACAGAGCCTAGGGCACTTCCACTTATGGTCCTATAGCTTAGGGAAATTAAAATCAAAAAGACACAGTCACCCCAAAGTTTGGGACGGCTCTGTTTACAAGAACCTCGTTTACGGTACAAGTTCAATATCGCAGAAAGTGAAAAATGGATAAAGAAGTTGTGGTACTTACGTACAATGCAATATCACTCAGCAATGAAATCTATGTCATCAGGCCCGTAGCAGCATAATGAGTGGATTCAGGTATGATGATTCTAACTGAAATAAGTCACACAGAAAAAGAAACATCATAAGATATCACTAATACACGGGATGTAAACTTGGCTACACAGGAACTGGATTACAAAACAGAACAGGGTCTCAAATTTAGAAAACCAACTTATGCTTGCTTAAGGGGAAAGGTGAGTTGGGGTGCTGCATCAAACCAGAGATTGAAATGAGCACAGATAAAGTTCCTTAAGCCAAATATGGAATAGACAAGAACTACTCCTTGCTCAACGAAATGGACTCAACACCCCATATTAAACGCCTAAGAATGTACCTGACTAGTAAGTATCTTAAAACCTATGGATTGCTATGTGTCTGAAAGAAAATCAAGCGTGTGTACAGGGGCATAAACGCAGCAGTGATAGGATTGGAGAGGTTCGGTGAGCAAATGAAGACCCTTTGAAGTCATATTGCATGGTACCCATTCCACGGGTCTCAACTCTCCAGGTTTAAGGGATTCTTCCTTCAGCTAAAACATGCACGTGGAACCCAGAGTATGATCAACCGTGTGATCGGGAGACGTGTTCCAATATGTCTCAGTTCTCATCCCCTGGTACTCGGGTGCAACATTCCAGACGCTTTACTAACACTCTCCCGACTTGGAGAGTCAGTGCCGTTAACCTCCTGTTTGGCCCAGTTTGCAATTTCTGCGGAAGATGAACAGGAATAGGGAGAACCAATGAGAGACTAGCTGGAGGTGTCTGGACGGGCAAATTTAACTCTCATTTCCCACCAGGAAGAGGAATTAACCAAAGGCTCAGCGTGCCGTGCCGGAACCAGATTAGGGCCTGAAGCAATCCTGCGGTGTTGCGGCCAGCTCACAAGAAAGCGAGTTGAAGAAAGGAGCTCAGGGGCACTGTAATTCACAAACCTGCAGAGTTATAAATGACAGCTATCGTCCAAAAATATACTGAAGTAAGGCTGCCAAGAGGACTTGAAAGCGGGGCAGAATTGCAGGAAACTGATTTCAGGAGGTAGACTGGAATTGCATTTAAAGCATAGGAAAAGAGGCAGAACGTCCACAATGATGCACTTGGCCAAAAAGGGCGTATGCGTTTTTTCCTGAATATATTCAGGAAAAAACGCATACGCCCTTTTTGGCCAACCAAGCAAGCTTGCAAAGGAAATCTGCACTACAATGAAGTCTCACTTCCCCCCGGTCAAAAGGGCCATCTGAAAAAAGTGTAAAATCCAGAAAGGCAGGACAGGCGATGGAGAACTGGGAGCCTTGTTATGCTGATGGGCGGGATGTAAATTGCCAACAGCCACTCGGGAGAGGTGTATGGTGTTTCCTGAAACATCTAAAAAACAAAGCAACAGAGCCTAGGGCACTTCCACTTATGGTCCTATAGCTTAGGGAAATTAAAATCAAAAAGACACAGCCACCCCAAAGTTTGGGACGGCTCTGTTTACAAGAACCTCGTTTACGGTACAAGTTCAATATCGCAGAAAGTGAAAAATGGATAAAGAAGTTGTGGTACTTACGTACAATGCAATATCACTCAGCAATGAAATCTATGTCATCAGGCCCGTAGCAGCATAATGAGTGGATTCAGGTATGATGATTCTAACTGAAATAAGTCACACAGAAAAAGAAACATCATAAGATATCACTAATACACGGGATGTAAACTTGGCTACACAGGAACTGGATTACAAAACAGAACAGGGTCTCAAATTTAGAAAACCAACTTATGCTTGCTTAAGGGGAAAGGTGAGTTGGGGTGCTGCATAAAACCAGAGATTGAAATGAGCACAGATAAAGTTCCTTAAGCCAAATATGGAATAGACAAGAACTACTCCTTGCTCAACGAAATGGACTCAACACCCCATATTAAACGCCTAAGAATGTACCTGACTAGTAAGTATCTTAAAACCTATGGATTGCTATGTGTCTGAAAGAAAATCAAGCGTGTGTACAGGGGCATAAACGCAGCAGTGATAGGATTGGAGAGGTTCGGTGAGCAAATGAAGACCCTTTGAAGTCATATTGCATGGTACCCATTCCACGGGTCTCAACTCTCCAGGTTTAAGGGATTCTTCCTTCAGCTAAAACATGCACGTGGAACCCAGAGTATGATCAACCGTGTGATCGGGAGACGTGTTCCAATATGTCTCAGTTCTCGTCCCCTGGTACTCGGGTGCAACATTCCAGACGCTTTACTAACACTCTCCCGACTTGGAGAGTCAGTGCCTTTAACCTCCTGTTTGGCCCAGTTTGCAATTTCTGCGGAAGATGAACAGGAATAGGGAGAACCAATGAGAGACTAGCTGGAGGTGTCTGGACGGGCAAATTTAACTCTCATTTCCCACCAGGAAGAGGAATTAACCAAAGGCTCAGCGTGCCGTGCCGGAACCAGATTAGGGCCTGAAGCAATCCTGCGGTGTTGCGGCCAGCTCACAAGAAAGCGAGTTGAAGAAAGGAGCTCAGGGGCACTGTAATTCACAAACCTGCAGAGTTATAAATGACAGCTATCGTCCAAAAATATACTGAAGTAAGGCTGCCAAGAGGACTTGAAAGCGGGGCAGAATTGCAGGAAACCGATTTCAGGAGGTAGACTGGAATTGCATTTAAAGCATAGGAAAAGAGGCAGAACGTCCACAATGATGCACTTGGCCAAAAAGGGCGTATGCGTTTTTTCCTGAATATATTCAGGAAAAAACGCATACGCCCTTTTTGGCCAACCAAGCAAGCTTGCAAAGGAAATCTGCACTACAATGAAGTCTCACTTCCCCCCGGTCAAAAGGGCCATCTGAAAAAAGTGTAAAATCCAGAAAGGCAGGACAGGCCATGGAGAACTGGGAGCCTTGTTATGCTGATGGGCGGGATGTAAATTGCCAACAGCCACTCGGGAGAGGTGTATGGTGTTTCCTGAAACATCTAAAAAACAAAGCAACAGAGCCTAGGGCACTTCCACTTATGGTCCTATAGCTTAGGGAAATTAAAATCAAAAAGACACAGCCACCCCAAAGTTTGGGACGGCTCTGTTTACAAGAACCTCGTTTACGGTACAAGTTCAATATCGCAGAAAGTGAAAAATGGATAAAGAAGTTGTGGTACTTACGTACAATGCAATATCACTCAGCAATGAAATCTATGTCATCAGGCCCGTAGCAGCATAATGAGTGGATTCAGGTATGATGATTCTAACTGAAATAAGTCACACAGAAAAAGAAACATCATAAGATATCACTAATACACGGGATGTAAACTTGGCTACACAGGAACTGGATTACAAAACAGAACAGGGTCTCAAATTTAGAAAACCAACTTATGCTTGCTTAAGGGGAAAGGTGAGTTGGGGTGCTGCATAAAACCAGAGATTGAAATGAGCACAGATAAAGTTCCTTAAGCCAAATATGGAATAGACAAGAACTACTCCTTGCTCAACGAAATGGACTCAACACCCCATATTAAACGCCTAAGAATGTACCTGACTAGTAAGTATCTTAAAACCTATGGATTGCTATGTGTCTGAAAGAAAATCAAGCGTGTGTACAGGGGCATAAACGCAGCAGTGATAGGATTGGAGAGGTTCGGTGAGCAAATGAAGACCCTTTGAAGTCATATTGCATGGTACCCATTCCACGGGTCTCAACTCTCCAGGTTTAAGGGATTCTTCCTTCAGCTAAAACATGCACGTGGAACCCAGAGTATGATCAACCGTGTGATCGGGAGACGTGTTCCAATATGTCTCAGTTCTCGTCCCCTGGTACTCGGGTGCAACATTCCAGACGCTTTACTAACACTCTCCCGACTTGGAGAGTCAGTGCCTTTAACCTCCTGTTTGGCCCAGTTTGCAATTTCTGCGGAAGATGAACAGGAATAGGGAGAACCAATGAGAGACTAGCTGGAGGTGTCTGGACGGGCAAATTTAACTCTCATTTCCCACCAGGAAGAGGAATTAACCAAAGGCTCAGCGTGCCGTGCGGGAACCAGATTAGGGCCTGAAGCAATCCTGCGGTGTTGCGGCCAGCTCACAAGAAAGCGAGTTGAAGAAAGGAGCTCAGGGACACTGTAATTCACAAACCTGCAGAGTTATAAATGACAGCTATCGTCCAAAAATATACTGAAGTAAGGCTGCCAAGAGGACTTGAAAGCGGGGCAGAATTGCAGGAAACCGATTTCAGGAGGTAGACTGGAATTGCATTTAAAGCATAGGAAAAGAGGCAGAACGTCCACAATGATGCACTTGGCCAAAAAGGGCGTATGCGTTTTTTCCTGAATATATTCAGGAAAAAACGCATACGCCCTTTTTGGCCAACCAAGCAAGCTTGCAAAGGAAATCTGCACTACAATGAAGTCTCACTTCCCCCCGGTCAAAAGGGCCATCTGAAAAAAGTGTAAAATCCAGAAAGGCAGGACAGGCCATGGAGAACTGGGAGCCTTGTTATGCTGATGGGCGGGATGTAAATTGCCAAGAGCCACTCGGGAGAGGTGTATGGTGTTTCCTGAAACATCTAAAAAACAAAGCAACAGAGCCTAGGGCACTTCCACTTATGGTCCTATAGCTTAGGGAAATTAAAATCAAAAAGACACAGCCACCCCAAAGTTTGGGACGGCTCTGTTTACAAGAACCTCGTTTACGGTACAAGTTCAATATCGCAGAAAGTGAAAAATGGATAAAGAAGTTGTGGTACTTACGTACAATGCAATATCACTCAGCAATGAAATCTATGTCATCAGGCCCGTAGCAGCATAATGAGTGGATTCAGGTATGATGATTCTAACTGAAATAAGTCACACAGAAAAAGAAACATCATAAGATATCACTAATACACGGGATGTAAACTTGGCTACACAGGAACTGGATTACAAAACAGAACAGGGTCTCAAATTTAGAAAACCAACTTATGCTTGCTTAAGGGGAAAGGTGAGTTGGGGTGCTGCATAAAACCAGAGATTGAAATGAGCACAGATAAAGTTCCTTAAGCCAAATATGGAATAGACAAGAACTACTCCTTGCTCAACGAAATGGACTCAACACCCCATATTAAACGCCTAAGAATGTACCTGACTAGTAAGTATCTTAAAACCTATGGATTGCTATGTGTCTGAAAGAAAATCAAGCGTGTGTACAGGGGCGTAAACGCAGCAGTGATAGGATTGGAGAGGTTCGGTGAGCAAATGAAGACCCTTTGAAGTCATATTGCATGGTACCCATTCCACGGGTCTCAACTCTCCAGGTTTAAGGGATTCTTCCTTCAGCTAAAACATGCACGTGGAACCCAGAGTATGATCAACCGTGTGATCGGGAGACGTGTTCCAATATGTCTCAGTTCTCGTCCCCTGGTACTCGGGTGCAACATTCCAGACGCTTTACTAACACTCTCCCGACTTGGAGAGTCAGTGCCTTTAACCTCCTGTTTGGCCCAGTTTGCAATTTCTGCGGAAGATGAACAGGAATAGGGAGAACCAATGAGAGACTAGCTGGAGCTGTGTGGACGGGCAAATTTAACTCTCATTTCCCACCAGGAAGAGGAATTAACCAAAGGCTCAGCGTGCCGTGCCGGAACCAGATTAGGGCCTGAAGCAATCCTGCGGTGTTGCGGCCAGCTCACAAGAAAGCGAGTTGAAGAAAGGAGCTCAGGGGCACTGTAATTCACAAACCTGCAGAGTTATAAATGACAGCTATCGTCCAAAAATATACTGAAGTAAGGCTGCCAAGAGGACTTGAAAGCGGGGCAGAATTGCAGGAAACCGATTTCAGGAGGTAGACTGGAATTGCATTTAAAGCATAGGAAAAGAGGCAGAACGTCCACAATGATGCACTTGGCCAAAAAGGGCGTATGCGTTTTTTCCTGAATATATTCAGGAAAAAACGCATACGCCCTTTTTGGCCAACCAAGCAAGCTTGCAAAGGAAATCTGCACTACAATGAAGTCTCACTTCCCCCCGGTCAAAAGGGCCATCTGAAAAAAGTGTAAAATCCAGAAAGGCAGGACAGGCCATGGAGAACTGGGAGCCTTGTTATGCTGATGGGCGGGATGTAAATTGCCAACAGCCACTCGGGAGAGGTGTATGGTGTTTCCTGAAACATCTAAAAAACAAAGCAACAGAGCCTAGGGCACTTCCACTTATGGTCCTATAGCTTAGGGAAATTAAAATCAAAAAGACACAGCCA
The DNA here is from genome assembly GCF_964270905.1 of Leucopleurus acutus. NCBI lineage: Eukaryota > Metazoa > Chordata > Mammalia > Artiodactyla > Delphinidae > Leucopleurus > Leucopleurus acutus. Next base: position 351,485 of record NW_028139192.1, read on the forward strand.
CCCCAAAGTTTGGGACGGCTCTGTTTACAAGAACCTCGTTTACGGTACAAGTTCAATATCGCAGAAAGTGAAAAATGGATAAAGAAGTTGTGGTACTTACGTACAATGCAATATCACTCAGCAATGAAATCTATGTCATCAGGCCCGTAGCAGCATAATGAGTGGATTCAGGTATGATGATTCTAACTGAAATAAGTCACACAGAAAAAGAAACATCATAAGATATCACTAATACACGGGATGTAAACTTGGCTACACAGGAACTGGATTACAAAACAGAACAGGGTCTCAAATTTAGAAAACCAACTTATGCTTGCTTAAGGGGAAAGGTGAGTTGGGGTGCTGCATAAAACCAGAGATTGAAATGAGCACAGATAAAGTTCCTTAAGCCAAATATGGAATAGACAAGAACTACTCCTTGCTCAACGAAATGGACTCAACACCCCATATTAAACGCCTAAGAATGTACCTGACTAGTAAGTATCTTAAAACCTATGGATTGCTATGTGTCTGAAAGAAAATCAAGCGTGTGTACAGGGGCGTAAACGCAGCAGTGATAGGATTGGAGAGGTTCGGTGAGCAAATGAAGACCCTTTGAAGTCATATTGCATGGTACCCATTCCACGGGTCTCAACTCTCCAGGTTTAAGGGATTCTTCCTTCAGCTAAAACATGCACGTGGAACCCAGAGTATGATCAACCGTGTGATCGGGAGACGTGTTCCAATATGTCTCAGTTCTCGTCCCCTGGTACTCGGGTGCAACATTCCAGACGCTTTACTAACACTCTCCCGACTTGGAGAGTCAGTGCCTTTAACCTCCTGTTTGGCCCAGTTTGCAATTTCTGCGGAAGATGAACAGGAATAGGGAGAACCAATGAGAGACTAGCTGGAGGTGTCTGGACGGGCAAATTTAACTCTCATTTCCCACCAGGAAGAGGAATTAACCAAAGGCTCAGCGTGCCGTGCCGGAACCAGATTAGGGCCTGAAGCAATCCTGCGGTGTTGCGGCCAGCTCACAAGAAAGCGAGTTGAAGAAAGGAGCTCAGGGGCACTGTAATTCACAAACCTGCAGAGTTATAAATGACAGCTATCGTCCAAAAATATACTGAAGTAAGGCTGCCAAGAGGACTTGAAAGCGGGGCAGAATTGCAGGAAACCGATTTCAGGAGGTAGACTGGAATTGCATTTAAAGCATAGGAAAAGAGGCAGAACGTCCACAATGATGCACTTGGCCAAAAAGGGCGTATGCGTTTTTTCCTGAATATATTCAGGAAAAAACGCATACGCCCTTTTTGGCCAACCAAGCAAGCTTGCAAAGGAAATCTGCACTACAATGAAGTCTCACTTCCCCCCGGTCAAAAGGGCCATCTGAAAAAAGTGTAAAATCCAGAAAGGCAGGACAGGCCATGGAGAACTGGGAGCCTTGTTATGCTGATGGGCGGGATGTAAATTGCCAACAGCCACTCGGGAGAGGTGTATGGTGTTTCCTGAAACATCTAAAAAACAAAGCAACAGAGCCTAGGGCACTTCCACTTATGGTCCTATAGCTTAGAGAAATTAAAATCAAAAAGACACAGCCACTCCAAAGTTTGGGACGGCTCTGTTTACAAGAACCTCGTTTACGGTACAAGTTCAATATCGCAGAAAGTGAAAAATGGATAAAGAAGTTGTGGTACTTACGTACAATGCAATATCACTCAGCAATGAAATCTATGTCATCAGGCCCGTAGCAGCATAATGAGTGGATTCAGGTATGATGATTCTAACTGAAATAAGTCACACAGAAAAAGAAACATCATAAGATATCACTAATACACGGGATGTAAACTTGGCTACACAGGAACTGGATTACAAAACAGAACAGGGTCTCAAATTTAGAAAACCAACTTATGCTTGCTTAAGGGGAAAGGTGAGTTGGGGTGCTGCATAAAACCAGAGATTGAAATGAGCACAGATAAAGTTCCTTAAGCCAAATATGGAATAGACAAGAACTACTCCTTGCTCAACGAAATGGACTCAACACCCCATATTAAACGCCTAAGAATGTACCTGACTAGTAAGTATCTTAAAACCTATGGATTGCTATGTGTCTGAAAGAAAATCAAGCATGTGTACAGGGGCGTAAACGCAGCAGTGATAGGATTGGAGAGGTTCGGTGAGCAAATGAAGACCCTTTGAAGTCATATTGCATGGTACCCATTCCACGGGTCTCAACTCTCCAGGTTTAAGGGATTCTTCCTTCAGCTAAAACATGCACGTGGAACCCAGAGTATGATCAACCGTGTGATCGGGAGACGTGTTCCAATATGTCTCAGTTCTCGTCCCCTGGTACTCGGGTGCAACATTCCAGACGCTTTACTAACACTCTCCCGACTTGGAGAGTCAGTGCCTTTAACCTCCTGTTTGGCCCAGTTTGCAATTTCTGCGGAAGATGAACAGGAATAGGGAGAACCAATGAGAGACTAGCTGGAGCTGTGTGGACGGGCAAATTTAACTCTCATTTCCCACCAGGAAGAGGAATTAACCAAAGGCTCAGCGTGCCGTGCCGGAACCAGATTAGGGCCTGAAGCAATCCTGCGGTGTTGCGGCCAGCTCACAAGAAAGCGAGTTGAAGAAAGGAGCTCAGGGGCACTGTAATTCACAAACCTGCAGAGTTATAAATGACAGCTATCGTCCAAAAATATACTGAAGTAAGGCTGCCAAGAGGACTTGAAAGCGGGGCAGAATTGCAGGAAACCGATTTCAGGAGGTAGACTGGAATTGCATTTAAAGCATAGGAAAAGAGGCAGAACGTCCACAATGATGCACTTGGCCAAAAAGGGCGTATGCGTTTTTTCCTGAATATATTCAGGAAAAAACGCATACGCCCTTTTTGGCCAACCAAGCAAGCTTGCAAAGGAAATCTGCACTACAATGAAGTCTCACTTCCCCCCGGTCAAAAGGGCCATCTGAAAAAAGTGTAAAATCCAGAAAGGCAGGACAGGCCATGGAGAACTGGGAGCCTTGTTATGCTGATGGGCGGGATGTAAATTGCCAACAGCCACTCGGGAGAGGTGTATGGTGTTTCCTGAAACATCTAAAAAACAAAGCAACAGAGCCTAGGGCACTTCCACTTATGGTCCTATAGCTTAGGGAAATTAAAATCAAAAAGACACAGCCACCCCAAAGTTTGGGACGGCTCTGTTTACAAGAACCTCGTTTATGGTACAAGTTCAATATCGCAGAAAGTGAAAAATGGATAAAGAAGTTGTGGTACTTACGTACAATGCAATATCACTCAGCAATGAAATCTATGTCATCAGGCCCGTAGCAGCATAATGAGTGGATTCAGGTATGATGATTCTAACTGAAATAAGTCACACAGAAAAAGAAACATCATAAGATATCACTAATACACGGGATGTAAACTTGGCTACACAGGAACTGGATTACAAAACAGAACAGGGTCTCAAATTTAGAAAACCAACTTATGCTTGCTTAAGGGGAAAGGTGAGTTGGGGTGCTGCATAAAACCAGAGATTGAAATGAGCACAGATAAAGTTCCTTAAGCCAAATATGGAATAGACAAGAACTACTCCTTGCTCAACGAAATGGACTCAACACCCCATATTAAACGCCTAAGAATGTACCTGACTAGTAAGTATCTTAAAACCTATGGATTGCTATGTGTCTGAAAGAAAATCAAGCGTGTGTACAGGGGCGTAAACGCAGCAGTGATAGGATTGGAGAGGTTCGGTGAGCAAATGAAGACCCTTTGAAGTCATATTGCATGGTACCCATTCCACGGGTCTCAACTCTCCAGGTTTAAGGGATTCTTCCTTCAGCTAAAACATGCACGTGGAACCCAGAGTATGATCAACCGTGTGATCGGGAGACGTGTTCCAATATGTCTCAGTTCTCGTCCCCTGGTACTCGGGTGCAACATTCCAGACGCTTTACTAACACTCTCCCGACTTGGAGAGTCAGTGCCTTTAACCTCCTGTTTGGCCCAGTTTGCAATTTCTGCGGAAGATGAACAGGAATAGGGAGAACCAATGAGAGACTAGCTGGAGGTGTCTGGACGGGCAAATTTAACTCTCATTTCCCACCAGGAAGAGGAATTAACCAAAGGCTCAGCGTGCCGTGCCGGAACCAGATTAGGGCCTGAAGCAATCCTGCGGTGTTGCGGCCAGCTCACAAGAAAGCGAGTTGAAGAAAGGAGCTCAGGGGCACTGTAATTCACAAACCTGCAGAGTTATAAATGACAGCTATCGTCCAAAAATATACTGAAGTAAGGCTGCCAAGAGGACTTGAAAGCGGGGCAGAATTGCAGGAAACCGATTTCAGGAGGTAGACTGGAATTGCATTTAAAGCATAGGAAAAGAGGCAGAACGTCCACAATGATGCGCTTGGCCAAAAAGGGCGTATGCGTTTTTTCCTGAATATATTCAGGAAAAAACGCATACGCCCTTTTTGGCCAACCAAGCAAGCTTGCAAAGGAAATCTGCACTACAATGAAGTCTCACTTCCCCCCGGTCAAAAGGGCCATCTGAAAAAAGTGTAAAATCCAGAAAGGCAGGACAGGCCATGGAGAACTGGGAGCCTTGTTATGCTGATGGGCGGGATGTAAATTGCCAAGAGCCACTCCGGAGAGGTGTATGGTGTTTCCTGAAACATCTAAAAAACAAAGCAACAGAGCCTAGGGCACTTCCACTTATGGTCCTATAGCTTAGGGAAATTAAAATCAAAAAGACACAGCCACCCCAAAGTTTGGGACGGCTCTGTTTACAAGAACCTCGTTTACGGTACAAGTTCAATATCGCAGAAAGTGAAAAATGGATAAAGAAGTTGTGGTACTTACGTACAATGCAATATCACTCAGCAATGAAATCTATGTCATCAGGCCCGTAGCAGCATAATGAGTGGATTCAGGTATGATGATTCTAACTGAAATAAGTCACACAGAAAAAGAAACATCATAAGATATCACTAATACACGGAATGTAAACTTGGCTACACAGGAACTGGATTACAAAACAGAACAGGGTCTCAAATTTAGAAAACCAACTTATGCTTGCTTAAGGGGAAAGGTGAGTTGGGGTGCTGCATCAAACCAGAGATTGAAATGAGCACAGATAAAGTTCCTTAAGCCAAATATGGAATAGACAAGAACTACTCCTTGCTCAACGAAATGGACTCAACACCCCATATTAAACGCCTAAGAATGTACCTGACTAGTAAGTATCTTAAAACCTATGGATTGCTATGTGTCTGAAAGAAAATCAAGCGTGTGTACAGGGGCATAAACGCAGCAGTGATAGGATTGGAGAGGTTCGGTGAGCAAATGAAGACCCTTTGAAGTCATATTGCATGGTACCCATTCCACGGGTCTCAACTCTCCAGGTTTAAGGGATTCTTCCTTCAGCTAAAACATGCACGTGGAACCCAGAGTATGATCAACCGTGTGATCGGGAGACGTGTTCCAATATGTCTCAGTTCTCGTCCCCTGGTACTCGGGTGCAACATTCCAGACGCTTTACTAACACTCTCCCGACTTGGAGAGTCAGTGCCTTTAACCTCCTGTTTGGCCCAGTTTGCAATTTCTGCGGAAGATGAACAGGAATAGGGAGAACCAATGAGAGACTAGCTGGAGGTGTCTGGACGGGCAAATTTAACTCTCATTTCCCACCAGGAAGAGGAATTAACCAAAGGCTCAGCGTGCCGTGCCGGAACCAGATTAGGGCCTGAAGCAATCCTGCGGTGTTGCGGCCAGCTCACAAGAAAGCGAGTTGAAGAAAGGAGCTCAGGGGCACTGTAATTCACAAACCTGCAGAGTTATAAATGACAGCTATCGTCCAAAAATATACTGAAGTAAGGCTGCCAAGAGGACTTGAAAGCGGGGCAGAATTGCAGGAAACCGATTTCAGGAGGTAGACTGGAATTGCATTTAAAGCATAGGAAAAGAGGCAGAACGTCCACAATGATGCGCTTGGCCAAAAAGGGCGTATGCGTTTTTTCCTGAATATATTCAGGAAAAAACGCATACGCCCTTTTTGGCCAACCAAGCAAGCTTGCAAAGGAAATCTGCACTACAATGAAGTCTCACTTCCCCCCGGTCAAAAGGGCCATCTGAAAAAAGTGTAAAATCCAGAAAGGCAGGACAGGCCATGGAGAACTGGGAGCCTTGTTATGCTGATGGGCGGGATGTAAATTGCCAACAGCCACTCGGGAGAGGTGTATGGTGTTTCCTGAAACATCTAAAAAACAAAGCAACAGAGCCTAGGGCACTTCCACTTATGGTCCTATAGCTTAGGGAAATTAAAATCAAAAAGACACAGCCACCCCAAAGTTTGGGACGGCTCTGTTTACAAGAACCTCGTTTACGGTACAAGTTCAATATCGCAGAAAGTGAAAAATGGATAAAGAAGTTGTGGTACTTACGTACAATGCAATATCACTCAGCAATGAAATCTATGTCATCAGGCCCGTAGCAGCATAATGAGTGGATTCAGGTATGATGATTCTAACTGAAATAAGTCACACAGAAAAAGAAACATCATAAGATATCACTAATACACGGAATGTAAACTTGGCTACACAGGAACTGGATTACAAAACAGAACAGGGTCTCAAATTTAGAAAACCAACTTATGCTTGCTTAAGGGGAAAGGTGAGTTGGGGTGCTGCATCAAACCAGAGATTGAAATGAGCACAGATAAAGTTCCTTAAGCCAAATATGGAATAGACAAGAACTACTCCTTGCTCAACGAAATGGACTCAACACCCCATATTAAACGCCTAAGAATGTACCTGACTAGTAAGTATCTTAAAACCTATGGATTGCTATGTGTCTGAAAGAAAATCAAGCGTGTGTACAGGGGCATAAACGCAGCAGTGATAGGATTGGAGAGGTTCGGTGAGCAAATGAAGACCCTTTGAAGTCATATTGCATGGTACCCATTCCACGGGTCTCAACTCTCCAGGTTTAAGGGATTCTTCCTTCAGCTAAAACATGCACGTGGAACCCAGAGTATGATCAACCGTGTGATCGGGAGACGTGTTCCAATATGTCTCAGTTCTCGTCCCCTGGTACTCGGGTGCAACATTCCAGACGCTTTACTAACACTCTCCCGACTTGGAGAGTCAGTGCCTTTAACCTCCTGTTTGGCCCAGTTTGCAATTTCTGCGGAAGATGAACAGGAATAGGGAGAACCAATGAGAGACTAGCTGGAGGTGTCTGGACGGGCAAATTTAACTCTCATTTCCCACCAGGAAGAGGAATTAACCAAAGGCTCAGCGTGCCGTGCCGGAACCAGATTAGGGCCTGAAGCAATCCTGCGGTGTTGCGGCCAGCTCACAAGAAAGCGAGTTGAAGAAAGGAGCTCAGGGGCACTGTAATTCACAAACCTGCAGAGTTATAAATGACAGCTATCGTCCAAAAATATACTGAAGTAAGGCTGCCAAGAGGACTTGAAAGCGGGGCAGAATTGCAGGAAACCGATTTCAGGAGGTAGACTGGAATTGCATTTAAAGCATAGGAAAAGAGGCAGAACGTCCACAATGATGCACTTGGCCAAAAAGGGCGTATGCGTTTTTTCCTGAATATATTCAGGAAAAAACGCATACGCCCTTTTTGGCCAACCAAGCAAGCTTGCAAAGGAAATCTGCACTACAATGAAGTCTCACTTCCCCCTGGTCAAAAGGGCCATCTGAAAAAAGTGTAAAATCCAGAAAGGCAGGACAGGCCATGGAGAACTGGGAGCCTTGTTATGCTGATGGGCGGGATGTAAATTGCCAACAGCCACTCGGGAGAGGTGTATGGTGTTTCCTGAAACATCTAAAAAACAAAGCAACAGAGCCTAGGGCACTTCCACTTATGGTCCTATAGCTTAGGGAAATTAAAATCAAAAAGACACAGCCACCCCAAAGTTTGGGACGGCTCTGTTTACAAGAACCTCGTTTACGGTACAAGTTCAATATCGCAGAAAGTGAAAAATGGATAAAGAAGTTGTGGTACTTACGTACAATGCAATATCACTCAGCAATGAAATCTATGTCATCAGGCCCGTAGCAGCATAATGAGTGGATTCAGGTATGATGATTCTAACTGAAATAAGTCACACAGAAAAAGAAACATCATAAGATATCACTAATACACGGGATGTAAACTTGGCTACACAGGAACTGGATTACAAAACAGAACAGGGTCTCAAATTTAGAAAACCAACTTATGCTTGCTTAAGGGGAAAGGTGAGTTGGGGTGCTGCATCAAACCAGAGATTGAAATGAGCACAGATAAAGTTCCTTAAGCCAAATATGGAATAGACAAGAACTACTCCTTGCTCAACGAAATGGACTCAACACCCCATATTAAACGCCTAAGAATGTACCTGACTAGTAAGTATCTTAAAACCTATGGATTGCTATGTGTCTGAAAGAAAATCAAGCGTGTGTACAGGGGCATAAACGCAGCAGTGATAGGATTGGAGAGGTTCGGTGAGCAAATGAAGACCCTTTGAAGTCATATTGCATGGTACCCATTCCACGGGTCTCAACTCTCCAGGTTTAAGGGATTCTTCCTTCAGCTAAAACATGCACGTGGAACCCAGAGTATGATCAACCGTGTGATCGGGAGACGTGTTCCAATATGTCTCAGTTCTCGTCCCCTGGTACTCGGGTGCAACATTCCAGACGCTTTACTAACACTCTCCCGACTTGGAGAGTCAGTGCCTTTAACCTCCTGTTTGGCCCAGTTTGCAATTTCTGCGGAAAATGAACAGGAATAGGGAGAACCAATGAGAGACTAGCTGGAGGTGTCTGGACGGGCAAATTTAACTCTCATTTCCCACCAGGAAGAGGAATTAACCAAAGGCTCAGCGTGCCGTGCCGGAACCAGATTAGGGCCTGAAGCAATCCTGCGGTGTTGCGGCCAGCTCACAAGAAAGCGAGTTGAAGAAAGGAGCTCAGGGGCACTGTAATTCACAAACCTGCAGAGTTATAAATGACAGCTATCGTCCAAAAATATACTGAAGTAAGGCTGCCAAGAGGACTTGAAAGCGGGGCAGAATTGCAGGAAACCGATTTCAGGAGGTAGACTGGAATTGCATTTAAAGCATAGGAAAAGAGGCAGAACGTCCACAATGATGCGCTTGGCCAAAAAGGGCGTATGCGTTTTTTCCTGAATATATTCAGGAAAAAACGCATACGCCCTTTTTGGCCAACCAAGCAAGCTTGCAAAGGAAATCTGCACTACAATGAAGTCTCACTTCCCCCCGGTCAAAAGGGCCATCTGAAAAAAGTGTAAAATCCAGAAAGGCAGGACAGGCCATGGAGAACTGGGAGCCTTGTTATGCTGATGGGCGGGATGTAAATTGCCAACAGCCACTCGGGAGAGGTGTATGGTGTTTCCTGAAACATCTAAAAAACAAAGCAACAGAGCCTAGGGCACTTCCACTTATGGTCCTATAGCTTAGGGAAATTAAAATCAAAAAGACACAGCCACCCCAAAGTTTGGGACGGCTCTGTTTACAAGAACATCGTTTACGGTACAAGTTCAATATCGCAGAAAGTGAAAAATGGATAAAGAAGTTGTGGTACTTACGTACAATGCAATATCACTCAGCAATGAAATCTATGTCATCAGGCCCGTAGCAGCATAATGAGTGGATTCAGGTATGATGATTCTAACTGAAATAAGTCACACAGAAAAAGAAACATCATAAGATATCACTAATACACGGAATGTAAACTTGGCTACACAGGAACTGGATTACAAAACAGAACAGGGTCTCAAATTTAGAAAACCAACTTATGCTTGCTTAAGGGGAAAGGTGAGTTGGGGTGCTGCATCAAACCAGAGATTGAAATGAGCACAGATAAAGTTCCTTAAGCCAAATATGGAATAGACAAGAACTACTCCTTGCTCAACGAAATGGACTCAACACCCCATATTAAACGCCTAAGAATGTACCTGACTAGTAAGTATCTTAAAACCTATGGATTGCTATGTGTCTGAAAGAAAATCAAGCGTGTGTACAGGGGCATAAACGCAGCAGTGATAGGATTGGAGAGGTTCGGTGAGCAAATGAAGACCCTTTGAAGTCATATTGCATGGTACCCATTCCACGGGTCTCAACTCTCCAGGTTTAAGGGATTCTTCCTTCAGCTAAAACATGCACGTGGAACCCAGAGTATGATCAACCGTGTGATCGGGAGACGTGTTCCAATATGTCTCAGTTCTCGTCCCCTGGTACTCGGGTGCAACATTCCAGACGCTTTACTAACACTCTCCCGACTTGGAGAGTCAGTGCCTTTAACCTCCTGTTTGGCCCAGTTTGCAATTTCTGCGGAAAATGAACAGGAATAGGGAGAACCAATGAGAGACTAGCTGGAGGTGTCTGGATGGGCAAATTTAACTCTCATTTCCCACCAGGAAGAGGAATTAACCAAAGGCTCAGCGTGCCGTGCCGGAACCAGATTAGGGCCTGAAGCAATCCTGCGGTGTTGCGGCCAGCTCACAAGAAAGCGAGTTGAAGAAAGGAGCTCAGGGGCACTGTAATTCACAAACCTGCAGAGTTATAAATGACAGCTATCGTCCAAAAATATACTGAAGTAAGGCTGCCAAGAGGACTTGAAAGCGGGGCAGAATTGCAGGAAACCGATTTCAGGAGGTAGACTGGAATTGCATTTAAAGCATAGGAAAAGAGGCAGAACGTCCACAATGATGCACTTGGCCAAAAAGGGCGTATGCGTTTTTTCCTGAATATATTCAGGAAAAAACGCATACGCCCTTTTTGGCCAACCAAGCAAGCTTGCAAAGGAAATCTGCACTACAATGAAGTCTCACTTCCCCCCGGTCAAAAGGGCCATCTGAAAAAAGTGTAAAATCCAGAAAGGCAGGACAGGCCATGGAGAACTGGGAGCCTTGTTATGCTGATGGGCGGGATGTAAATTGCCAACAGCCACTCGGGAGAGGTGTATGGTGTTTCCTGAAACATCTAAAAAACAAAGCAACAGAGCCTAGGGCACTTCCACTTATGGTCCTATAGCTTAGGGAAATTAAAATCAAAAAGACACAGCCACCCCAAAGTTTGGGACGGCTCTGTTTACAAGAACCTCGTTTACGGTACAAGTTCAATATCGCAGAAAGTGAAAAATGGATAAAGAAGTTGTGGTACTTACGTACAATGCAATATCACTCAGCAATGAAATCTATGTCATCAGGCCCGTAGCAGCATAATGAGTGGATTCAGGTATGATGATTCTAACTGAAATAAGTCACACAGAAAAAGAAACATCATAAGATATCACTAATACACGGGATGTAAACTTGGCTACACAGGAACTGGATTACAAAACAGAACAGGGTCTCAAATTTAGAAAACCAACTTATGCTTGCTTAAGGGGAAAGGTGAGTTGGGGTGCTGCATAAAACCAGAGATTGAAATGAGCACAGATAAAGTTCCTTAAGCCAAATATGGAATAGACAAGAACTACTCCTTGCTCAACGAAATGGACTCAACACCCCATATTAAACGCCTAAGAATGTACCTGACTAGTAAGTATCTTAAAACCTATGGATTGCTATGTGTCTGAAAGAAAATCAAGCGTGTGTACAGGGGCATAAACGCAGCAGTGATAGGATTGGAGAGGTTCGGTGAGCAAATGAAGACCCTTTGAAGTCATATTGCATGGTACCCATTCCACGGGTCTCAACTCTCCAGGTTTAAGGGATTCTTCCTTCAGCTAAAACATGCACGTGGAACCCAGAGTATGATCAACCGTGTGATCGGGAGACGTGTTCCAATATGTCTCAGTTCTCGTCCCCTGGTACTCGGGTGCAACATTCCAGACGCTTTACTAACACTCTCCCGACTTGGAGAGTCAGTGCCTTTAACCTCCTGTTTGGCCCAGTTTGCAATTTCTGCGGAAGATGAACAGGAATAGGGAGAACCAATGAGAGACTAGCTGGAGGTGTCTGGACGGGCAAATTTAACTCTCATTTCCCACCAGGAAGAGGAATTAACCAAAGGCTCAGCGTGCCGTGCCGGAACCAGATTAGGGCCTGAAGCAATCCTGCGGTGTTGCGGCCAGCTCACAAGAAAGCGAGTTGAAGAAAGGAGCTCAGGGGCACTGTAATTCACAAACCTGCAGAGTTATAAATGACAGCTATCGTCCAAAAATATACTGAAGTAAGGCTGCCAAGAGGACTTGAAAGCGGGGCAGAATTGCAGGAAACCGATTTCAGGAGGTAGACTGGAATTGCATTTAAAGCATAGGAAAAGAGGCAGAACGTCCACAATGATGCACTTGGCCAAAAAGGGCGTATGCGTTTTTTCCTGAATATATTCAGGAAAAAACGCATACGCCCTTTTTGGCCAACCAAGCAAGCTTGCAAAGGAAATCTGCACTACAATGAAGTCTCACTTCCCCCCGGTCAAAAGGGCCATCTGAAAAAAGTGTAAAATCCAGAAAGGCAGGACAGGCCATGGAGAACTGGGAGCCTTGTTATGCTGATGGGCGGGATGTAAATTGCCAACAGCCACTCGGGAGAGGTGTATGGTGTTTCCTGAAACATCTAAAAAACAAAGCAACAGAGCCTAGGGCACTTCCACTTATGGTCCTATAGCTTAGGGAAATTAAAATCAAAAAGACACAGCCACCCCAAAGTTTGGGACGGGTCTGTTTACAAGAACCTCGTTTACGGTACAAGTTCAATATCGCAGAAAGTGAAAAATGGATAAAGAAGTTGTGGTACTTACGTACAATGCAATATCACTCAGCAATGAAATCTATGTCATCAGGCCCGTAGCAGCATAATGAGTGGATTCAGGTATGATGATTCTAACTGAAATAAGTCACACAGAAAAAGAAACATCATAAGATATCACTAATACACGGGATGTAAACTTGGCTACACAGGAACTGGATTACAAAACAGAACAGGGTCTCAAATTTAGAAAACCAACTTATGCTTGCTTAAGGGGAAAGGTGAGTTGGGGTGCTGCATCAAACCAGAGATTGAAATGAGCACAGATAAAGTTCCTTAAGCCAAATATGGAATAGACAAGAACTACTCCTTGCTCAACGAAATGGACTCAACACCCCATATTAAACGCCTAAGAATGTACCTGACTAGTAAGTATCTTAAAACCTATGGATTGCTATGTGTCTGAAAGAAAATCAAGCGTGTGTACAGGGGCATAAACGCAGCAGTGATAGGATTGGAGAGGTTCGGTGAGCAAATGAAGACCCTTTGAAGTCATATTGCATGGTACCCATTCCACGGGTCTCAACTCTCCAGGTTTAAGGGATTCTTCCTTCAGCTAAAACATGCACGTGGAACCCAGAGTATGATCAACCGTGTGATCGGGAGACGTGTTCCAATATGTCTCAGTTCTCGTCCCCTGGTACTCGGGTGCAACATTCCAGACGCTTTACTAACACTCTCCCGACTTGGAGAGTCAGTGCCTTTAACCTCCTGTTTGGCCCAGTTTGCAATTTCTGCGGAAGATGAACAGGAATAGGGAGAACCAATGAGAGACTAGCTGGAGGTGTCTGGACGGGCAAATTTAACTCTCATTTCCCACCAGGAAGAGGAATTAACCAAAGGCTCAGCGTGCCGTGCCGGAACCAGATTAGGGCCTGAAGCAATCCTGCGGTGTTGCGGCCAGCTCACAAGAAAGCGAGTTGAAGAAAGGAGCTCAGGGGCACTGTAATTCACAAACCTGCAGAGTTATAAATGACAGCTATCGTCCAAAAATATACTGAAGTAAGGCTGCCAAGAGGACTTGAAAGCGGGGCAGAATTGCAGGAAACCGATTTCAGGAGGTAGACTGGAATTGCATTTAAAGCATAGGAAAAGAGGCAGAACGTCCACAATGATGCGCTTGGCCAAAAAGGGCGTATGCGTTTTTTCCTGAATATATTCAGGAAAAAACGCATACGCCCTTTTTGGCCAACCAAGCAAGCTTGCAAAGGAAATCGGCACTACAATGAAGTCTCACTTCCCCCCGGTCAAAAGGGCCATCTGAAAAAAGTGTAAAATCCAGAAAGGCAGGACAGGCCATGGAGAACTGGGAGCCTTGTTATGCTGATGGGCGGGATGTAAATTGCCAACAGCCACTCGGGAGAGGTGTATGGTGTTTCCTGAAACATCTAAAAAACAAAGCAACAGAGCCTAGGGCACTTCCACTTATGGTCCTATAGCTTAGGGAAATTAAAATCAAAAAGACACAGCCACCCCAAAGTTTGGGACGGCTCTGTTTACAAGAACCTCGTTTACGGTACAAGTTCAATATCGCAGAAAGTGAAAAATGGATAAAGAAGTTGTGGTACTTACGTACAATGCAATATCACTCAGCAATGAAATCTATGTCATCAGGCCCGTAGCAGCATAATGAGTGGATTCAGGTATGATGATTCTAACTGAAATAAGTCACACAGAAAAAGAAACATCATAAGATATCACTAATACACGGGATGTAAACTTGGCTACACAGGAACTGGATTACAAAACAGAACAGGGTCTCAAATTTAGAAAACCAACTTATGCTTGCTTAAGGGGAAAGGAGAGTTGGGGTGCTGCATCAAACCAGAGATTGAAATGAGCACAGATAAAGTTCCTTAAGCCAAATATGAAATAGACAAGAACTACTCCTTGCTCAACGAAATGGACTCAACACCCCATATTAAACGCCTAAGAATGTACCTGACTAGTAAGTATCTTAAAACCTATGGATTGCTATGTCTCTGAAAGAAAATCAAGCGTGTGTACAGGGGCATAAACGCAGCAGTGATAGGATTGGAGAGGTTCGGTGAGCAAATGAAGACCCTTTGAAGTCATATTGCATGGTACCCATTCCACGGGTCTCAACTCTCCAGGTTTAAGGGATTCTTCCTTCAGCTAAAACATGCACGTGGAACCCAGAGTATGATCAACCGTGTGATCGGGAGACGTGTTCCAATATGTCTCAGTTCTCGTCCCCTGGTACTCGGGTGCAACATTCCAGACGCTTTACTAACACTCTCCCGACTTGGAGAGTCAGTGCCTTTAACCTCCTGTTTGGCCCAGTTTGCAATTTCTGCGGAAGATGAACAGGAATAGGGAGAACCAATGAGAGACTAGCTGGAGGTGTCTGGACGGGCAAATTTAACTCTCATTTCCCACCAGGAAGAGGAATTAACCAAAGGCTCAGCGTGCCGTGCCGGAACCAGATTAGGGCCTGAAGCAATCCTGCGGTGTTGCGGCCAGCTCACAAGAAAGCGAGTTGAAGAAAGGAGCTCAGGGGCACTGTAATTCACAAACCTGCAGAGTTATAAATGACAGCTATCGTCCAAAAATATACTGAAGTAAGGCTGCCAAGAGGACTTGAAAGCGGGGCAGAATTGCAGGAAACCGATTTCAGGAGGTAGACTGGAATTGCATTTAAAGCATAGGAAAAGAGGCAGAACGTCCACAATGATGCACTTGGCCAAAAAGGGCGTATGCGTTTTTTCCTGAATATATTCAGGAAAAAACGCATACGCCCTTTTTGGCCAACCAAGCAAGCTTGCAAAGGAAATCGGCACTACAATGAAGTCTCACTTCCCCCCGGTCAAAAGGGCCATCTGAAAAAAGTGTAAAATCCAGAAAGGCAGGACAGGCCATGGAGAACTGGGAGCCTTGTTATGCTGATGGGCGGGATGTAAATTGCCAACAGCCACTCGGGAGAGGTGTATGGTGTTTCCTGAAACATCTAAAAAACAAAGCAACAGAGCCTAGGGCACTTCCACTTATGGTCCTATAGCTTAGGGAAATTAAAATCAAAAAGACACAGCCACCCCAAAGTTTGGGACGGCTCTGTTTACAAGAACCTCGTTTACGGTACAAGTTCAATATCGCAGAAAGTGAAAAATGGATAAAGAAGTTGTGGTACTTACGTACAATGCAATATCACTCAGCAATGAAATCTATGTCATCAGGCCCGTAGCAGCATAATGAGTGGATTCAGGTATGATGATTCTAACTGAAATAAGTCACACAGAAAAAGAAACATCATAAGATATCACTAATACACGGGATGTAAACTTGGCTACACAGGAACTGGATTACAAAACAGAACAGGGTCTCAAATTTAGAAAACCAACTTATGCTTGCTTAAGGGGAAAGGTGAGTTGGGGTGCTGCATCAAACCAGAGATTGAAATGAGCACAGATAAAGTTCCTTAAGCCAAATATGGAATAGACAAGAACTACTCCTTGCTCAACGAAATGGACTCAACACCCCATATTAAACGCCTAAGAATGTACCTGACTAGTAAGTATCTTAAAACCTATGGATTGCTATGTGTCTGAAAGAAAATCAAGCGTGTGTACAGGGGCATAAACGCAGCAGTGATAGGATTGGAGAGGTTCGGTGAGCAAATGAAGACCCTTTGAAGTCATATTGCATGGTACCCATTCCACGGGTCTCAACTCTCCAGGTTTAAGGGATTCTTCCTTCAGCTAAAACATGCACGTGGAACCCAGAGTATGATCAACCGTGTGATCGGGAGACGTGTTCCAATATGTCTCAGTTCTCGTCCCCTGGTACTCGGGTGCAACATTCCAGACGCTTTACTAACACTCTCCCGACTTGGAGAGTCAGTGCCTTTAACCTCCTGTTTGGCCCAGTTTGCAATTTCTGCGGAAGATGAACAGGAATAGGGAGAACCAATGAGAGACTAGCTGGAGGTGTCTGGACGGGCAAATTTAACTCTCATTTCCCACCAGGAAGAGGAATTAACCAAAGGCTCAGCGTGCCGTGCCGGAACCAGATTAGGGCCTGAAGCAATCCTGCGGTGTTGCGGCCAGCTCACAAGAAAGCGAGTTGAAGAAAGGAGCTCAGGGGCACTGTAATTCACAAACCTGCAGAGTTATAAATGACAGCTATCGTCCAAAAATATACTGAAGTAAGGCTGCCAAGAGGACTTGAAAGCGGGGCAGAATTGCAGGAAACCGATTTCAGGAGGTAGACTGGAATTGCATTTAAAGCATAGGAAAAGAGGCAGAACGTCCACAATGATGCACTTGGCCAAAAAGGGCGTATGCGTTTTTTCCTGAATATATTCAGGAAAAAACGCATACGCCCTTTTTGGCCAACCAAGCAAGCTTGCAAAGGAAATCTGCACTACAATGAAGTCTCACTTCCCCCCGGTCAAAAGGGCCATCTGAAAAAAGTGTAAAATCCAGAAAGGCAGGACAGGCCATGGAGAACTGGGAGCCTTGTTATGCTGATGGGCGGGATGTAAATTGCCAACAGCCACTCGGGAGAGGTGTATGGTGTTTCCTGAAACATCTAAAAAACAAAGCAACAGAGCCTAGGGCACTTCCACTTATGGTCCTATAGCTTAGGGAAATTAAAATCAAAAAGACACAGCCACCCCAAAGTTTGGGACGGCTCTGTTTACAAGAACCTCGTTTACGGTACAAGTTCAATATCGCAGAAAGTGAAAAATGGATAAAGAAGTTGTGGTACTTACGTACAATGCAATATCACTCAGCAATGAAATCTATGTCATCAGGCCCGTAGCAGCATAATGAGTGGATTCAGGTATGATGATTCTAACTGAAATAAGTCACACAGAAAAAGAAACATCATAAGATATCACTAATACACGGGATGTAAACTTGGCTACACAGGAACTGGATTACAAAACAGAACAGGGTCTCAAATTTAGAAAACCAACTTATGCTTGCTTAAGGGGAAAGGTGAGTTGGGGTGCTGCATCAAACCAGAGATTGAAATGAGCACAGATAAAGTTCCTTAAGCCAAATATGGAATAGACAAGAACTACTCCTTGCTCAACGAAATGGACTCAACACCCCATATTAAACGCCTAAGAATGTACCTGACTAGTAAGTATCTTAAAACCTATGGATTGCTATGTGTCTGAAAGAAAATCAAGCGTGTGTACAGGGGCATAAACGCAGCAGTGATAGGATTGGAGAGGTTCGGTGAGCAAATGAAGACCCTTTGAAGTCATATTGCATGGTACCCATTCCACGGGTCTCAACTCTCCAGGTTTAAGGGATTCTTCCTTCAGCTAAAACATGCACGTGGAACCCAGAGTATGATCAACCGTGTGATCGGGAGACGTGTTCCAATATGTCTCAGTTCTCGTCCCCTGGTACTCGGGTGCAACATTCCAGACGCTTTACTAACACTCTCCCGACTTGGAGAGTCAGTGCCTTTAACCTCCTGTTTGGCCCAGTTTGCAATTTCTGCGGAAGATGAACAGGAATAGGGAGAACCAATGAGAGACTAGCTGGAGGTGTCTGGACGGGCAAATTTAACTCTCATTTCCCACCAGGAAGAGGAATTAACCAAAGGCTCAGCGTGCCGTGCCGGAACCAGATTAGGGCCTGAAGCAATCCTGCGGTGTTGCGGCCAGCTCACAAGAAAGCGAGTTGAAGAAAGGAGCTCAGGGGCACTGTAATTCACAAACCTGCAGAGTTATAAATGACAGCTATCGTCCAAAAATATACTGAAGTAAGGCTGCCAAGAGGACTTGAAAGCGGGGCAGAATTGCAGGAAACCGATTTCAGGAGGTAGACTGGAATTGCATTTAAAGCATAGGAAAAGAGGCAGAACGTCCACAATGATGCGCTTGGCCAAAAAGGGCGTATGCGTTTTTTCCTGAATATATTCAGGAAAAAACGCATACGCCCTTTTTGGCCAACCAAGCAAGCTTGCAAAGGAAATCTGCACTACAATGAAGTCTCACTTCCCCCCGGTCAAAAGGGCCATCTGAAAAAAGTGTAAAATCCAGAAAGGCAGGACAGGCCATGGAGAACTGGGAGCCTTGTTATGCTGATGGGCGGGATGTAAATTGCCAACAGCCACTCGGGAGAGGTGTATGGTGTTTCCTGAAACATCTAAAAAACAAAGCAACAGAGCCTAGGGCACTTCCACTTATGGTCCTATAGCTTAGGGAAATTAAAATCAAAAAGACACAGCCACCCCAAAGTTTGGGACGGCTCTGTTTACAAGAACCTCGTTTACGGTACAAGTTCAATATCGCAGAAAGTGAAAAATGGATAAAGAAGTTGTGGTACTTACGTACAATGCAATATCACTCAGCAATGAAATCTATGTCATCAGGCCCGTAGCAGCATAATGAGTGGATTCAGGTATGATGATTCTAAGTGAAATAAGTCACACAGAAAAAGAAACATCATAAGATATCACTAATACACGGGATGTAAACTTGGCTACACAGGAACTGGATTACAAAACAGAACAGGGTCTCAAATTTAGAAAACCAACTTATGCTTGCTTAAGGGGAAAGGTGAGTTGGGGTGCTGCATCAAACCAGAGATTGAAATGAGCACAGATAAAGTTCCTTAAGCCAAATATGGAATAGACAAGAACTACTCCTTGCTCAACGAAATGGACTCAACACCCCATATTAAACGCCTAAGAATGTACCTGACTAGTAAGTATCTTAAAACCTATGGATTGCTATGTGTCTGAAAGAAAATCAAGCGTGTGTACAGGGGCATAAACGCAGCAGTGATAGGATTGGAGAGGTTCGGTGAGCAAATGAAGACCCTTTGAAGTCATATTGCATGGTACCCATTCCACGGGTCTCAACTCTCCAGGTTTAAGGGATTCTTCCTTCAGCTAAAACATGCACGTGGAACCCAGAGTATGATCAACCGTGTGATCGGGAGACGTGTTCCAATATGTCTCAGTTCTCATCCCCTGGTACTCGGGTGCAACATTCCAGACGCTTTACTAACACTCTCCCGACTTGGAGAGTCAGTGCCTTTAACCTCCTGTTTGGCCCAGTTTGCAATTTCTGCGGAAGATGAACAGGAATAGGGAGAACCAATGAGAGACTAGGTGGAGGTGTCTGGACGGGCAAATTTAACTCTCATTTCCCACCAGGAAGAGGAATTAACCAAAGGCTCAGCGTGCCGTGCCGGAACCAGATTAGGGCCTGAAGCAATCCTGCGGTGTTGCGGCCAGCTCACAAGAAAGCGAGTTGAAGAAAGGAGCTCAGGGGCACTGTAATTCACAAACCTGCAGAGTTATAAATGACAGCTATCGTCCAAAAATATACTGAAGTAAGGCTGCCAAGAGGACTTGAAAGCGGGGCAGAATTGCAGGAAACCGATTTCAGGAGGTAGACTGGAATTGCATTTAAAGCATAGGAAAAGAGGCAGAACGTCCACAATGATGCACTTGGCCAAAAAGGGCGTATGCGTTTTTTCCTGAATATATTCAGGAAAAAACGCATACGCCCTTTTTGGCCAACCAAGCAAGCTTGCAAAGGAAATCTGCACTACAATGAAGTCTCACTTCCCCCCGGTCAAAAGGGCCATCTGAAAAAAGTGTAAAATCCAGAAAGGCAGGACAGGCCATGGAGAACTGGGAGCCTTGTTATGCTGATGGGCGGGATGTAAATTGCCAACAGCCACTCGGGAGAGGTGTATGGTGTTTCCTGAAACATCTAAAAAACAAAGCAACAGAGCCTAGGGCACTTCCACTTATGGTCCTATAGCTTAGGGAAATTAAAATCAAAAAGACACAGCCACCCCAAAGTTTGGGACGGCTCTGTTTACAAGAACCTCGTTTACGGTACAAGTTCAATATCGCAGAAAGTGAAAAATGGATAAAGAAGTTGTGGTACTTACGTACAATGCAATATCACTCGGCAATGAAATCTATGTCATCAGGCCCGTAGCAGCATAATGAGTGGATTCAGGTATGATGATTCTAACTGAAATAAGTCACACAGAAAAAGAAACATCATAAGATATCACTAATACACGGGATGTAAACTTGGCTACACAGGAACTGGATTACAAAACAGAACAGGGTCTCAAATTTAGAAAACCAACTTATGCTTGCTTAAGGGGAAAGGTGAGTTGGGGTGCTGCATAAAACCAGAGATTGAAATGAGCACAGATAAAGTTCCTTAAGCCAAATATGGAATAGACAAGAACTACTCCTTGCTCAACGAAATGGACTCAACACCCCATATTAAACGCCTAAGTATGTACCTGACTAGTAAGTATCTTAAAACCTATGGATTGCTATGTGTCTGAAAGAAAATCAAGCGTGTGTACAGGGGCATAAACGCAGCAGTGATAGGATTGGAGAGGTTCGGTGAGCAAATGAAGACCCTTTGAAGTCATATTGCATGGTACCCATTCCACGGGTCTCAACTCTCCAGGTTTAAGGGATTCTTCCTTCAGCTAAAACATGCACGTGGAACCCAGAGTATGATCAACCGTGTGATCGGGAGACGTGTTCCAATATGTCTCAGTTCTCGTCCCCTGGTACTCGGGTGCAACATTCCAGACGCTTTACTAACACTCTCCCGACTTGGAGAGTCAGTGCCTTTAACCTCCTGTTTGGCCCAGTTTGCAATTTCTGCGGAAGATGAACAGGAATAGGGAGAACCAATGAGAGACTAGCTGGAGGTGTCTGGACGGGCAAATTTAACTCTCATTTCCCACCAGGAAGAGGAATTAACCAAAGGCTCAGCGTGCCGTGCCGGAACCAGATTAGGGCCTGAAGCAATCCTGCGGTGTTGCGGCCAGCTCACAAGAAAGCGAGTTGAAGAAAGGAGCTCAGGGGCACTGTAATTCACAAACCTGCAGAGTTATAAATGACAGCTATCGTCCAAAAATATACTGAAGTAAGGCTGCCAAGAGGACTTGAAAGCGGGGCAGAATTGCAGGAAACCGATTTCAGGAGGTAGACTGGAATTGCATTTAAAGCATAGGAAAAGAGGCAGAACGTCCACAATGATGCACTTGGCCAAAAAGGGCGTATGCGTTTTTTCCTGAATATATTCAGGAAAAAACGCATACGCCCTTCTTGGCCAACCAAGCAAGCTTGCAAAGGAAATCTGCACTACAATGAAGTCTCACTTCCCCCCGGTCAAAAGGGCCATCTGAAAAAAGTGTAAAATCCAGAAAGGCAGGACAGGCCACGGAGAACTGGGAGCCTTGTTATGCTGATGGGCGGGATGTAAATTGCCAACAGCCACTCGGGAGAGGTGTATGGTGTTTCCTGAAACATCTAAAAAACAAAGCAACAGAGCCTAGGGCACTTCCACTTATGGTCCTATAGCTTAGGGAAATTAAAATCAAAAAGACACAGCCACCCCAAAGTTTGGGACGGCTCTGTTTACAAGAACCTCGTTTACGGTACAAGTTCAATATCGCAGAAAGTGAAAAATGGATAAAGAAGTTGTGGTACTTACGTACAATGCAATATCACTCAGCAATGAAATCTATGTCATCAGGCCCGTAGCAGCATAATGAGTGGATTCAGGTATGATGATTCTAACTGAAATAAGTCACACAGAAAAAGAAACATCATAAGATATCACTAATACACGGAATGTAAACTTGGCTACACAGGAACTGGATTACAAAACAGAACAGGGTCTCAAATTTAGAAAACCAACTTATGCTTGCTTAAGGGGAAAGGTGAGTTGGGGTGCTGCATCAAACCAGAGATTGAAATGAGCACAGATAAAGTTCCTTAAGCCAAATATGGAATAGACAAGAACTACTCCTTGCTCAACGAAATGGACTCAACACCCCATATTAAACGCCTAAGAATGTACCTGACTAGTAAGTATCTTAAAACCTATGGATTGCTATGTGTCTGAAAGAAAATCAAGCGTGTGTACAGGGGCATAAACGCAGCAGTGATAGGATTGGAGAGGTTCGGTGAGCAAATGAAGACCCTTTGAAGTCATATTGCATGGTACCCATTCCACGGGTCTCAACTCTCCAAGTTTAAGGGATTCTTCCTTCAGCTAAAACATGCACGTGGAACCCAGAGTATGATCAACCGTGTGATCGGGAGACGTGTTCCAATATGTCTCAGTTCTCGTCCCCTGGTACTCGGGTGCAACATTCCAGATGCTTTACTAACACTCTCCCGACTTGGAGAGTCAGTGCCTTTAACCTCCTGTTTGGCCCAGTTTGCAATTTCTGCGGAAGATGAACAGGAATAGGGAGAACCAATGAGAGACTAGCTGGAGGTGTCTGGACGGGCAAATTTAACTCTCATTTCCCACCAGGAAGAGGAATTAACCAAAGGCTCAGCGTGCCGTGCCGGAACCAGATTAGGGCCTGAAGCAATCCTGCGGTGTTGCGGCCAGCTCACAAGAAAGCGAGTTGAAGAAAGGAGCTCAGGGGCACTGTAATTCACAAACCTGCAGAGTTATAAATGACAGCTATCGTCCAAAAATATACTGAAGTAAGGCTGCCAAGAGGACTTGAAAGCGGGGCAGAATTGCAGGAAACCGATTTCAGGAGGTAGACTGGAATTGCATTTAAAGCATAGGAAAAGAGGCAGAACGTCCACAATGATGCACTTGGCCAAAAAGGGCGTATGCGTTTTTTCCTGAATATATTCAGGAAAAAACGCATACGCCCTTTTTGGCCAACCAAGCAAGCTTGCAAAGGAAATCTGCACTACAATGAAGTCTCACTTCCCCCCGGTCAAAAGGGCCATCTGAAAAAAGTGTAAAATCCAGAAAGGCAGGACAGGCCATGGAGAACTGGGAGCCTTGTTATGCTGATGGGCGGGATGTAAATTGCCAACAGCCACTCGGGAGAGGTGTATGGTGTTTCCTGAAACATCTAAAAAACAAAGCAACAGAGCCTAGGGCACTTCCACTTATGGTCCTATAGCTTAGGGAAATTAAAATCAAAAAGACACAGCCACCCCAAAGTTTGGGACGGCTCTGTTTACAAGAACCTCGTTTACGGTACAAGTTCAATATCGCAGAAAGTGAAAAATGGATAAAGAAGTTGTGGTACTTACGTACAATGCAATATCACTCAGCAATGAAATCTATGTCATCAGGCCCGTAGCAGCATAATGAGTGGATTCAGGTATGATGATTCTAACTGAAATAAGTCACACAGAAAAAGAAACATCATAAGATATCACTAATACACGGGATGTAAACTTGGCTACACAGGAACTGGATTACAAAACAGAACAGGGTCTCAAATTTAGAAAACCAACTTATGCTTGCTTAAGGGGAAAGGTGAGTTGGGGTGCTGCATCAAACCAGAGATTTAAATGAGCGCAGATAAAGTTCCTTAAGCCAAATATGGAATAGACAAGAACTACTCCTTGCTCAACGAAATGGACTCAACACCCCATATTAAACGCCTAAGAATGTACCTGACTAGTAAGTATCTTAAAACCTATGGATTGCTATGTGTCTGAAAGAAAATCAAGCGTGTGTACAGGGGCATAAACGCAGCAGTGATAGGATTGGAGAGGTTCGGTGAGCAAATAAAGACCCTTTGAAGTCATATTGCATGGTACCCATTCCACGGGTCTCAACTCTCCAGGTTTAAGGGATTCTTCCTTCAGCTAAAACATGCACGTGGAACCCAGAGTATGATCAACCGTGTGATCGGGAGACGTGTTCCAATATGTCTCAGTTCTCGTCCCCTGGTACTCGGGTGCAACATTCCAGATGCTTTACTAACACTCTCCCGACTTGGAGAGTCAGTGCCTTTAACCTCCTGTTTGGCCCAGTTTGCAATTTCTGCGGAAGATGAACAGGAATAGGGAGAACCAATGAGAGACTAGCTGGAGGTGTCTGGACGGGCAAATTTAACTCTCATTTCCCACCAGGAAGAGGAATTAACCAAAGGCTCAGCGTGCCGTGCCGGAACCAGATTAGGGCCTGAAGCAATCCTGCGGTGTTGCGGCCAGCTCACAAGAAAGCGAGTTGAAGAAAGGAGCTCAGGGGCACTGTAATTCACAAACCTGCAGAGTTATAAATGACAGCTATCGTCCAAAAATATACTGAAGTAAGGCTGCCAAGAGGACTTGAAAGCGGGGCAGAATTGCAGGAAACCGATTTCAGGAGGTAGACTGGAATTGCATTTAAAGCATAGGAAAAGAGGCAGAACGTCCACAATGATGCACTTGGCCAAAAAGGGCGTATGCGTATTTTCGTGCAGGAAAAAACGCATACGCCCTTTTTGGCCAACCAAGCAAGCTTGCAAAGGAAATCTGCACTACAATGAAGTCTCACTTCCCCCCGGTCAAAAGGGCCATCTGAAAAAAGTGTAAAATCCAGAAAGGCAGGACAGGCCATGGAGAACTGGGAGCCTTGTTATGCTGATGGGCGGGATGTAAATTGCCAACAGCCACTCGGGAGAGGTGTATGGTGTTTCCTGAAACATCTAAAAAACAAAGCAACAGAGCCTAGGGCACTTCCACTTATGGTCCTATAGCTTAGGGAAATTAAAATCAAAAAGACACAGCCACCCCAAAGTTTGGGACGGCTCTGTTTACAAGAACCTCGTTTACGGTACAAGTTCAATATCGCAGAAAGTGAAAAATGGATAAAGAAGTTGTGGTACTTACGTACAATGCAATATCACTCAGCAATGAAATCTATGTCATCAGGCCCGTAGCAGCATAATGAGTGGATTCAGGTATGATGATTCTAACTGAAATAAGTCACACAGAAAAAGAAACATCATAAGATATCACTAATACACGGGATGTAAACTTGGCTACACAGGAACTGGATTACAAAACAGAACAGGGTCTCAAATTTAGAAAACCAACTTATGCTTGCTTAAGGGGAAAGGTGAGTTGGGGTGCTGCATAAAACCAGAGATTGAAATGAGCACAGATAAAGTTCCTTAAGCCAAATATGGAATAGACAAGAACTACTCCTTGCTCAACGAAATGGACTCAACACCCCATATTAAACGCCTAAGAATGTACCTGACTAGTAAGTATCTTAAAACCTATGAATTGTTATGTCTCTGAAAGAAAATCAAGCGTGTGTACAGGGGCATAAACGCAGCAGTGATAGGATTGGAGAGGTTCGGTGAGCAAATGAAGACCCTTTGAAGTCATATTGCATGGTACCCATTCCACGGGTCTCAACTCTCCAGGTTTAAGGGATTCTGCCTTCAGGTAAAACATGCACGTGGAACCCAGAGTATGATCACCCGTGTGATCGGGAGACATGTTCCAATATGTCTCAGTTCTCGTCCCCTGGTACTCGGGTGCAACATTCCAGACGCTTTACTAACACTCTCCCGACTTGGAGAGTCAGTGCCTTTAACCTCCTGTTTGGCCCAGTTTGCAATTTCTGCGGAAAATGAACAGGAATAGGGAGAACCAATGAGAGACTAGCTGGAGGTGTCTGGACGGGCAAATTTAACTCTTATTTCCCACCAGGAAGAGGAATTAACCAAAGGCTCAGCGTGCCGTGCTGGAACCAGATTAGGGCCTGAAGCAATCCTGCGGTGTTGCGGCCAGCTCACAAGAAAGCGAGTTGAAGAAAGGAGCTCAGGGGCACTGTAATTCACAAACCTGCAGAGTTATAAATGATAACTATCGTCCAAAAATATACTGAAGTAAGGCTGCCAAGAGGACTTGAAAGCGGGGCAGAATTGCAGGAAACCGATTTCAGGAGGTAGACTGGAATTGCATTTAAAGCATAGGAAAAGAGGCAGAACGTCCACAATGATGCACTTGGCCAAAAAGGGCGTATGCGTTTTTTCCTGAATATATTCAGGAAAAAACGCATACGCCCTTTTTGGCCAACCAAGCAAGCTTGCAAAGGAAATCTGCACTACAATGAAGTCTCACTTCCCCCCGGTCAAAAGGGCCATCTGAAAAAAGTGTAAAATCCAGAAAGGCAGGACAGGCCATGGAGAACTGGGAGCCTTGTTATGCTGATGGGCGGGATGTAAATTGCCAAGAGCCACTCCGGAGAGGTGTATGGTGTTTCCTGAAACATCTAAAAAACAAAGCAACAGAGCCTAGGGCACTTCCACTTATGGTCCTATAGCTTAGGGAAATTAAAATCAAAAAGACACAGCCACCCCATAGTTTGGGACGGCTCTGTTTACAAGAACCTCGTTTACGGTACAAGTTCAATATCGCAGAAAGTGAAAAATGGATAAAGAAGTTGTGGTACTTACGTACAATGCAATATCACTCAGCAATGAAATCTATGTCATCAGGCCCGTAGCAGCATAATGAGTGGATTCAGGTATGATGATTCTAACTGAAATAAGTCACACAGAAAAAGAAACATCATAAGATATCACTAATACACGGGATGTAAACTTGGCTACACAGGAACTGGATTACAAAACAGAACAGGGTCTCAAATTTAGAAAACCAACTTATGCTTGCTTAAGGGGAAAGGTGAGTTGGGGTGCTGCATAAAACCAGAGATTGAAATGAGCACAGATAAAGTTCCTTAAGCCAAATATGGAATAGACAAGAACTACTCCTTGCTCAACGAAATGGACTCAACACCCCATATTAAACGCCTAAGAATGTACCTGACTAGTAAGTATCTTACAACCTATGGATTGCTATGTGTCTGAAAGAAAATCAAGCGTGTGTACAGGGGCATAAACGCAGCAGTGATAGGATTGGAGAGGTTCGGTGAGCAAATGAAGACCCTTTGAAGTCATATTGCATGGTACCCATTCCACGGGTCTCAACTCTCCAGGTTTAAGGGATTCTTCCTTCAGCTAAAACATGCACGTGGAACCCAGAGTATGATCAACCGTGTGATCGGGAGACGTGTTCCAATATGTCTCAGTTCTCGTCCCCTGGTACTCGGGTGCAACATTCCAGACGCTTTACTAACACTCTCCCGACTTGGAGAGTCAGTGCCTTTAACCTCCTGTTTGGCCCAGTTTGCAATTTCTGCGGAAGATGAACAGGAATAGGGAGAACCAATGAGAGACTAGCTGGAGGTGTCTGGACGGGCAAATTTAACTCTCATTTCCCACCAGGAAGAGGAATTAACCAAAGGCTCAGCGTGCCGTGCCGGAACCAGATTAGGGCCTGAAGCAATCCTGCGGTGTTGCGGCCAGCTCACAAGAAAGCGAGTTGAAGAAAGGAGCTCAGGGGCACTGTAATTCACAAACCTGCAGAGTTATAAATGACAGCTATCGTCCAAAAATATACTGAAGTAAGGCTGCCAAGAGGACTTGAAAGCAGGGCAGAATTGCAGGAAACCGATTTCAGGAGGTAGACTGGAATTGCATTTAAAGCATAGGAAAAGAGGCAGAACGTCCACAATGATGCACTTGGCCAAAAAGGGCGTATGCGTTTTCTCCTGAATATATTCAGGAAAAAACGCATACGCCCTTTTTGGCCAACCAAGCAAGCTTGCAAAGGAAATCTGCACTACAATGAAGTCTCACTTCCCCCCAGTCAAAAGGGCCATCTGAAAAAAGTGTAAAATCCAGAAAGGCAGGACAGGCCATGGAGAACTGGGAGCCTTGTTATGCTGATGGGCGGGATGTAAATTGCCAAGAGCCACTCCGGAGAGGTGTATGGTGTTTCCTGAAACATCTAAAAAACAAAGCAACAGAGCCTAGGGCACTTCCACTTATGGTCCTATAGCTTAGGGAAATTAAAATCAAAAAGACACAGCCACCCCAAAGTTTGGGACGGCTCTGTTTACAAGAACCTCGTTTACGGTACAAGTTCAATATCGCAGAAAGTGAAAAATGGATAAAGAAGTTGTGGTACTTACGTACAATGCAATATCACTCAGCAATGAAATCTATGTCATCAGGCCCGTAGCAGCATAATGAGTGGATTCAGGTATGATGATTCTAACTGAAATAAGTCACACAGAAAAAGAAACATCATAAGATATCACTAATACACGGAATGTAAACTTGGCTACACAGGAACTGGATTACAAAACAGAACAGGGTCTCAAATTTAGAAAACCAACTTATGCTTGCTTAAGGGGAAAGGTGAGTTGGGGTGCTGCATAAAACCAGAGATTGAAATGAGCACAGATAAAGTTCCTTAAGCCAAATATGGAATAGACAAGAACTACTCCTTGCTCAACGAAATGGACTCAACACCCCATATTAAACGCCTAAGAATGTACCTGACTAGTAAGTATCTTAAAACCTATGAATTGCTATGTGTCTGAAAGAAAATCAAGCGTGTGTACAGGGGCATAAACGCAGCAGTGATAGGATTGGAGAGGTTCGGTGAGCAAATGAAGACCCTTTGAAGTCATATTGCATGGTACCCATTCCACGGGTCTCAACTCTCCAGGTTTAAGGGATTCTTCCTTCAGCTAAAACATGCACGTGGAACCCAGAGTATGATCAACCGTGTGATCGGGAGACGTGTTCCAATATGTCTCAGTTCTCGTCCCCTGGTACTCGGGTGCAACATTCCAGACGCTTTACTAACACTCTCCCGACTTGGAGAGTCAGTGCCTTTAACCTCCTGTTTGGCCCAGTTTGCAATTTCTGCGGAAGATGAACAGGAATAGGGAGAACCAATGAGAGACTAGCTGGAGGTGTCTGGACGGGCAAATTTAACTCTCATTTCCCACCAGGAAGAGGAATTAACCAAAGGCTCAGGGTGCCGTGCCGGAACCAGATTAGGGCCTGAAGCAATCCTGCGGTGTTGCGGCCAGCTCACAAGAAAGCGAGTTGAAGAAAGGAGCTCAGGGGCACTGTAATTCACAAACCTGCAGAGTTATAAATGACAGCTATCGTCCGAAAATATACTGAAGTAAGGCTGCCAAGAGGACTTGAAAGCGGGGCAGAATTGCAGGAAACCGATTTCAGGAGGTAGACTGGAATTGCATTTAAAGCATAGGAAAAGAGGCAGAACGTCCACAATGATGCACTTGGCCAAAAAGGGCGTATGCGTTTTTTCCTGAATATATTCAGGAAAAAACGCATACGCCCTTTTTGGCCAACCAAGCAAGCTTGCAAAGGAAATCTGCACTACAATGAAGTCTCACTTCCCCCCGGTCAAAAGGGCCATCTGAAAAAAGTGTAAAATCCAGAAAGGCAGGACAGGCCATGGAGAACTGGGAGCCTTGTTATGCTGATGGGCGGGATGTAAATTGCCAAGAGCCACTCCGGAGAGGTGTATGGTGTTTCCTGAAACATCTAAAAAACAAAGCAACAGAGCCTAGGGCACTTCCACTTATGGTCCTATAGCTTAGGGAAATTAAAATCAAAAAGACACAGCCACCCCAAAGTTTGGGACGGCTCTGTTTACAAGAACCTCGTTTACGGTACAAGTTCAATATCGCAGAAAGTGAAAAATGGATAAAGAAGTTGTGGTACTTACGTACAATGCAATATCACTCAGCAATGAAATCTATGTCATCAGGCCCGTAGCAGCATAATGAGTGGATTCAGGTATGATGATTCTAACTGAAATAAGTCACACAGAAAAAGAAACATCATAAGATATCACTAATACACGGGATGTAAACTTGGCTACACAGGAACTGGATTACAAAACAGAACAGGGTCTCAAATTTAGAAAACCAACTTATGCTTGCTTAAGGGGAAAGGTGAGTTGGGGTGCTGCATCAAACCAGAGATTGAAATGAGCACAGATAAAGTTCCTTAAGCCAAATATAGAATAGACAAGAACTACTCCTTGCTCAACGAAATGGACTCAACACCCCATATTAAACGCCTAAGAATGTACCTGACTAGTAAGTATCTTAAAACCTATGGATTGCTATGTCTCTGAAAGAAAATCAAGCGTGTGTACAGGGGCACAAACGCAGCAGTGATAGGATTGGAGAGGTTCGGTGAGCAAATGAAGACCCTTTGAAGTCATATTGCATGGTACCCATTCCACGGGTCTCAACTCTCCAGGTTTAAGGGATTCTTCCTTCAGCTAAAACATGCACGTGGAACCCAGAGTATGATCAACCGTGTGATCGGGAGACGTGTTCCAATATGTCTCAGTTCTCGTCCCCTGGTACTCGGGTGCAACATTCCAGACGCTTTACTAACACTCTCCCGACTTGGAGAGTCAGTGCCTTTAACCTCCTGTTTGGCCCAGTTTGCAATTTCTGCGGAAGATGAACAGGAATAGGGAGAACCAATGAGAGACTAGCTGGAGGTGTCTGGACGGGCAAATTTAACTCTCATTTCCCACCAGGAAGAGGAATTAACCAAAGGCTCAGCGTGCCGTGCCGGAACCAGATTAGGGCCTGAAGCAATCCTGCGGTGTTGCGGCCAGCTCACAAGAAAGCGAGTTGAAGAAAGGAGCTCAGGGGCACTGTAATTCACAAACCTGCAGAGTTATAAATGACAGCTATCGTCCAAAAATATACTGAAGTAAGGCTGCCAAGAGGACTTGAAAGCGGGGCAGAATTGCAGGAAACCGATTTCAGGAGGTAGACTGGAATTGCATTTAAAGCATAGGAAAAGAGGCAGAACGTCCACAATGATGCACTTGGCCAAAAAGGGCGTATGCGTTTTTTCCTGAATATATTCAGGAAAAAACGCATACGCCCTTTCTGGCCAACCAAGCAAGCTTGCAAAGGAAATCTGCACTACAATGAAGTCTCACTTCCCCCCGGTCAAAAGGGCCATCTGAAAAAAGTGTAAAATCCAGAAAGGCAGGACAGGCCATGGAGAACTGGGAGCCTTGTTATGCTGATGGGCGGGATGTAAATTGCCAACAGCCACTCGGGAGAGGTGTATGGTGTTTCCTGAAACATCTAAAAAACAAAGCAACAGAGCCTAGGGCACTTCCACTTATGGTCCTATAGCTTAGGGAAATTAAAATCAAAAAGACACAGCCACCCCAAAGTTTGGGACGGCTCTGTTTACAAGAACCTCGTTTACGGTACAAGTTCAATATCGCAGAAAGTGAAAAATGGATAAAGAAGTTGTGGTACTTACGTACAATGCAATATCACTCAGCAATGAAATCTATGTCATCAGGCCCATAGCAGCATAATGAGTGGATTCAGGTATGATGATTCTAACTGAAATAAGTCACACAGAAAAAGAAACATTATAAGATATCACTAATACACGGAATGTAAACTTGGCTACACAGGAACTGGATTACAAAACAGAACAGGGTCTCAAATTTAGAAAACCAACTTATGCTTGCTTAAGGGGAAAGGTGAGTTGGGGTGCTGCATAAAACCAGAGATTTAAATGAACACAGATAAAGTTCCTTAAGCCAAATATGGAATAGACAAGAACTACTCCTTGCTCAACGAAATGGACTCAACACCCCATATTAAACGCCTAAGAATGTACCTGACTAGTAAGTATCTTAAAACCTATGAATTGCTATGTCTCTGAAAGAAAATCAAGCGTGTGTACAGGGGCATAAACGCAGCAGTGATAGGATTGGAGAGGTTCGGTGAGCAAATGAAGACCCTTTGAAGTCATATTGCATGGTACCCATTCCACGGGTCTCAACTCTCCAGGTTTAAGGGATTCTGCCTTCAGGTAAAACATGCACGTGGAACCCAGAGTATGATCACCCGTGTGATCAGGAGACATGTTCCAATATGTCTCAGTTCTCGTCCCCTGGTACTCGGGTGCAACATTCCAGACGCTTTACTAACACTCTCCCGACGTGGAGAGTCAGTGCCTTTAACCTCCTGTTTGGCCCAGTTTGCAATTTCTGCGGAAGATGAACAGGAATAGGGAGAACCAATGAGAGACTAGCTGGAGGTGTCTGGACGGGCAAATTTAACTCTCATTTCCCACCAGGAAGAGGAATTAACCAAAGGCTCAGCGTGCCGTGCGGGAACCAGATTAGGGCCTGAAGCAATCCTGCGGTGTTGCGGCCAGCTCACAAGAAAGCGAGTTGAAGAAAGGAGCTCAGGGGCACTGTAATTCACAAACCTGCAGAGTTATAAATGACAGCTATCGTCCAAAAATATACTGAAGTAAGGCTGCCAAGAGGACTTGAAAGCGGGGCAGAATTGCAGGAAACCGATTTCAGGAGGTAGACTGGAATTGCATTTAAAGCATAGGAAAAGAGGCAGAACGTCCACAATGATGCACTTGGCCAAAAAGGGCGTATGCGTTTTTTCCTGAATATATTCCTGAATATATTCCTGAATATATTCCTGAATATATTCAGGAAAAAACGCATACGCCCTTTTTGGCCAACCAAGCAAGCTTGCAAAGGAAATCTGCACTACAATGAAGTCTCACTTCCCCCCGGTCAAAAGGGCCATCTGAAAAAAGTGTAAAATCCAGAAAGGGAGGACAGGCCATGGAGAACTGGGAGCCTTGTTATGCTGATGGGCGGGATGTAAATTGCCAACAGCCACTCGGGAGAGGTGTATGGTGTTTCCTGAAACATCTAAAAAACAAAGCAACAGAGCCTAGGGCACTTCCACTTATGGTCCTATAGCTTAGGGAAATTAAAATCAAAAAGACACAGCCACCCCAAAGTTTGGGACGGCTCTGTTTACAAGAACCTCGTTTACGGAACAAGTTCAATATCGCAGAAAGTGAATAATGGATAAAGAAGTTGTGGTACTTACGTACAATGCAATATCACTCAGCAATGAAATCTATGTCATCAGGCCCGTAGCAGCATAATGAGTGGATTCAGGTATGATGATTCTAACTGAAATAAGTCACACAGAAAAAGAAACATCATAAGATATCACTAATACACGGAATGTAAACTTGGCTACACAGGAACTGGATTACAAAACAGAACAGGGTCTCAAATTTAGAAAACCAACTTATGCTTGCTTAAGGGGAAAGGTGAGTTGGGGTGCTGCATCAAACCAGAGATTGAAATGAGCACAGATAAAGCTCCTTAAGCCAAATATGGAATAGACAAGAACTACTCCTTGCTCAACGAAATGGACTCAACACCCCATATTAAACGCCTAAGAATGTACCTGACTAGTAAGTATCTTAAAACCTATGGATTGCTATGTCTCTGAAAGAAAATCAAGCGTGTGTACAGGGGCATAAACGCAGCAGTGATAGGATTGGAGAGGTTCGGTGAGCAAATGAAGACCCTTTGAAGTCATATTGCATGGTACCCATTCCACGGGTCTCAACTCTCCAGGTTTAAGGGATTCTGCCTTCAGGTAAAACATGCACGTGGAACCCAGAGTATGATCAACCGTGTGATCGGGAGACATGTTCCAATATGTCTCAGTTCTCGTCCCCTGGTACTCGGGTGCAACATTCCAGACGCTTTACTAACACTCTCCCGACTTGGAGAGTCAGTGCCTTTAACCTCCTGTTTGGCCCAGTTTGCAATTTCTGCGGAAGATGAACAGGAATAGGGAGAACCAATGAGAGACTAGCTGGAGGTGACTGGACGGGCAAATTTAACTCTCATTTCCCACCAGGAAGAGGAATTAACCAAAGGCTCAGCGTGCCGTGCCGGAACCAGATTAGGGCCTGAAGCAATCCTGCGGTGTTGCGGCCAGCTCACAAGAAAGCGAGTTGAAGAAAGGAGCTCAGGGGCACTGTAATTCACAAACCTGCAGAGTTATAAATGACAGCTATCTTCCAAAAATATATTGAAGTAAGGCTGCCAAGAGGAGTTGAAAGCGGGGCAGAATTGCAGGAAACCGATTTCTGGAGGTGCACTGGAATTGCATGTAAAGCATAGGAAAAGAGGCAGAACGTCCACAATGATGCACTTGGCCAAAAAGGGCGTATGCGTTTTTTCCTGAATATATTCAGGAAAAAACGCATACGCCCTTTTTGGCCAACCAAGCAAGCTTGCAAAGGAAATCTGCACTACAATGAAGTCTCACTGCCCCCCGGTCAAAAGGGCCATCTGAAAAAAGTGTAAAATCCAGAAAGGCAGGACAGGCCATGGAGAACTGGGAGCCTTGTTATGCTGATGGGCGGGATGTAAATTGCCAGCAGCCACTCTGGAGAAGTGTATGGTGTTTCCTGAAACATCCAAAAAACAAAGCAACAGAGCCTAGGGCACTTCCACTTATGGTCCTATAGCTTAGGGAAATTAAAATCAAAAAGACACAGCCACCCCAAAGTTTGGGACGGCTCTGTTTACAAGAACCTCGTTTACCGAACAAGTTCAATATCACAGAAAGCGAAAAATGGATAAAGAAGTTGTGGTACTTATGTACAATGCAATATCACTCAGCAATGAAATCTATGTCATCAGGCCCGTAGCAGCATAATGAGTGGATTCAGGTACGATGATTCTAAGTGAAATTAGTCACACAGAAAAAGAAACATCATAAGATATCACTAATACACGGAATGTAAACTTGGCTACACAAGAACTGAATTACAAAACAGAACAGGGTGTCAAATGTAGAAAACCAACTTATGCTTGCTTAAGGGGACGGGTGAGTTGGGGTGCTGCATAAAACCAGAGACTGAAATTAGCAGAGATACCATTCCATAAGCCAAATATGTAATAGACAAGAGCTACTCCTTGCTCAACGAAGTGGACTCAACACCCCATATTAAAAGCCTAAGAATATACCTGACTAGTAAGAATCTACCTGACTAGTAAGAATCTTAAAACCTATGGATTTATATGTCTCCGAAAGAGAATCAGGCGTTTGTACAGTGGCATAAACGCAGCAGTGATAGGATTGCTGAGGTTCGGAGAGCAAATGCAGACCCTTTGAAGTCATATTGCATGGTACCCATTCCATGGGTCTCAACTCTCCCTGTTTAAGGGATTCTTCCTTCAGCTAAAACATGCATGTGGAACCCAGAGTATGATCCACCGTGTGATCGGAAAACGTGTTCAAATGTGTCTCAATTTTCGTTTCCTGGTACTCGGGTGCAACATTCCAGACGCTTTACTAACACTCTCCCCACTTGGAGAGTCAGTGCCTTTAACCTCCTGTTTGGCCCAGTTTGCAATTTCTGTGGAAAATGAACAGGAATAGGGACAACCAATGAGAGACTAGGTGGAGGTGTCCAGACGGGCAAATTAAACTCTCATTTCCAACCAGGAAGAGGAATTAACCAAAGGCTCAGCGTGCCATGCCGGAACCACACTAGGACCAGAAGCAATCCTGCGGTGTTGCGGCCAGCTCACAAGAAAGCGAGTTGAAGAAAGGAGCTCAGGGGCACTGTAATTCACAAACCTGCAGAGTTATAAAGGACAGCTATCTTCCAAAAATATATTGAAGTAAGGCTGCCAAGAGGAGTTGAAAGGGGGGCAGAATTGCAGGAAACCGATTTCAGGAGGTAGACTGGAATTGCATGTAAAGCATAGGAAAAGAGGCAGAACGTCCACAATGATGCACTTGGCCAAAAAGGGCGTATGCGTTTTTTCCTGAATATATTCAGGAAAAAACGCATACGCCCTTTTTGGCCAACCAAGCAAGCTTGCAAAGGAAATCTGCACTACAATGAAGTCTCACTGGCCCCCGGTCAAAAGGGCCATCTGAAAAAAGTGTAAAATCCAGAAAGGCAGGACAGGCCATGGAGAACTGGGAGCCTAGTTATGCTGATGGGCGGGATGTAAATTGCCAGCAGCCACTCTGGAGAAGTGTATGGTGTTTCCTGAAACATCCAAAAAACAAAGCAACAGAGCCTAGGGCACTTCCACTTATTGTCCTATAGCTTAGGGAAATTAAAATCAAAAAGACACAGCCACCCCAAAGTTTGGGACGGCTCTGTTTACAAGAACCTCGTTTACGGTAGAAGTTCAATATCACAGAAAGCGAAAAATGGATAAAGAAATTGTGGTACTTACGTACAATGCAATATCACTCAGCAATGAAATCTATGTCAACAGGCCCGTAGCAGCATAATGAGTGGATTCAGGTACGATGATTCTAAGTGAAATTAGTCACACAGAAAAAGAAACATCATAAGATATCACTAATACACGGAATGTAAACTTGGCTACACAAGAACTGAATTACAAAACAGAACAGGGTGTCAAATGTAGAAAACCAACTTATGCTTGCTTAAGGGGACGGGTGAGTTGGGGTGCTGCATAAAACCAGAGATTGAAATTAGCACAGATACCGTTCCATAAGCCAAATATGTAATAGACAAGAGCTACTCCTTGCTCAATGAAGTGGACTCAACACTCCATATTAAACGCCTAAGGATCTACCTGACTAGTAAGAATCTTAAAACCTATGGATTTATATGTCTCCGAAAGAGAATCAAGCGTGTGTACAGCGGCATAAACGCAGCAGTGATAGGATTGCTGAGGTTCGGTGAGCAAATGCAGACCCTTTGAAGTCATATTGCATGGTACCCATTCCATGGGTCTCAACTCTCCAGGTTTAATGGATTCTTCCTTCAGCTAAAACATGCATGTGGAACCCAGAGTATGATCCACCGTGTGATCGGGAAACGTGTTCAAATGTGTCTCAGTTTTCGTCCCCTGGTACTCGGGTGCAACATTCCAGACGCTTTACTAACACTCTCCCCACTTGGAGAGTCAGTGCCTTTAACCTCCTGTTTGGCCCAGTTTGCAATTTCTGTGGAAAATGAACAGGAATAGGGACAACCAATGAGAGACTAGGTGGAGGTGTCCGGACGGGCAAATTTAACTCTCATTTCCCACCAGGAAGAGGAATTAACCAAAGGCTCAGCATGCCGTGCCGGAACCAAACTAGGGCCTGAAGCAATCCTGCGGTGTTGCGGCCAGCTCACAAGAAAGCGAGTTGAAGAAAGGAGCTCAGGGGCACTGTAATTCACAAACATGCAGAGTTATAAAGGACAGCTATCTTCCAAAAATATATTGAAGTAAGGCTGCCAAGAGGAGTTGAAAGCGGGGCAGAATTGCAGGAAACCATTTTCAGGAGGTAGACTGGAATTGCATGTAAAGCATAGGAAAAGAGGCAGAACGTCCACAATGATACACTTGGCCAAAAAGGGCGTATGCGTTTTTTCCTGAATATATTCAGGGAAAAACGCATACGCCCTTTTTGGCCAACCAAGCAAGCTTGCAAAGGAAATCTGCACTACAATGAAGTCTCACTGCCCCCCGGTCAAAAGGGCCATCTGAAAAAAGTGTAAAATCCAGAAAGGCAGGACAGGCCATGGAGAACTGGGAGCCTAGTTATGCTGATGGGCGGGATGTAAATTGCCAGCAGCCACTCTGGAGAAGTGTATGGTGTTTCCTGAAACATCCAAAAAACAAAGCAACAGAGCCTAGGGCACTTCCACTTATGGTCCTATAGCTTAGGGAAATTAAAATCAAAAAGACACAGCCACCCCAAAGTTTGGGACGGCTCTGTTTACAAGAACCTCGTTTACGGTACAAGTTCAATATCACAGAGAGCGAAAAATGGATAAAGAAATTGTGGTACTTACGTACAATGCAATATCACTCAGCAATGAAATCTATGTCATCAGGCCCATAGCAGCATAATGAGTGGATACAGGTACGATGATTCTAAGTGAAATTAGTCACACAGAAAAAGAAACATCATAAGATATCACTAATACACGGAATGTAAACTTGGCTACACAAGAACTGAATTACAAAACAGAACAGGGTGTCAAATGTAGAAAACCAACTTATGCTTGCTTAAGGGGACGGGTGAGTTGGGGTGCTGCATAAAACCAGAGATTGAAATGAGCACAGATACCGTTCCATAAGCCAAATATGTAATAGACAAGAGCTACTCCTTGCTCAACGAAGTGGACTCAACACTCCATATTAAACGCCTAAGAATATACCTGACTAGTAAGAATCTACCTGACTAGTAAGAATCTTAAAACCTATGGATTTATATGTCTCCAAAAGAGAATCAAGCGTGTGTACAGCGGCATAAACGCAGCAGTGATAGGATTGGTGAGGTTTGGTGAGCAAATGCAGACCCTTTGAAGTCATATTGCATGGTACCCATTCCATGGGTCTCAACTCTCCAGGTTTAAGGGATTCTTCCTTCAGCTAAAACATGCATGTGGAACCTAGAGTATGATCCACCATGTGATCGGAAAACGTGTTCAAATGTGTCTCAGTTTTCGTCCCCTGGTACTCGGGTGCAACATTCCACACGCTTTACTAACACTCTCCCGACTTGGAGAGTCAGTGCCTTTAACCTCCTGTTTGGCCCATTTGCAATTTCTGAGGAAGGTGAACAGGAATAGGGAGAACCAATGAGAGACTAGGTGGAGGTGTCTGGACGGGCAAATTTAACTCTCATTTCCCACCAGGAAGAAGAATTAACCAAAGGCTCAGCGTGCCGTGCCGGAACCAGATTAGGGCCTGAAGCAATCCTGCGGTGTTGCGGCCAGCTCACAAGAAAGCGAGTTGAAGAAAGGAGCTCAGGGGCACTGTAATTCACAAACCTGCAGAGTTATAAATGACAGCTATCGTCCAAAAATATACTGAAGTAAGGCTGCCAAGAGGACTTGAAAGCGGGGCAGAATTGCAGGAAACCGATTTCAGGAGGTAGACTGGAATTGCATTTAAAGCATAGGAAAAGAGGCAGAAGGTCCACAATGATGCACTTGGACAAAAAGGGCGTATGCGTTTTTTCCTGAATATATTCAGGAAAAAACGCATACGCCCTTTTTGGCCAACCAAGCAAGCTTGCAAAGGAAATCTGCACTACAATGAAGTCTCACTGCCCCCCGGTCAAAAGGGCCATCTGAAAAAAGTGTAAAATCCAGAAAGGCAGGACAGGCCATGGAGAACTGGGAGCCTTGTTATGCTGATGGGCGGGATGTAAATTGCCAGCAGCCACTCTGGAGAAGTGTATGGTGTTTCCTGAAACATCCAAAAAACAAAGCAACAGAGCCTAGGGCACTTCCACTTATGGTCCTATAGCTTAGGGAAATTAAAATCAAAAAGACACAGCCACCCCAAAGTTTGGGACGGCTCTGTTTACAAGAACCTCATTTACCGAACAAGTTCAATATCACAGAAAGCGAAAAATGGATAAAGAAGTTGTGGTACTTATGTACAATGCAATATCACTCAGCAATGAAATCTATGTCATCAGGCCCGTAGCAGCATAATGAGTGGATTCAGGTACGATGATTCTAAGTGAAATTAGTCACACAGAAAAAGAAACATCATAAGATATCACTAATACACGGAATGTAAACTTGGCTACACAAGAACTGAATTACAAAACAGAACAGGGTGTCAAATGTAGAAAACCAACTTATGCTTGCTTAAGGGGACGGGTGAGTTGGGGTGCTGCATAAAACCAGAGATTGAAATTAGCAGAGATACCGTTCCATAAGCCAAATATGTAATAGACAAGAGCTACTCCTTGCTCAACGAAGTGGACTCAACACCCCATATTAAAAGCCTAAGAATATACCTGACTAGTAAGAATCTACCTGACTAGTAAGAATCTTAAAACCTATGGATTTATATGTCTCCGAAAGAGAATCAGGCGTTTGTACAGTGGCATAAACGCAGCAGTGATAAGATTGCTGAGGTTCGGAGAGCAAATGCAGACCCTTTGAAGTCATATTGCATGGTACCCATTCCATGGGTCTCAACTCTCCCTGTTTAAGGGATTCTTCCTTCAGCTAAAACATGCATGTGGAACCCAGAGTATGATCCACCGTGTGATCGGAAAACGTGTTCAAATGTGTCTCAATTTTCGTTTCCTGGTACTCGGGTGCAACATTCCAGACGCTTTACTAACACTCTCCCCACTTGGAGAGTCAGTGCCTTTAACCTCCTGTTTGGCCCAGTTTGCAATTTCTGTGGAAAATGAACAGGAATAGGGACAACCAATGAGAGACTAGGTGGAGGTGTCCAGACGGGCAAATTTAACTCTCATTTCCAACCAGGAAGAGGAATTAACCAAAGGCTCAGCGTGCCATGCCGGAACCACACTAGGACCAGAAGCAATCCTGCGGTGTTGCGGCCAGCTCACAAGAAAGTGAGTTGAAGAAAGGAGCTCAGGGGCACTGTAATTCACAAACCTGCAGAGTTATAAAGGACAGCTATCTTCCAAAAATATATTGAAGTAAGGCTGCCAAGAGGAGTTGAAAGGGGGGCAGAATTGCAGGAAACCGATTTCAGGAGGTAGACTGGAATTGCATGTAAAGCATAGGAAAAGAGGCAGAACGTCCACAATGATGCACTTGGCCAAAAAGGGCGTATGCGTTTTTTCCTGAATCTATTCAGGAAAAAACGCATACGCCCTTTTTGGCCAACCAAGCAAGCTTGCAAAGGAAATCTGCACTACAATGAAGTCTCACTGCCCCCCGGTCAAAAGGGCCATCTGAAAAAAGTGTAAAATCCAGAAAGGCAGGACAGGCCATGGAGAACTGGGAGCCTAGTTATGCTGATGGGCGGGATGTAAATTGCCAGCAGCCACTCTGGAGAAGTGTATGGTGTTTCCTGAAACATCCAAAAAACAAAGCAACAGAGCCTAGGGCACTTCCACTTATTGTCCTATAGCTTAGGGAAATTAAAATCAAAAAGACACAGCCACCCCAAAGTTTGGGACGGCTCTGTTTACAAGAACCTCGTTTACGGTAAAAGTTCAATATCACAGAAAGCGAAAAATGGATAAAGAAATTGTGGTACTTACGTACAATGCAATATCACTCAGCAATGAAATCTATGTCATCAGGCCCGTAGCAGCATAATGAGTGGATTCAGGTACGATGATTCTAAGTGAAATTAGTCACACAGAAAAAGAAACATCATAAGATATCACTAATACACGGAATGTAAACTTGGCTACACAAGAACTGAATTACAAAACAGAACAGGGTGTCAAATGTAGAAAACCAACTTATGCTTGCTTAAGGGGACGGGTGAGTTGGGGTGCTGCATAAAACCAGAGATTGAAATTAGCAGAGATACCGTTCCATAAGCCAAATATGTAATAGACAAGAGCTACTCCTTGCTCAACGAAGTGGACTCAACACCCCATATTAAAAGCGTAAGAATATACCTGACTAGTAAGAATCTACCTGACTAGTAAGAATCTTAAAACCTATGGATTTATATGTCTCCGAAAGAGAATCAGGCGTTTGTACAGTGGCATAAACGCAGCAGTGATAGGATTGCTGAGGTTCGGAGAGCAAATGCAGACCCTTTGAAGTCATATTGCATGGTACCCATTCCATGGGTCTCAACTCTCCCTGTTTAAGGGATTCTTCCTTCAGCTAAAACATGCATGTGGAACCCAGAGTATGATCCACCGTGTGATCGGAAAACGTGTTCAAATGTGTCTCAATTTTCGTTTCCTGGTACTCGGGTGCAACATTCCAGACGCTTTACTAACACTCTCCCCACTTGGAGAGTCAGTGCCTTTAACCTCCTGTTTGGCCCAGTTTGCAATTTCTGTGGAAAATGAACAGGAATAGGGACAACCAATGAGAGACTAGGTGGAGGTGTCCAGACGGGCAAATTTAACTCTCATTTCCAACCAGGAAGAGGAATTAACCAAAGGCTCAGCGTGCCATGCCGGAACCACACTAGGACCAGAAGCAATCCTGCGGTGTTGCGGCCAGCTCACAAGAAAGCGAGTTGAAGAAAGGAGCTCAGGGGCACTGTAATTCACAAACCTGCAGAGTTATAAAGGACAGCTATCTTCCAAAAATATATTGAAGTAAGGCTGCCAAGAGGAGTTGAAAGGGGGGCAGAATTGCAGGAAACCGATTTCAGGAGGTAGACTGGAATTGCATGTAAAGCATAGGAAAAGAGGCAGAACGTCCACAATGATGCACTTGGCCAAAAAGGGCGTATGCGTTTTTTCCTGAATATATTCAGGAAAAAACGCATACGCCCTTTTTGGCCAACCAAGCAAGCTTGCAAAGGAAATCTGCACTACAATGAAGTCTCACTGCCCCCCGGTCAAAAGGGCCATCTGAAAAAAGTGTAAAATCCAGAAAGGCAGGACAGGCCATGGAGAACTGGGAGCCTAGTTATGCTGATGGGCGGGATGTAAATTGCCAGCAGCCACTCTGGAGAAGTGTATGGTGTTTCCTGAAACATCCAAAAAACAAAGCAACAGAGCCTAGGGCACTTCCACTTATTGTCCTATAGCTTAGGGAAATTAAAATCAAAAAGACACAGCCACCCCAAAGTTTGGGACGGCTCTGTTTACAAGAACCTCGTTTACGGTAGAAGTTCAATATCACAGAAAGCGAAAAATGGATAAAGAAATTGTGGTACTTACGTACAATGCAATATCACTCAGCAATGAAATCTATGTCAACAGGCCCGTAGCAGCATAATGAGTGGATTCAGGTACGATGATTCTAAGTGAAATTAGTCACACAGAAAAAGAAACATCATAAGATATCACTAATACACGGAATGTAAACTTGGCTACACAAGAACTGAATTACAAAACAGAACAGGGTGTCAAATGTAGAAAACCAACTTATGCTTGCTTAAGGGGACGGGTGAGTTGGGGTGCTGCATAAAACCAGAGATTGAAATTAGCACAGATACCGTTCCATAAGCCAAATATGTAATAGACAAGAGCTACTCCTTGCTCAATGAAGTGGACTCAACACTCCATATTAAACGCCTAAGGATCTACCTGACTAGTAAGAATCTTAAAACCTATGGATTTATATGTCTCCGAAAGAGAATCAAGCGTGTGTACAGCGGCATAAACGCAGCAGTGATAGGATTGCTGAGGTTCGGTGAGCAAATGCAGA
This sequence comes from Leucopleurus acutus, assembly GCF_964270905.1. Classification (NCBI taxonomy): domain Eukaryota; kingdom Metazoa; phylum Chordata; class Mammalia; order Artiodactyla; family Delphinidae; genus Leucopleurus; species Leucopleurus acutus. The sequence continues at coordinate 394,838 of NW_028139192.1, forward strand.
CCCTTTGAAGTCATATTGCATGGTACCCATTCCATGGGTCTCAACTCTCCAGGTTTAATGGATTCTTCCTTCAGCTAAAACATGCATGTGGAACCCAGAGTATGATCCACCGTGTGATCGGGAAACGTGTTCAAATGTGTCTCAGTTTTCGTCCCCTGGTACTCGGGTGCAACATTCCAGACGCTTTACTAACACTCTCCCCACTTGGAGAGTCAGTGCCTTTAACCTCCTGTTTGGCCCAGTTTGCAATTTCTGTGGAAAATGAACAGGAATAGGGAGAACCAATGAGAGACTAGGTGGAGGTGTCCGGACGGGCAAATTTAACTCTCATTTCCCACCAGGAAGAGGAATTAACCAAAGGCTCAGCATGCCGTGCCGGAACCAAACTAGGGCCTGAAGCAATCCTGCGGTGTTGCGGCCAGCTCACAAGAAAGCGAGTTGAAGAAAGGAGCTCAGGGGCACTGTAATTCACAAACATGCAGAGTTATAAAGGACAGCTATCTTCCAAAAATATATTGAAGTAAGGCTGCCAAGAGGAGTTGAAAGCGGGGCAGAATTGCAGGAAACCATTTTCAGGAGGTAGACTGGAATTGCATGTAAAGCATAGGAAAAGAGGCAGAACGTCCACAATGATACACTTGGCCAAAAAGGGCGTATGCGTTTTTTCCTGAATATATTCAGGGAAAAACGCATACGCCCTTTTTGGCCAACCAAGCAAGCTTGCAAAGGAAATCTGCACTACAATGAAGTCTCACTGCCCCCCGGTCAAAAGGGCCATCTGAAAAAAGTGTAAAATCCAGAAAGGCAGGACAGGCCATGGAGAACTGGGAGCCTAGTTATGCTGATGGGCGGGATGTAAATTGCCAGCAGCCACTCTGGAGAAGTGTATGGTGTTTCCTGAAACATCCAAAAAACAAAGCAACAGAGCCTAGGGCACTTCCACTTATGGTCCTATAGCTTAGGGAAATTAAAATCAAAAAGACACAGCCACCCCAAAGTTTGGGACGGCTCTGTTTACAAGAACCTCGTTTACGGTACAAGTTCAATATCACAGAGAGCGAAAAATGGATAAAGAAATTGTGGTACTTACGTACAATGCAATATCACTCAGCAATGAAATCTATGTCATCAGGCCCATAGCAGCATAATGAGTGGATTCAGGTACGATGATTCTAAGTGAAATTAGTCACACAGAAAAAGAAACATCATAAGATATCACTAATACACGGAATGTAAACTTGGCTACACAAGAACTGAATTACAAAACAGAACAGGGTGTCAAATGTAGAAAACCAACTTATGCTTGCTTAAGGGGACGGGTGAGTTGGGGTGCTGCATAAAACCAGAGATTGAAATGAGCACAGATACCGTTCCATAAGCCAAATATGTAATAGACAAGAGCTACTCCTTGCTCAACGAAGTGGACTCAACACCTCGTATTAAACGCCTAAGAATATATCTGACTAGTAAGAATCTTAAAACCTATGGATTTATATGTCTCCGAAAGAGAATCAAGCGTGTGTACAGCGGCATAAACGCAGCAGTGATAGGATTGCTGAGGTTCGGTGAGCAAATGCAGACCCTTTGAAATCATATTGCATGGTACCCATTCCATGGGTCTCAACTCTCCCTGTTTAAGGGATTCTTCCTTCAGCTAAAACATGCATGTGGAACCCAGAGTATGATCCACCGTGTGATCGGAAAATGTGTTCAAATGTGTCTCAGTTTTCGTTCCCTGGTACTCGGGTGCAACATTCCAGACGCTTTACTAACACTCTCCCCACTTGGAGAGTCAGTGCCTTTAACCTCCTGTTTGGCCCAGTTTGCAATTTCTGTGGAAGATGAACAGGAATAGGGAGAACCAATGAGAGACTAGGTGGAGGTGTCCAGACGGGCCAATTTAACTCTCATTTCCCACCAGGAAGAGTAATTAACCAAAGGCTCAGCGTGCCATGCCGGAACCACACTAGGACCAGAAGCAATCCTGCGGTGTTGCGGCCAGCTCACAAGAAAGCGAGTTGAAGAAAGGAGCTCAGGGGCACTGTAATTCACAAACCTGCAGAGTTATAAAGGACAGCTATCTTCCAAAAATATATTGAAGTAAGGCTGCCAAGAGGAGTTGAAAGGGGGGCAGAATTGCAGGAAACCGATTTCAGGAGGTAGACTGGAATTGCATGTAAAGCATAGGAAAAGAGGCAGAACGTCCACAATGATGCACTTGGCCAAAAAGGGCGTATGCGTTTTTTCCTGAATATATTCAGGAAAAAACGCATACGCCCTTTTTGGCCAACCAAGCAAGCTTGCAAAGGAAATCTGCACTACAATGAAGTCTCACTGCCCCCCGGTCAAAAGGGCCATCTGAAAAAAGTGTAAAATCCAGAAAGGCAGGACAGGCCATGGAGAACTGGGAGCCTAGTTATGCTGATGGGCGGGATGTAAATTGCCAGCAGCCACTCTGGAGAAGTGTATGGTGTTTCCTGAAACATCCAAAAAACAAAGCAACAGAGCCTAGGGCACTTCCACTTATGGTCCTATAGCTTAGGGAAATTAAAATCAAAAAGACACAGCCACCCCAAAGTTTGGGACGGCTCTGTTTACAAGAACTTCGTTTACGGTACAAGTTCAATATCACAGAAAGCGAAAAATGGATAAAGAAGTTGTGGTACTTACGTACAATGCAATATCACTCAGCAATGAAATCTATGTCAACAGGCCCGTAGCAGCATAATGAGTGGATTCAGGTACGATGATTCTAAGTGAAATTAGTCACACAGAAAAAGAAATATCATAAGATATCACTAATACACGGAATGTAAACTTGGCTACACAAGAACTGAATTACAAAACAGAACAGGGTGTCAAATGTAGAAAACCAACTTATGCTTGCTTAAGGGGACGGGTGAGTTGGGGTGCTGCATAAAACCAGAGATTGAAATTAGCACAGATACCGTTCCATAAGCCAAATATGTAATAGACAAGAGCTACTCCTTGCTCAACGAAGTGGACTCAACACTCCATATTAAACGCCTAAGAATATACCTGACTAGTAAGAATCTACCTGACTAGTAAGAATCTTAAAACCTATGGATTTATATGTCTCCAAAAGAGAATCAAGCGTGTGTACAGCGGCATAAACGCAGCAGTGATAGGATTGGTGAGGTTTGGTGAGCAAATGCAGACCCTTTGAAGTCATATTGCATGGTACCCATTCCATGGGTCTCAACTCTCCAGGTTTAAGGGATTCTTCCTTCAGCTAAAACATGCATGTGGAACCTAGAGTATGATCCACCATGTGATCGGAAAACGTGTTCAAATGTGTCTCAGTTTTCGTCCCCTGGTACTCGGGTGCAACATTCCAGACGCTTTACTAACACTCTCCCCACTTCGAGAGTCAGTGCCTTTAACTTCCTGTTTGGCCCAGTTAGCAATTTCTGCGGAAGATGAACAGGAATAGGGAGAACCAATGAGAGATTAGGTGGAGGTGTCCGGACCGGCAAATTTAACTCTCATTTCCCACCAGGAAGAGGAATTAACCAAAGGCTCAGCATGCCGTGCCGGAACCAAACTAGGGCCTGAAGCAATCCTGAGGTGTTGCGGCCAGCTCTCAAGAAAGCGAGTTGAAGAAAGGAGCTCAGGGGCACTGTAATTCACAAACCTGCAGAGTTATAAATGACAGCTATCTTCCAAAAATATATTGAATTAGGCTGCCAAGAGGAGTTGAAAGCGGGGCAGAATTGCAAGAAACCGATTTCAGGAGGTACACTGGAATTGCATGTAAAGCATAGGAAAAGAGGCAGAACGTCCACAATGATGCACTTGGCCAAAAAGGGCGTATGCATTTTTTCCTGAATATATTCAGGAAAAAACGCATACACCCGTTTTGGCCAACCAAGCAAGCTTGCAAAGGAAATCTGCACTACAATGAAGTCTCACTGCCCCCCGGTCAAAAGGGCCATCTGAAAAAAGTGTAAAATCCAGAAAGGCAGGACAGGCCATGGAGAACTGGGAGCCTAGTTATGCTGATGGGCGGGATGTAAATTGCCAACAGCCACTCGGGAGAGGTGTATGGTGTTTCCTGAAACATCTAAAAAACAAAGCAACAGAGCCTAGGGCACTTCCACTTATGGTCCTATAGCTTAGGGAAATTAAAATCAAAAAGACACAGCCACCCCAAAGTTTGGGACGGCTCTGTTTACAAGAACCTCGTTTACGGTACAAGTTCAATATCGCAGAAAGTGAAAAATGGATAAAGAAGTTGTGGTACTTACGTACAATGCAATATCACTCAGCAATGAAATCTATGTCATCAGGCCCGTAGCAGCATAATGAGTGGATTCAGGTATGATGATTCTAACTGAAATAAGTCACACAGAAAAAGAAACATCATAAGATATCACTAATACACGGAATGTAAACTTGGCTACACAGGAACTGGATTACAAAACAGAACAGGGTCTCAAATTTAGAAAACCAACTTATGCTTGCTTATGGGGAAAGGTGAGTTGGGGTGCTGCATCAAACCAGAGATTGAAATGAGCACAGATAAAGTTCCTTAAGCCAAATATGGAATAGACAAGAACTACTCCTTGCTCAACGAAATGGACTCAACACCCCATATTAAACGCCTAAGAATGTACCTGACTAGTAAGTATCTTAAAACCTATGGATTGCTATGTCTCTGCAAGAAAATCAAGCTTGTGTACAGGGGCATAAACGCAGCAGTGATAGGATTGGAGAGGTTCGGTGAGCAAATGAAGACCCTTTGAAGTCATATTGCATGGTACCCATTCCACGGGTCTCAACTCTCCAGGTATAAGGGATTCTTCCTTCAGCTAAAACATGCACGTGGAACCCAGAGTATGATCAACCGTGTGATCGGGAGACGTGTTCCAATATGTCTCAGTTCTCGTCCCCTGGTACTCGGGTGCAACATTCCACACGCTTTACTAACACTCTCCCGACTTGGAGAGTCAGTGCCTTTAACCTCCTGATTGGCCCATTTGCAATTTCTGAGGAAGGTGAACAGGAATAGGGAGAACCAATGAGAGACTAGGTGGAGGTGTCTGGACGGGCAAATTTAACTCTCATTTCCCACCAGGAAGAAGAATTAACCAAAGGCTCAGCGTGCCGTGCCGGAACCAGATTAGGGCCTGAAGCAATCCTGCGGTGTTGCGGCCAGCTCACAAGAAAGCGAGTTGAAGAAAGGAGCTCAGGGGCACTGTAATTCACAAACCTGCAGAGTTATAAATGACAGCTATCGTCCAAAAATATACTGAAGTAAGGCTGCCAAGAGGACTTGAAAGCGGGGCAGAATTGCAGGAAACCGATTTCAGGAGGTAGACTGGAATTGCATTTAAAGCATAGGAAAAGAGGCAGAACGTCCACAATGATGCACTTGGCCAAAAAGGGCGTATGCGTTTTTTCCTGAATATATTCAGGAAAAAACGCATACGCCCTTTTTGGCCAACCAAGCAAGCTTGCAAAGGAAATCTGCACTACAATGAAGTCTCACTGCCCCCCGGTCAAAAGGGCCATCTGAAAAAAGTGTAAAATCCAGAAAGGCAGGACAGGCCATGGAGAACTGGGAGCCTTGTTATGCTGATGGGCGGGATGTAAATTGCCAACAGCCACTCGGGAGAGGTGTATGGTGTTTCCTGAAACATCTAAAAAACAAAGCAACAGAGCCTAGGGCACTTCCACTTATGGTCCTATAGCTTAGGGAAATTAAAATCAAAAAGACACAGCCACCCCAAAGTTTGGGACGGCTCTGTTTACAAGAACCTCGTTTACGGTACAAGTTCAATATCGCAGAAAGTGAAAAATGGATAAAGAAGTTGTGGTACTTACGTACAATGCAATATCACTCAGCAATGAAATCTATGTCATCAGGCCCGTAGCAGCATAATGAGTGGATTCAGGTACGATGAGTCTAAGTGAAATTAGTCACACAGAAAAAGAAACATCATAAGATATCACTAATACACGGAATGTAAACTTGGCTACACAAGAACTGAATTACAAAACAGAACAGGGTGTTAAATGTAGAAAACCAACTTATGCTTGCTTAAGGGGACGGGTGAGTTGGGGTGCTGCATAAAACCAGAGATTGAAATGAGCACAGATACAGTTCCATAAGCCAAATATGTAATAGACAAGAGCTACTCCTTGTTCAACGAAGTGGACTCAACACTCCATATTAAACGCCTAAGAATATACCTGACTAGTAAGAATCTTAAAACCTATGGATTTATATGTCTCCGAAAGAGAATCAAGCGTGTGTACAGCGGCATAAAAGCAGCAGTGATAGGATTGCTGAGGTTCGGTGAGCAAATGCAGACCCTTTGAAGTCATATTGCATGATACCCATTCCATGGGTCTCAACTCTCCAGGTTTAAGGGATTCTTCCTTCAGCTAAAACATGCATGTGGAACCCAGAGTATGATCCACCGTGTGATCGGGACACGTGTTCAAATGTGTCTCAGTTTTCGTTCCCTGGTACTCGGGTGCAACATTCCAGACGCTTTACTAACACTCTCCCCACTTGGAGAGTCAGTGCCTTTAACCTCCTGTTTGGACCAGTTTGCAATTTCTGTGGAAAATGAACAGGAATAGGGAGAACCAATGAGAGACTAGGTGGAGGTATCCGGACGGGCAAATTTAACTCTCATTTCCCACCAGGAAGAGGAATTAACCAAAGGCTCAGCATGCCGTGCCGGAATCAAACTAGGGCCTGAAGCAATCCTGCGGTGTTGCGGCCAGCTCACAAGAAAGCGAGTTGAAGAAAGGAGCTCAGGGGCACTGTAATTCACAAACCTGCAGAGTTATAAATGACAGCTATCTTCCAAAAATATATTGAAGTAAGGCTGCCAAGAGGAGTTGAAAGCGGGGCAGAATTGCAGGAAACCGATTTCTGGAGGTACACTGGAATTGCATGTAAAGCATAGGAAAAGAGGCAGAACGTCCACAATGATGCACTTGGCCAAAAAGGGCATATGCGTTTTTTCCTGAATATATTCAGGAAAAAACGCATATGCCCTTTTTGGCCAACCAAGCAAGCTTGCAAAGGAAATCTGCACTACAATGAAGTCTCACTGCCCCCCGGTCAAAAGGGCAATCTGAAAAAAGTGTAAAATCCAGAAAGGCAGGACAGGCCATGGAGAACTGGGAGCCTAGTTATGCTGATGGGCGGGATGTAAATTGCCAGCAGCCACTCTGGAGAAGTGTATGGTGTTTCCTGAAACATCCAAAAAACAAAGCAACAGAGCCTAGGGCACTTCCACTTATGGTCCTATAGCTTAGGGAAATTAAAATCAAAAAGACACAGCCACCCCAAAGTTTGGGACGGCTCTGTTTACAAGAACCTCGTTTACCGAACAAGTTGAATATCACAGAAAGCGAAAAATGGATAAAGAAGTTGTGGTACTTATGTACAATGCAATATCACTCAGCAATGAAATCTATGTCATCAGGCCCGTAGCAGCATAATGAGTGGATTCAGGTACGATGATTCTAAGTGAAATTAGTCACACAGAAAAAGAAACATCATAAGATATCACTAATACACGGAATGTAAACTTGGCTACACAAGAACTGAATTACAAAACAGAACAGGGTGTCAAATGTAGAAAACCAACTTATGCTTGCTTAAGGGGACGGGTGAGTTGGGGTGCTGCATAAAACCAGAGATTGAAATGAGCACAGACACCGTTCCATAAGCCAAATATGTAATAGACAAGAGCTACTCCTTGCTCAACGAAGTGGACTCAACACCCCATATTAAACGCCTAAGAATATACCTGACTAGTAAGAATCTTAAAACCTATGGATTTATATGTCTCCGAAAGAGAATCAAGCGTGTGTACAGCGGCATAAACGCAGCAGTGATAGGATTGCTGAGGTTCGGTGAGCAAATGCAGACCCTTTGAAGTCATATTGCATGGTACCCATTCCATGGTTCTCAACTCTCCAGGTTTAAGGGATTCTTCCTTCAGCTAAAACATGCATGTGGAACCCAGAGTATGATCCACCGTGTGATCGGGAAACGTGTTCAAATGTGTCTCAGTTTTCGTTCCCTGGTACTCGGGTGCAACATTCCAGACGCTTTACTAACACTCTCCCCACTTGGAGAGTCAGTGCCTTTAACCTCCTGTTTGGCCCAGTTTGCAATTTCTGTGGAAAATGAACAGGAATAGGGAGAACCAATGAGAGACTAGGTGGAGGTATCCGGACGGGCAAATTTAACTCTCATTTCCCACCAGGAAGAGGAATTAACCAAAGGCTCAGCATGCCGTGCCAGAATCAAACTAGGGCCTGAAGCAATCCTGCGGTGTTGCGGCCAGCTCACAAGAAAGCGAGTTGAAGAAAGGAGCTCAGGGGCACTGTAATTCACAAACCTGCAGAGTTATAAAGGACAGCTATCTTCCAAAAATATATTGAAGTAAGGCTGCCAAGAGGAGTTGAAAGCGGGGCAGAATTGCAGGAAACCGATTTCTGGAGGTACACTGGAATTGCATGTAAAGCATAGGAAAAGAGGCAGAACGTCCACAATGATGCACTTGGCCAAAAAGGGCGTATGCGTTTTTTCCTGAATATATTCAGGAAAAAACGCATACGCCCTTTTTGGCCAACCAAGCAAGCTTGCAAAGGAAATCTGCACTACAATGAAGTCTCACTGCCCCCCGGTCAAAAGGGCCATCTGAAAAAAGTGTAAAATCCAGAAAGGCAGGACAGGCCATGGAGAACTGGGAGCCTTGTTATGCTGATGGGCGGGATGTAAATTGCCAGCAGCCACTCTGGAGAAGTGTATGGTGTTTCCTGAAACATCCAAAAAACAAAGCAACAGAGCCTAGGGCACTTCCACTTATGGTCCTATAGCTTAGGGAAATTAAAATCAAAAAGACACAGCCACCCCAAAGTTTGGGACGGCTCTGTTTACAAGAACCCTGTTTACCGAACAAGTTCAATATCACAGAAAGCGAAAAATGGATAAAGAAGTTGTGGTACTTATGTACAATGCAATATCACTCAGCAATGAAATCTATGTCATCAGGCCCGTAGCAGCATAATGAGTGGATTCAGGTACGATGATTCTAAGTGAAATTAGTCACACAGAAAAAGAAACATCATAAGATATCACTAATACACGGAATGTAAACTTGGCTACACAAGAACTGAATTACAAAACAGAACAGGGTGTCAAATGTAGAAAACCAACTTATGCTTGCTTAAGGGGACGGGTGAATTGGGGTGCTGCATAAAACCAGAGATTGAAATTAGCACAGATACCGTTCCATAAGCCAAATATGTAATAGACAAGAGCTACTCCTTGCTCAACGAAGTGGACTCAACACCCCATATTAAACGCCTAAGAATATACCTGACTTGTAAGAATCTACCTGACTAGTAAGAATCTTAAAACCTATGGATTTATATGTCTCCGAAAGAGAATCAAGCGTGTGTACAGCGGCATAAACGCAGCAGTGATAGGATTGCTGAGGTTCGGTGAGCAAATGCAGACCCTTTGAAATCATATTGCATGGTACCCATTCCATGGGTCTCAACTCTCCCTGTTTAAGGGATTCTTCCTTCAGCTAAAACATGCATGTGGAACCCAGAGTATGATCCACCGTGTGATCGGAAAACGTGTTCAAATGTGTCTCAATTTTCGTTTCCTGGTACTCGGGTGCAACATTCCAGACGCTTTACTAACACTCTCCCCACTTGGAGAGTCAGTGCCTTTAACCTCCTGTTTGGCCCAGTTTGCAATTTCTGTGTAAAATGAACAGGAATAGGGAGAACAAATGAGAGACTAGGTGGAGGTGTCCAGACGGGCAAATTTAACTCTCATTTCCCACCAGGAAGAGGAATTAACCAAAGGCTCAGTGTGCCATGCCGGAACCACACTAGGACCAGAAGCAATCCTGCGGTGTTGCGGCCAGCTCACAAGAAAGCGAGTTGAAGAAAGGAGCTCAGGGGCACTGTAATTCACAAACCTGCAGAGTTATAAATGACAGCTATCGTCCAAAAATATATTGAAGTAAGGCTGCCAAGAGGAGTTGAAAGGGGGGCAGAATTGCAGGAAACCGATTTCAGGAGGTAGACTGGAATTGCATGTAAAGCATAGGAAAAGAGGCAGAACGTCCACAATGATGCACTTGGCCAAAAAGGGCGTATGCGTTTTTTCCTGAATATATTCAGGAAAAAACGCATACGCCCTTTTTGGTCAACCAAGCAAGCTTGCAAAGGAAATCTGCACTACAATGAAGTCTCACTGCCCCCCGGTCAAAAGGGCCATCTGAAAAAAGTGTAAAATCCAGAAAGGCAGGACAGGCCATGGAGAACTGGGAGCCTTTTTATGCTGATGGGCGGGATGTAAATTGCCAGCAGCCACTCTGGAGAAGTGTATGGTGTTTCCTGAAACATCCAAAAAACAAAGCAACAGAGCCTAGGGCACTTCCACTTATGGTCCTATAGCTTAGGGAAATTAAAATCAAAAAGACACAGCCACCCCAAAGTTTGGGACGGCTCTGTTTACAAGAACCTCGTTTACGGTACAAGTTCAATATCACAGAAAGCGAAAAATGGATAAAGAAATTGTGGTACTTACGTTCAATGCAATATCACTCAGCAATGAAATCTATGTCATCAGGCCCGTAGCAGCATAATGAGTGGATTCAGGTACGATGATTCTAAGTGAAATTAGTCACACAGAAAATGAAACATCATAAGATATCACTAATACATGGAATGTAAACTTGGCTACACAAGAACTGAATTACAAAACAGAACAGGGTGTCAAATGTAGAAAACCAACTTATGCTTGCTTAAGGGGACGGGTGAGTTGGGGTGCTGCATCAAACCAGAGATTGAAATGAGCACAGATACCGTTCCATAAGCCAAATATGTAATAGACAAGAGCTACTCCTTGCTCAACGAAGTGGACTCAACACCCCATATTAAACGCCTAAGAATATACCTGACTTGTAAGAATCTACCTGACTAGTAAGAATCTTAAAACCTATGGATTTATATGTCTCCGAAAGAGAATCAAGCGTGTGTACAGTGGCATAAACGCAGCAGTGATAGGATTGGTGAGGTTCGGTGAGCAAATGCAGACCCTTTGAAGTCATATTGCATGGTACCCATTCCATGGGTCTCAACTCTCCATGTTTAAGGGATTCTTCCTTCAGCTAAAACATGCATGTGGAACCCAGAGTATGATCCACCATGTGGTCGGAAAACGTGTTCAAATGTGTCTCAGTTTTCGTCCCCTGGTACTCGGGTGCAACATTCCAGACGCTTTACTAACACTCTCCCCACTTGGAGAGTCAGTGCCTTTAACCTCCTGTTTGGCCCAGTTAGCAATTTCTGCGGAAGATGAACAGGAATAGGGAGAACCAATGAGAGATTAGGTGGAGGTGTCCGGACGGGCCAATTTAACTCTCATTTCCCACCAGGAAGAGGAATTAACCAAAGGCTCAGCATGCCGTGCCGGAACCAAACTAGGGCCTGAAGCAATCCTGCGGTGTTGCGGCCAGCTCACAAGAAAGCGAGTTGAAGAAAGGAGCTCAGGGGCACTGTAATTCACAAACCTGCAGAGTTATAAATGACAGCTATCTTCCAAAAATATATTGAATTAGGATGCCAAGAGGAGTTGAAAGCAGGGCAGAATTGCAGGAAACCGATTTCAGGAGGTAGACTGGAATTGCATGTAAAGCATAGGAAAAGAGGCAGAACGTCCACAATGATACACTTGGCCAAAAAGGGCGTATGCGTTTTTTCCTGAATATATTGAGAAAAAAACGCATATGCCCTTTTTGGCCAACCAAGCAAGCTTGCAAAGGAAATCTGCACTACAATGAAGTCTCACTGCCCCCGGGTCAAAAGGGCCATCTGAAAAAAGTGTAAAATCCAGAAAGGCAGGACAGGCCATTGAGAACTGGGAGCCTTGTTATGCTGATGGGCGGGATGTAAATTGCCAGCAGCCACTCTGGAGAAGTGTATGGTGTTTCCTGAAACATCCAAAAAACAAAGCAACAGAGCCTAGGGCACTTCCCCTTATGGTCCTATAGCTTAGGGAAATTAAAATCAAAAAGACACAGCCACCCCAAAGTTTGGGACGGCTCTGTTTACAAGAACCTCGTTTACGGTACAAGTTGAATATCACAGAAAGCGAAAAATGGATAAAGAAATTGTGGTACTTACGTACAATGCAATATCACTCAGCAATGAAATCTATGTCATCAGGCCCGTAGCAGCATAATGAGTGGATTCAGGTACGATGATTCTAAGTGAAATTAGTCACACAGAAAAAGAAACATCATAAGATATCACTAATACACGGAATGTAAACTTGGCTACACAAGAACTGAATTACAAAACAGAACAGGGTGTCAAATGTAGAAAACCAACTTATGCTTGCTTAAGGGGACGGGTCAGTTGGGGTGCTGCATAAAACCAGAGATTGAAATGAGCACAGATACCGTTCCATAAGCCAAATATGTAATAGACAAGAGCTACTCCTTGCTCAACGAAGTGGACTCAACACCCCATATTAAACGCCTAAGAATATATGTGACTAGTAAGAATCTTAAAACCTATGGATTTATATGTCTCCGAAAGAGAATCAAGCGTGTGTACAGCGGCATAAACGCAGCAGTGATAGGATTGGTGAGGTTCGGTGAGCAAATGCAGACCCTTTGAAATCATATTGCATGGTACCCATTCCATGGGTCTCAACTCTCCCTGTTTAAGGGATTCTTCCTTCAGCTAAAACATGCATGTGGAACCCAGAGTATGATCCACCGTGTGATCGGAAAACGTGTTCAAATGTGTCTCAATTTTCGTTTCCTGGTACTCGGGTGCAACATTCCAGACGCTTTACTAACACTCTCCCCACTTGGAGAGTCAGTGCCTTTAACCTCCTGTTTGGCCCAGTTTGCAATTTCTGTGTAAAATGAACAGGAATAGGGAGAACCAATGAGAGACTAGGTGGAGGTGTCCAGACGGGCAAATTTAACTCTCATTTCCCACCAGGAAGAGGAATTAACCAAAGGCTCAGTGTGCCATGCCGGAACCACACTAGGACCAGAAGCAATCCTGCGGTGTTGCGGCCAGCTCACAAGAAAGCGAGTTGAAGAAAGGAGCTCAGGGGCACTGTAATTCACAAACCTGCAGAGTTATAAATGACAGCTATCGTCCAAAAATATATTGAAGTAAGGCTGCCAAGAGGAGTTGAAAGGGGGGCAGAATTGCAGGAAACCGATTTCAGGAGGTAGACTGGAATTGCATGTAAAGCATAGGAAAAGAGGCAGAACGTCCACAATGATGCACTTGGCCAAAAAGGGCGTATGCGTTTTTTCCTGAATATATTCAGGAAAAAACGCATACGCCCTTTTTGGTCAACCAAGCAAGCTTGCAAAGGAAATCTGCACTACAATGAAGTCTCACTGCCCCCCGGTCAAAAGGGCCATCTGAAAAAAGTGTAAAATCCAGAAAGGCAGGACAGGCCATGGAGAACTGGGAGCCTTTTTATGCTGATGGGCGGGATGTAAATTGCCAGCAGCCACTCTGGAGAAGTGTATGGTGTTTCCTGAAACATCCAAAAAACAAAGCAACAGAGCCTAGGGCACTTCCACTTATGGTCCTATAGCTTAGGGAAATTAAAATCAAAAAGACACAGCCACCCCAAAGTTTGGGACGGCTCTGTTTACAAGAACCTCGTTTACGGTACAAGTTCAATATCACAGAAAGCGAAAAATGGATAAAGAAATTGTGGTACTTACGTTCAATGCAATATCACTCAGCAATGAAATCTATGTCATCAGGCCCGTAGCAGCATAATGAGTGGATTCAGGTACGATGATTCTAAGTGAAATTAGTCACACAGAAAATGAAACATCATAAGATATCACTAATACATGGAATGTAAACTTGGCTACACAAGAACTGAATTACAAAACAGAACAGGGTGTCAAATGTAGAAAACCAACTTATGCTTGCTTAAGGGGACGGGTGAGTTGGGGTGCTGCATCAAACCAGAGATTGAAATGAGCACAGATACCGTTCCATAAGCCAAATATGTAATAGACAAGAGCTACTCCTTGCTCAACGAAGTGGACTCAACACCCCATATTAAACGCCTAAGAATATACCTGACTTGTAAGAATCTACCTGACTAGTAAGAATCTTAAAACCTATGGATTTATATGTCTCCGAAAGAGAATCAAGCGTGTGTACAGTGGCATAAACGCAGCAGTGATAGGATTGGTGAGGTTCGGTGAGCAAATGCAGACCCTTTGAAGTCATATTGCATGGTACCCATTCCATGGGTCTCAACTCTCCATGTTTAAGGGATTCTTCCTTCAGCTAAAACATGCATGTGGAACCCAGAGTATGATCCACCATGTGGTCGGAAAACGTGTTCAAATGTGTCTCAGTTTTGGTCCCCTGGTACTCGGGTGCAACATTCCAGACGCTTTACTAACACTCTCCCCACTTGGAGAGTCAGTGCCTTTAACCTCCTGTTTGGCCCAGTTAGCAATTTCTGCGGAAGATGAACAGGAATAGGGAGAACCAATGAGAGATTAGGTGGAGGTGTCCGGACGGGCCAATTTAACTCTCATTTCCCACCAGGAAGAGGAATTAACAAAAGGCTCAGCATGCCGTGCCGGAACCAAACTAGGGCCTGAAGCAATCCTGCGGTGTTGCGGCCAGCTCACAAGAAAGCGAGTTGAAGAAAGGAGCTCAGGGGCACTGTAATTCACAAACCTGCAGAGTTATAAATGACAGCTATCTTCCAAAAATATATTGAATTAGGATGCCAAGAGGAGTTGAAAGCAGGGCAGAATTGCAGGAAACCGATTTCAGGAGGTAGACTGGAATTGCATGTAAAGCATAGGAAAAGAGGCAGAACGTCCACAATGATGCACTTGGCCAAAAAGGGCGTATGCGTTTTTTCCTGAATATATTCAAGAAAAAACGCATACGCCCTTTTTGGCCAACCAAGCAAGCTTGCAAATGAAATCTGCACTACAATGAACTCTCACTGCCCCCCGGTCAAAAGGGCCATCTGAAAAAAGTGTAAAATCCAGAAAGGCAGGACAGGCCATGGAGAACTGGGAGCCTAGTTATGCTGATGGGCGGGATGTAAATTGCCAGCAGCCACTCTGGAGAAGTGTATGGTGTTTCCTGAAACATCCAAAAAACAAAGCAACAGAGCCTAGGGCACTTCCACTTATGGTCCTATAGCTTAGGGAAATTAAAATCAAAAAGACACAGCCACCCCAAAGTTTGGGACGGCTCTGTTTACAAGAACCTAGTTTACGGTACAAGTTGAATATCACAGAAAGCGAAAAATGGATAAAGAAATTGTGGTACTTACGTACAATGCAATATCACTCAGCAATGAAATCTATGTCATCAGGCCCGTAGCAGCATAATGAGTGGATTCAGGTACGATGATTCTAAGTGAAATTAGTCACACAGAAAAAGAAACATCATAAGATATCACTAATACACGGAATGTAAACTTGGCTACACAAGAACTGAATTACAAAACAGAACAGGGTGTCAAATGTAGAAAACCAACTTATGCTTGCTTAAGGGGACGGGTGAATTGGGGTGCTGCATCAAACAAGAGATTGAAATTAGCACAGATACCGTTCCATAAGCCAAATATGTAATAGACAAGAGCTACTCCTTGCTCAACGAAGTGGACTCAACACCCCATATTAAACGCCTAAGAATATACCTGACTAGTAAGAATCTTAAAACCTATGGATTTATATGTCTCCGAAAGAGAATCAAGCGTGTGTACAGCGGCATAAACGCAGCAGTGATAGGATTGCTGAGGTTCGGTGAGCAAATGCAGACCCTTTGAAGTCATATTGCATGGTACCCATTCCATGGTTCTCAACTCTCCAGGTTTAAGGGATTCTTCCTTCAGCTAAAACATGCATGTGGAACCCAGAGTATGATCCACCGTGTGATCGGGAAACGTGTTCAAATGTGTCTCAGTTTTCGTTCCCTGGTACTCGGGTGCAACATTCCAGACGCTTTACTAACACTCTCCCCACTTGGAGAGTCAGTGCCTTTAACCTCCTGTTTGGCCCAGTTTGCAATTTCTGTGGAAAATGAACAGGAATAGGGAGAACCAATGAGAGACTAGGTGGAGGTATCCGGACGGGCAAATTTAACTCTCATTTCCAACCAGGAAGAGGAATTAACCAAAGGCTCAGCATGCCGTGCCGGAATCAAACTAGGGCCTGAAGCAATCCTGCGGTGTTGCGGCCAGCTCACAAGAAAGCGAGTTGAAGAAAGGAGCTCAGGGGCACTGTAATTCACAAACCTGCAGAGTTATAAATGACAGCTATCTTCCAAAAATATATTGAAGTAAGGCTGCCAAGAGGAGTTGAAAGCGGGGCAGAATTGCAGGAAACCGATTTCTGGAGGTACACTGGAATTGCATGTAAAGCATAGGAAAAGAGGCAGAACGTCCACAATGATGCACTTGGCCAAAAAGGGCGTATGTGTTTTTTCCTGAATATAGTCAGGGAAAAACGCATACGCCCTTTTTGGCCAACCAAGCAAGCTTGCAAAGGAAATCTGCACTACAATGAAGTCTCACTGCCCCCCGGTCAAAAGGGCCATCTGAAAAAAGTGTAAAATCCAGAAAGGCAGGACAGGCCATGGAGAACTGGGAGCCTTGTTATGCTGATGGGCGGGATGTAAATTGCCAGCAGCCACTCAGGAGAAGTGTATGGTGTTTCCTGAAACATCCAAAAAACAAAGCAACAGAGCCTAGGGCACTTCCACTTATGGTCCTATGGCTTAGGGAAATTAAAATCAAAAAGACACAGCCACCCCAAAGTTTGGGACGGCTCTGTTTACAAGAACCTCGTTTACCGAACAAGTTCAATATCACAGAAAGCGAAAAATGGAAAAAGAAGTTGTGGTACTTATGTACAATGCAATATCACTCAGCAATGAAATCTATGTCATCAGGCCCGTAGCAGCATAATGAGTGGATTCAGGTACGATGATTCTAAGTGAAATTAGTCACACAGAAAAAGAAACATCATAAGATATCACTAATACACGGAATGTAAACTTGGCTACACAAGAACTGAATTACAAAACAGAACAGGGTGTCAAATGTAGAAAACCAACTTATGCTTGCTTAAGGGGACGGGTGAGTTGGGGTGCTGCATCAAACCAGAGATTGAAATTAGCACAGATACCGTTCCATAAGCCAAATATGTAATAGACAAGAGCTACTCCTTGCTCAACGAAGTGGACTCAACACCGCATATTAAACGCCTAAGAATATACCTGACTAGTAAGAATCTACCTGACTAGTAAGAATCTTAAAACCTATGGATTGCTATGTCGCTGAAAGAAAATCAAGCGTGTGTACAGGGGCATAAACGCAGCAGTGATAGGATTGGAGACGTTCGGTGAGCAAATGAAGACCCTTTGAAGTCATATTGCATGGTACCCATTCCACGGGTCTCAACTCTCCAGGTTTAAGGGATTCTGCCTTCAGGTAAAACATGCACGTGGAACCCAGAGTATGATCAACCGTGTGATCGGGAGACGTGTTCCAATATGTCTCAGTTCGCGTCCCCTGGTACTCGGGTGCAACATTCCACACGCTTTACTAACACTCTCCCGACTTGGAGAGTCAGTGCCTTTAACCTCCTGTTTGGCCCATTTGCAATTTCTGCGGAAGATGAACAGGAATAGGGAGAACCAATGAGAGACTAGGTGGAGGTGTCTGGACGGGCAAATTTAACTCTCATTTCCCACCAGGAAGAGGAATTAACCAAAGGCTCAGCGTGCCGTGCCGCAACCAGATTAAGGCCTGAAGCAATCCTGCGGTGTTGCGGCCAGCTCACAAGAAAGCGAGTTGAAGAAAGGAGATCAGGGACACTGTAATTCACAAACCTGCAGAGTTATAAATGACAGCTATCGTCCAAAAATATACTGAAGTAAGGCTGCCAAGAGGACTTGAAAGCGGGGCAGAATTGCAGGAAACCGATTTCAGGAGGTAGACTGGAATTGCATTTAAAGCATAGGAAAAGAGGCAGAACGTCCACAATGATGCACTTGGCCAAAAAGGGCGTATGCGTTTTTTCCTGAATATATTCAGGAAAAAACGCATACGCCCTTTTTGGCCAACCAAGCAAGCTTGCAAAGGAAATCTGCACTACAATGAAGTCTCACTTCCCCCCGGTCAAAAGGGCCATCTGAAAAAAGTGTAAAATCCAGAAAGGCAGGACAGGCCATGGAGAACTGGGAGCCTTGTTATGCTGATGGGCGGGATGTAAATTGCCAACAGCCACTCGGGAGAGGTGTATGGTGTTTCCTGAAACATCTAAAAAACAAAGCAACAGAGCCTAGGGCACTTCCACTTATGGTCCTATAGCTTAGGGAAATTAAAATCAAAAAGACACAGCCACCCCAAAGTTTGGGACGGCTCTGTTTACAAGAACCTCGTTTACGGTACAAGTTCAATATCGCAGAAAGTGAAAAATGGATAAAGAAGTTGTGGTACTTACGTACAATGCAATATCACTCAGCAATGAAATCTATGTCATCAGGCCCGTAGCAGCATAATGAGTGGATTCAGGTATGATGATTCTAACTGAAATAAGTCACACAGAAAAAGAAACATCATAAGATATCACTAATACACGGGATGTAAACTTGGCTACACAGGAACTGGATTACAAAACAGAACAGGGTCTCAAATTTAGAAAACCAACTTATGCTTGCTTAAGGGGAAAGGTGAGTTGGGGTGCTGCATAAAACCAGAGATTGAAATGAGCACAGATAAAGTTCCTTAAGCCAAATATAGAATAGACAAGAACTACTCCTTGCTCAACGAAATGGACTCAACACCCCATATTAAACGCCTAAGAATGTACCTGACTAGTAAGTATCTTAAAACCTATGGATTGCTATGTCTCTGAAAGAAAATCAAGCGTGTGTACAGGGGCACAAACGCAGCAGTGATAGGATTGGAGAGGTTCGGTGAGCAAATGAAGACCCTTTGAAGTCATATTGCATGGTACCCATTCCACGGGTCTCAACTCTCCAGGTTTAAGGGATTCTTCCTTCAGCTAAAACATGCACGTGGAACCCATAGTATGATCAACCGTGTGATCGGGAGACGTGTTCCAATATGTCTCAGTTCTCGTCCCCTGGTACTCGGGTGCAACATTCCAGACGCTTTACTAACACTCTCCCGACTTGGAGAGTCAGTGCCTTTAACCTCCTGTTTGGCCCAGTTTGCAATTTCTGCGGAAGATGAACAGGAATAGGGAGAACCAATGAGAGACTAGCTGGAGGTGTCTGGACGGGCAAATTTAACTCTCATTTCCCACCAGGAAGAGGAATTAACCAAAGGCTCAGCGTGCCGTGCCGGAACCAGATTAGGGCCTGAAGCAATCCTGCGGTGTTGCGGCCAGCTCACAAGAAAGCGAGTTGAAGAAAGGAGCTCAGGGGCACTGTAATTCACAAACCTGCAGAGTTATAAATGACAGCTATCGTCCAAAAATATACTGAAGTAAGGCTGCCAAGAGGACTTGAAAGCGGGGCAGAATTGCAGGAAACCGATTTCAGGAGGTAGACTGGAATTGCATTTAAAGCATAGGAAAAGAGGCAGAACGTCCACAATGATGCACTTGGCCAAAAAGGGCGTATGCGTTTTTTCCTGAATATATTCAGGAAAAACGGATACGCCCTTTTTGGCCAACCAAGCAAGCTTGCAAAGGAAATCTGCACTACAATGAAGTCTCACTTCCCCCCGGTAAAAAGGGCCATCTGAAAAAAGTGTAAAATCCAGAAAGGCAGGACAGGCCATGGAGAACTGGGAGCCTTGTTATGCTGATGGGCGGGATGTAAATTGCCAAGAGCCACTCGGGAGAGGTGTATGGTGTTTCCTGAAACATCTAAAAAACAAAGCAACAGAGCCTAGGGCACTTCCACTTATTGTCCTATAGCTTAGGGAAATTAAAATCAAAAAGACACAGCCACCCCAAAGTTTGGGACGGCTCTGTTTACAAGAACCTCGTTTACGGTACAAGTTCAATATCGCAGAAAGTGAAAAATGGATAAAGAAGTTGTGGTACTTACGTACAATGCAATATCACTCAGCAATGAAATCTATGTCATCAGGCCCGTAGCAGCATAATGAGTGGATTCAGGTATGATGATTCTAACTGAAATAAGTCACACAGAAAAAGAAACATCATAAGATATCACTAATACACAGAATGTAAACTTGGCTACACAGGAACTGGATTACAAAACAGAACAGGGTCTCAAATTTAGAAAACCAACTTATGCTTGCTTAAGAGGAAAGGTGAGTTGGGGTGCTGCATCAAACCAGAGATTGAAATGAGCACAGATAAAGTTCCTTAAGCCAAATATGGAATAGACAAGAACTACTCCTTGCTCAACGAAATGGACTCAACACCCCATATTAAACGCCTAAGAATGTACCTGACTAGTAAGTATCTTAAAACCTATGGATTGCTATGTCTCTGAAAGAAAATCAAGCGTGTGTACAGGGGCATAAACGCAGCAGTGATAGGATTGGAGAGGTTCGGTGAGCAAATGAAGACCCTTTGAAGTCATATTGCATGGTACCCATTCCACGGGTCTCAACTCTCCAGGTTTAAGGGATTCTTCCTTCAGCTAAAACATGCACGTGGAACCCAGAGTATGATCAACCGTGTGATCGGGAGACGTGTTCCAATATGTCTCAGTTCTCGTCCCCTGGTACTCGGGTGCAACATTCCAGACGCTTTACTAACACTCTCCCGACTTGGAGAGTCAGTGCCTTTAACCTCCTGTTTGGCCCAGTTTGCAATTTCTGCGGAAGATGAACAGGAATAGGGAGAACCAATGAGAGACTAGCTGGAGGTGTCTGGACGGGCAAATTTAACTCTCATTTCCCACCAGGAAGAGGAATTAACCAAAGGCTCAGCGTGCCGTGCCGGAACCAGATTAGGGCCTGAAGCAATCCTGCGGTGTTGCGGCCAGCTCACAAGAAAGCGAGTTGAAGAAAGGAGCTCAGGGGCACTGTAATTCACAAACCTGCAGAGTTATAAATGACAGCTATCTTCCAAAAATATATTGAATTAGGATGCCAAGAGGAGTTGAAAGCAGGGCAGAATTGCAGGAAACCGATTTCAGGAGGTAGACTGGAATTGCATGTAAAGCATAGGAAAAGAGGCAGAACGTCCACAATGATGCACTTGGCCAAAAAGGGCGTATGCGTTTTTTCCTGAATATATTCAAGAAAAAACGCATACGCCCTTTTTGGCCAAACAAGCAAGCTTGCAAAGGAAATCTGCACTACAATGAAGTCTCACTTCCCCCCGGTCAAAAGGGCCATCTGAAAAAAGTGTAAAATCCAGAAAGGCAGGACAGGCCATGGAGAACTGGGAGCCTTGTTATGCTGATGGGCGGGATGTAAATTGCCAAGAGCCACTCTGGAGTAGTGTATGGTGTTTCCTGAAATACCTAAAAAACAAAGCAACAGCGCCTAGGGCACTTCCACTTATGGTCCTATAGCTTAGGGAAATTAAAATCAAAAAGACACAGCCACCGCAAAGTTTGGGACGGCTCTGTTTACAAGAACCTCGTTTACGGTACAAGTTCAATACCGCAGAAAGTGGAAAATGGATAAAGAATTTGTGGTACTTACGTACAATGCAATATCACTCAGCAATGAAATCTATGTCATCAGGCCCGTACCAGCATAATGAGTGGATTCAGGTATGATGATTCTAACTGAAATAAGTCACACAGAAAAAGAAACATCATAAGATATCACTAATACACGGAATGTAAACTTGGCTACACAGGAACTGGATTACAAAACAGAACAGGGTCTCAAATTTAGAAAACCAACTTATGCTTGCTTAAGGGGAAAGGTGAGTTGGGGTGCTGCATAAAACCAGAGATTGAAATGAGCACAGATAAAGTTCCTTAAGCCAAATATGGAATAGACAAGAGCTACTCCTTGCTCAACAAAGTGGACTCAACACCCCATATTAAACGCCTAAGAATGTACCTGACTAGTAAGTATCTTAAAACCTATGGATTGCTATGTCTCTGAAAGAGAATGAAGCATGTGTACAGGGGCATAAACGCAGCAGTGATAGGATTGGAGAGGTTCGGTGAGCAAATGAAGACCCTTTGAAGTCATATTGCATGGTACCCATTCCACGGGTCTCAACTCTCCAGGTTTAAGGGATTCTTCCTTCAGCTAAAACATGCACGTGGAACCCAGAGTATGATCAACCGTGTGATCGGGAGACGTGTTCCAATATGTCTCAGTTCTCGTCCCCTGGTACTCGGGTGCAACATTCCAGACGCTTTACTAACACTCTCCCGACTTGGAGAGTCAGTGCCTTTAACCTCCTGTTTGGCCCAGTTTGCAATTTCTGCGGAAGATGAACAGGAATAGGGAGAACCAATGAGAGACTAGCTGGAGGTGTCTGGACGGGCAAATTTAACTCTCATTTCCCACCAGGAAGAGGAATTAACCAAAGGCTCAGCGTGCCGAGCCGGAACCAGATTAGGGCCTGAAGCAATCCTGCGGTGTTGCGGCCAGCTCACAAGAAAGCGAGTTGAAGAAAGGAACTCAGGGGCACTGTAATTCACAAACCTGCAGAGTTATAAATGACAGCTATCGTCCAAAAATATACTGAAGTAAGGCTGCCAAGAGGACTTGAAAGCGGGGCAGAATTGCAGGAAACCGATTTCAGGAGGTAGACTGGAATTGCATTTAAAGCATAGGAAAAGAGGCAGAACGTCCACAATGATGCGCTTGGCCAAAAAGGGCGTATGCGTTTTTTCCTGAATATATTCAGGAAAAAACGCATACGCCCTTTTTGGCCAACCAAGCAAGCTTGCAAAGGAAATCTGCACTACAATGAAGTCTCACTTCCCCCCGGTCAAAAGGGCCATCTGAAAAAAGTGTAAAATCCAGAAAGGCAGGACAGGCCATGGAGAACTGGGAGCCTTGTTATGCTGATGGGCGGGATGTAAATTGCCAACAGCCACTCGGGAGAGGTGTATGGTGTTTCCTGAAACATCTAAAAAACAAAGCAACAGAGCCTAGGGCACTTCCACTTATGGTCCTATAGCTTAGGGAAATTAAAATCAAAAAGACACAGCCACCCCAAAGTTTGGGACGGCTCTGTTTACAAGAACCTCGTTTACGGTACAAGTTCAATATCGCAGAAAGTGAAAAATGGATAAAGAAGTTGTGGTACTTACGTACAATGCAATATCACTCAGCAATGAAATCTATGTCATCAGGCCCGTAGCAGCATAATGAGTGGATTCAGGTATGATGATTCTAACTGAAATAAGTCACACAGAAAAAGAAACATCATAAGATATCACTAATACACGGGATGTAAACTTGGCTACACAGGAACTGGATTACAAAACAGAACAGGGTCTCAAATTTAGAAAACCAACTTATGCTTGCTTAAGGGGAAAGGTGAGTTGGGGTGCTGCATAAAACCAGAGATTGAAATGAGCACAGATAAAGTTCCTTAAGCCAAATATGGAATAGACAAGAACTACTCCTTGCTCAACGAAATGGACTCAACACCCCATATTAAACGCCTAAGAATGTACCTGACTAGTAAGTATCTTAAAACCTATGCACTGCTATGTGTCTGAAAGAAAATCAAGCGTGTGTACAGGGGCATAAACGCAGCAGTGATAGGATTGGAGAGGTTCGGTGAGCAAATGAAGACCCTTTGAAGTCATATTGCATGGTACCCATTCCACGGGTCTCAACTCTCCAGGTTTAAGGGATTCTTCCTTCAGCTAAAACATGCACGTGGAACCCAGAGTATGATCAACCATGTGATCGGGAGACGTGTTCCAATATGTCTCAGTTCTCGTCCCCTGGTACTCGGGTGCAACATTCCAGACGCTTTACTAACACTCTCCCGACTTGGAGAGTCAGTGCCTTTAACCTCCTGTTTGGCCCAGTTTGCAATTTCTGCGGAAGATGAACAGGAATAGGGAGAACCAATGAGAGACTAGCTGGAGGTGTCTGGACGGGCAAATTTAACTCTCATTTCCCACCAGGAAGAGGAATTAACCAAAGGCTCAGCGTGCCGTGCCGGAACCAGATTAGGGCCTGAAGCAATCCTGCGGTGTTGCGGCCAGCTCACAAGAAAGCGAGTTGAAGAAAGGAGCTCAGGGGCACTGTAATTCACAAACCTGCAGAGTTATAAATGACAGCTATCGTCCAAAAATATACTGAAGTAAGGCTGCCAAGAGGACTTGAAAGCGGGGCAGAATTGCAGGAAACCGATTTCAGGAGGTAGACTGGAATTGCATTTAAAGCATAGGAAAAGAGGCAGAACGTCCACAATGATGCACTTGGCCAAAAAGGGCGTATGCGTTTTTTCCTGAATATATTCAGGAAAAAACGCATACGCCCTTTTTGGCCAACCAAGCAAGCTTGCAAAGGAAATCTGCACTACAATGAAGTCTCACTTCCCCCCGGTCAAAAGGGCCATCTGAAAAAAGTGTAAAATCCAGAAAGGCAGGACAGGCCATGGAGAACTGGGAGCCTTGTTATGCTGATGGGCGGGATGTAAATTGCCAACAGCCACTCGGGAGAGGTGTATGGTGTTTCCTGAAACATCTAAAAAACAAAGCAACAGAGCCTAGGACACTTCCACTTATGGTCCTATAGCTTAGGGAAATTAAAATCAAAAAGACACAGCCACCCCAAAGTTTGGGATGGCTCTGTTTACAAGAACCTCGTTTACGGTACAAGTTCAATATCGCAGAAAGTGAAAAATGGATAAAGAAGTTGTGGTACTTACGTACAATGCAATATCACTCAGCAATGAAATCTATGTCATCAGGCCCGTAGCAGCATAATGAGTGGATTCAGGTATGATGATTCTAACTGAAATAAGTCACACAGAAAAAGAAACATCATAAGATATCACTAATACACGGGATGTAAACTTGGCTACACAGGAACTGGATTACAAAACAGAACAGGGTCTCAAATTTAGAAAACCAACTTATGCTTGCTTAAGGGGAAAGGTGAGTTGGGGTGCTGCATCAAACCAGAGATTGAAATGAGCACAGATAAAGTTCCTTAAGCCAAATATGGAATAGACAAGAACTACTCCTTGCTCAACGAAATGGACTCAACACCCCATATTAAACGCCTAAGAATGTACCTGACTAGTAAGTATCTTAAAACCTATGGATTGCTATGTGTCTGAAAGAAAATCAAGCGTGTGTACAGGGGCATAAACGCAGCAGTGATAGGATTGGAGAGGTTCGGTGAGCAAATGAAGACCCTTTGAAGTCATATTGCATGGTACCCATTCCACGGGTCTCAACTCTCCAGGTTTAAGGGATTCTTCCTTCAGGTAAAACATGCACGTGGAACCGAGAGTATGATCAACCGTGTGATCGGGAGACGTGTTCCAATATGTCTCAGTTCTCGTCCCCTGGTACTCGGGTGCAACATTCCAGACGCTTTACTAACACTCTCCCGACTTGGAGAGTCAGTGCCTTTAACCTCCTGTTTGGCCCAGTTTGCAATTTCTGCGGAAGATGAACAGGAATAGGGAGAACCAATGAGAGACTAGCTGGAGGTGTCTGGACGGGCAAATTTAACTCTCATTTCCCACCAGGAAGAGGAATTAACCAAAGGCTCAGCGTGCCGTGCGGGAACCAGATTAGGGCCTGAAGCAATCCTGCGGTGTTGCGGCCAGCTCACAAGAAAGCGAGTTGAAGAAAGGAGCTCAGGGGCACTGTAATTCACAAACCTGCAGAGTTATAAATGACAGCTATCGTCCAAAAATATACTGAAGTAAGGCTGCCAAGAGGACTTGAAAGCGGGGCAGAATTGCAGGAAACCGATTTCAGGAGGTAGACTGGAATTGCATTTAAAGCATAGGAAAAGAGGCAGAACGTCCACAATGATGCACTTGGCCAAAAAGGGCGTATGCGTTTTTTCCTGAATATATTCAGGAAAAAACGCATACGCCCTTTTTGGCCAACCAAGCAAGCTTGCAAAGGAAATCTGCACTACAATGAAGTCTCACTTCCCCCCGGTCAAAAGGGCCATCTGAAAAAAGTGTAAAATCCAGAAAGGCAGGACAGGCCATGGAGAACTGGGAGCCTTGTTATGCTGATGGGCGGGATGTAAATTGCCAACAGCCACTCGGGAGAGGTGTATGGTGTTTCCTGAAACATCTAAAAAACAAAGCAACAGAGCCTAGGGCACTTCCACTTATGGTCCTATAGCTTAGGGAAATTAAAATCAAAAAGACACAGCCACCCCAAAGTTTGGGATGGCTCTGTTTACAAGAACCTCGTTTACGGTACAAGTTCAATATCGCAGAAAGTGAAAAATGGATAAAGAAGTTGTGGTACTTACGTACAATGCAATATCACTCAGCAATGAAATCTATGTCATCAGGCCCGTAGCAGCATAATGAGTGGATTCAGGTATGATGATTCTAACTGAAATAAGTCACACAGAAAAAGAAACATCATAAGATATCACTAATACACGGGATGTAAACTTGGCTACACAGGAACTGGATTACAAAACAGAACAGGGTCTCAAATTTAGAAAACCAACTTATGCTTGCTTAAGGGGAAAGGTGAGTTGGGGTGCTGCATCAAACCAGAGATTGAAATGAGCACAGATAAAGTTCCTTAAGCCAAATATGGAATAGACAAGAACTACTCCTTGCTCAACGAAATGGACTCAACACCCCATATTAAACGCCTAAGAATGTACCTGACTAGTAAGTATCTTAAAACCTATGGATTGCTATGTGTCTGAAAGAAAATCAAGCGTGTGTACAGGGGCATAAACGCAGCAGTGATAGGATTGGAGAGGTTCGGTGAGCAAATGAAGACCCTTTGAAGTCATATTGCATGGTACCCATTCCACGGGTCTCAACTCTCCAGGTTTAAGGGATTCTTCCTTCAGCTAAAACATGCACGTGGAACCGAGAGTATGATCAACCGTGTGATCGGGAGACGTGTTCCAATATGTCTCAGTTCTCGTCCCCTGGTACTCGGGTGCAACATTCCAGACGCTTTACTAACACTCTCCCGACTTGGAGAGTCAGTGCCTTTAACCTCCTGTTTGGCCCAGTTTGCAATTTCTGCGGAAGATGAACAGGAATAGGGAGAACCAATGAGAGACTAGCTGGAGGTGTCTGGACGGGCAAATTTAACTCTCATTTCCCACCAGGAAGAGGAATTAACCAAAGGCTCAGCGTGCCGTGCGGGAACCAGATTAGGGCCTGAAGCAATCCTGCGGTGTTGCGGCCAGCTCACAAGAAAGCGAGTTGAAGAAAGGAGCTCAGGGGCACTGTAATTCACAAACCTGCAGAGTTATAAATGACAGCTATCGTCCAAAAATATACTGAAGTAAGGCTGCCAAGAGGACTTGAAAGCGGGGCAGAATTGCAGGAAACCGATTTCAGGAGGTAGACTGGAATTGCATTTAAAGCATAGGAAAAGAGGCAGAACGTCCACAATGATGCACTTGGCCAAAAAGGGCGTTTGCGTTTTTTCCTGAATATATTCAGGAAAAAACGCATACGCCCTTTTTGGCCAACCAAGCAAGCTTGCAAAGGAAATCTGCACTACAATGAAGTCTCACTTCCCCCCGGTCAAAAGGGCCATCTGAAAAAAGTGTAAAATCCAGAAAGGCAGGACAGGCCATGGAGAACTGGGAGCCTTGTTATGCTGATGGGCGGGATGTAAATTGCCAACAGCCACTCGGGAGAGGTGTATGGTGTTTCCTGAAACATCTAAAAAACAAAGCAACAGAGCCTAGGGCACTTCCACTTATGGTCCTATAGCTTAGGGAAATTAAAATCAAAAAGACACAGCCACCCCAAAGTTTGGGACGGCTCTGTTTACAAGAACCTCGTTTACGGTACAAGTTCAATATCGCAGAAAGTGAAAAATGGATAAAGAAGTTGTGGTACTTACGTACAATGCAATATCACTCAGCAATGAAATCTATGTCATCAGGCCCGTAGCAGCATAATGAGTGGATTCAGGTATGATGATTCTAACTGAAATAAGTCACACAGAAAAAGAAACATCATAAGATATCACTAATACACGGGATGTAAACTTGGCTACACAGGAACTGGATTACAAAACAGAACAGGGTCTCAAATTTAGAAAACCAACTTATGCTTGCTTAAGGGGAAAGGTGAGTTGGGGTGCTGCATAAAACCAGAGATTGAAATGAGCACAGATAAAGTTCCTTAAGCCAAATATGGAATAGACAAGAACTACTCCTTGCTCAACGAAATGGACTCAACACCCCATATTAAACGCCTAAGAATGTACCTGACTAGTAAGTATCTTAAAACCTATGGGTTGCTATGTCTCTGAAAGAAAATCAAGCATGTGTACAGGGGCATAAACGCAGCAGTGATAGGATTGGAGAGGTTCGGTGAGCAAATGAAGACCCTTTGAAGTCATATTGCATGGTATCCATTCCACGGGTCTCAACTCTCCAGGTTTAAGGGATTCTTCCTTCAGCTAAAACATGCACGTGGAACCCAGAGTATGATCAACCGTGTGATCGGGAGACGTGTTCCAATATGTCTCAGTTCTCGTCCCCTGGTACTCGGGTGCAACATTCCAGACGCTTTACTAACACTCTCCCGACTTGGAGAGTCAGTGCCTTTAACCTCCTGTTTGGCCCAGTTTGCAATTTCTGCGGAAGATGAACAGGAATAGGGAGAACCAATGAGAGACTAGGTGGAGGTGTCTGGACGGGCAAATTTAACTCTCATTTCCCACCAGGAAGAGGAATTAACCAAAGGCTCAGCGTGCCGTGCCGGAACCAGATTAGGGCCTGAAGCAATCCTGCGGTGTTGCGGCCAGCTCACAAGAAAGCGAGTTGAAGAAAGGAGCTCAGGGGCACTGTAATTCACAAACCTGCAGAGTTATAAATGACAGCTATCGTCCAAAAATATACTGAAGTAAGGCTGCCAAGAGGACTTGAAAGCGGGGCAGAATTGCAGGAAACCGATTTCAGGAGGTAGACTGGAATTGCATTTAAAGCATAGGAAAAGAGGCAGAACGTCCACAATGATGCACTTGGCCAAAAAGGGCGTATGCGTTTTTTCCTGAATATATTCAGGAAAAAACGCATACGCCCTTTTTGGCCAACCAAGCAAGCTTGCAAAGGAAATCTGCACTACAATGAAGTCTCACTTCCCCCCGGTCAAAAGGGCCATCTGAAATAAGTGTAAAATCCAGAAAGGCAGGACAGGCCATGGAGAACTGGGAGCCTTGTTATGCTGATGGGCGGGATGTAAATTGCCAACAGCCACTCGGGAGAGGTGTATGGTGTTTCCTGAAACATCTAAAAAACAAAGCAACAGAGCCTAGGGCACTTCCACTTATGGTCCTATAGCTTAGGGAAATTAAAATCAAAAAGACACAGCCACCCCAAAGTTTGGGACGGCTCTGTTTACAAGAACCTCGTTTACGGTACAAGTTCAATATCGCAGAAAGTGAAAAATGGATAAAGAAGTTGTGGTACTTACGTACAATGCAATATCACTCAGCAATGAAATCTATGTCATCAGGCCCGTAGCAGCATAATGAGTGGATTCAGGTATGATGATTCTAACTGAAATAAGTCACACAGAAAAAGAAACATCATAAGATATCACTAATACACGGGATGTAAACTTGGCTACACAGGAACTGGATTACAAAACAGAACAGGGTCTCAAATTTAGAAAACCAACTTATGCTTGCTTAAGGGGAAAGGTGAGTTGGGGTGCTGCATAAAACCAGAGATTGAAATGAGCACAGATAAAGTTCCTTAAGCCAAATATGGAATAGACAAGAACTACTCCTTGCTCAACGAAATGGACTCAACACCCCATATTAAACGCCTAAGAATGTACCTGACTAGTAAGTATCTTAAAACCTATGGATTGCTATGTGTCTGAAAGAAAATCAAGCGTGTGTACAGGGGCATAAACGCAGCAGTGATAGGATTGGAGAGGTTCGGTGAGCAAATGAAGACCCTTTGAAGTCATATTGCATGGTACCCATTCCACGGGTCTCAACTCTCCAGGTTTAAGGGATTCTTCCTTCAGCTAAAACATGCACGTGGAACCCATAGTATGATCAACCGTGTGATCGGGAGACGTGTTCCAATATGTCTCAGTTCTCGTCCCCTGGTACTCGGGTGCAACATTCCAGACGCTTTACTAACACTCTCCCGACTTGGAGAGTCAGTGCCTTTAACCTCCTGTTTGGCCCAGTTTGCAATTTCTGCGGAAGATGAACAGGAATAGGGAGAACCAATGAGAGACTAGCTGGAGGTGTCTGGACGGGCAAATTTAACTCTCATTTCCCACCAGGAAGAGGAATTAACCAAAGGCTCAGCGTGCCGTGCCGGAACCAGATTAGGGCCTGAAGCAATCCTGCGGTGTTGCGGCCAGCTCACAAGAAAGCGAGTTGAAGAAAGGAGCTCAGGGGCACTGTAATTCACAAACCTGCAGAGTTATAAATGACAGCTATCGTCCAAAAATATACTGAAGTAAGGCTGCCAAGAGGACTTGAAAGCGGGGCAGAATTGCAGGAAACCGATTTCAGGAGGTAGACTGGAATTGCATTTAAAGCATAGGAAAAGAGGCAGAACGTCCACAATGATGCACTTGGCCAAAAAGGGCGTATGCGTTTTTTCCTGAATATATTCAGGAAAAAACGCATACGCCCTTTTTGGCCAACCAAGCAAGCTTGCAAAGGAAATCTGCACTACAATGAAGTCTCACTTCCCCCCGGTCAAAAGGGCCATCTGAAAAAAGTGTAAAATCCAGAAAGGCAGGACAGGCCATGGAGAACTGGGAGCCTTGTTATGCTGATGGGCGGGATGTAAATTGCCAACAGCCACTCGGGAGAGGTGTATGGTGTTTCCTGAAACATCTAAAAAACAAAGCAACAGAGCCTAGGGCACTTCCACTTATGGTCCTATAGCTTAGGGAAATTAAAATCAAAAAGACACAGCCACCCCAAAGTTTGGGATGGCTCTGTTTACAAGAACCTCGTTTACGGTACAAGTTCAATATCGCAGAAAGTGAAAAATGGATAAAGAAGTTGTGGTACTTACGTACAATGCAATATCACTCAGCAATGAAATCTATGTCATCAGGCCCGTAGCAGCATAATGAGTGGATTCAGGTATGATGATTCTAACTGAAATAAGTCACACAGAAAAAGAAACATCATAAGATATCACTAATACACGGGATGTAAACTTGGCTACACAGGAACTGGATTACAAAACAGAACAGGGTCTCAAATTTAGAAAACCAACTTATGCTTGCTTAAGGGGAAAGGTGAGTTGGGGTGCTGCATCAAACCAGAGATTGAAATGAGCACAGATAAAGTTCCTTAAGCCAAATATGGAATAGACAAGAACTACTCCTTGCTCAACGAAATGGACTCAACACCCCATATTAAACGCCTAAGAATGTACCTGACTAGTAAGTATCTTAAAACCTATGGATTGCTATGTGTCTGAAAGAAAATCAAGCGTGTGTACAGGGGCATAAACGCAGCAGTGATAGGATTGGAGAGGTTCGGTGAGCAAATGAAGACCCTTTGAAGTCATATTGCATGGTACCCATTCCACGGGTCTCAACTCTCCAGGTTTAAGGGATTCTTCCTTCAGGTAAAACATGCACGTGGAACCGAGAGTATGATCAACCGTGTGATCGGGAGACGTGTTCCAATATGTCTCAGTTCTCGTCCCCTGGTACTCGGGTGCAACATTCCAGACGCTTTACTAACACTCTCCCGACTTGGAGAGTCAGTGCCTTTAACCTCCTGTTTGGCCCAGTTTGCAATTTCTGCGGAAGATGAACAGGAATAGGGAGAACCAATGAGAGACTAGCTGGAGGTGTCTGGACGGGCAAATTTAACTCTCATTTCCCACCAGGAAGAGGAATTAACCAAAGGCTCAGCGTGCCGTGCGGGAACCAGATTAGGGCCTGAAGCAATCCTGCGGTGTTGCGGCCAGCTCACAAGAAAGCGAGTTGAAGAAAGGAGCTCAGGGGCACTGTAATTCACAAACCTGCAGAGTTATAAATGACAGCTATCGTCCAAAAATATACTGAAGTAAGGCTGCCAAGAGGACTTGAAAGCGGGGCAGAATTGCAGGAAACCGATTTCAGGAGGTAGACTGGAATTGCATTTAAAGCATAGGAAAAGAGGCAGAACGTCCACAATGATGCACTTGGCCAAAAAGGGCGTTTGCGTTTTTTCCTGAATATATTCAGGAAAAAACGCATACGCCCTTTTTGGCCAACCAAGCAAGCTTGCAAAGGAAATCTGCACTACAATGAAGTCTCACTTCCCCCCGGTCAAAAGGGCCATCTGAAAAAAGTGTAAAATCCAGAAAGGCAGGACAGGCCATGGAGAACTGGGAGCCTTGTTATGCTGATGGGCGGGATGTAAATTGCCAACAGCCACTCGGGAGAGGTGTATGGTGTTTCCTGAAACATCTAAAAAACAAAGCAACAGAGCCTAGGGCACTTCCACTTATGGTCCTATAGCTTAGGGAAATTAAAATCAAAAAGACACAGCCACCCCAAAGTTTGGGACGGCTCTGTTTACAAGAACCTCGTTTACGGTACAAGTTCAATATCGCAGAAAGTGAAAAATGGATAAAGAAGTTGTGGTACTTACGTACAATGCAATATCACTCAGCAATGAAATCTATGTCATCAGGCCCGTAGCAGCATAATGAGTGGATTCAGGTATGATGATTCTAACTGAAATAAGTCACACAGAAAAAGAAACATCATAAGATATCACTAATACACGGGATGTAAACTTGGCTACACAGGAACTGGATTACAAAACAGAACAGGGTCTCAAATTTAGAAAACCAACTTATGCTTGCTTAAGGGGAAAGGTGAGTTGGGGTGCTGCATAAAACCAGAGATTGAAATGAGCACAGATAAAGTTCCTTAAGCCAAATATGGAATAGACAAGAACTACTCCTTGCTCAACGAAATGGACTCAACACCCCATATTAAACGCCTAAGAATGTACCTGACTAGTAAGTATCTTAAAACCTATGGGTTGCTATGTCTCTGAAAGAAAATCAAGCATGTGTACAGGGGCATAAACGCAGCAGTGATAGGATTGGAGAGGTTCGGTGAGCAAATGAAGACCCTTTGAAGTCATATTGCATGGTACCCATTCCACGGGTCTCAACTCTCCAGGTTTAAGGGATTCTTCCTTCAGCTAAAACATGCACGTGGAACCCAGAGTATGATCAACCGTGTGATCGGGAGACGTGTTCCAATATGTCTCAGTTCTCGTCCCCTGGTACTCGGGTGCAACATTCCAGACGCTTTACTAACACTCTCCCGACTTGGAGAGTCAGTGCCTTTAACCTCCTGTTTGGCCCAGTTTGCAATTTCTGCGGAAGATGAACAGGAATAGGGAGAACCAATGAGAGACTAGGTGGAGGTGTCTGGACGGGCAAATTTAACTCTCATTTCCCACCAGGAAGAGGAATTAACCAAAGGCTCAGCGTGCCGTGCCGGAACCAGATTAGGGCCTGAAGCAATCCTGCGGTGTTGCGGCCAGCTCACAAGAAAGCGAGTTGAAGAAAGGAGCTCAGGGGCACTGTAATTCACAAACCTGCAGAGTTATAAATGACAGCTATCGTCCAAAAATATACTGAAGTAAGGCTGCCAAGAGGACTTGAAAGCGGGGCAGAATTGCAGGAAACCGATTTCAGGAGGTAGACTGGAATTGCATTTAAAGCATAGGAAAAGAGGCAGAACGTCCACAATGATGCACTTGGCCAAAAAGGGCGTATGCGTTTTTTCCTGAATATATTCAGGAAAAAACGCATACGCCCTTTTTGGCCAACCAAGCAAGCTTGCAAAGGAAATCTGCACTACAATGAAGTCTCACTTCCCCCCGGTCAAAAGGGCCATCTGAAAAAAGTGTAAAATCCAGAAAGGCAGGACAGGCCATGGAGAACTGGGAGCCTTGTTATGCTGATGGGCGGGATGTAAATTGCCAACAGCCACTCGGGAGAGGTGTATGGTGTTTCCTGAAACATCTAAAAAACAAAGCAACAGAGCCTAGGGCACTTCCACTTATGGTCCTATAGCTTAGGGAAATTAAAATCAAAAAGACACAGCCACCCCAAAGTTTGGGACGGCTCTGTTTACAAGAACCTCGTTTACGGTACAAGTTCAATATCGCAGAAAGTGAAAAATGGATAAAGAAGTTGTGGTACTTACGTACAATGCAATATCACTCAGCAATGAAATCTATGTCATCAGGCCCGTAGCAGCATAATGAGTGGATTCAGGTATGATGATTCTAACTGAAATAAGTCACACAGAAAAAGAAACATCATAAGATATCACTAATACACGGGATGTAAACTTGGCTACACAGGAACTGGATTACAAAACAGAACAGGGTCTCAAATTTAGAAAACCAACTTATGCTTGCTTAAGGGGAAAGGTGAGTTGGGGTGCTGCATAAAACCAGAGATTGAAATGAGCACAGATAAAGTTCCTTAAGCCAAATATGGAATAGACAAGAACTACTCCTTGCTCAACGAAATGGACTCAACACCCCATATTAAACGCCTAAGAATGTACCTGACTAGTAAGTATCTTAAAACCTATGGATTGCTATGTGTCTGAAAGAAAATCAAGCGTGTGTACAGGGGCATAAACGCAGCAGTGATAGGATTGGAGAGGTTCGGTGAGCAAATGAAGACCCTTTGAAGTCATATTGCATGGTACCCATTCCACGGGTCTCAACTCTCCAGGTTTAAGGGATTCTTCCTTCAGCTAAAACATGCACGTGGAACCCATAGTATGATCAACCGTGTGATCGGGAGACGTGTTCCAATATGTCTCAGTTCTCGTCCCCTGGTACTCGGGTGCAACATTCCAGACGCTTTACTAACACTCTCCCGACTTGGAGAGTCAGTGCCTTTAACCTCCTGTTTGGCCCAGTTTGCAATTTCTGCGGAAGATGAACAGGAATAGGGAGAACCAATGAGAGACTAGCTGGAGGTGTCTGGACGGGCAAATTTAACTCTCATTTCCCACCAGGAAGAGGAATTAACCAAAGGCTCAGCGTGCCGTGCCGGAACCAGATTAGGGCCTGAAGCAATCCTGCGGTGTTGCGGCCAGCTCACAAGAAAGCGAGTTGAAGAAAGGAGCTCAGGGGCACTGTAATTCACAAACCTGCAGAGTTATAAATGACAGCTATCGTCCAAAAATATACTGAAGTAAGGCTGCCAAGAGGACTTGAAAGCGGGGCAGAATTGCAGGAAACCGATTTCAGGAGGTAGACTGGAATTGCATTTAAAGCATAGGAAAAGAGGCAGAACGTCCACAATGATGCACTTGGCCAAAAAGGGCGTATGCGTTTTTTCCTGAATATATTCAGGAAAAAACGCATACGCCCTTTTTGGCCAACCAAGCAAGCTTGCAAAGGAAATCTGCACTACAATGAAGTCTCACTTCCCCCCGGTCAAAAGGGCCATCTGAAAAAAGTGTAAAATCCAGAAAGGCAGGACAGGCCATGGAGAACTGGGAGCCTTGTTATGCTGATGGGCGGGATGTAAATTGCCAACAGCCACTCGGGAGAGGTGTATGGTGTTTCCTGAAACATCTAAAAAACAAAGCAACAGAGCCTAGGGCACTTCCACTTATGGTCCTATAGCTTAGGGAAATTAAAATCAAAAAGACACAGCCACCCCAAAGTTTGGGATGGCTCTGTTTACAAGAACCTCGTTTACGGTACAAGTTCAATATCGCAGAAAGTGAAAAATGGATAAAGAAGTTGTGGTACTTACGTACAATGCAATATCACTCAGCAATGAAATCTATGTCATCAGGCCCGTAGCAGCATAATGAGTGGATTCAGGTATGATGATTCTAACTGAAATAAGTCACACAGAAAAAGAAACATCATAAGATATCACTAATACACGGGATGTAAACTTGGCTACACAGGAACTGGATTACAAAACAGAACAGGGTCTCAAATTTAGAAAACCAACTTATGCTTGCTTAAGGGGAAAGGTGAGTTGGGGTGCTGCATAAAACCAGAGATTGAAATGAGCACAGATAAAGTTCCTTAAGCCAAATATGGAATAGACAAGAACTACTCCTTGCTCAACGAAATGGACTCAACACCCCATATTAAACGCCTAAGAATGTACCTGACTAGTAAGTATCTTAAAACCTATGGATTGCTATGTCTCTGAAAGAAAATCAAGCGTGTGTACAGGGGCATAAACGCAGCAGTGATAGGATTGGAGAGGTTCGGTGAGCAAATGAAGACCCTTTGAAGTCATATTGCATGGTACCCATTCCACGGGTCTCAACTCTCCAGGTTTAAGGGATTCTTCCTTCAGCTAAAACATGCACGTGGAACCCAGAGTATGATCAACCGTGTGATCGGGAGACGTGTTCCAATATGTCTCAGTTCTCGTCCCCTGGTACTCGGGTGCAACATTCCAGACGCTTTACTAACACTCTCCCGACTTGGAGAGTCAGTGCCTTTAACCTCCTGTTTGGCCCAGTTTGCAATTTCTGCGGAAGATGAACAGGAATAGGGAGAACCAATGAGAGACTAGCTGGAGGTGTCTGGACGGGCAAATTTAACTCTCATTTCCCACCAGGAAGAGGAATTAACCAAAGGCTCAGCGTGCCGTGCGGGAACCAGATTAGGGCCTGAAGCAATCCTGCGGTGTTGCGGCCAGCTCACAAGAAAGCGAGTTGAAGAAAGGAGCTCAGGGGCACTGTAATTCACAAACCTGCAGAGTTATAAATGACAGCTATCGTCCAAAAATATACTGAAGTAAGGCTGCCAAGAGGACTTGAAAGCGGGGCAGAATTGCAGGAAACCGATTTCAGGAGGTAGACTGGAATTGCATTTAAAGCATAGGAAAAGAGGCAGAACGTCCACAATGATGCACTTGGCCAAAAAGGGCGTATGCGTTTTTTCCTGAATATATTCAGGAAAAAACGCATACGCCCTTTTTGGCCAACCAAGCAAGCTTGCAAAGGAAATCTGCACTACAATGAAGTCTCACTTCCCCCCGGTCAAAAGGGCCATCTGAAAAAAGTGTAAAATCCAGAAAGGCAGGACAGGCCATGGAGAACTGGGAGCCTTGTTATGCTGATGGGCGGGATGTAAATTGCCAACAGCCACTCGGGAGAGGTGTATGGTGTTTCCTGAAACATCTAAAAAACAAAGCAACAGAGCCTAGGGCACTTCCACTTATGGTCCTATAGCTTAGGGAAATTAAAATCAAAAAGACACAGCCACCCCAAAGTTTGGGACGGCTCTGTTTACAAGAACCTCGTTTACGGTACAAGTTCAATATCGCAGAAAGTGAAAAATGGATAAAGAAGTTGTGGTACTTACGTACAATGCAATATCACTCAGCAATGAAATCTATGTCATCAGGCCCGTAGCAGCATAATGAGTGGATTCAGGTATGATGATTCTAACTGAAATAAGTCACACAGAAAAAGAAACATCATAAGATATCACTAATACACGGGATGTAAACTTGGCTACACAGGAACTGGATTACAAAACAGAACAGGGTCTCAAATTTAGAAAACCAACTTATGCTTGCTTAAGGGGAAAGGTGAGTTGGGGTGCTGCATAAAACCAGAGATTGAAATGAGCACAGATAAAGTTCCTTAAGCCAAATATGGAATAGACAAGAACTACTCCTTGCTCAACGAAATGGACTCAACACCCCATATTAAACGCCTAAGAATGTACCTGACTAGTAAGTATCTTAAAACCTATGGATTGCTATGTGTCTGAAAGAAAATCAAGCGTGTGTACAGGGGCATAAACGCAGCAGTGATAGGATTGGAGAGGTTCGGTGAGCAAATGAAGACCCTTTGAAGTCATATTGCATGGTACCCATTCCACGGGTCTCAACTCTCCAGGTTTAAGGGATTCTTCCTTCAGCTAAAACATGCACGTGGAACCCATAGTATGATCAACCGTGTGATCGGGAGACGTGTTCCAATATGTCTCAGTTCTCGTCCCCTGGTACTCGGGTGCAACATTCCAGACGCTTTACTAACACTCTCCCGACTTGGAGAGTCAGTGCCTTTAACCTCCTGTTTGGCCCAGTTTGCAATTTCTGCGGAAGATGAACAGGAATAGGGAGAACCAATGAGAGACTAGCTGGAGGTGTCTGGACGGGCAAATTTAACTCTCATTTCCCACCAGGAAGAGGAATTAACCAAAGGCTCAGCGTGCCGTGCGGGAACCAGATTAGGGCCTGAAGCAATCCTGCGGTGTTGCGGCCAGCTCACAAGAAAGCGAGTTGAAGAAAGGAGCTCAGGGGCACTGTAATTCACAAACCTGCAGAGTTATAAATGACAGCTATCGTCCAAAAATATACTGAAGTAAGGCTGCCAAGAGGACTTGAAAGCGGGGCAGAATTGCAGGAAACCGATTTCAGGAGGTAGACTGGAATTGCATTTAAAGCATAGGAAAAGAGGCAGAACGTCCACAATGATGCACTTGGCCAAAAAGGGCGTTTGCGTTTTTTCCTGAATATATTCAGGAAAAAACGCATACGCCCTTTTTGGCCAACCAAGCAAGCTTGCAAAGGAAATCTGCACTACAATGAAGTCTCACTTCCCCCCGGTCAAAAGGGCCATCTGAAAAAAGTGTAAAATCCAGAAAGGCAGGACAGGCCATGGAGAACTGGGAGCCTTGTTATGCTGATGGGCGGGATGTAAATTGCCAACAGCCACTCGGGAGAGGTGTATGGTGTTTCCTGAAACATCTAAAAAACAAAGCAACAGAGCCTAGGGCACTTCCACTTATGGTCCTATAGCTTAGGGAAATTAAAATCAAAAAGACACAGCCACCCCAAAGTTTGGGACGGCTCTGTTTACAAGAACCTTGTTTACGGAACAAGTTCAATATCGCAGAAAGTGAAAAATGGATAAAGAAGTTGTGGTACTTACGTACAATGCAATATCACTCAGCAATGAAATCTATGTCATCAGGCCCGTAGCAGCATAATGAGTGGATTCAGGTATGATGATTCTAACTGAAATAAGTCACACAGAAAAAGAAACATCATAAGATATCACTAATACACGGGATGTAAACTTGGCTACACAGGAACTGGATTACAAAACAGAACAGGGTCTCAAATTTAGAAAACCAACTTATGCTTGCTTAAGGGGAAAGGTGAGTTGGGGTGCTGCATAAAACCAGAGATTGAAATGAGCACAGATAAAGTTCCTTAAGCCAAATATGGAATAGACAAGAACTACTCCTTGCTCAACGAAATGGACTCAACACCCCATATTAAACGCCTAAGAATGTACCTGACTAGTAAGTATCTTAAAACCTATGGATTGCTATGTCTCTGAAAGAAAATCAAGCGTGTGTACAGGGGCATAAACGCAGCAGTGATAGGATTGGAGAGGTTCGGTGAGCAAATGAAGACCCTTTGAAGTCATATTGCATGGTACCCATTCCACGGGTCTCAACTCTCCAGGTTTAAGGGATTCTTCCTTCAGGTAAAACATGCACGTGGAACCGAGAGTATGATCAACCGTGTGATCGGGAGACGTGTTCCAATATGTCTCAGTTCTCGTCCCCTGGTACTCGGGTGCAACATTCCAGACGCTTTACTAACACTCTCCCGACTTGGAGAGTCAGTGCCTTTAACCTCCTGTTTGGCCCAGTTTGCAATTTCTGCGGAAGATGAACAGGAATAGGGAGAACCAATGAGAGACTAGCTGGAGGTGTCTGGACGGGCAAATTTAACTCTCATTTCCCACCAGGAAGAGGAATTAACCAAAGGCTCAGCGTGCCGTGCGGGAACCAGATTAGGGCCTGAAGCAATCCTGCGGTGTTGCGGCCAGCTCACAAGAAAGCGAGTTGAAGAAAGGAGCTCAGGGGCACTGTAATTCACAAACCTGCAGAGTTATAAATGACAGCTATCGTCCAAAAATATACTGAAGTAAGGCTGCCAAGAGGACTTGAAAGCGGGGCAGAATTGCAGGAAACCGATTTCAGGAGGTAGACTGGAATTGCATTTAAAGCATAGGAAAAGAGGCAGAACGTCCACAATGATGCACTTGGCCAAAAAGGGCGTTTGCGTTTTTTCCTGAATATATTCAGGAAAAAACGCATACGCCCTTTTTGGCCAACCAAGCAAGCTTGCAAAGGAAATCTGCACTACAATGAAGTCTCACTTCCCCCCGGTCAAAAGGGCCATCTGAAAAAAGTGTAAAATCCAGAAAGGCAGGACAGGCCATGGAGAACTGGGAGCCTTGTTATGCTGATGGGCGGGATGTAAATTGCCAACAGCCACTCGGGAGAGGTGTATGGTGTTTCCTGAAACATCTAAAAAACAAAGCAACAGAGCCTAGGGCACTTCCACTTATGGTCCTATAGCTTAGGGAAATTAAAATCAAAAAGACACAGCCACCCCAAAGTTTGGGACGGCTCTGTTTACAAGAACCTCGTTTACGGTACAAGTTCAATATCGCAGAAAGTGAAAAATGGATAAAGAAGTTGTGGTACTTACGTACAATGCAATATCACTCAGCAATGAAATCTATGTCATCAGGCCCGTAGCAGCATAATGAGTGGATTCAGGTATGATGATTCTAACTGAAATAAGTCACACAGAAAAAGAAACATCATAAGATATCACTAATACACGGGATGTAAACTTGGCTACACAGGAACTGGATTACAAAACAGAACAGGGTCTCAAATTTAGAAAACCAACTTATGCTTGCTTAAGGGGAAAGGTGAGTTGGGGTGCTGCATAA
This sequence comes from Leucopleurus acutus, assembly GCF_964270905.1. Taxonomy (NCBI): domain Eukaryota; kingdom Metazoa; phylum Chordata; class Mammalia; order Artiodactyla; family Delphinidae; genus Leucopleurus; species Leucopleurus acutus. The sequence goes on from NW_028139192.1 coordinate 435,766, forward strand.
AACCAGAGATTGAAATGAGCACAGATAAAGTTCCTTAAGCCAAATATGGAATAGACAAGAACTACTCCTTGCTCAACGAAATGGACTCAACACCCCATATTAAACGCCTAAGAATGTACCTGACTAGTAAGTATCTTAAAACCTATGGGTTGCTATGTCTCTGAAAGAAAATCAAGCATGTGTACAGGGGCATAAACGCAGCAGTGATAGGATTGGAGAGGTTCGGTGAGCAAATGAAGACCCTTTGAAGTCATATTGCATGGTACCCATTCCACGGGTCTCAACTCTCCAGGTTTAAGGGATTCTTCCTTCAGCTAAAACATGCACGTGGAACCCAGAGTATGATCAACCGTGTGATCGGGAGACGTGTTCCAATATGTCTCAGTTCTCGTCCCCTGGTACTCGGGTGCAACATTCCAGACGCTTTACTAACACTCTCCCGACTTGGAGAGTCAGTGCCTTTAACCTCCTGTTTGGCCCAGTTTGCAATTTCTGCGGAAGATGAACAGGAATAGGGAGAACCAATGAGAGACTAGGTGGAGGTGTCTGGACGGGCAAATTTAACTCTCATTTCCCACCAGGAAGAGGAATTAACCAAAGGCTCAGCGTGCCGTGCCGGAACCAGATTAGGGCCTGAAGCAATCCTGCGGTGTTGCGGCCAGCTCACAAGAAAGCGAGTTGAAGAAAGGAGCTCAGGGGCACTGTAATTCACAAACCTGCAGAGTTATAAATGACAGCTATCGTCCAAAAATATACTGAAGTAAGGCTGCCAAGAGGACTTGAAAGCGGGGCAGAATTGCAGGAAACCGATTTCAGGAGGTAGACTGGAATTGCATTTAAAGCATAGGAAAAGAGGCAGAACGTCCACAATGATGCACTTGGCCAAAAAGGGCGTATGCGTTTTTTCCTGAATATATTCAGGAAAAAACGCATACGCCCTTTTTGGCCAACCAAGCAAGCTTGCAAAGGAAATCTGCACTACAATGAAGTCTCACTTCCCCCCGGTCAAAAGGGCCATCTGAAAAAAGTGTAAAATCCAGAAAGGCAGGACAGGCCATGGAGAACTGGGAGCCTTGTTATGCTGATGGGCGGGATGTAAATTGCCAACAGCCACTCGGGAGAGGTGTATGGTGTTTCCTGAAACATCTAAAAAACAAAGCAACAGAGCCTAGGGCACTTCCACTTATGGTCCTATAGCTTAGGGAAATTAAAATCAAAAAGACACAGCCACCCCAAAGTTTGGGACGGCTCTGTTTACAAGAACCTCGTTTACGGTACAAGTTCAATATCGCAGAAAGTGAAAAATGGATAAAGAAGTTGTGGTACTTACGTACAATGCAATATCACTCAGCAATGAAATCTATGTCATCAGGCCCGTAGCAGCATAATGAGTGGATTCAGGTATGATGATTCTAACTGAAATAAGTCACACAGAAAAAGAAACATCATAAGATATCACTAATACACGGGATGTAAACTTGGCTACACAGGAACTGGATTACAAAACAGAACAGGGTCTCAAATTTAGAAAACCAACTTATGCTTGCTTAAGGGGAAAGGTGAGTTGGGGTGCTGCATAAAACCAGAGATTGAAATGAGCACAGATAAAGTTCCTTAAGCCAAATATGGAATAGACAAGAACTACTCCTTGCTCAACGAAATGGACTCAACACCCCATATTAAACGCCTAAGAATGTACCTGACTAGTAAGTATCTTAAAACCTATGGATTGCTATGTGTCTGAAAGAAAATCAAGCGTGTGTACAGGGGCATAAACGCAGCAGTGATAGGATTGGAGAGGTTCGGTGAGCAAATGAAGACCCTTTGAAGTCATATTGCATGGTACCCATTCCACGGGTCTCAACTCTCCAGGTTTAAGGGATTCTTCCTTCAGCTAAAACATGCACGTGGAACCCATAGTATGATCAACCGTGTGATCGGGAGACGTGTTCCAATATGTCTCAGTTCTCGTCCCCTGGTACTCGGGTGCAACATTCCAGACGCTTTACTAACACTCTCCCGACTTGGAGAGTCAGTGCCTTTAACCTCCTGTTTGGCCCAGTTTGCAATTTCTGCGGAAGATGAACAGGAATAGGGAGAACCAATGAGAGACTAGCTGGAGGTGTCTGGACGGGCAAATTTAACTCTCATTTCCCACCAGGAAGAGGAATTAACCAAAGGCTCAGCGTGCCGTGCCGGAACCAGATTAGGGCCTGAAGCAATCCTGCGGTGTTGCGGCCAGCTCACAAGAAAGCGAGTTGAAGAAAGGAGCTCAGGGGCACTGTAATTCACAAACCTGCAGAGTTATAAATGACAGCTATCGTCCAAAAATATACTGAAGTAAGGCTGCCAAGAGGACTTGAAAGCGGGGCAGAATTGCAGGAAACCGATTTCAGGAGGTAGACTGGAATTGCATTTAAAGCATAGGAAAAGAGGCAGAACGTCCACAATGATGCACTTGGCCAAAAAGGGCGTATGCGTTTTTTCCTGAATATATTCAGGAAAAAACGCATACGCCCTTTTTGGCCAACCAAGCAAGCTTGCAAAGGAAATCTGCACTACAATGAAGTCTCACTTCCCCCCGGTCAAAAGGGCCATCTGAAAAAAGTGTAAAATCCAGAAAGGCAGGACAGGCCATGGAGAACTGGGAGCCTTGTTATGCTGATGGGCGGGATGTAAATTGCCAACAGCCACTCGGGAGAGGTGTATGGTGTTTCCTGAAACATCTAAAAAACAAAGCAACAGAGCCTAGGGCACTTCCACTTATGGTCCTATAGCTTAGGGAAATTAAAATCAAAAAGACACAGCCACCCCAAAGTTTGGGATGGCTCTGTTTACAAGAACCTCGTTTACGGTACAAGTTCAATATCGCAGAAAGTGAAAAATGGATAAAGAAGTTGTGGTACTTACGTACAATGCAATATCACTCAGCAATGAAATCTATGTCATCAGGCCCGTAGCAGCATAATGAGTGGATTCAGGTATGATGATTCTAACTGAAATAAGTCACACAGAAAAAGAAACATCATAAGATATCACTAATACACGGGATGTAAACTTGGCTACACAGGAACTGGATTACAAAACAGAACAGGGTCTCAAATTTAGAAAACCAACTTATGCTTGCTTAAGGGGAAAGGTGAGTTGGGGTGCTGCATAAAACCAGAGATTGAAATGAGCACAGATAAAGTTCCTTAAGCCAAATATGGAATAGACAAGAACTACTCCTTGCTCAACGAAATGGACTCAACACCCCATATTAAACGCCTAAGAATGTACCTGACTAGTAAGTATCTTAAAACCTATGGATTGCTATGTCTCTGAAAGAAAATCAAGCGTGTGTACAGGGGCATAAACGCAGCAGTGATAGGATTGGAGAGGTTCGGTGAGCAAATGAAGACCCTTTGAAGTCATATTGCATGGTACCCATTCCACGGGTCTCAACTCTCCAGGTTTAAGGGATTCTTCCTTCAGCTAAAACATGCACGTGGAACCCAGAGTATGATCAACCGTGTGATCGGGAGACGTGTTCCAATATGTCTCAGTTCTCGTCCCCTGGTACTCGGGTGCAACATTCCAGACGCTTTACTAACACTCTCCCGACTTGGAGAGTCAGTGCCTTTAACCTCCTGTTTGGCCCAGTTTGCAATTTCTGCGGAAGATGAACAGGAATAGGGAGAACCAATGAGAGACTAGCTGGAGGTGTCTGGACGGGCAAATTTAACTCTCATTTCCCACCAGGAAGAGGAATTAACCAAAGGCTCAGCGTGCCGTGCGGGAACCAGATTAGGGCCTGAAGCAATCCTGCGGTGTTGCGGCCAGCTCACAAGAAAGCGAGTTGAAGAAAGGAGCTCAGGGGCACTGTAATTCACAAACCTGCAGAGTTATAAATGACAGCTATCGTCCAAAAATATACTGAAGTAAGGCTGCCAAGAGGACTTGAAAGCGGGGCAGAATTGCAGGAAACCGATTTCAGGAGGTAGACTGGAATTGCATTTAAAGCATAGGAAAAGAGGCAGAACGTCCACAATGATGCACTTGGCCAAAAAGGGCGTATGCGTTTTTTCCTGAATATATTCAGGAAAAAACGCATACGCCCTTTTTGGCCAACCAAGCAAGCTTGCAAAGGAAATCTGCACTACAATGAAGTCTCACTTCCCCCCGGTCAAAAGGGCCATCTGAAAAAAGTGTAAAATCCAGAAAGGCAGGACAGGCCATGGAGAACTGGGAGCCTTGTTATGCTGATGGGCGGGATGTAAATTGCCAACAGCCACTCGGGAGAGGTGTATGGTGTTTCCTGAAACATCTAAAAAACAAAGCAACAGAGCCTAGGGCACTTCCACTTATGGTCCTATAGCTTAGGGAAATTAAAATCAAAAAGACACAGCCACCCCAAAGTTTGGGACGGCTCTGTTTACAAGAACCTCGTTTACGGTACAAGTTCAATATCGCAGAAAGTGAAAAATGGATAAAGAAGTTGTGGTACTTACGTACAATGCAATATCACTCAGCAATGAAATCTATGTCATCAGGCCCGTAGCAGCATAATGAGTGGATTCAGGTATGATGATTCTAACTGAAATAAGTCACACAGAAAAAGAAACATCATAAGATATCACTAATACACGGGATGTAAACTTGGCTACACAGGAACTGGATTACAAAACAGAACAGGGTCTCAAATTTAGAAAACCAACTTATGCTTGCTTAAGGGGAAAGGTGAGTTGGGGTGCTGCATAAAACCAGAGATTGAAATGAGCACAGATAAAGTTCCTTAAGCCAAATATGGAATAGACAAGAACTACTCCTTGCTCAACGAAATGGACTCAACACCCCATATTAAACGCCTAAGAATGTACCTGACTAGTAAGTATCTTAAAACCTATGGATTGCTATGTGTCTGAAAGAAAATCAAGCGTGTGTACAGGGGCATAAACGCAGCAGTGATAGGATTGGAGAGGTTCGGTGAGCAAATGAAGACCCTTTGAAGTCATATTGCATGGTACCCATTCCACGGGTCTCAACTCTCCAGGTTTAAGGGATTCTTCCTTCAGCTAAAACATGCACGTGGAACCCATAGTATGATCAACCGTGTGATCGGGAGACGTGTTCCAATATGTCTCAGTTCTCGTCCCCTGGTACTCGGGTGCAACATTCCAGACGCTTTACTAACACTCTCCCGACTTGGAGAGTCAGTGCCTTTAACCTCCTGTTTGGCCCAGTTTGCAATTTCTGCGGAAGATGAACAGGAATAGGGAGAACCAATGAGAGACTAGCTGGAGGTGTCTGGACGGGCAAATTTAACTCTCATTTCCCACCAGGAAGAGGAATTAACCAAAGGCTCAGCGTGCCGTGCGGGAACCAGATTAGGGCCTGAAGCAATCCTGCGGTGTTGCGGCCAGCTCACAAGAAAGCGAGTTGAAGAAAGGAGCTCAGGGGCACTGTAATTCACAAACCTGCAGAGTTATAAATGACAGCTATCGTCCAAAAATATACTGAAGTAAGGCTGCCAAGAGGACTTGAAAGCGGGGCAGAATTGCAGGAAACCGATTTCAGGAGGTAGACTGGAATTGCATTTAAAGCATAGGAAAAGAGGCAGAACGTCCACAATGATGCACTTGGCCAAAAAGGGCGTTTGCGTTTTTTCCTGAATATATTCAGGAAAAAACGCATACGCCCTTTTTGGCCAACCAAGCAAGCTTGCAAAGGAAATCTGCACTACAATGAAGTCTCACTTCCCCCCGGTCAAAAGGGCCATCTGAAAAAAGTGTAAAATCCAGAAAGGCAGGACAGGCCATGGAGAACTGGGAGCCTTGTTATGCTGATGGGCGGGATGTAAATTGCCAACAGCCACTCGGGAGAGGTGTATGGTGTTTCCTGAAACATCTAAAAAACAAAGCAACAGAGCCTAGGGCACTTCCACTTATGGTCCTATAGCTTAGGGAAATTAAAATCAAAAAGACACAGCCACCCCAAAGTTTGGGACGGCTCTGTTTACAAGAACCTTGTTTACGGAACAAGTTCAATATCGCAGAAAGTGAAAAATGGATAAAGAAGTTGTGGTACTTACGTACAATGCAATATCACTCAGCAATGAAATCTATGTCATCAGGCCCGTAGCAGCATAATGAGTGGATTCAGGTATGATGATTCTAACTGAAATAAGTCACACAGAAAAAGAAACATCATAAGATATCACTAATACACGGGATGTAAACTTGGCTACACAGGAACTGGATTACAAAACAGAACAGGGTCTCAAATTTAGAAAACCAACTTATGCTTGCTTAAGGGGAAAGGTGAGTTGGGGTGCTGCATCAAACCAGAGATTGAAATGAGCACAGATAAAGTTCCTTAAGCCAAATGTGGAATAGACAAGAACTACTCCTTGCTCAACGAAATGGACTCAACACCCCATATTAAACGCCTAAGAATGTACCTGACTAGTAAGTATCTTAAAACCTATGGATTGCTATGTCTCTGAAAGAAAATCAAGCGTGTGTACAAGGGCATAAACACAGCAGTGATAGGATTGGAGAGGTTCGGTGAGCAAATGAAGACCCTTTGAAGTCATATTGCATGGTACCCATTCCACGGGTCTCAACTCTCCAGGTTTAAGGGATTCTTCCTTCAGCTAAAACATGCACGTGGAACCCAGAGTATGATCAACCGTGTGATCGGGAGACGTGTTCCAATATGTCTCAGTTCTCGTCCCCTGGTACTCGGGTGCAACATTCCAGACGCTTTACTAACACTCTCCCGACTTGGAGAGTCAGTGCCTTTAACCTCCTGTTTGGCCCAGTTTGCAATTTCTGCGGAAGATGAACAGGAATAGGAAGAACCAATGAGAGACTAGCTGGAGGTGTCTGGACGGGCAAATTTAACTCTCATTTCCCACCAGGAAGAGGAATTAACCAAAGGCTCAGCGTGCCGTGCCGGAACCAGATTAGGGCCTGAAGCAATCCTGCGGTGTTGCGGCCAGCTCACAAGAAAGCGAGTTGAAGAAAGGAGCTCAGGGGCACTGTAATTCACAAACCTGCAGAGTTATAAATGACAGCTATCCTCCAAAAATATACTGAAGTAAGGCTGCCAAGAGGACTTGAAAGCGGGGCAGAATTGCAGGAAACCGATTTCAGGAGGTAGACTGGAATTGCATTTAAAGCATAGGAAAAGAGGCAGAACGTCCACAATGATGCACTTGGCCAAAAAGGGCGTATGCGTTTTTTCCTGAATATATTCAGGAAAAAACGCATACGCCCTTTTTGGCCAACCAAGCAAGCTTGCAAAGGAAATCTGCACTACAATGAAGTCTCACTTCCCCCTGGTCAAAAGGGCCATCTGAAAAAAGTGTAAAATCCAGAAAGGCAGGACAGGCCATGGAGAACTGGGAGCCTTGTTATGCTGATGGGCGGGATGTAAATTGCCAACAGCCACTCGGGAGAGGTGTATGGTGTTTCCTGAAACATCTAAAAAACAAAGCAACAGAGCCTAGGGCACTTCCACTTATGGTCCTATAGCTTAGGGAAATTAAAATCAAAAAGACACAGCCACCCCAAAGTTTGGGACGGCTCTGTTTACAAGAACCTCATTTACGGTACAAGTTCAATATCGCAGAAAGTGAAAAATGGATAAAGAAGTTGTGGTACTTACGTACAATGCAATATCACTCAGCAATGAAATCTATGTCATCAGGCCCGTAGCAGCATAATGAGTGGATTCAGGTATGATGATTCTAACTGAAATAAGTCACACAGAAAAAGAAACATCATAAGATATCACTAATACACGGAATGTAAACTTGGCTACACAGGAACTGGATTACAAAACAGAGCAGGGTCTCAAATTTAGAAAACCAACTTATGCTTGCTTAAGGGGAAAGGTGAGTTGGGGTGCTGCATAAAACCAGAGATTGAAATGAGCACAGATAAAGTTCCTTAAGCCAAATATAGAATAGACAAGAACTACTCCTTGCTCAACGAAATGGACTCAACACCCCATATTAAATGCCTAAGAATGTACCTGACTAGTAAGTATCTTAAAACCTATGCACTGCTATGTCTCTGAAAGAAAATAAAGCATGTGTACAGGGGCATAAACGCAGCAGTGATAGGATTGGAGAGGTTCGGTGAGCAAATGAAGACCCTTTGAAGTCATATTGCATGGTACCCATTCCACGGGTCTCAACTCTCCAGGTTTAAGGGATTCTTCCTTCAGCTAAAACATGCACGTGGAACCCAGAGTATGATCAACCGTGTGATCGGGAGACGTGTTCCAATATGTCTCAGTTCTCGTCCCCTGGTACTCGGGTGCAACATTCCAGACGCTTTACTAACACTCTCCCGACTTGGAGAGTCAGTGCCTTTAACCTCCTGTTTGACCCAGTTTGCAATTTCTGCGGAAGATGAACAGGAATAGGGAGAACCAATGAGAGACTAGGTGGAGGTGTCTGGACTGGCAAATTTAACTCTCATTTCCCACCAGGAAGAGGAATTAACCAAAGGCTCAGCGTGCCGTGCCGGAACCAGATTAGGGCCTGAAGCAATCCTGCGGTGTTGCGGCCAGCTCACAAGAAAGCGAGTTGAAGAAAGGAGCTCAGGGGCACTGTAATTCACAAACCTGCAGAGTTATAAATGACAGCTATCGTCCAAAAATATACTGAAGTAAGGCTGCCAAGAGGACTTGAAAGCGGGGCAGAATTGCAGGAAACCGATTTCAGGAGGTAGACTGGAATTGCATTTAAAGCATAGGAAAAGAGGCAGAACGTCCACAATGATGCACTTGGCCAAAAAGGGCGTATGCGTTTTTTCCTGAATATATTCAGGAAAAAACGCATACGCCCTTTTTGGCCAACCAAGCAAGCTTGCAAAGGAAATCTGCACTACAATGAAGTCTCACTTCCCCCTGGTCAAAAGGGCCATCTGAAAAAAGTGTAAAATCCAGAAAGGCAGGACAGGCCATGGAGAACTGGGAGCCTTGTTATGCTGATGGGCGGGATGTAAATTGCCAACAGCCACTCGGGAGAGGTGTATGGTGTTTCCTGAAACATCTAAAAAACAAAGCAACAGAGCCTAGGGCACTTCCACTTATGGTCCTATAGCTTAGGGAAATTAAAATCAAAAAGACACAGCCACCCCAAAGTTTGGGACGGCTCTGTTTACAAGAACCTCGTTTACGGTACAAGTTCAATATCGCAGAAAGTGAAAAATGGATAAAGAAGTTGTGGTACTTACGTACAATGCAATATCACTCAGCAATGAAATCTATGTCATCAGGCCCGTAGCAGCATAATGAGTGGATTCAGGTATGATGATTCTAACTGAAATAAGTCACACAGAAAAAGAAACATCATAAGATATCACTAATACACGGGATGTAAACTTGGCTACACAGGAACTGGATTACAAAACAGAACAGGGTCTCAAATTTAGAAAACCAACTTATGCTTGCTTAAGGGGAAAGGTGAGTTGGGGTGCTGCATAAAACCAGAGATTGAAATGAGCACAGATAAAGTTCCTTAAGCCAAATATGGAATAGACAAGAACTACTCCTTGCTCAACGAAATGGACTCAACACCCCATATTAAACGCCTAAGAATGTACCTGACTAGTAAGTATCTTAAAACCTATGGATTGCTATGTCTCTGAAAGAAAATCAAGCGTGTGTACAGGGGCATAAACGCAGCAGTGATAGGATTGGAGAGGTTCGGTGAGCAAATGAAGACCCTTTGAAGTCATATTGCATGGTACCCATTCCACGGGTCTCAACTCTCCAGGTTTAAGGGATTCTTCCTTCAGCTAAAACATGCACGTGGAACCCAGAGTATGATCAACCGTGTGATCGGGAGACGTGTTCCAATATGTCTCAGTTCTCGTCCCCTGGTACTCGGGTGCAACATTCCAGACGCTTTACTAACACTCTCCCGACTTGGAGAGTCAGTGCCTTTAACCTCCTGTTTGGCCCAGTTTGCAATTTCTGCGGAAGATGAACAGGAATAGGGAGAACCAATGAGAGACTAGCTGGAGGTGTCTGGACGGGCAAATTTAACTCTCATTTCCCACCAGGAAGAGGAATTAACCAAAGGCTCAGCGTGCCGTGCCGGAACCAGATTAGGGCCTGAAGCAATCCTGCGGTGTTGCGGCCAGCTCACAAGAAAGCAAGTTGAAGAAAGGAGCTCAGGGGCACTGTAATTCACAAACCTGCAGAGTTATAAATGACAGCTATCGTCCAAAAATATACTGAAGTAAGGCTGCCAAGAGGACTTGAAAGCGGGGCAGAATTGCAGGAAACCGATTTCAGGAGGTAGACTGGAATTGCATTTAAAGCATAGGAAAAGAGGCAGAACGTCCACAATGATGCACTTGGCCAAAAAGGGCGTATGCGTTTTTTCCTGAATATATTCAGGAAAAAACGCATACGCCCTTTTTGGCCAACCAAGCAAGCTTGCAAAGGAAATCTGCACTACAATGAAGTCTCACTTCCCCCCGGTCAAAAGGGCCATCTGAAAAAAGTGTAAAATCCAGAAAGGCAGGACAGGCCATGGAGAACTGGGAGCCTTGTTATGCTGATGGGCGGGATGTAAATTGCCAAGAGCCACTCCGGAGAGGTGTATGGTGTTTCCTGAAACATCTAAAAAACAAAGCAACAGAGCCTAGGGCACTTCCACTTATGGTCCTATAGCTTAGGGAAATTAAAATCAAAAAGACACAGCCACCCCAAAGTTTGGGACGGCTCTGTTTACAAGAACCTCGTTTACGGTACAAGTTCAATATCGCAGAAAGTGAAAAATGGATAAAGAAGTTGTGGTACTTACGTACAATGCAATATCACTCAGCAATGAAATCTATGTCATCAGGCCCGTAGCAGCATAATGAGTGGATTCAGGTATGATGATTCTAACTGAAATAAGTCACACAGAAAAAGAAACATCATAAGATATCACTAATACACGGGATGTAAACTTGGCTACACAGGAACTGGATTACAAAACAGAACAGGGTCTCAAATTTAGAAAACCAACTTATGCTTGCTTAAGGGGAAAGGTGAGTTGGGGTGCTGCATCAAACCAGAGATTGAAATGAGCACAGATAAAGTTCCTTAAGCCAAATATGGAATAGACAAGAACTACTCCTTGCTCAACGAAATGGACTCAACACCCCATATTAAACGCCTAAGAATGTACCTGACTAGTAAGTATCTTAAAACCTATGGATTGCTATGTGTCTGAAAGAAAATCAAGCGTGTGTACAGGGGCATAAACGCAGCAGTGATAGGATTGGAGAGGTTCGGTGAGCAAATGAAGACCCTTTGAAGTCATATTGCATGGTACCCATTCCACGGGTCTCAACTCTCCAGGTTTAAGGGATTCTTCCTTCAGCTAAAACATGCACGTGGAACCCAGAGTATGATCAACCGTGTGATCGGGAGACGTGTTCCAATATGTCTCAGTTCTCGTCCCCTGGTACTCGGGTGCAACATTCCAGACGCTTTACTAACACTCTCCCGACTTGGAGAGTCAGTGCCTTTAACCTCCTGTTTGGCCCAGTTTGCAATTTCTGCGGAAGATGAACAGGAATAGGGAGAACCAATGAGAGACTAGGTGGAGGTGTCTGGACGGGCAAATTTAACTCTCATTTCCCACCAGGAAGAGGAATTAACCAAAGGCTCAGCGTGCCGTGCCGGAACCAGATTAGGGCCTGAAGCAATCCTGCGGTGTTGCGGCCAGCTCACAAGAAAGCGAGTTGAAGAAAGGAGCTCAGGGGCACTGTAATTCACAAACCTGCAGAGTTATAAATGACAGCTATCGTCCAAAAATATACTGAAGTAAGGCTGCCAAGAGGACTTGAAAGCGGGGCAGAATTGCAGGAAACCGATTTCAGGAGGTAGACTGGAATTGCATTTAAAGCATAGGAAAAGAGGCAGAACGTCCACAATGATGCACTTGGCCAAAAAGGGCGTATGCGTTTTTTCCTGAATATATTCAGGAAAAAACGCATACGCCCTTTTTGGCCAACCAAGCAAGCTTGCAAAGGAAATCTGCACTACAATGAAGTCTCACTTCCCCCCGGTCAAAAGGGCCATCTGAAAAAAGTGTAAAATCCAGAAAGGCAGGACAGGCCATGGAGAACTGGGAGCCTTGTTATGCTGATGGGCGGGATGTAAATTGCCAAGAGCCACTCCGGAGAGGTGTATGGTGTTTCCTGAAACATCTAAAAAGCAAAGCAACAGAGCCTAGGGCACTTCCACTTATGGTCCTATAGCTTAGGGAAATTAAAATCAAAAAGACACAGCCATCCCAAAGTTTGGGACGGCTCTGTTTACAAGAACCTCGTTTACGGTACAAGTTCAATATCGCAGAAAGTGAAAAATGGATAAAGAAGTTGTGGTACTTACGTACAATGCAATATCACTCAGCAATGAAATCTATGTCATCAGGCCCGTAGCAGCATAATGAGTGGATTCAGGTATGATGATTCTAACTGAAATAAGTCACACAGAAAAAGAAACATCATAAGATATCACTAATACACGGAATGTAAACTTGGCTACACAGGAACTGGATTACAAAACAGAACAGGGTCTCAAATTTAGAAAACCAACTTATGCTTGCTTAAGGGGAAAGGTGAGTTGGGGTGCTGCATAAAACCAGAGATTGAAATGAACACAGATAAAGTACCTTAAGCCAAATATGGAATAGACAAGAACTACTCCTTGCTCAACGAAATGGACTCAACACCCCATATTAAACGCCTAAGAATGTACCTGACTAGTAAGTATCTTAAAACCTATGAATTGTTATGTCTCTGAAAGAAAATCAAGCGTGTGTACAGGGGCATAAACGCAGCAGTGATAGGATTGGAGAGGTTCGGTGAGCAAATGAAGACCCTTTGAAGTCATATTGCATGGTACCCATTCCACGGGTCTCAACTCTCCAGGTTTAAGGGATTCTTCCTTCAGCTAAAACATGCACGTGGAACCCAGAGTATGATCACCCGTGTGATCGGGAGACATGTTCCAATATGTCTCAGTTCTCGTCCCCTGGTACTCGGGTGCAACATTCCAGACGCTTTACTAACACTCTCCCGACTTGGAGAGTCAGTGCCTTTAACCTCCTGTTTGGCCCAGTTTGCAATTTCTGCGGAAAATGAACAGGAATAGGGAGAACCAATGAGAGACTAGCTGGAGGTGTCTGGACGGGCAAATTTAACTCTCATTTCCCACCAGGAAGACGAATTAACCAAAGGCTCAGCGTGCCGTGCCGGAACCAGATTAGGGCCTGAAGCAATCCTGCGGTGTTGCGGCCAGCTCACAAGAAAGCGAGTTGAAGAAAGGAGCTCAGGGGCACTGTAATTCACAAACCTGCAGAGTTATAAATGACAACTATCGTCCAAAAATATACTGAAGTAAGGCTGCCAAGAGGACTTGAAAGCGGGGCAGAATTGCAGGAAACCGATTTCAGGAGGTAGACTGGAATTGCATTTAAAGCATAGGAAAAGAGGCAGAACGTCCACAATGATGCACTTGGCCAAAAAGGGCGTATGCGTTTTTTCCTGAATATATTCAGGAAAAAACGCATACGCCCTTTTTGGCCAACCAAGCAAGCTTGCAAAGGAAATCTGCACTACAATGAAGTCTCACATCCCCCCGGTCAAAAGGGCCATCTGAAAAAAGTGTAAAATCCAGAAAGGCAGGACAGGCCATGGAGAACTGGGAGCCTTGTTATGCTGATGGGCGGGATGTAAATTGCCAAGAGCCACTCCGGAGAGGTGTATGGTGTTTCCTGAAACATCTAAAAAACAAAGCAACAGAGCCTAGGGCACTTCCACTTATGGTCCTATAGCTTAGGGAAATTAAAATCAAAAAGACACAGCCACCCCAAAGTTTGGGACGGCTCTGTTTACAAGAACCTCGTTTACGGTACAAGTTCAATATCGCAGAAAGTGAAAAATGGATAAAGAAGTTGTGGTACTTATGTACAATGCAATATCACTCAGCAATGAAATCTATGTCATCAGGCCCATAGCAGCATAATGAGTGGATTCAGGTATGATGATTCTAACTGAAATAAGTCACACAGAAAAAGAAACATCATAAGATATCACTAATACACGGAATGTAAACTTGGCTACACAGGAACTTGATTACAAAACAGAACAGGGTCTCAAATTTAGAAAACCAACTTATGCTTGCTTAAGGGGAAAGGTGAGTTGGGGTGCTGCATAAAACCAGAGATTGAAATGAGCACAGATAAAGTTCCTTAAGCTAAATATGGAATAGACAAGAACTACTCCTTGCTCAACGAAATGGACTCAACACCCCATATTAAACGCCTAAGAATGTACCTGACTAGTAAGTATCTTAAAACCTATGAATTGTTATGTCTCTGAAAGAAAATCAAGCGTGTGTACAGGGGCATAAACGCAGCAGTGATAGGATTGGAGAGGTTCGGTGAGCAAATGAAGACCCTTTGAAGTCATATTGCATGGTACCCATTCCACGGGTCTCAACTCTCCAGGTTTAAGGGATTCTGCCTTCAGGTAAAACATGCACGTGGAACCCAGAGTATGATCAACCGTGTGATCGGGAGACGTGTTCCAATATGTCTCAGTTCTCGTCCCCTGGTACTCGGGTGCAACATTCCAGACGCTTTACTAACACTCTCCCGACTTGGAGAGTCAGTGCCTTTAACCTCCTGTTTGGCCCAGTTTGCAATTTCTGCGGAAGATGAACAGGAATAGGGAGAACCAATGAGAGACTAGCTGGAGGTGTCTGGACGGGCAAATTTAACTCTCATTTCCCACCAGGAAGAGGAATTAACCAAAGGCTCAGCGTGCCGTGCCGGAACCAGATTAGGGCCTGAAGCAATCCTGCGGTGTTGCGGCCAGCTCACAAGAAAGCGAGTTGAAGAAAGGAGCTCAGGGGCACTGTAATTCACAAACCTGCAGAGTTATAAATGACAGCTATCGTCCAAAAATATACTGAAGTAAGGCTGCCAAGAGGACTTGAAAGCGGGGCAGAATTGCAGGAAACCGATTTCAGGAGGTAGACTGGAATTGCATTTAAAGCATAGGAAAAGAGGCAGAACGTCCACAATGATGCACTTGGCCAAAAAGGGCGTATGCGTTTTTTCCTGAATATATTCAGGAAAAAACGCATACGCCCTTTTTGGCCAACCAAGCAAGCTTGCAAAGGAAATCTGCACTACAATGAAGTCTCACTTCCCCCCGGTCAAAAGGGCCATCTGAAAAAAGTGTAAAATCCAGAAAGGCAGGACAGGCCATGGAGAACTGGGAGCCTTGTTATGCTGATGGGCGGGATGTAAATTGCCAACAGCCACTCGGGAGAGGTGTATGGTGTTTCCTGAAACATCTAAAAAACAAAGCAACAGAGCCTAGGGCACTTCCACTTATGGTCCTATAGCTTAGGGAAATTAAAATCAAAAAGACACAGCCACCCCAAAGTTTGGGACGGCTCTGTTTACAAGAACCTCGTTTACGGTACAAGTTCAATATCGCAGAAAGTGAAAAATGGATAAAGAAGTTGTGGTACTTACGTACAATGCAATATCACTCAGCAATGAAATCTATGTCATCAGGCCCGTAGCAGCATAATGAGTGGATTCAGGTATGATGATTCTAACTGAAATAAGTCACACAGAAAAAGAAACATCATAAGATATCACTAATACACGGGATGTAAACTTGGCTACACAGGAACTGGATTACAAAACAGAACAGGGTCTCAAATTTAGAAAACCAACTTATGCTTGCTTAAGGGGAAAGGTGAGTTGGGGTGCTGCATCAAACCAGAGATTGAAATGAGCACAGATAAAGTTCCTTAAGCCAAATATGGAATAGACAAGAACTACTCCTTGCTCAACGAAATGGACTCAACACCCCATATTAAACGCCTAAGAATGTACCTGACTAGTAAGTATCTTAAAACCTATGGATTGCTATGTGTCTGAAAGAAAATCAAGCGTGTGTACAGGGGCATAAACGCAGCAGTGATAGGATTGGAGAGGTTCGGTGAGCAAATGAAGACCCTTTGAAGTCATATTGCATGGTACCCATTCCACGGGTCTCAACTCTCCAGGTTTAAGGGATTCTTCCTTCAGCTAAAACATGCACGTGGAACCCAGAGTATGATCAACCGTGTGATCGGGAGACGTGTTCCAATATGTCTCAGTTCTCGTCCCCTGGTACTCGGGTGCAACATTCCAGACGCTTTACTAACACTCTCCCGACTTGGAGAGTCAGTGCCTTTAACCTCCTGTTTGGCCCAGTTTGCAATTTCTGCGGAAGATGAACAGGAATAGGGAGAACCAATGAGAGACTAGCTGGAGGTGTCTGGACGGGCAAATTTAACTCTCATTTCCCACCAGGAAGAGGAATTAACCAAAGGCTCAGCGTGCCGTGCCGGAACCAGATTAGGGCCTGAAGCAATCCTGCGGTGTTGCGGCCAGCTCACAAGAAAGCGAGTTGAAGAAAGGAGCTCAGGGGCACTGTAATTCACAAACCTGCAGAGTTATAAATGACAGCTATCGTCCAAAAATATACTGAAGTAAGGCTGCCAAGAGGACTTGAAAGCGGGGCAGAATTGCAGGAAACCGATTTCAGGAGGTAGACTGGAATTGCATTTAAAGCATAGGAAAAGAGGCAGAACGTCCACAATGATGCGCTTGGCCAAAAAGGGCGTATGCGTTTTTTCCTGAATATATTCAGGAAAAAACGCATACGCCCTTTTTGGCCAACCAAGCAAGCTTGCAAAGGAAATCTGCACTACAATGAAGTCTCACTTCCCCCCGGTCAAAAGGGCCATCTGAAAAAAGTGTAAAATCCAGAAAGGCAGGACAGGCCATGGAGAACTGGGAGCCTTGTTATGCTGATGGGCGGGATGTAAATTGCCAACAGCCACTCGGGAGAGGTGTATGGTGTTTCCTGAAACATCTAAAAAACAAAGCAACAGAGCCTAGGGCACTTCCACTTATGGTCCTATAGCTTAGGGAAATTAAAATCAAAAAGACACAGCCACCCCAAAGTTTGGGACGGCTCTGTTTACAAGAACCTCGTTTACGGTACAAGTTCAATATCGCAGAAAGTGAAAAATGGATAAAGAAGTTGTGGTACTTACGTACAATGCAATATCACTCAGCAATGAAATCTATGTCATCAGGCCCGTAGCAGCATAATGAGTGGATTCAGGTATGATGATTCTAACTGAAATAAGTCACACAGAAAAAGAAACATCATAAGATATCACTAATACACGGGATGTAAACTTGGCTACACAGGAACTGGATTACAAAACAGAACAGGGTCTCAAATTTAGAAAACCAACTTATGCTTGCTTAAGGGGAAAGGTGAGTTGGGGTGCTGCATCAAACCAGAGATTGAAATGAGCACAGATAAAGTTCCTTAAGCCAAATATGGAATAGACAAGAACTACTCCTTGCTCAACGAAATGGACTCAACACCCCATATTAAACGCCTAAGAATGTACCTGACTAGTAAGTATCTTAAAACCTATGGATTGCTATGTGTCTGAAAGAAAATCAAGCGTGTGTACAGGGGCATAAACGCAGCAGTGATAGGATTGGAGAGGTTCGGTGAGCAAATGAAGACCCTTTGAAGTCATATTGCATGGTACCCATTCCACGGGTCTCAACTCTCCAGGTTTAAGGGATTCTTCCTTCAGCTAAAACATGCACGTGGAACCCAGAGTATGATCAACCGTGTGATCGGGAGACGTGTTCCAATATGTCTCAGTTCTCGTCCCCTGGTACTCGGGTGCAACATTCCAGACGCTTTACTAACACTCTCCCGACTTGGAGAGTCAGTGCCTTTAACCTCCTGTTTGGCCCAGTTTGCAATTTCTGCGGAAGATGAACAGGAATAGGGAGAACCAATGAGAGACTAGCTGGAGGTGTCTGGACAGGCAAATTTAACTCTCATTTCCCACCAGGAAGAGGAATTAACCAAAGGCTCAGCGTGCCGTGCCGGAACCAGATTAGGGCCTGAAGCAATCCTGCGGTGTTGCGGCCAGCTCACAAGAAAGCGAGTTGAAGAAAGGAGCTCAGGGGCACTGTAATTCACAAACCTGCAGAGTTATAAATGACAGCTATCGTCCAAAAATATACTGAAGTAAGGCTGCCAAGAGGACTTGAAAGCGGGGCAGAATTGCAGGAAACCGATTTCAGGAGGTAGACTGGAATTGCATTTAAAGCATAGGAAAAGAGGCAGAACGTCCACAATGATGCACTTGGCCAAAAAGGGCGTATGCGTTTTTTCCTGAATATATTCAGGAAAAAACGCATACGCCCTTTTTGGCCAACCAAGCAAGCTTGCAAAGGAAATCTGCACTACAATGAAGTCTCACTTCCCCCCGGTCAAAAGGGCCATCTGAAAAAAGTGTAAAATCCAGAAAGGCAGGACAGGCCATGGAGAACTGGGAGCCTTGTTATGCTGATGGGCGGGATGTAAATTGCCAAGAGCCACTCCGGAGAGGTGTATGGTGTTTCCTGAAACATCTAAAAAACAAAGCAACAGAGCCTAGGGCACTTCCACTTATGGTCCTATAGCTTAGGGAAATTAAAATCAAAAAGACACAGCCACCCCAAAGTTTGGGACGGCTCTGTTTACAAGAACCTCGTTTACGGTACAAGTTCAATATCGCAGAAAGTGAAAAATGGATAAAGAAGTTGTGGTACTTACGTACAATGCAATATCACTCAGCAATGAAATCTATGTCATCAGGCCCGTAGCAGCATAATGAGTGGATTCAGGTATGATGATTCTAACTGAAATAAGTCACACAGAAAAAGAAACATCATAAGATATCACTAATACACGGGATGTAAACTTGGCTACACAGGAACTGGATTACAAAACAGAACAGGGTCTCAAATTTAGAAAACCAACTTATGCTTGCTTAAGGGGAAAGGTGAGTTGGGGTGCTGCATCAAACCAGAGATTGAAATGAGCACAGATAAAGTTCCTTAAGCCAAATATGGAATAGACAAGAACTACTCCTTGCTCAACGAAATGGACTCAACACCCCATATTAAACGCCTAAGAATGTACCTGACTAGTAAGTATCTTAAAACCTATGGATTGCTATGTGTCTGAAAGAAAATCAAGCGTGTGTACAGGGGCATAAACGCAGCAGTGATAGGATTGGAGAGGTTCGGTGAGCAAATGAAGACCCTTTGAAGTCATATTGCATGGTACCCATTCCACGGGTCTCAACTCTCCAGGTTTAAGGGATTCTTCCTTCAGCTAAAACATGCACGTGGAACCCAGAGTATGATCAACCGTGTGATCGGGAGACGTGTTCCAATATGTCTCAGTTCTCGTCCCCTGGTACTCGGGTGCAACATTCCAGACGCTTTACTAACACTCTCCCGACTTGGAGAGTCAGTGCCTTTAACCTCCTGTTTGGCCCAGTTTGCAATTTCTGCGGAAGATGAACAGGAATAGGGAGAACCAATGAGAGACTAGCTGGAGGTGTCTGGACGGGCAAATTTAACTCTCATTTCCCACCAGGAAGAGGAATTAACCAAAGGCTCAGCGTGCCGTGCCGGAACCAGATTAGGGCCTGAAGCAATCCTGCGGTGTTGCGGCCAGCTCACAAGAAAGCGAGTTGAAGAAAGGAGCTCAGGGGCACTGTAATTCACAAACCTGCAGAGTTATAAATGACAGCTATCGTCCAAAAATATACTGAAGTAAGGCTGCCAAGAGGACTTGAAAGCGGGGCAGAATTGCAGGAAACCGATTTCAGGAGGTAGACTGGAATTGCATTTAAAGCATAGGAAAAGAGGCAGAACGTCCACAATGATGCACTTGGCCAAAAAGGGCGTATGCGTTTTTTCCTGAATATATTCAGGAAAAAACGCATACGCCCTTTTTGGCCAACCAAGCAAGCTTGCAAAGGAAATCTGCACTACAATGAAGTCTCACTTCCCCCCGGTCAAAAGGGCCATCTGAAAAAAGTGTAAAATCCAGAAAGGCAGGACAGGCCATGGAGAACTGGGAGCCTTGTTATGCTGATGGGCGGGATGTAAATTGCCAACAGCCACTCGGGAGAGGTGTATGGTGTTTCCTGAAACATCTAAAAAACAAAGCAACAGAGCCTAGGGCACTTCCACTTATGGTCCTATAGCTTAGGGAAATTAAAATCAAAAAGACACAGCCACCCCAAAGTTTGGGACGGCTCTGTTTACAAGAACCTCGTTTACGGTACAAGTTCAATATCGCAGAAAGTGAAAAATGGATAAAGAAGTTGTGGTACTTACGTACAATGCAATATCACTCAGCAATGAAATCTATGTCATCAGGCCCGTAGCAGCATAATGAGTGGATTCAGGTATGATGATTCTAACTGAAATAAGTCACACAGAAAAAGAAACATCATAAGATATCACTAATACACGGGATGTAAACTTGGCTACACAGGAACTGGATTACAAAACAGAACAGGGTCTCAAATTTAGAAAACCAACTTATGCTTGCTTAAGGGGAAAGGTGAGTTGGGGTGCTGCATAAAACCAGAGATTGAAATGAGCACAGATAAAGTTCCTTAAGCCAAATATGGAATAGACAAGAACTACTCCTTGCTCAACGAAATGGACTCAACACCCCATATTAAACGCCTAAGAATGTACCTGACTAGTAAGTATCTTAAAACCTATGGATTGCTATGTGTCTGAAAGAAAATCAAGCGTGTGTACAGGGGCATAAACGCAGCAGTGATAGGATTGGAGAGGTTCGGTGAGCAAATGAAGACCCTTTGAAGTCATATTGCATGGTACCCATTCCACGGGTCTCAACTCTCCAGGTTTAAGGGATTCTTCCTTCAGCTAAAACATGCACGTGGAACCCAGAGTATGATCAACCGTGTGATCGGGAGACGTGTTCCAATATGTCTCAGTTCTCGTCCCCTGGTACTCGGGTGCAACATTCCAGACGCTTTACTAACACTCTCCCGACTTGGAGAGTCAGTGCCTTTAACCTCCTGTTTGGCCCAGTTTGCAATTTCTGCGGAAGATGAACAGGAATAGGGAGAACCAATGAGAGACTAGCTGGAGGTGTCTGGACGGGCAAATTTAACTCTCATTTCCCACCAGGAAGAGGAATTAACCAAAGGCTCAGCGTGCCGTGCCGGAACCAGATTAGGGCCTGAAGCAATCCTGCGGTGTTGCGGCCAGCTCACAAGAAAGCGAGTTGAAGAAAGGAGCTCAGGGGCACTGTAATTCACAAACCTGCAGAGTTATAAATGACAGCTATCGTCCAAAAATATACTGAAGTAAGGCTGCCAAGAGGACTTGAAAGCGGGGCAGAATTGCAGGAAACCGATTTCAGGAGGTAGACTGGAATTGCATTTAAAGCATAGGAAAAGAGGCAGAACGTCCACAATGATGCGCTTGGCCAAAAAGGGCGTATGCGTTTTTTCCTGAATATATTCAGGAAAAAACGCATACGCCCTTTTTGGCCAACCAAGCAAGCTTGCAAAGGAAATCTGCACTACAATGAAGTCTCACTTCCCCCCGGTCAAAAGGGCCATCTGAAAAAAGTGTAAAATCCAGAAAGGCAGGACAGGCCATGGAGAACTGGGAGCCTTGTTATGCTGATGGGCGGGATGTAAATTGCCAAGAGCCACTCCGGAGAGGTGTATGGTGTTTCCTGAAACATCTAAAAAACAAAGCAACAGAGCCTAGGGCACTTCCACTTATGGTCCTATAGCTTAGGGAAATTAAAATCAAAAAGACACAGCCACCCCAAAGTTTGGGACGGCTCTGTTTACAAGAACCTCGTTTACGGTACAAGTTCAATATCGCAGAAAGTGAAAAATGGATAAAGAAGTTGTGGTACTTACGTACAATGCAATATCACTCAGCAATGAAATCTATGTCATCAGGCCCGTAGCAGCATAATGAGTGGATTCAGGTATGATGATTCTAACTGAAATAAGTCACACAGAAAAAGAAACATCATAAGATATCACTAATACACGGGATGTAAACTTGGCTACACAGGAACTGGATTACAAAACAGAACAGGGTCTCAAATTTAGAAAACCAACTTATGCTTGCTTAAGGGGAAAGGTGAGTTGGGGTGCTGCATCAAACCAGAGATTGAAATGAGCACAGATAAAGTTCCTTAAGCCAAATATGGAATAGACAAGAACTACTCCTTGCTCAACGAAATGGACTCAACACCCCATATTAAACGCCTAAGAATGTACCTGACTAGTAAGTATCTTAAAACCTATGGATTGCTATGTGTCTGAAAGAAAATCAAGCGTGTGTACAGGGGCATAAACGCAGCAGTGATAGGATTGGAGAGGTTCGGTGAGCAAATGAAGACCCTTTGAAGTCATATTGCATGGTACCCATTCCACGGGTCTCAACTCTCCAGGTTTAAGGGATTCTTCCTTCAGCTAAAACATGCACGTGGAACCCAGAGTATGATCAACCGTGTGATCGGGAGACGTGTTCCAATATGTCTCAGTTCTCGTCCCCTGGTACTCGGGTGCAACATTCCAGACGCTTTACTAACACTCTCCCGACTTGGAGAGTCAGTGCCTTTAACCTCCTGTTTGGCCCAGTTTGCAATTTCTGCGGAAGATGAACAGGAATAGGGAGAACCAATGAGAGACTAGCTGGAGGTGTCTGGACGGGCAAATTTAACTCTCATTTCCCACCAGGAAGAGGAATTAACCAAAGGCTCAGCGTGCCGTGCGGGAACCAGATTAGGGCCTGAAGCAATCCTGCGGTGTTGCGGCCAGCTCACAAGAAAGCGAGTTGAAGAAAGGAGCTCAGGGGCACTGTAATTCACAAACCTGCAGAGTTATAAATGACAGCTATCGTCCAAAAATATACTGAAGTAAGGCTGCCAAGAGGACTTGAAAGCGGGGCAGAATTGCAGGAAACCGATTTCAGGAGGTAGACTGGAATTGCATTTAAAGCATAGGAAAAGAGGCAGAACGTCCACAATGATGCGCTTGGCCAAAAAGGGCGTATGCGTTTTTTCCTGAATATATTCAGGAAAAAACGCATACGCCCTTTTTGGCCAACCAAGCAAGCTTGCAAAGGAAATCTGCACTACAATGAAGTCTCACTTCCCCCCGGTCAAAAGGGCCATCTGAAAAAAGTGTAAAATCCAGAAAGGCAGGACAGGCCATGGAGAACTGGGAGCCTTGTTATGCTGATGGGCGGGATGTAAATTGCCAACAGCCACTCGGGAGAGGTGTATGGTGTTTCCTGAAACATCTAAAAAACAAAGCAACAGAGCCTAGGGCACTTCCACTTATGGTCCTATAGCTTAGGGAAATTAAAATCAAAAAGACACAGCCACCCCAAAGTTTGGGACGGCTCTGTTTACAAGAACCTCGTTTACGGTACAAGTTCAATATCGCAGAAAGTGAAAAATGGATAAAGAAGTTGTGGTACTTACGTACAATGCAATATCACTCAGCAATGAAATCTATGTCATCAGGCCCGTAGCAGCATAATGAGTGGATTCAGGTATGATGATTCTAACTGAAATAAGTCACACAGAAAAAGAAACATCATAAGATATCACTAATACACGGGATGTAAACTTGGCTACACAGGAACTGGATTACAAAACAGAACAGGGTCTCAAATTTAGAAAACCAACTTATGCTTGCTTAAGGGGAAAGGTGAGTTGGGGTGCTGCATAAAACCAGAGATTGAAATGAGCACAGATAAAGTTCCTTAAGCCAAATATGGAATAGACAAGAACTACTCCTTGCTCAACGAAATGGACTCAACACCCCATATTAAACGCCTAAGAATGTACCTGACTAGTAAGTATCTTAAAACCTATGGATTGCTATGTGTCTGAAAGAAAATCAAGCGTGTGTACAGGGGCATAAACGCAGCAGTGATAGGATTGGAGAGGTTCGGTGAGCAAATGAAGACCCTTTGAAGTCATATTGCATGGTACCCATTCCACGGGTCTCAACTCTCCAGGTTTAAGGGATTCTTCCTTCAGCTAAAACATGCACGTGGAACCCAGAGTATGATCAACCGTGTGATCGGGAGACGTGTTCCAATATGTCTCAGTTCTCGTCCCCTGGTACTCGGGTGCAACATTCCAGACGCTTTACTAACACTCTCCCGACTTGGAGAGTCAGTGCCTTTAACCTCCTGTTTGGCCCAGTTTGCAATTTCTGCGGAAGATGAACAGGAATAGGGAGAACCAATGAGAGACTAGCTGGAGGTGTCTGGACGGGCAAATTTAACTCTCATTTCCCACCAGGAAGAGGAATTAACCAAAGGCTCAGCGTGCCGTGCGGGAACCAGATTAGGGCCTGAAGCAATCCTGCGGTGTTGCGGCCAGCTCACAAGAAAGCGAGTTGAAGAAAGGAGCTCAGGGGCACTGTAATTCACAAACCTGCAGAGTTATAAATGACAGCTATCGTCCAAAAATATACTGAAGTAAGGCTGCCAAGAGGACTTGAAAGCGGGGCAGAATTGCAGGAAACCGATTTCAGGAGGTAGACTGGAATTGCATTTAAAGCATAGGAAAAGAGGCAGAACGTCCACAATGATGCGCTTGGCCAAAAAGGGCGTATGCGTTTTTTCCTGAATATATTCAGGAAAAAACGCATACGCCCTTTTTGGCCAACCAAGCAAGCTTGCAAAGGAAATCTGCACTACAATGAAGTCTCACTTCCCCCCGGTCAAAAGGGCCATCTGAAAAAAGTGTAAAATCCAGAAAGGCAGGACAGGCCATGGAGAACTGGGAGCCTTGTTATGCTGATGGGCGGGATGTAAATTGCCAACAGCCACTCGGGAGAGGTGTATGGTGTTTCCTGAAACATCTAAAAAACAAAGCAACAGAGCCTAGGGCACTTCCACTTATGGTCCTATAGCTTAGGGAAATTAAAATCAAAAAGACACAGCCACCCCAAAGTTTGGGACGGCTCTGTTTACAAGAACCTCGTTTACGGTACAAGTTCAATATCGCAGAAAGTGAAAAATGGATAAAGAAGTTGTGGTACTTACGTACAATGCAATATCACTCAGCAATGAAATCTATGTCATCAGGCCCGTAGCAGCATAATGAGTGGATTCAGGTATGATGATTCTAACTGAAATAAGTCACACAGAAAAAGAAACATCATAAGATATCACTAATACACGGGATGTAAACTTGGCTACACAGGAACTGGATTACAAAACAGAACAGGGTCTCAAATTTAGAAAACCAACTTATGCTTGCTTAAGGGGAAAGGTGAGTTGGGGTGCTGCATAAAACCAGAGATTGAAATGAGCACAGATAAAGTTCCTTAAGCCAAATATGGAATAGACAAGAACTACTCCTTGCTCAACGAAATGGACTCAACACCCCATATTAAACGCCTAAGAATGTACCTGACTAGTAAGTATCTTAAAACCTATGGATTGCTATGTGTCTGAAAGAAAATCAAGCGTGTGTACAGGGGCATAAACGCAGCAGTGATAGGATTGGAGAGGTTCGGTGAGCAAATGAAGACCCTTTGAAGTCATATTGCATGGTACCCATTCCACGGGTCTCAACTCTCCAGGTTTAAGGGATTCTTCCTTCAGCTAAAACATGCACGTGGAACCCAGAGTATGATCAACCGTGTGATCGGGAGACGTGTTCCAATATGTCTCAGTTCTCGTCCCCTGGTACTCGGGTGCAACATTCCAGACGCTTTACTAACACTCTCCCGACTTGGAGAGTCAGTGCCTTTAACCTCCTGTTTGGCCCAGTTTGCAATTTCTGCGGAAGATGAACAGGAATAGGGAGAACCAATGAGAGACTAGCTGGAGGTGTCTGGACGGGCAAATTTAACTCTCATTTCCCACCAGGAAGAGGAATTAACCAAAGGCTCAGCGTGCCGTGCCGGAACCAGATTAGGGCCTGAAGCAATCCTGCGGTGTTGCGGCCAGCTCACAAGAAAGCGAGTTGAAGAAAGGAGCTCAGGGGCACTGTAATTCACAAACCTGCAGAGTTATAAATGACAGCTATCGTCCAAAAATATACTGAAGTAAGGCTGCCAAGAGGACTTGAAAGCGGGGCAGAATTGCAGGAAACCGATTTCAGGAGGTAGACTGGAATTGCATTTAAAGCATAGGAAAAGAGGCAGAACGTCCACAATGATGCACTTGGCCAAAAAGGGCGTATGCGTTTTTTCCTGAATATATTCAGGAAAAAACGCATACGCCCTTTTTGGCCAACCAAGCAAGCTTGCAAAGGAAATCTGCACTACAATGAAGTCTCACTTCCCCCCGGTCAAAAGGGCCATCTGAAAAAAGTGTAAAATCCAGAAAGGCAGGACAGGCCATGGAGAACTGGGAGCCTTGTTATGCTGATGGGCGGGATGTAAATTGCCAACAGCCACTCGGGAGAGGTGTATGGTGTTTCCTGAAACATCTAAAAAACAAAGCAACAGAGCCTAGGGCACTTCCACTTATGGTCCTATAGCTTAGGGAAATTAAAATCAAAAAGACACAGCCACCCCAAAGTTTGGGACGGCTCTGTTTACAAGAACCTCGTTTACGGTACAAGTTCAATATCGCAGAAAGTGAAAAATGGATAAAGAAGTTGTGGTACTTACGTACAATGCAATATCACTCAGCAATGAAATCTATGTCATCAGGCCCGTAGCAGCATAATGAGTGGATTCAGGTATGATGATTCTAACTGAAATAAGTCACACAGAAAAAGAAACATCATAAGATATCACTAATACACGGGATGTAAACTTGGCTACACAGGAACTGGATTACAAAACAGAACAGGGTCTCAAATTTAGAAAACCAACTTATGCTTGCTTAAGGGGAAAGGTGAGTTGGGGTGCTGCATAAAACCAGAGATTGAAATGAGCACAGATAAAGTTCCTTAAGCCAAATATGGAATAGACAAGAACTACTCCTTGCTCAACGAAATGGACTCAACACCCCATATTAAACGCCTAAGAATGTACCTGACTAGTAAGTATCTTAAAACCTATGGATTGCTATGTGTCTGAAAGAAAATCAAGCGTGTGTACAGGGGCGTAAACGCAGCAGTGATAGGATTGGAGAGGTTCGGTGAGCAAATGAAGACCCTTTGAAGTCATATTGCATGGTACCCATTCCACGGGTCTCAACTCTCCAGGTTTAAGGGATTCTTCCTTCAGCTAAAACATG
Source organism: Leucopleurus acutus (assembly GCF_964270905.1). Lineage (NCBI taxonomy): Eukaryota > Metazoa > Chordata > Mammalia > Artiodactyla > Delphinidae > Leucopleurus > Leucopleurus acutus. Next base: position 462,950 of record NW_028139192.1, read on the forward strand.
CACGTGGAACCCAGAGTATGATCAACCGTGTGATCGGGAGACGTGTTCCAATATGTCTCAGTTCTCGTCCCCTGGTACTCGGGTGCAACATTCCAGACGCTTTACTAACACTCTCCCGACTTGGAGAGTCAGTGCCTTTAACCTCCTGTTTGGCCCAGTTTGCAATTTCTGCGGAAGATGAACAGGAATAGGGAGAACCAATGAGAGACTAGCTGGAGGTGTCTGGACGGGCAAATTTAACTCTCATTTCCCACCAGGAAGAGGAATTAACCAAAGGCTCAGCGTGCCGTGCCGGAACCAGATTAGGGCCTGAAGCAATCCTGCGGTGTTGCGGCCAGCTCACAAGAAAGCGAGTTGAAGAAAGGAGCTCAGGGGCACTGTAATTCACAAACCTGCAGAGTTATAAATGACAGCTATCGTCCAAAAATATACTGAAGTAAGGCTGCCAAGAGGACTTGAAAGCGGGGCAGAATTGCAGGAAACCGATTTCAGGAGGTAGACTGGAATTGCATTTAAAGCATAGGAAAAGAGGCAGAACGTCCACAATGATGCGCTTGGCCAAAAAGGGCGTATGCGTTTTTTCCTGAATATATTCAGGAAAAAACGCATACGCCCTTTTTGGCCAACCAAGCAAGCTTGCAAAGGAAATCTGCACTACAATGAAGTCTCACTTCCCCCCGGTCAAAAGGGCCATCTGAAAAAAGTGTAAAATCCAGAAAGGCAGGACAGGCCATGGAGAACTGGGAGCCTTGTTATGCTGATGGGCGGGATGTAAATTGCCAACAGCCACTCGGGAGAGGTGTATGGTGTTTCCTGAAACATCTAAAAAACAAAGCAACAGAGCCTAGGGCACTTCCACTTATGGTCCTATAGCTTAGGGAAATTAAAATCAAAAAGACACAGCCACCCCAAAGTTTGGGACGGCTCTGTTTACAAGAACCTCGTTTACGGTACAAGTTCAATATCGCAGAAAGTGAAAAATGGATAAAGAAGTTGTGGTACTTACGTACAATGCAATATCACTCAGCAATGAAATCTATGTCATCAGGCCCGTAGCAGCATAATGAGTGGATTCAGGTATGATGATTCTAACTGAAATAAGTCACACAGAAAAAGAAACATCATAAGATATCACTAATACACGGGATGTAAACTTGGCTACACAGGAACTGGATTACAAAACAGAACAGGGTCTCAAATTTAGAAAACCAACTTATGCTTGCTTAAGGGGAAAGGTGAGTTGGGGTGCTGCATAAAACCAGAGATTGAAATGAGCACAGATAAAGTTCCTTAAGCCAAATATGGAATAGACAAGAACTACTCCTTGCTCAACGAAATGGACTCAACACCCCATATTAAACGCCTAAGAATGTACCTGACTAGTAAGTATCTTAAAACCTATGGATTGCTATGTGTCTGAAAGAAAATCAAGCGTGTGTACAGGGGCATAAACGCAGCAGTGATAGGATTGGAGAGGTTCGGTGAGCAAATGAAGACCCTTTGAAGTCATATTGCATGGTACCCATTCCACGGGTCTCAACTCTCCAGGTTTAAGGGATTCTTCCTTCAGCTAAAACATGCACGTGGAACCCAGAGTATGATCAACCGTGTGATCGGGAGACGTGTTCCAATATGTCTCAGTTCTCGTCCCCTGGTACTCGGGTGCAACATTCCAGACGCTTTACTAACACTCTCCCGACTTGGAGAGTCAGTGCCTTTAACCTCCTGTTTGGCCCAGTTTGCAATTTCTGCGGAAGATGAACAGGAATAGGGAGAACCAATGAGAGACTAGCTGGAGGTGTCTGGACGGGCAAATTTAACTCTCATTTCCCACCAGGAAGAGGAATTAACCAAAGGCTCAGCGTGCCGTGCCGGAACCAGATTAGGGCCTGAAGCAATCCTGCGGTGTTGCGGCCAGCTCACAAGAAAGCGAGTTGAAGAAAGGAGCTCAGGGGCACTGTAATTCACAAACCTGCAGAGTTATAAATGACAGCTATCGTCCAAAAATATACTGAAGTAAGGCTGCCAAGAGGACTTGAAAGCGGGGCAGAATTGCAGGAAACCGATTTCAGGAGGTAGACTGGAATTGCATTTAAAGCATAGGAAAAGAGGCAGAACGTCCACAATGATGCACTTGGCCAAAAAGGGCGTATGCGTTTTTTCCTGAATATATTCAGGAAAAAACGCATACGCCCTTTTTGGCCAACCAAGCAAGCTTGCAAAGGAAATCTGCACTACAATGAAGTCTCACTTCCCCCCGGTCAAAAGGGCCATCTGAAAAAAGTGTAAAATCCAGAAAGGCAGGACAGGCCATGGAGAACTGGGAGCCTAGTTATGCTGATGGGCGGGATGTAAATTGCCAGCAGCCGCTCTGGAGAAGTGTATGGTGTTTCCTGAAACATCCAAAAAACAAAGCAACAGAGCCTAGGGCACTTCCACTTATGGTCCTATAGCTTAGGGAAATTAAAATCAAAAAGACACAGCCACCCCAAAGTTTGGGACGGCTCTGTTTACAAGAACCTCGTTTACGGTACAAGTTCAATATCGCAGAAAGTGAAAAATGGATAAAGAAGTTGTGGTACTTACGTACAATGCAATATCACTCAGCAATGAAATCTATGTCATCAGGTCCGTAGCAGCATGAGTGGATTCAGGTATGATGATTCTAACTGAAATAAGTCACACAGAAAAAGCAACATCATAAGATATCACTAATACACGGAATGTAAACTTGGCTACACAGGAACTGGATTACAAAACAGAACAGGGTCTCAAATTTAGAAAACCAACTTATGCTTGCTTAAGGGGAAAGGTGAGTTGGGGTGCTGCATAAAACCAGAGATTGAAATGAGCACAGATAAAGTTCCTTAAGCCAAATATGGAATAGACAAGAACTACTCCTTGCTCAACGAAATGGACTCAACACCCCATATTAAACGCCTAAGAATGTACCTGACTAGTAAGTATCTTAAAACCTATGGATTGCTATGTGTCTGAAAGAAAATCAAGCGTGTGTACAGGGGCGTAAACGCAGCAGTGATAGGATTGGAGAGGTTCGGTGAGCAAATGAAGACCCTTTGAAGTCATATTGCATGGTACCCATTCCACGGGTCTCAACTCTCCAGGTTTAAGGGATTCTTCCTTCAGCTAAAACATGCACATGGAACCCAGAGTATGATCAACCGTGTGATCGGGAGACGTGTTCCAATATGTCTCAGTTCTCGTCCCCTGGTACTCGGGTGCAACATTCCAGACGCTTTACTAACACTCTCCCGACTTGGAGAGTCAGTGCCTTTAACCTCCTGTTTGGCCCAGTTTGCAATTTCTGCGGAAGATGAACAGGAATAGGGAGAACCAATGAGAGACTAGCTGGAGGTGTCTGGACGGGCAAATTTAACTCTCATTTCCCACCAGGAAGAGGAATTAACCAAAGGCTCAGCGTGCCGTGCCGGAACCAGATTAGGGCCTGAAGCAATCCTGCGGTGTTGCGGCCAGCTCACAAGAAAGCGAGTTGAAGAAAGGAGCTCAGGGGCACTGTAATTCACAAACCTGCAGAGTTATAAATGACAGCTATCGTCCAAAAATATACTGAAGTAAGGCTGCCAAGAGGACTTGAAAGCGGGGCAGAATTGCAGGAAACCGATTTCAGGAGGTAGACTGGAATTGCATTTAAAGCATAGGAAAAGAGGCAGAACGTCCACAATGATGCACTTGGCCAAAAAGGGCGTATGCGTTTTTTCCTGAATATATTCAGGAAAAAACGCATACGCCCTTTCTGGCCAACCAAGCAAGCTTGCAAAGGAAATCTGCACTACAATGAAGTCTCACTTCCCCCCGGTCAAAAGGGCCATCTGAAAAAAGTGTAAAATCCAGAAAGGCAGGACAGGCCATGGAGAACTGGGAGCCTTGTTATGCTGATGGGCGGGATGTAAATTGCCAAGAGCCACTCCGGAGAGGTGTATGGTGTTTCCTGAAACATCTAAAAAACAAAGCAACAGAGCCTAGGGCACTTCCACTTATGGTCCTATAGCTTAGGGAAATTAAAATCAAAAAGACACAGCCACCCCAAAGTTTGGGACGGCTCTGTTTACAAGAACCTCGTTTACGGTACAAGTTCAATATCGCAGAAAGTGAAAAATGGATAAAGAAGTTGTGGTACTTACGTACAATGCAATATCACTCAGCAATGAAATCTATGTCATCAGGCCCGTAGCAGCATAATGAGTGGATTCAGGTATGATGATTCTAACTGAAATAAGTCACACAGAAAAAGAAACATCATAAGATATCACTAATACACGGGATGTAAACTTGGCTACACAGGAACTGGATTACAAAACAGAACAGGGTCTCAAATTTAGAAAACCAACTTATGCTTGCTTAAGGGGAAAGGTGAGTTGGGGTGCTGCATCAAACCAGAGATTGAAATGAGCACAGATAAAGTTCCTTAAGCCAAATATGGAATAGACAAGAACTACTCCTTGCTCAACGAAATGGACTCAACACCCCATATTAAACGCCTAAGAATGTACCTGACTAGTAAGTATCTTAAAACCTATGGATTGCTATGTGTCTGAAAGAAAATCAAGCGTGTGTACAGGGGCATAAACGCAGCAGTGATAGGATTGGAGAGGTTCGGTGAGCAAATGAAGACCCTTTGAAGTCATATTGCATGGTACCCATTCCACGGGTCTCAACTCTCCAGGTTTAAGGGATTCTTCCTTCAGCTAAAACATGCACGTGGAACCCAGAGTATGATCAACCGTGTGATCGGGAGACGTGTTCCAATATGTCTCAGTTCTCGTCCCCTGGTACTCGGGTGCAACATTCCAGACGCTTTACTAACACTCTCCCGACTTGGAGAGTCAGTGCCTTTAACCTCCTGTTTGGCCCAGTTTGCAATTTCTGCGGAAGATGAACAGGAATAGGGAGAACCAATGAGAGACTAGCTGGAGGTGTCTGGACGGGCAAATTTAACTCTCATTTCCCACCAGGAAGAGGAATTAACCAAAGGCTCAGCGTGCCGTGCCGGAACCAGATTAGGGCCTGAAGCAATCCTGCGGTGTTGCGGCCAGCTCACAAGAAAGCGAGTTGAAGAAAGGAGCTCAGGGACACTGTAATTCACAAACCTGCAGAGTTATAAATGACAGCTATCCTCCAAAAATATACTGAAGTAAGGCTGCCAAGAGGACTTGAAAGCGGGGCAGAATTGCAGGAAACCGATTTCAGGAGGTAGACTGGAATTGCATTTAAAGCATAGGAAAAGAGGCAGAACGTCCACAATGATGCACTTGGCCAAAAAGGGCGTATGCGTTTTTTCCTGAATATATTCAGGAAAAAACGCATACGCCCTTTCTGGCCAACCAAGCAAGCTTGCAAAGGAAATCTGCACTACAATGAAGTCTCACTTCCCCCCGGTCAAAAGGGCCATCTGAAAAAAGTGTAAAATCCAGAAAGGCAGGACAGGCCATGGAGAACTGGGAGCCTTGTTATGCTGATGGGCGGGATGTAAATTGCCACAGCCACTCGGGAGAGGTGTATGGTGTTTCCTGAAACATCTAAAAAACAAAGCAACAGAGCCTAGGGCACTTCCACTTATGGTCCTATAGCTTAGGGAAATTAAAATCAAAAAGACACAGCCACCCCAAAGTTTGGGACGGCTCTGTTTACAAGAACCTCGTTTACGGTACAAGTTCAATATCGCAGAAAGTGAAAAATGGATAAAGAAGTTGTGGTACTTACGTACAATGCAATATCACTCAGCAATGAAATCTATGTCATCAGGCCCGTAGCAGCATAATGAGTGGATTCAGGTATGATGATTCTAACTGAAATAAGTCACACAGAAAAAGAAACATCATAAGATATCACTAATACACGGGATGTAAACTTGGCTACACAGGAACTGGATTACAAAACAGAACAGGGTCTCAAATTTAGAAAACCAACTTATGCTTGCTTAAGGGGAAAGGTGAGTTGGGGTGCTGCATAAAACCAGAGATTGAAATGAGCACAGATAAAGTTCCTTAAGCCAAATATGGAATAGACAAGAACTACTCCTTGCTCAACGAAGTGGACTCAACACCCCATATTAAACGCCTAAGAATATACCTGACTAGTAAGAATCTTAAAACCTATGGATTTATATGTCTCCGAAAGAGAATCAAACGTGTGTACAGAGGCAAAAACGTAGCAGTGATAGGATTGGTGAGGTTCGGTGAGCAAATGCAGACCCTTTGAAATCATATTGCATGGTACCCATTCCATGGGTCTCAACTCTCCATGTTTAAGGGATTCTTCCTTCAGCTAAAACATGCATGTGGAACCCAGAGTATGATCCACCATGTGATTGGAAAACGTGTTCAAATGTGTCTCAGTTTTCGTCCCCTGGTACTCGGGTGCAACATTCCAGACGCTTTACTAACACTCTCCCCACTTGGAGAGTCAGTGCCTTTAACCTCCTGTTTGGCCCAGTTTGCAAATTCTGTGGAAAATGAACAGGAATAGGGAGAACCAATGAGAGACTAGGTGGAGGTTTCTGGACGGGCAAATTTAACTCTCATTTCCCACCAGGAAGAGGAATTAACCAAAGGCTCAGCATGCCGTGCCGGAACCAAACTAGGGCCTGAAGCAATCCTGCGGTGTTGCGGCCAGCTCACAAGAAAGCGAGTTGAAGAAAGGAGCTCAGGGGCACTGTAATTCACAAACCTGCAGAGTTATAAATGACAGCTATCTTCCAAAAATATATTGAAGTAAGGCTGCAAAGAGGAGCTGAAAGCGGGCAGAATTGCAAGAAACCGATTTCAGGAGGTAGACTGGAATTGCACGTAAAGCATAGGAAAAGAGGCAGAACGTCCACAATGATGCACTTGGCCAAAAAGTGCGTATGCGTTTTTTCCTGAATATATTCAGGAAAAAACGCATACGACCTTTTTGGCCAACCAAGCAAGCTTGAAAAGGAAATCTGCACTACAATGAAGTCTCACTGCCCCCCGGTCAAAAAGGCCATCCGAAAAAAGTTTAAAATCCAGACAGGCAGGACAGGCCAAGGAGAACTAGGAGCCTTCTTATGTTGATGGGTGGGATGTAAATTGCCAGCAGCCACTCTGGAGAAGTGTATGGTGTTTCCTGAAACATCCAAAAAACAAAGCAACAGAGCCTAGGGCACTTCCACTTATGGTCCTTTAGCTTAGGGAAATTAAAATCAAAAAGACACAGCCACCCCAAAGTTTGGGACGGCTCTGTTTACAAGAACCTCGTTTACGGTACAAGTTCAATATCACAGAAAGCGAAAAACGGATAAAGAAGTTGTGGTACTTACGTACAATGCAATATCACTCAGCAATGAAATCTATGTCATCAGGCCCGTAGCAGCATAATGAGTGGATTCAGGTACGATGATTCTAAGTGAAATAAGTCACACAGAAAAAGAAACATCATAAGATATCACTAACACACGGAATGTAAACTTGGCTACACAGGAACTGAATTACAAAACAGAACAGGGTGTCAAATGTAGAAAACCAACTTATGCTTGCTTAAGGGGAAAGGTGAGTTGGGGTGCTGCATAAAACCAGAGATTGAAATTAGCACAGATACCGTTCCATAAGCCAAATATGTAATAGACAAGAGCTACTCCTTGCTCAACGAAGTGGACTCAACACCCCATATTAAACGCCTAAGAATATACCTGACTAGTAAGAATCTTAAAACCTATGGATTTATATGTCTCCGAAAGAGAATCAAGCATGTGTACAGAGGCATAAACGTAGCAGTGATAGGATTGGTGAGGTTCGGTGAGCAAATGCAGACCCTTTGAAGTCATATTGCATGGTACCCATTCCATGGGTCTCAACTCTCCATGTTTAAGGGATTCTTCCTTCAGCTAAAACATGCATGTGGAACCCAGAGTATGATCCACCATGTGATCGGAAAAAGTGTTCAAATGTGTCTCAGTTTTCGTCCCCTGGTACTCGGGTGCAACATTCCAGACGCTTTACTAACACTCTCCTCACTTGGAGAGTCAGTGCCTTTAACCTCCTGTTTGGCCCAGTTTGCAATTTCTGTGGAAAATGAACAGGAATAGGGAGAACCAATGAGAGACTAGGTGGAGGTGTCTGGACGGGCAAATTTAACTCTCATTTCCCACCAGGAAGAGGAATTAACCAAAGGCTCAGCATGCCGTGCCGGAATCAAACTAGGGCCTGAAGCAATCCTGCGGTGTTGCGGCCAGCTCACAAGAAAGCGAGTTGAAGAAAGGAGCTCAGGGGCACTGTAATTCACAAACCTGCAGAGTTATAAATGACAGCTATCTTCCAAAAATATATTGAAGTAAGGCTGCAAAGAGGAGCTGAAAGCGGGCAGAATTGCAAGAAACCGATTTCAGGAGGTAGACTGGAATTGCACGTAAAGCATAGGAAAAGAGGCAGAACGTCCACAATGATGCACTTGGCCAAAAAGTGCGTATGCGTTTTTTCCTGAATATATTCAGGAAAAAACGCATACGACCTTTTTGGCCAACCAAGCAAGCTTGAAAAGGAAATCTGCACTACAATGAAGTCTCACTGCCCCCCGGTCAAAAAGGCCATCCGAAAAAAGTTTAAAATCCAGACAGGCAGGACAGGCCAAGGAGAACTAGGAGCCTTCTTATGTTGATGGGTGGGATGTAAATTGCCAGCAGCCACTCTGGAGAAGTGTATGGTGTTTCCTGAAACATCCAAAAAACAAAGCAACAGAGCCTAGGGCACTTCCACTTATGGTCCTTTAGCTTAGGGAAATTAAAATCAAAAAGACACAGCCACCCCAAAGTTTGGGACGGCTCTGTTTACAAGAACCTCGTTTACGGTACAAGTTCAATATCACAGAAAGCGAAAAACGGATAAAGAAGTTGTGGTACTTACGTACAATGCAATATCACTCAGCAATGAAATCTATGTCATCAGGCCCGTAGCAGCATAATGAGTGGATTCAGGTACGATGATTCTAAGTGAAATAAGTCACACAGAAAAAGAAACATCATAAGATATCACTAACACACGGAATGTAAACTTGGCTACACAGGAACTGAATTACAAAACAGAACAGGGTGTCAAATGTAGAAAACCAACTTATGCTTGCTTAAGGGGAAAGGTGAGTTGGGGTGCTGCATAAAACCAGAGATTGAAATTAGCACAGATACCGTTCCATAAGCCAAATATGTAATAGACAAGAGCTACTCCTTGCTCAACGAAGTGGACTCAACACCCCATATTAAACGCCTAAGAATATACCTGACTAGTAAGAATCTTAAAACCTATGGATTTATATGTCTCCGAAAGAGAATCAAGCATGTGTACAGAGGCATAAACGTAGCAGTGATAGGATTGGTGAGGTTCGGTGAGCAAATGCAGACCCTTTGAAGTCATATTGCATGGTACCCATTCCATGGGTCTCAACTCTCCCTGTTTAAGGGATTCTTCCTTCAGCTAAAACATGCATGTGGAACCCAGAGTATGATCCACCATGTGATCGGAAAAAGTGTTCAAATGTGTCTCAGTTTTCGTCCCCTGGTACTCGGGTGCAACATTCCAGACGCTTTACTAACACTCTCCTCACTTGGAGAGTCAGTGCCTTTAACCTCCTGTTTGGCCCAGTTTGCAATTTCTGTGGAAAATGAACAGGAATAGGGAGAACCAATGAGAGACTAGGTGGAGGTGTCTGGACGGGCAAATTTAACTCTCATTTCCCACCAGGAAGAGGAATTAACCAAAGGCTCAGCATGCCGTGCCGGAATCAAACTAGGGCCTGAAGCAATCCTGCGGTGTTGCGGCCAGCTCACAAGAAAGCGAGTTGAAGAAAGGAGCTCAGGGGCACTGTAATTCACAAACCTGCAGAGTTATAAATGACAGCTATCTTCCAAAAATATATTGAAGTAAGGCTGCCAAGAGGAGTTGAAAGCGGGCAGAATTGCAGGAAACCGATTTCAGGAGGTAGACTGGAATTGCATGTAAAGCATAGGAAAAGAGGCAGAACGTCCACAATAATGCACTTGGCCAAAAAGGGCGTATGCGTTTTTTCCTGAATATATTCAGGAAAAAACGCATACGCCCTTTTTGGCCAACCAAGCAAGCTTGCAAAGGAAATCTGCACCACAATGAAGTCTCACTGCCCCCCGGTCAAAAGGGCCATCCGAAAAAAGTGTAAAATCCAGAAAGGTAGGACAGGCCATGGAGAACTGGGAGCCTTGTTATGCTGATGGGCGGGATGTAAATTGCCAGCAGCCACTCTGGAGAAGTGTATGGTGTTTCCTGAAACATCCAAAAAACAAAGCAACAGAGCCTAGGGCACTTCCACTTATGGTCCTATAGCTTAGGGAAATTAAAATCAAAAAGACACAGCCACCCCAAAGTTTGGGACGGCTCTGTTTACAAGAACCTCGTTTACGGTACAAGTTCAATATCACAGAAAGCGAAAAATGGATAAAGAAGTTGTGGTACTTACGTACAATGCAATATCACTCAGCAATGAAATCTATGTTATCAGGCCCGTAGCAGCATAATGAGTGGATTCAGGTACGATGATTCTAAGTGAAATAAGTCACACAGAAAAGAAACATCATAAGATATCACTACTACACGGAATGTAAACTTGGCTACACAGGAACTGGATTACAAAACAGAACAGGGTCTCAAATTTAGAAAACCAACTTATGCTTGCTTAAGGGGAAAGGTGAGTTGGGGTGCTGCATCAAACCAGAGATTGAAATTAGCACAGATAAAGTTCCTTAAGCCAAATATAGAATAGACAAGAACTACTCCTTGCTCAACGAAATGGACTCAACACCCCATATTAAACGCCTAAGAATGTACCTGACTAGTAAGTATCTTAAAACCTATGCACTGCTATGTCTCTGAAAGAAAATCAAGCATGTGTACAGGGTCATAAACGCAGCAGTGATAGGATTGGAGAGGTTCGGTGAGCAAATGAAGACCCTTTGAAGTCATATTGCATGGTACCCATTCCACGGGTCTCAACTCTCCAGGTTTAAGGGATTCTTCCTTCAGCTAAAACATGCACGTGGAACCCAGAGTATGATCAACCGTGTGATCGGGAGACGTGTTCCAATATGTCTCAGTTCTCGTCCCCTGGTACTCGGGTGCAACATTCCAGACGCTTTACTAACACTCTCCCGACTTGGAGAGTCAGTGCCTTTAACCTCCTGTTTGGCCCAGTTTGCAATTTCTGCGGAAGATGAACAGGAATAGGGAGAACCAATGAGAGACTAGCTGGAGGTGTCTGGACGGGCAAATTTAACTCTCATTTCCCACCAGGAAGAGGAATTAACCAAAGGCTCAGCGTGCCGTGCCGGAACCAGATTAGGACCTGAAGCAATCCTGCGGTGTTGCGGCCAGCTCACAAGAAAGCGAGTTGAAGAAAGGAGCTCAGGGGCACTGTAATTCACAAACCTGCAGAGTTATAAATGACAGCTATCGTCCAAAAATATACTGAAGTAAGGCTGCCAAGAGGACTTGAAAGCGGGGCAGAATTGCAGGAAACCGATTTCAGGAGGTAGACTGGAATTGCATTTAAAGCATAGGAAAAGAGGCAGAACGTCCACAATGATGCACTTGGCCAAAAAGGGCGTATGCGTTTTTTCCTGAATATATTCAGGAAAAAACGCATACGCCCTTTTTGGCCAACCAAGCAAGCTTGCAAAGGAAATCTGCACTACAATGAAGTCTCACTTCCCCCCGGTCAAAAGGGCCATCTGAAAAAAGTGTAAAATCCAGAAAGGCAGGACAGGCCATGGAGAACTGGGAGCCTTGTTATGCTGATGGGCGGGATGTAAATTGCCAAGAGCCACTCGGGAGAGGTGTATGGTGTTTCCTGAAACATCTAAAAAACAAAGCAACAGAGCCTAGGGCACTTCCACTTATGGTCCTATAGCTTAGGGAAATTAAAATCAAAAAGACACAGCCACCCCAAAGTTTGGGACGGCTCTGTTTACAAGAACCTCGTTTACGGTACAAGTTCAATATCGCAGAAAGTGAAAAATGGATAAAGAAGTTGTGGTACTTACGTACAATGCAATATCACTCAGCAATGAAATCTATGTCATCAGGCCCGTAGCAGCATAATGAGTGGATTCAGGTATGATGATTCTAACTGAAATAAGTCACACAGAAAAAGAAACATCATAAGATATCACTAATACACGGGATGTAAACTTGGCTACACAGGAACTGGATTACAAAACAGAACAGGGTCTCAAATTTAGAAAACCAACTTATGCTTGCTTAAGGGGAAAGGTGAGTTGGGGTGCTGCATAAAACCAGAGATTGAAATGAGCACAGATAAAGTTCCTTAAGCCAAATATGGAATAGACAAGAACTACTCCTTGCTCAACGAAGTGGACTCAACACCCCATATTAAACGCCTAAGAATATACCTGACTAGTAAGAATCTTAAAACCTATGGATTTATATGTCTCCGAAAGAGAATCAAACGTGTGCACAGAGGCATAAACGTAGCAGTGATAGGATTGGTGAGGTTCGGTGAGCAAATGCAGACCCTTTGAAATCATATTGCATGGTACCCATTCCTTGGGTCTCAACTCTACATGTTTAAGGGATTCTTCCTTCAGCTAAAACATGCATGTGGAACCCAGAGTATGATCCACCATGTGATTGGAAAACGTGTTCAAATGTGTCTCAGTTTTCGTCCCCTGGTACTCGGGTGCAACATTCCAGACGCTTTACTAACACTCTCCCCACTTGGAGAGTCAGTGCCTTTAACCTCCTGTTTGGCCCAGTTTGCAAATTCTGTGGAAAATGAACAGGAATAGGGAGAACCAATGAGAGACTAGGTGGAGGTGTCTGGACGGGCAAATTTAACTCTCATTTCCCACCAGGAAGAGGAATTAACCAAAGGCTCAGCATGCCGTGCTGGAACCAAACTAGGGCCTGAAGCAATCCTGCGGTGTTGCGGCCAGCTCACAAGAAAGCGAGTTGAAGAAAGGAGCTCAGGGGCACTGTAATTCACAAACCTGCAGAGTTATAAATGACAGCTATCTTCCAAAAATATATTGAAGTAAGGCTGCAAAGAGGAGTTGAAAGCGGGCAGAATTGCAAGAAACCGATTTCAGGAGGTAGACTGGAATTGCACGTAAAGCATAGGAAAGGAGGCAGAACGTCCACAATGATGCACTTGGCCAAAAAGTGCGTATGCGTTTTTTCCTGAATATATTCAGGAAAAAACGCATACGACCTTTTTGGCCAACCAAGCAAGCTTGAAAAGGAAATCTGCACTACAATGAAGTCTCACTGCCCCCCGGTCAAAAAGGCCATCCGAAAAAAGTTTAAAATCCAGACAGGCAGGACAGGCCAAGGAGAACTAGGAGCCTTCTTATGTTGATGGGTGGGATGTAAATTGCCAGCAGCCACTCTGGAGAAGTGTATGGTGTTTCCTGAAACATCCAAAAAACAAAGCAACAGAGCCTAGGGCACTTCCACTTATGGTCCTTTAGCTTAGCGAAATTAAAATCAAAAAGACACAGCCACCCCAAAGTTTGGGACGGCTCTGTTTACAAGAACCTCGTTTACCGTACAAGTTCAATATCACAGAAAGCAAAAAATGGATAAAGAAGTTGTGGTACTTACGTACAATGCAATATCACTCAGCAATGAAATCTATGTCATCAGGCCCGTAGCAGCATAATGAGTGGATTCAGGTACGATGATTCTAAGTGAAATAAGTCACACAGAAAAAGAAACATCATAAGATATCACTAACACACGGAATGTAAACTTGGCTACACAGGAACTGAATTACAAAACAGAACAGGGTGTCAAATGTAGAAAAGCAACTTATGCTTGCTTAAGGGGAAAGGTGAGTTGGGGTGCTGCATAAAACCAGAGATTGAAATTAGCACAGATACCGTTCCATAAGCCAAATATGTAATAGACAAGAGCTACTCCTTGCTCAACGAAGTGGACTCAACACCCCATATTAAACGCCTAAGAATATACCTGACTAGTAAGAATCTTAAAACCTATGGATTTATATGTCTCCGAAAGAGAATCAAGCATGTGTACAGAGGCATAAACGTAGCAGTGATAGGATTGGTGAGGTTCGGTGAGCAAATGCAGACCCTTTGAAGTCATATTGCATGGTACCCATTCCATGGGTCTCAACTCTACATGTTTAAGGGATTCTTCCTTCAGCTAAAACATGCATGTGGAACCCAGAGTATGATCCACCATGTGATCGGAAAAAGTGTTCAAATGTGTCTCAGTTTTCGTCCCCTGGTACTAGGGTGCAACATTCCAGACGCTTTACTAACACTCTCCTCACTTGGAGAGTCAGTGCCTTTAACCTCCTGTTTGGCCCAGTTTGCAATTTCTGTGGAAAATGAACAGGAATAGGGAGAACCAATGAGAGACTAGGTGGAGGTGTCTGGACGGGCAAATTTAACTCTCATTTCCCACCAGGAAGAGGAATTAACCAAAGGCTCAACATGCCATGCTCGAACCAAAGTAGGGCCTGAAGCAATCCTGCGGTGTTGCGGCCAGCTCACAAGAAAGCGAGTTGAAGAAAGGAGCTCAGTTGCACTGTAATTCACAAACCTGCAGAGTTATAAATGACAGCTATCTTCCAAAAATATATTGAAGTAAGGCAGCCAAGAGGAGTTGAAAGCGGTGCAGAATTGCAGGAAACCGATTTCAGGAGGTAGACTGGAATTGCATGTAAAGCATAGGAAAAGAGGCAGAACGTCCACAATGATGCACTTGGCCAAAAAGTGCGTATGCGTTTTTTCCTGAATATATTCAGGAAAAAACGCATACGCCCTTTTTGGCCAACTAATCAAGCTTGCAAAGGAAATCTGCACTACAATTAAGTCTCACTGCCCCCCGGTCAAAAGGGCCATCTGAAAAAAGTGTAAAATCCAGAAAGGCAGGACACGCCATGGAGTACTGGGAGCCTTGTTATGCTGATGGGCGGGATGCAAATTGCCAGCAGCCACTCTGGAGAAGTGTATGGTGTTACCTGAAACATCCAAAAAACAAAGCAACAGAGCCTAGGGCACTTCCACTTATGGTCCTATAGCTTAGGGAAATTAAAATCAAAAAGACACAGCCACCCCAAAGTTTGGGACGGCTCTGTTTACAAGAACCTCGTTTACGGTACAAGTTCAATATCACAGAAAGCGAAAAATGGATAAAGAAGTTGTGGTACTTACGTACAATGCAATATCACGCAGCAATGAAATCTATGTCATCAGGCCCGTAGCAGCATAATGAGTGGATGCAGGTATGATGATTCTAAGTGAAATAAGTCACACAGAAAAAGAAACATCATAAGATATCACTACTACACGGAATGTAAACTTGGCTACACAGGAACTGAATTACAAAACAGAACAGGGTGTCAAATGTAGAAAACCAACTTATGCTTGCTTAAGGGGAAAGGTGAGTTGGGGTGCTGCATAAAACCAGAGATTGAAATTAGCACAGATACCGTTCCATAAGCCAAATATGTAATAGACAAGAGCTACTCCTTGCTCAACGAAGTAGACTCAACACCCCATATTAAACGCCTAACAATATACCTGACTAGTAAGAATCTTAAAACCTATGGATTTATATGTCTCCGAAAGAGAATCATGCATGTGTACAGCAGCATAAGCGCAGCAGTGATAGGATTGGTGAGGTTCGGTGAGCAAATGCAGACCCTTTGAAGTCATAATGCATGGTACCCATTCCATGGGTCTCAACTCTCCATGTTTAAGGGATTCTTCCTTCAGCTAAAACATGCATGTGGAACCCAGAGTATGATCCACCGTGTGATCGGGAAACGTGTTCAAATGTTTCTCAGTTTTCATCCCCTGGTACTCGGGTGCAACATTCCAGACGCTTTACTAACACTCTCCCCACTTGGAGAGTCAGTGCCTTTAACCTCCTGTTTGCCCAGTTTGCAATTTCTGTGGAAAATGAACAGGAATAGGGAGAACCAATGAGAGACTAGGTGGAGGTGTCTGGACGGGCAAATTTAACTCTCATTTCCCACCAGGAAGAGGAATTAACCAAAGGCTCAACATGCCATGCCGGAACCAAACTAGGGCCTGAAGCAATCCTGTGGTGTTGCGGCCAGCTCACAAGAAAGCGAGTTGAAGAAAGGAGCTCAGGGGCACTGTAATTCACAAACCTGCAGAGTTATAAATGACAGCTATCTTCCAAAAATATATTGAAGTAAGGCTCCCAAGAGGAGTTGAAAGCGGGGCAGAATTGCAGGAAACCGATTTCAGGAGGTAGACTGGAATTGCATGTAAAGCATAGGGAAAGAGGCAGAACGTCCACAATGATGCACTTGGCCATAAAGGGCGTATGCGTTTTATCCTGAATATATTCAGGAAAAAACGCATACGCCCTTCTTGGCCAACCAAGCAAGCTTGCAAAGGAAATCTGTACTACAATGAAGTCTCACTGCCCCCCGGGTAAAAGGGCCATCTGAAAAAAGTGTAAAATCCAGAAAGCCAGGACAGGCCATGGAGAACTGGGAGCCTTGTTATGCTGATGGGCGGGATGTAAATTGCCAGCAGCCACTCTGGAGAAGTGTATGGTGTTTCCTGAAACATCCAAAAAACAAAGCAACAGAGCCTAGGGCACTTCCACTTATGGTCCTATAGCTTAGGGAAATTAAAATCAAAAAGACACAGCCACCCCAAAGTTTGGGACGGCTCTGTTTACAAGAACCTCGTTTACGGTACCAGTTCAATATCACAGAAAGCGAAAAATGGATAAAGAAGTTGTGGGACTTACGTACAATGCAATATCACTAAGCAATGAAATCTATGTCATCAGGCCCATAGCAGCATAATGAGTGGATTCAGGTATGATGATTTTAAGTGAAATAAGTCACACAGAAAAAGAAACATCATAAGATATCACTAATACATGGAATGTAAACTTGGCTACACAGGAACTGGATTACAAAACAGAACAGGGTCTCCAATTAAGAAAACCAACTTTTGCTTCCTTAACGGGAATGGTGAGTTGGGGGGCTGCATAAAACCAGAGATTGAAATGAGCACAGATAAAGTTCCTGAAGCCAAATATGGTATAGACAAGAGCTACTCCTTGCTCAACGAAGTGGACTCAACACCCCATATTAAACGCCTAAGAATATACCTGACTAGTAAGAATCTTAAAACCTATGGATTTATATGTTTCTGAAAGAGAATCAAGCGTGTGTACAGTGTCATAAACGCAGCAGTGATAGGATTGGTGAGGTTCGTTGAGCAAATGCAGACTCTTTGAAGTCATATTGCATGGTACCCATTCCATGGGTCTCAACTCTCTAGGTTTAAGGGATTCTTCGTTCAGCTAAAACATGCATGTGGAACCCAGAGTATGATCCACCGTGTGATCGGGAAACGTGTTCAAATGTGTCTCAGTTTTCGTCCCCTGATACTCGGGGGTAACATTCCAGACGCTTTACTAACACTCTCCCCACTTGGAGAGTCGGTGCCTTTAACCTCCTGTTTCGCCAAGTTTGCAATTTCTGCGTAAGATGAACAGGAATACAGAGAACCAATGAGAGACAAGGTGGAGGTGTCTGGACGGACAAATTTAACTCTCATTTCCCACCAGGAAGAGGAATTAACCAAAGGCTCAGCGTGCCAGGCTAGAAGCACACTAGGGCCTGAAGCAATCCTGCGGTGTTGCGGCCAGCTCACAAGAAAGCGAGTTGAAGAAAGGAGCTCAGGGGCACTGTAATTCAAAAACTTGCAGAGTTATAAATGACAGCTATCTTCCAAAAATATATTGAAGTAAGGCAGCCAAGAGGAGTTGAAAGCGGGGCAGAATTGCAGGAAACCGATTTCAGGAGGTAGACTGGAATTGCATGTAAAGCATAGGAAAAGAGGCAGAACGTCCACAATGATGCACTTGGCCAAAAAGGGCGTATGCGTTTTTTCCTGAATATATTCAGGAAAAAACGCATACGCCCTTTTTGGCCAACCAAGCAAGCTTGCAAAGGAAATCTGCACTACAATGAAGTCTCACTTCCCCCCGGTCAAAAGGGCCATCTGAAAAAAGTGTAAAATCCAGAAAGGCAGGACAGGCCATGGAGAACTGGGAGCCTTGTTATGCTGATGGGCGGGATGTAAATTGCCAGCAGCCACTCTGGAGAAGTGTATGGTGTTTCCTGAAACATCCAAAAAACAAAGCAACAGAGCCTAGGGCACTTCCACTTATGGTCCTATAGCTTAGGGAAATTAAAATCAAAAAGACACAGCCATCCCAAAGTTTCGGCCGGCTCTGTTTAAAAGAACCTTTTTTTCGGTACAAGTTCAATAGCACAGAAAGCGAAAAATGGATAAAGATGTTGTGGTACTTACGTACAATGCAATATCACTCAGCAATGAAATCTATGTCATCAGGCCCGTAGCAGCATAATGAGTGGATTCAGGTACGATGATTCTAAGTGAAATAAGTCACACAGAAAAAGAAACATTATAAGATATCACTAATACACGGAATCTAAACTTGGCTACACAGGAACTGAATTACAAAACAGAACAGGGTCTCAAATGCAGAAAACCAACTTATGCTTGCTTAAGGGGAAAGGTGAGTTGGGGTGCGGCATAAAACCAGAGATTGAAATTAGCACAGATACCGTTCCATAAGCCAAATATGTAATAGACAAGAGCTACTCCTTGCTCAACGAAGTGGATTCAACACCCCATATTAAACGGCTAAGAATATAACTGACTAGTAAGAATCTTAAAACCTAAGGTTTTATATGTCTCTGAAAGAGAATCAAGCGTGTGTACAGTGGCATAAACGCAGCAGTGATAGGATTGGTGAGGTTCGGTGAGCAAATGCAGACCCTTTTAAGTCATATTGCATGGTACCCATTCCATGGGTCTCAACTCTCCAGGTTTAAGGGATTCTTCCTTCAGCTAAAACATGCATGTGGAACCCAGAGTATGATACACTGTGTGATCGGGAAACGTGTTCAAATGTGTCTCAGTTTTCATCCCCTGGTACTCGGGTGCAACATTCCAGACGCTTTACTAACACTCTCCCCACTTGGAGAGTCAGTCCCTTTAACCTCCTGTTTGGCCCAGTTTGCAATTTCTGTGGAACATAAACAGGAATAGGGAGAATCAATGAGAGACTAGGTGCAGGTGTCCGGACGGGCAAATTTAACTCTCATTTCCCACCAGGCAGAGGAATTAACCAAAGGCTCAGCGTGCCATGCCGGAACCACACTAGGGCCCGACGCAATCCTGCGGTATTGCGGCCAGTTCACAAGAAAGCGAGTTGAAGAAAGGAGCTCAGGGACACTGTAATTCACAAACCTGCAGAGTTATAAATGACAGCTATCTTCCAAAAATATATTGAAGGAAGGCTGCCAAGAGGACTTGAAAGCGGGGCAGGATTCCAGGAAACCGATTTCAGGAGGTAGACTGGAATTGCATGTAAAGCATAGGAAAAGAGGCAGAACGTCCACAATGATGCACTTGGCCAAAAAGGGCGTATGCGTTTTTTCCTGAATATATTCAGGAAAAAACGCATACGCCCTTTTTGGCCAACCAAGCAAGCTTGCAAAGGAAATCTGCACTACAATGAAGTCTCACTGCCCCCCCGGTCAAAAGGGCCATCTGAAAAAAGTGTAAAATCCAGAAAGGCAGGACAGGCCATGGAGAACTGGGAGCCTTGTTATGCTGATGGGCGGGATGTAAATTGCCAGCAGCCACTCTGGAGAAGTGTATGGTGTTTCCTGAAACATCCAAAAAACAAAGCAACAGAGCCTAGGGCACTTCCACTTATGGTCCTATAGCTTAGGGAAATTAAAATCAAAAAGACACAGCCACCCCAAAGTTTGGGACGGCTCTGTTTACAAGAACCTCGTTTACGGTACAAGTTCAATATCACAGAAAGCGAAAAATGGATAAAGAAATTGTGGTACTTACGTACAATGCAATATCACTCAGCAATGAAATCTACGTCATCAGGCCCGTAGCAGCATAATGAGTGGATTCAGGTACGATGATTCTAAGTGAAATTAGTCACACAGAAAAAGAAACATCATAAGATATCACTAATACACGGAATGTAAACTTGGCTACACAAGAACTGCATTACAAAACAGAACAGGGTCTCAAATGTAGAAAACCAACTTATGCTTGCTTAAGGGGAAAGGTGAGTTGGGATGCTGCATAAAACCAGAGATTGAAATGAGCACAGATACCGTTCCATAAGCCAAATATGTAATAGACAAGAGCTACTCCTTGCTCAACGAAGTGGACTCAACACCCCATATTAAACGCCTAAGAATATACCTGACTAGTAAGAATCTTAAAACCTATGGATTTATATGTCTCCGAAAGAGAATCAAGCGTGTGTACAGCGGCATAAACGCAGCAGTGATAGGATTGGTGAGGTTCGGTGAGCAAATGCAGACCCTTTGAAGTCATATTGCATGATACCCATTCCATGGGTCTCAACTCTCCACGTTTAAGAGATTCTTCCTTCAGCTAAAACATGCATGTGGAACCCAGAGTATGATCCACCGTGTGATCGGGAAACGTGTTCAAATGTGTCTCAGTTTTCGTCCCCTGGTACTCGGGTGCAACATTCCAGACACTTTACTAACACTCTCCCCACTTGGAGAGTCAGTGCCTTTAACCTCCTGTTTGGCCCAGTTTGCAATTTCTTCGGAAGATGAACAGGAATAAGGAGAAGCATTGGGAGACTATCTGTCGGTGTCTGGACGGCAAATTTAACTCTCATTTCCCACCAGGAAGATAAATGAACCAAAGTCTCCGCGTGCCATGCTGGAACTAAATTAGGGCCTGAGGAGATCCTGCGGTGTTGCGGCCAGCTCACAAGAAAGCGAGTTGAAGAAAGGAGCTCAGGGGCACTGTAATTCAGAAACCTGCGGAGTTATAAATGACAGCTATCATCCAAAATTATGCTGAAGTAAGGCTGCGAAGAGGACTTGAATGCGGGGCAGAATTGCTGGAAATTGATTTCAGAACATACACGGGAGTAGCTCTTAAAGCATAGGAAAAGAGACAGAACTTGGAAAATAATGCACTTGGCAAAAAAGAGCATATGTGTTTTATCCAGAGCTCTCATAACTGAGGGGAGGAGATTCCCAGCAGGCTCCAACTGCCACCTGAGGGCTCACATTGCCAAGGCAACGTTAGCATGCCAGGCAGGAGTTACCTCACAGCAGAGGTCCCACCTCACAGAAGGGTGAGAAACCCAGCCAACATCAGACTCTCACCAGAGGGCCCACATCACCAAGGGGATGGGAACCAGGCAGGAGTGTCTTCACATCAGTGGGGCCACATCATCGAAAGCTGAGGTACTCAGCACATGTGTCCTCAAACCAGAGGACCCACATCACCAAGGACCTCGGAGTGAGGCAGGCAGGAGTAGCCTCACAACACTGGGCACATAGAATAAAAAAGTGAGGAATCCAGCAGTTGGAACCTCCCAGCAGGCGGCCCAGAGCACCGAGACTATGGGATCCAGGCCACAGTGAACTCACAGAAGAGGGCCCATGTCATGAAACTGAGCAACCCAGCCATTGGGACCTCAGAGCAGGAGGCCCACATCCCCATGGGGATGGAATTCTGGTAGGAGTGTCCTCGCACCACTGAGAACGTATCAGAAAATTTTGGGCGACCAGCAGTTAGGGCCTGGCGCCAGAGGACCCTCATCACCAAGGGAAGGAGGCTCCCAGCAGGCTCCAACTGCCACCAGAGGGCTGACGTCGCCAAGGCGATGTGTGCCAACCAGGCACGAATGACCTCACAGCAGAGGGCCCACCTCAGAGAAGTGTGACGAACCCAGTCAGGATCAGACTCGCACCAGAGGGCCCACATCACCAAATGGATTGGAACCAGGCAGGAGTGTCCTCACATGAGTAGGGCCACATCATCTAAAGGTGAGGAACCCAGAACATGTGGCTTCAAACCATAGGACACCCATCACCAAGGGGCTGGGAGTGAGGCAGGCAGGAGGAGCCTCATAACAGAGGGCCCAAAAATAAGAAAGGTGAGGAATCCAGCAGTTGGAACCTCCCAGCAGGCGGCCCAGAGCACAGAGGTTAGAGGAACCAGGCCAGAGTGAACTAACACCAGACAGCCCACATCATGAAACTGTGAGCAACCCAGACATTGGGACCTCAGAGCAGAAGGCCCACATCCCCATGGTGATGGGAACATGACAGGAGTGTCCTGGCATCACTGGGCTCACATCAGAAAACGTGGGGTGCTCAGAAGTTAGGGCCTGACACTAGAGGGCACTCATCACCGAGAGGAGGAGGCTCCCAGCAGGCTCCAGCTGCCACCAGAGGGCCAACGTCGCCAAGGCGATGTGTGCCAGCCTGGCATGAGTGACCTCACAGCAGAGGGCCCACCTCACAGAAGGGTGAGGAACACAGCCAGGATCAGACTCTCACCAGAGGGCCCACATCACCAAGGGGATGGGAACCAGGCAGGAGTGTCCCCACACCAGTGGGACAACATCATCGAAAGGTGAGGATCCCAGCACATGTGTCCTCAAACCAGAGGAACCACATCACCAAGGGGTTTGGAATGAGGCTGGCAGGACTGGCCTCACAACACAGGGTCCATAGAATATAAAAGTTGAGGAATCCAGCAGTTGGAACCTCCCAGCAAGTGGCCCAGAGCACCGAGGCTATGGGATCCAGGCCGCAGTGAACTCACAGCAGAGGGCCCACATCATGAACCTGTGAGCAGCCCAGCTGTTGGGACCTCAGAACAGAAGGCCCACATCCCCATTGGGATGGGAACCTGGCAGGAGTGGCTTTGCACCACTTAGCACATATCAGAAAATGTTAGGAGCCCAGCAGTTAGGGCCTGATGCCAGGGGGCCCTCATAACTGAGGGGAGGAGACTCCCAGCAGGTTCCAACTGCCAACAGAGGGCCCACGTCTACAAGGTGGCATGCACCAGCCAGGCAGTAGTGACCTCACAGCAGAGGGCCTATCTCACAGAAGGGTGAGGAACCGAGGCAGGATGAGACTCTCACCAGAGGGCCCACAACACCAAGGGGATGGGAACCAGTCAGGACTGTCCTCCCACCAGTGGGACCACATCATCGAAAGGTGAGGAACCCAGCACATGTGGCCTCATATCAGAGGACATACATCACAAAGGGGATGGGAGTGAGGCAGGTAGGAGTAGCCTAAAAACAGAGGGCCCAAAGAATAAAAAAAGTGAGGAATCCAGCATTTGGAACCTCCCAGCAGGCGGCCGAGAGCACAGAAGCTATGGGATGCAGGCAGGAGTTAACTAACACCAGAGAGCCCACATCATGAAACTGTGAGCAACCCAGGCATTGGGACCTCAGAGCAGAAAGCCCACATCCCCATGGGGATGGGAACCTGACAGGAGTGTCCTGGCATCACTGGGCTCACATCAGAAAACGTGGGGAGCCCAGCAGTTAGAGCCTGATGCTAGAGGGCCATCATCACCGAGGGCAGGAGGCTCCCAGCAGGTTCCATGTGCCAACAGAGGGCCCACGTCGCCAAGGTGATGTGTGCAAGTCAGGCAGGATTGACCTCACAGCAGAGGGCCTACCTCACAGAAGAGTGAGGAACTCAGCCAGGATAAGACTGTCACCAGAAGGCCCACATCACCAAGGGGATGGGAACCAGGCAGGAGTGTCCTCACACCAGTGGGGCCACATCATTGAAAGTTGCCTAACCCAGCACATGTGGCCTCAAACCAGAAGACCCACATCACGAAGGGGTTGCGAGTGAGGCAGGCAGGAGGAGCATCACAACACAGGACCCATAGAATACAAAAGTTGAGGAATCGAGCAGTTGGAACCTCCCAGCAGGCAGCCAAGACCACAGAGGCTATGGGATCCAGGCCACAGTGAACTAACACCAGAGAGCCCACATCATGAAATTGTGATCAACCCAGCCGTTGGAACCTCAGAGCAGAAGGCCCACATCCCCATGGGGATGGGAACCTAAGAGGAGTGCTTGAGCAACACTGGGCTCACTAAGAAAAGTTGGGGAGCCCAGCAGTTAGGGCCTGACATCAGAGGGCCCTCATCACAGAGCTGAGGAGGCTCCCAGCAGGGTCCAATTGCCACCAGAGGGCTCATGTCAACAAGGCGAGGTGAGCAACCCAGGCAAGAGTTACCTGATAGTAGAGGGCCCACCTCACAGATGGGTGAGGAACCCAGCCAGGATCAGACTCTCACCAGAGGGCCCACATCACAAAGGGGATGGGACCCAGTCAGGATTATCCTCACACCAGTGGGGCCTCATCATCTTAAGGTGAGGAACCCAGCACATGTGTCCTCAAACCAGAGGACCCACATCACCAAGGGCCTTGGAGTGAGGCAGGCAGGAGTAGCCTCACAACACAGGGCACATAATATAAAAAACGTGAGGATTCCAGCATTTAGACCTTCCAGCAGGCGGCCCAGAACACCGAGGCTATGGGATCCAGGCCACAGTGAACTCACAGCAGAGGGCCCACATCACAAAACTGTGAGCAACCCAGGAGTTGAGACCTCAGCGCAGAAGGACCACATCCCCATGGGAATGGGAACCTGGCTGGAGTGTCCTCGCACCACTGGGCGCACATCAGAAAATGTGGGGAGCCCACCATTTAGGGCCTGACGCCAGAGGGCCGTCATCACCGAGAGGAGGAGGCGCCCTGCACGCTCCAACTGCCACCAGAGGGCTCACGTCTCCAAGGTGACGTGTGCCAGCCAGGCAGGAGTGACCTCACAGCAGAGGGCCTACCTCACAGAACGTTGAGGAACCCAGCCAGGATTAGACTCTCGCCAGAGGGCCCACCTCACCAAGGGGATGGGAACCAGGCAGGAGTGTCCTCACACGAGTGGGGTCACATCATCGAAAGGTGAGGAACGCAGCACATGTGGCCTCAAGCCATAGGACAGTCATCACCAAGGGGCTGGCAGTGAGGCAGGCAGGAGGAGCCTCACAACAGAGGGCACATAGAATAAAAAAGTTGAGGAATCCAGCAGTTGGAACCTCCCAGCAGGCGGCTCAGAGCACCGATGATAAGGGATCCTTGCCGGAGTGAACTCACAGCAGAGGGCCCACATCATGGTACTGTGAGCAAGCCAGCCGTTTTGACCTCAGAGCAGAAGGCCCATATCGCCATGGGGATGGGAACCTGGCAAGAGTCTCCTCACTCACTTGGCGCACATCAGAAAATGTGGGGAGCCCAGCAGTTATGGCCTAAGGCAAGAGGGCCCTCATCACCGAGGGGAGGAGGATCCCAGCACACTCCAACTGCCACCAGAGGGCCCACGTCGCCAAGGTGACGTGTGCCAGACAGGCATGATTGACCTCACAGCAGAGGGCCCACCTCACAGAAGGGTGAGGAACCCAGCCAGGATCAGACTCTCACCTGAGGGCCCACATCAGCAAGGGGATGGGAACCAGTCAGGACTGTCTTCCCTCCAGTGGGGTCACATCATCGAAAGGTGCGGAACCCAGCACATGTGGCCTCAAATCAGAGGACACATATCACAAAGGGAATGGGAGTGAGGCAGGCAGGAGTAGCCTAAAAACAGAGGGCCCAAAGAATAAGAAAGGTGAGGAATCCAGCAGTTGCAACCTCCCAGCAGGCGGCCCAGAGCACAGAAGCTATGGGATGCAGGCAGGAGTGAACTAACAGCAGAGAGCCCACATCATGAAACTGTGAGCAACCCAGGCTTTGGGACCTCAGAGCAGAAGGCCCATACCCCAATGGGGATGTGAACCTGGCTGGAGTGTCCTCGCACCACTGGGCGCACATCACAAAATGTAGGGAGCCCAGCAGTTAGGGCCTGATGCCAGAGGGCCCTCATCACCGACGAGAGGAGGCTCCCAGCAGGCTCCAAGTGCCACCAGAGGGCTCATGTCCACAAGGCGAGGTGAGCAAGCCAGGCAAGAGTGACCTCACATCAGACGGCCTACCTCACAGATGGGTGAGGAACCCAGCCGGGATCAGACTCTCAACAGAGGGCCCACATCACCAAGGGGATGTGAACCAGGCAGGAGTCTCCTAAGACCATTGGTCCCACATCATCGAAAGGTGAGGAACCCAGCACATGTGGCCTCAAACCAGACGACACACATCACGAAGGGGCTGGGAGTGAGGCAGGCAGGAGGATCCTCACAACAGAGGGCCCAAAAAATTAAAAAAGTGAGGAATCCAGCAGTTGGAACCTCCCAGCAGGCAGCCAAGAGCACAGAGGCTATGGGATCCAGGCTTCTGTGAACTAACACCAGAGAGCCCACATCATGAAAATGTGAACAACCCAGCCGTTGGGACCTCAGAGCAGAAGGCCCACATCCCCATGGAGATGGGATCCTAAGAGGAGTGCCAAAGCATCACTGGGCGCCCTAAGAAAAGTTGGTGAGCCCAGCAGTTAGGGCCTGACGCAAGAGGGCCCTCATCACCGGGGGAAGAGATTCCCAGCACGCTCCAACTGCCACCACATGGCTGACTTCACCAAGGCAATGTGTGCCAGCCATGCAGGAGTGACCTATCAGCAGAGGGTCTCCCTCACAGGTGGGTGAGGAACAAAGCCAGGAACAGACTCTCACCAGGGGGTCCACATAACCACGTGGATGAGAACCAAGCAGGAGTGTCCTCACACTAGTGGGGCCACATCATTGAAAGGTGAGGAACCCAGCAAAAGTGGCCACAAACCAGAGGACCCACATCACCAAGGGGTTGAGAGTGAGGTAGGTGTCTGGACGGGCATATTTAACACTCATTTCCCACCAGGAAGAGGAATTAACCAAAGGCTCAGCGTGCCCTGCCAGAAGCAGATTAGGGCCTGAAGCAGTCTTGCGGGTTTGCGGCCAGCTCACAAGAAAGCGAGTTGAAGAAAGGAGCTCAGGGGCCCTGTAATTCACAAACCTGCAGAGTTATAAATGACAGATAACGTCCAAAAATATATTGAAGTAAGGCTGCGAAGAGGACTTGAAAGCGGGGCAGAATTGCAGGAAACCGATTTCAGGAGGTAGACTGGATTTGCATTTAAAGCATAGGAAAAGAGGCAGAACATCGACAATGATGCACTTGGCAACAAAGGGCGTATGAGTTTGTTCCTGAATATATTCAGGAAAAAACACATACGCCCTTTTTGGCAAACCAAGCAAGCTTGCAATGGAAATCCGAACTACTATGAAGTGTCACTTCCCCCCGGTCTAAAGGGCCACTGAGAAAAGTGTAAAATCCAGAAAGGCAAGACAGGCCATGGGGAAAAAGGAGCCTTGTTATGCTTATGGGCGGGATGTACATTGCCAACAGCCACTCTGGAGAAATGTATGGTGTTTCCTGATACATCTGAAAAACAAAGCAACAGAATCTAGGGCATTTCCACTTATGGTCCTATAGCTTAGGGAAATTAAAATAAAAAAGACACAGCCACCCCAAAATTTACAACGGCTCTGTTTACAGGAGCCTCTTCTACAGTACAAGTTAAATATCCCAGAGAACAAATAATTGATAAAGAAGTTGCGGTACTTATGTACAACAGAATACCACTCAGCAATGAAATCTGTGTCACCAGGCCTGTACCAGCATAATGAGTGGATTGAGGCATGATGATTCTAAGTGAAATAAGTCACACAGAAAAAGAAACATCATAAGGTATCACTAATGCACGGAATGTAAACTTGGCTATACATGAACTGAATTACAAAACAGAACAGGGTCTCAAGTTTAGAAAACCAACTTATGCTTGCTTAAGGGGAAAGGTGAGTTGGGGTGCTGCATAAAACCAGAGTTTGAAATTAGCACAGATACCGTTCCATAAGCCAAATATGTAATAGACAAGACCTACCCGTTGCTCAACGAAATGGACTCAACAATGAGGTATCACCTCACACCTGTTAGAATGGGCATCATCTGAAAATCTACAAACAACAAATGCTGGAAAGGGTGTGGAGAAAAGGAACACTCTTCCACTATTGTTGGGAATATAAATTGATACAGTCACTATGGAGAACAATATGGAGTTTCTTAAGAAACTAATAATAGAATTACCATATGATACAGCAATCCCAGGACTGGACATATACTCAGACAAAACCATAAATCAAAAAGAGACATTCACCGCAATGTTCATTGCATCACTATTTACAATATCGAGGTAATGGAAGCAACCTAAATGCCCACAGACAGACGAATGCATAAAGCTGTGGTACATATATAAAATGGAATATTACTAAGCCATGAAAGGAATGAAATTGGGTCATTTGTAGAGACGTCGATGGATCTAGAGACTGTCCTACAGAGTGAAGTAAGTCAGAAAGAGAAAAACAAATCTTGTATATTCATGCATATATGTGGAACCTAGAAAAACTGTACAGATTAACCATTTTGCAAGGCATAAATAGAGCAACAGATGTAGACAACAATCGTATGGACAACAAGGGGGGAAAGCTCTTGGAGGGGTGGTGGTGGGAGGAGTTGAGAGATTGGGATTGGCATGTAAACATTTATATGTATAAAGTAGATAACCAATGAGAACCTGCTGTATAAAAATATAAAATAAAATTCAAAATTAAAAAGAAATAAAATTTAAAAAATAAAACAGAAAAAACAATTATTCCCTTCACATACATGTATTTATATGAATAAATTATTTCCATGCTTATATCTGTAAATACAAAAAAAGAGGAATAAAATCTACCTTGAACCAAAAACGAAAAAGAGAAAAAAAAAAACAGAACCCACCAGTTACTCAGAGGAAAACCATATCAGGGCACTTGCTCCAGTTGTAAACAATTCTGAAGTTGGTCAGTGGTGGGGAATCGTCTCCCATTCAGCCAGCAGCCCCCACACAACAAGCGTCCTCATTGCAAAGCTGGGGCACCGTGCCGAGGCATCTGTGAGTAAACGTGAGCTGAGCCCCAGGCCACTTGCTGCTGAACTGTTCCCACCCTTCCCAGGTAAAACACCTGAATATATACAAGGACTTGAAAGCCTAGAGGAAGGGCCATGGAGCCACACGAGTGACAGCATGCCAGCTGACTTGGTGCCTGCAGGCCAGCCAGGATGGTCCTGGCCCTGGGTGCTCTTCTGGAAGATTTCCATTTCCCTGCCTGAGATACCCGTCCTGTCCCTGCCCCCACTGCTTTTTTCCTTCCTCACCTCTGCCCAGGGAGAAATTCCAGCAGCAGGTATGGGTGACACATCCTCTTCTTTAGCAGGTGGCAGCCTGGCATCTGCTGCAGAAAGTCCAGCAGAGCCCCACTCACACTGGGCCACCCACAAAGCCGTGGCCTCTCACTCCCTCCCACCAGCCCAGCCCCGAGACTGCTGACAGGGCAGAGAAAATGGCGTCAGGCACAGCTGCAGGGGCTTTTGCTGCCTGGAGTGGTATTTATATTGATCTCAACCCAGGCACACCTGGGGAGGGCTGGCCAGCATGGTAAGGCTGCCCAGGTAGCCAATCATCACCCCTCAGGGGCTCACAGTTGCAGAAAATGGAACTTGCTGAACCGGCCAGGTCCAAGGAACAGGTGTGGGCTCCTGAGAGTCAGGATAGACAAGGGGCTGCAGCTTTGGCTTGTTTTCTAATCATTTTATCTGGCCCATGAGTGGGAGACAACTTCAAGAAAACCCTCTCCTAATGAGAGGAACCCAGGAGTCAGGGAGAGGAGGGGTGGGTGGTGGTTGGAGACAGAGGCCTGGTGCCCTGGGTGCAGTGGAAGTCTCTGGAAGACCAGGTGGAGGGAGGCCACACAGAGTGATGCCCAGGGTCACAGACCTGTCGGAGCTGCTGTTTGTTAGTTCAAGTCCTGCTCTGAGGTGCTCTGTGTCAGCTCTGAGCGACAGGTGAGCTGGGGGTGCTCTTCAATGAGGGCTGTGTGCACGGTTCCTGTGTGCCCAGCCCTGCCACGGTACCTGCAAGGGTAGCTCTGTATCCTGGGAGGGGCCTGACCATGAGAGCCCCGTGGGCTGGGTTGGGGGTGGGGTACCTGCCCAGGAGAGCTCCATATCCTGGGATTGGCCTGACCACGAGAGCCCCATGGGCTGCTGGGGACCTGGTAAAGGATGTCAGGACAGTCAGTGAAGCCACCGAGGATATACCTCCAGTTGCTCCTGATTCCTACACCCTGCTGGTCATTCTACCAACCACCAGGACATGGTATTCTGTATTAGTCTTCAATGATGCCTTCTTTTGTATTCCATTAGTCCCAGAGTCACAAGAAATTTTGGCTTGTGAGTGGCAGGACTCAACATACAACTAAAACAATACTTCCGGGCCGTCTTGCCCCAAGGGTTCAAAAATTCCCACACCATCTTTGGGGAAAGCTTAGCTAACGACCGAAAAGTTCTACCTCTGGAAAAGGAAACCCTCCTTCAATATGCAGACGACATTCTGATCGCCAGCCCTACTAAGGAGGCCTCTGAACTACCAAGCCAATAAAGGATAGAAGTTGTCCAAGAAAAAGCTCAAATATCACAGACTGCGGTGACCTGCCTGGGCTTCATTCTCACACAAGGTCAGAGAAGCCCATCCCAGGAAAGGGAAGAAACCATTTGCAGCCTTACCCCTTTCTAAAACTAGAAGACAGCTTAGGGGTTCCTGGGGAGGCCAGGGTTTGCTGCTTCTGGATCCCTAACTACAGTCTACTAGCTGGGCCTCTATATGAAACACTGAAAGGAAAAGATGATGATCCTTTTGAACAGAATCCAGAAGTGGCCTTTCAAGAATGGAAAGAGCAGTCAATTCAGACCCTTGCCCTGGAACTCCCTAATTGAGCTAAACCCTTTGACCTTTCCATTCCCGGTGAAAGGTGAATCGCCATTGGAGAATTAGTGCAAAAACTGGGACCACTTGAAATGGAACAACGCAAGAATGCCATCCAGGTAGGATAAACTACAGTCACCAAGGGGCTTGGCCCACTGCCACATCTGGCCAAGATACTGGCGGTATCTAAAAACCTGGAAATCAGCAGCCCAAAAGGCCACCTCCCTCCTAAGGGAAAAGGACCCCACGTGGTGATCCTAATCACCAACCATGCCCTGAAGTTGCAGGGTTCGCTCCGTGGGCACACCGACCTCGAGTGAGGAGGCCCTCCAACTCCAACATCCAGAGAGATAACCGGAGGCAACAGGGCACCATGACGACTCATGTGAACATCACTTGACCTGGAGTTTCTCTCATAAAACAACAATAGTGTGTCCCGAAGGAGTAGACTACTGCTTGCAGGACTTCCTGCACCCGGAGGGGAGCTAATAATCTTGGCGGGGGAACCGTATATCACACTGTCACCATAGAAAAGCCTACAGACACCGTGATGATGGTGGCCAATAAGACCGGCTGGACTCCTGTTTACTTCAAAAGGCTGTTGACTCAGTGGCCATCATGGTCCTTGATCACCACTGACCCTGGACTGTCTGGGAGTTGAGCGGGCAGGGCTCTGACACCTGGTGCTGTTTTTATGTTAATTCAGGGGCCTAATTGAAGAAAGAGCAGACTACTGGTCAGAGCATCTAGGCTGGCAGAAACGGTCAGCCTAAGGTGGCCGAACAAATGTGGGGCGGGGTGAAACCGGCCCCCACAGCGTCTCTGCACATCTCTTTCCTGGACCCTTAAAGGTCATTAGAATCTATAACACTTCCAATGCTGGTGCTCAGGCGGACGAGCAGGGAGGCAGGGGTCCTGGGGCCAATCAACGTCACCTGGAGGCTGCTGGGGAGAAGTTCTGACCCTCGTCCCCTGGTATGAGGGCTCCCAACTCAGCACTCAGCAGTTACAGAAGAAGGGTCTGCACCCTCAGCACTCCAAGAGTGAGGAACGGGACAAAAGGCAGAGGAGGGGTTTGTCCCCAGCAAAGCCCATTAAAAATCCCTGGGAGATAAAAATAGAATCTGGGCAATAAAGTCAAGTCTGACCTTTTTTATCCTTTGTGCTTTGTCTAATTTCACGTGCTCCTAGGGTCCCGCATGCAGAGGTTCCACACCCGGCACTTCAGACCAGATTTCCTGGTGCAGAATGGCTGGGTCGACACCTCAGCTCCTGGGGCCCAGTGCAGACTCCGAGATATAGAGCCTGAGCTGCAGCCAACCCGGCCCTTGAGAGCTCCGCCCCCTCCCTCCCACTGACTCTGACAGGATCTCTACACAGCAGCCCAGCCCACAGCCCACGGGGTAGTGCATGCTCTCACCTCTCCATTCTCTGATGAAAATATAAAGTTTCCTTTGCTTGGGAACCAAACTCAGTCTCGATCTGTTGGCCCCAATGACACTGGGCAGGGGGACCCTTGTTGGGGTCCACTCTGGAGGATCAGTAACAGAAATTGAGACTATTGTAACTTCAATGAACAGATGTGTGAGCCAAACTGTAGTTAACATAGAACAGTTTATAAGGCTCGGGTAAAATAAGATGTTTCTAACACTTCCATTTGATATTTCCATCACTTTATTATAAGCAAGTTCAGTGAGAAGGTTTGTCCTATTTGTCAGGTCAATATTAGAGAAATGAAGTGATTTCTTTCCAAGGATGTACATCTAATAATCTTGGTTAAAGCTTCAATCTTGTTTTAAATGCTTTTCCATTGAAAATGATACCTCTCTTTCAGCTCCCCCATTTCTGAGAAGTATAAAATCTTATAATTTATTATTACCAAAGGGGAAAGGTGGGAGGAGGGATAAATTAACAGTTTGGAATTAACACATACACACTGCTATGTATAAAATAGATCATCAACAAGGAACTACTGTATAGCACAGGGAACTACACTCAATATTGTGCAATAACCTATAAGGGGAAATAATCGGAAAAAGAATAGATATTTTTATTGACATCATCTATCAATGACAGTTAAAGTGTAACCTAAGGGAAGCCGGTGGTGAGTGCTTCTGACCCTGAAGACTTCAGTCATCTAAAGTTTGGACTCTGCCTACTTCCCAAGGCCCTTAATGAACATATGTGTAGCCGTAGCTTAAAAAACTCCCCAGTTTGGGTTTCGGGGAGACACTGATTTTGAAAAAGCCCTGGTGTTCTCCTTACATGAATGGGACTCTTCCTACTGCTAAAACATGTCTGTCACATCCAGAGGATGGTATACCGTCTGATCGGGAAGAGTTTGGAAAAGGCATCTCATCTCCTCATCTCCTGGTGCTCGGGTTCACCCCTCCAGCGTCTTTACTAACAGTCTCCCCACTTGGAGATGTCAACACTGTCAACATCCTGTTGCGTACAGTTTGGAATTTGTCCAGAGGATGAAGCGGAAGGATGAGGAACAATGAGAGACAAGTCCTAGGTGTTCAGACAGGCACATGTCACTCTAATTTCCAATCAGGAAGATGAATTGACCAAAGGCTAGGGTTGCCCATGGAAACAGTATAGGGCTTGAGGAAATCCCACTGCTTTGTGGCCAGTTCCCATAAACACAAGTTGAACAATGGAACTCAGGGGCAGTAAAATTCACGAAACTGCAGAGTTGAAAATATCTATCACTGAAAAATGTCTTGAGGAAAGTCAGAGAAAAGGATTGGCAAGCAAGGGAGAATGGCAGGAAAGGGATTTGAGGAGGTAGAAAGGACTCGCCATTAAGCACAAGAAAAGGGGCTGAACATTGCCGACATTGCAGTTGGCCAAAAAGGCTGTATGCGTTTTTTTCTGTATATATTCAAGAAAAGGGCATACACTTTTTTAGCCAACCAAACAGGTGGGCACTGGAAATCAATACTACAAAAGATATCACTTCGCATCAGTCAGAAGAGCCATCCTCATAAAGTGTAAACGCCAGAAATGCAGGACAGGGCAAGGAGAGGAGGGAGCCCTGTGAGGCTTATAGTGGAAATGTATATTGCCAACGGCCATTCTGGAGAAGTGTATTGTGTTTACTAAAGCATCTAAAAAATGAGCTACAGAGCATAGGGCACTTGCACTCATGGGCGTATATCTTGGGAAAAACAAAAATCGAGAGGACACAGGCACCCCAATGTTTACTGCCTCTCTGTTTAAAAGATCCTCGACTAGGATATAACTTAAATGTCTCTGGAGGGAAAAAATGGATAGAGATGTGGTACTTATGTAGAGTGGAATATTACTCAGCCTGGAAATCAATGAAATATGGCCAGTTGTAACAACTCCGGAGGAGTTACGTATGATCATTCTAAGTGACATAAATATGTAGAAAACACGCGTAAGGCTGCTAAACGGGAAAGGTGGGGAGGGGTGAGGCATCATCCAGGAGGTTGAAATTAGCAAAGATACCATTCCAAATACCAAACTGATAATCAACAAGGCCTACACGGTAGCTAAAAGAACTGCACTCAGCACACTCAAGTCACCGGAAAAGAATATCTATGACTGGTAAGAATCTGAAAAAGAAATTATTGATGTCTCTCTGTACGTGAATCAAGTGGATGTACAGCAGCAAGAAACAGAGCTTTGAAAATCAGCTGTAAACAACATAGTAATAAATTGAAAAAAATAAACGACAGAGAGACAGAGAAAACCTCTTACAACTTTTCCTCAGGGACGGTGATGCAACATGGATTGAACACATCTAGACCCACAGCAGGATGAGACATAAGGCTGGAAACTGTTCGCGCTAAGAGAAATGTGAGGTTGGGTGAGGAAATGCACACCCTTTAAAGTAATACTACCTGGTACCCATTCAATGGGTCCCAAATCTGCAGGTTCAAGGAATCTTCCTACAGCTAAAACATGCATGGAAAACCCAGAGGACTGTACACCATGTGATCGGGAGATGTGTCTAAAATGCACCTTATTTATCCTCTCCTGGTGCTCCTGTTCATCATTCCAGCCACGTTACTTAGAATCTCCCCACTTAGAGAATCAGCACATTTAAACTTCTGTTTCACACATTTTGCAAATTGTGAGGAGGATGAACGGGAACAGGGGGAACCAATGAGAGAATAGTTGTAGGGGTTTGGACGGGCACATGTCACTCTAATTTCCCATTAAGAATAAGAATTAAAAAAAGGCTCAGCCCACCTCGCCCGAGCCAAAATAGGACCTGAAGCAATCCTGCGGTTTTGAGGCCAGCTCACAAAAGAGCAACTTAAAAAATGGAGCTCAGGGTCACTGCAATTCACAAACCTGCAGAGTTATAAATGAAAACTAACGTCCAAAAATATGTTGAGGTAAGGCAAAGAAGAGGATCTGAATGCAAGACAGAATTGCAAGAAACAGATTTCAAGAGATAGATTGGACTCGCCTTTAAAGCACATGAAAAGCGGCAGAATTTCGACAATGATGCAGTTGGCCCAAAAGGGAGTATGCGTTATTTCCTGAATATATCCAGGAAAAAACGCATACGCATTTTATGGGCAACCAAGCAAGCAAGCAATGCAAATGTGCACAACAAAGAAGTCTCATTTCCCACCGGTCAAAAGGGCCATCCGAAAAAATTGTAAAAACCAGAAATGCAGGACAGGCCATGGAGAACAGGGAGCCTTTATACGCTGATGGACAGTGTGTGAACTGCCGAGAGCCACTCTGGAGAAGTGTATGGTGGTTCCTAAATCATCTAAAAAACAGAGCGACAGAGCATAGGGCACTTCCAATCACGGGAGTATATCTAGGGAAGTCTAAAAATCAACAAGACACAAGCACACCACAGTTTAGGGCTACTCTGTTTACAAGAACCTCAACTTCAGTACACCTTAAATATCCCAGGAAAGAGAACAATGGATAAAGAAAATGTGGTACTTATGTACAATGGAATATCTCTTCACCATGAAATCAATGTAATAAGGCTAGTAGAAGGATAAAGAGTGGATTGAGGTCCGATAATACTACTTGAAATAAGTCAAACAGAAAAAGAAACATATCATAAGATATCACTTATAGAGGGAGGATAAATATGGCTGCACAAAAAATGAATGACAAAACAGAACAGTGTCTCACATTTAGAAAACACACTTATGTCAGCTTAAGGGGAAAGGAGAGGTGGGGTGATGCATAAAACCAGAGTTTGAAATTAGCACAGATACCGTTCAATAAACCAAATAGGTATCAGACAAGATCTACACCTCGCTCAATGAACTGGCCTCAACACACCCTATACACCACAGAGAAATATATCTGAGTAATAAGAATCTTAAAACCCATGTATTGATATATCTCCATAAGGGAATCAAGTGTGCGCAGAGCGGCACAAACACAGCAGTGAAAATGAGCTAAACCCCATTATAGAAATAAATTTTAAAACCAAAACGCAGAAACAATGAAAGAGAGAAAAATTCTTACAAAATTCGCTCAGGGGCTGTGATGCAACCTGGAATGACCACATATAAACCCACAGCTGGATAAGACATAAGGCTGGACACTTGGCGCTGAAAGGATTGGTGAGCTTTGGTGAGCAACTGCCGAAAGTTTAATGCAATACTTCATGCTACTTATTCCAAGGGTCCCAACACTCCAAGTTGAAGGGAATCTTCCTACAGCTAAACCATGCATGGGAAATCCAGCAGATGGTATACCATATGATCGGGAAAGGTTTCTAAAATGCACCTCATTTTCCTCTCCTGGGGCTCCGGATCAACATTCCACACACTTTACTAACAACATCTCCACATGGAGAGTCAATGCCTTTAAGTTCCGGTATCGCACAGTCTGCAGTTAGTGCGGAGGATGAATGGGAATAGGGGGAACCAGTGAGAAAATAGCTGTAGCGGTTTCAATGGGCACATGTCACTCTAATTTCACATCAGGAAGAAGAATTAACCAAAGGCAGAGCAAGGCGCCCCAGAAGAAGAATAGGGCCTGAAGAAATCCTGTGGATATGAGGCAAGATCACAAAAATAAGAGCTGAAAAATGGAGCTAAGGGCCACTGCAATTCAAAAACCTGCAGGGTTATAAAGGCCAACTATTTTTCAAAAGTATATTGAGGTAAGGCTATGAAGAGGAACTGAGAGCAAGGCAGAACTGCAAGAAACCGAATTCAGGAGGTAGACTGGAATTGCACTGAAAACATAGGAAAAGACTCAGAACGTCGACAATGATGCACTTGGCCAAAAAGGGCGTATGCGTTCTTTCCTGAGTATATTCAGGAAGAAACGCATACGCACTTTCTGGCCAACCAAGCAAGCTCGCAAAGGAAATCTGCACTACAATGAAGTCTCACTGCCCCCCGGTCAAAGGGCCTTCTGAAAAAAGTGTAAAATCCAGAAAGGCAGGACAGGCCATGGAGAACTGGGAGCCTTGTTATGCTAATGGGCGAGATGTAAATTGCCAACAGCCACTCTGGAGAAGTGTATGGTGTTTCCTGAAACATCCAAAAAATTAAGCAACAGAGCCTAGGGCACTTCCACTTATTGTCCTATAGCTTAGGGAAATTAAAATCAAAAAGACGCAGCCACCCCAAAGTTTGGGATGGCTCTGTTTACAAGAACCTCGTTTACGGTACAAGTTCAATATCGCAAAAAGCGAAAAATGGATAAAGAAGTTGTGGTACTTACGTACAATGCAATATCACTCAGCAATGAAATCTATGTCATCAGGCCCATAGCAGCATAAGGAGTGGATTCAGGTACGATGATTCCAAGTGAAATAAGTCACACAGAAAAAGAAATATCATAAGGTATCACTAATACACGGAATGTAAACTTGGCTACACAGGAACTGAATTACAAAACAAAACAGTGTCTTAAAGTAGAAAACCAACTTATGCTTGCTTAAGGGGAAAGGTGAGTTGGGGTGCTGCATAAAACCAGAGATTGAAATTAGCACAGATACCGTTCCATAAGCCAAATATGTAATAGACAAGAGCTACTCCTTGCTCAACGAAGTGGACTCAACACCCCATATTAAACGCCTAAAAATATACCTGACTAGTAAGAATCTTAAAACCTATGGATTTATATGTCTCCGAAAGAGAATCAAGTGTGTGTACAGCGGCATAAACGCAGCAGTGATAGGATTGGTGAGGTTCGGTGAGCAAATGCAGACCCTTTGAAGTCATATTGCATGGTACCCATTCCATGGGTCTCAACTCTCCAGGTTTAAGGGATTCTTCCTTCAGCTAAAACATGCATGTGGAACCCAGAGTATGATCCACTGTTTGATCGGGAAACGTGTTCAAATGTGTCTCAGTTTTCGTCCCCTGGTACTCGGGTGCAACATTCCAGACGCTTTACTAACACTCTCCCCACTTGGAGAGTCAGTGCCTTTAACCTCCTGTTTGGCCCAGTTAGCAATTTCTGCGGAAGATGAACAGGAATAGGGAGAACCAATGAGAGACTAGGTGGAGGTGTCTGGACGGGCAAATTTAACTCTCATTTCCCACCAGGAAGAGGAATTAACCAAAGGCTCAGCATGCCGTGCCGGATCCAAACTAGGGCCTGAAGCAATCCTGCGGTGTTGCGGCCAGCTCACAAGAAAGCGAGGTGAAGAAAGGAGCTCAGGGGCACTGTAATTCACAAACCTGCAGAGTTATAAATGACAGCTATCTTCCAAAAATATATTGAAGGAAGGCAGCCAAGAGGACTTGAAAGCGGGGCAGAAATGCAGGAAACCGATTTCAGGAGTCAGACGGGAATTGCATGTAAAGCATAGGAAAAGAGGCAGAACGTCCACAATGATGCACTTGGCCAAAAAGGGCGTATGCGTTTTTTACTGAATATATTCAGGAAAAAACGCATATGCCCTTTTTGGCCAACCAAGCAAGCTTGCAAAGGAAATCTGCACTACAATGAAGTCTCACTGCCCCCTGGTCAAAAGGGCCATCTGAAAAAAGTGTAAAATCCAGAAAGGCAGGACAGGCCATGGAGAACTGGGAGCCTTGTTATGCTGATGGGCGCGATGTAAATTGCCAGCAGCCACTCTGGAGAAGTGTATGGTGTTTCCTGAAACATCCAAAAAACAAAGCAACAGAGCCTAGGGCACTTCCACTTATGGTCCTATAGCTTAGGGAAATTAAAATCAAAAAGACACAGCCACCCCAAAGTTTGGGATGGCTCTGTTTACAAGAACCTCGTTTACGGTACAAGTTCAATATCACAGAAAGCGAAAAATGGATAAAGAAGTTGTGGTACTTACGTACAATGCAATGTCACGCCGCAATGAAATCTATGTCATCAGGCCCGTAGCAGCATAATGAGTGGATTCAGGTATGATGATTCTAAGTGAAATAAGTCACACAGAAAAAGAAACATCATAAGATATCACTAATACACGGAATGTAAACTTGGCTACACAGGAACTGAATTACAAAACAGAACAGGGTGTCAAATGTAGAAAACCAACTTATGCTTGCTTAAGGGGAAAGGTGAGTTGGGGTGCTGCATAAAACAAGAGATTGAAATTAGCACAGATACCGTTCCATAAGCCAAATATGTAATAGACAAGAGTTACTCCTTGCTCAACGAAGTGGACTCAACACCCCATATTAAACGCTTAAGAATATACCTTACTAGTAAGAATCATAAAACCTATGGATTTATATGTCTCCGAAAGAGAATCAAACGTGTGTACAGTGGCATAAACGTAGCAGTGATAGGATTGGTGAGGTTCGGTGAGCAAATGCAGACCCTTTGAAGTCATATTGCATGGTACCCATTCTATGGGTCTCAACTCTCCAGGTTTAAGGGATTCTTCCTTCAGCTAAAACATGCATGTGGAACCCAGAGTATGATCCACCGTGTGATTGGGAAACGTGTTCAAATCTGTCTCAGTTTTCGTCCCCAGGTACTCGGGTGCAACATTCCAGACGCTTTACTAACACTCTCCCCACTTGGAGAGTCAGTGCCTTTAACCTCCTGTTTGGCCCAGTTTGCAATTTCTGTGGAAAATGAACAGGAATAGGGAGAACCAATGAGAGACTAGGTGGAGGTGTCTGGACGGGCAAATTTAACTCTCATTTCCCACCAGGAAGAGGAATTAACCAAAGGCTCAGCATGCCGTGCCGGAACCAAACTAGGGCCTGAAGCAATCCTGCGGTGTTGCGGCCAGCTCACAAGAAAGCGACTTGAAGAAAGGAGGTCAGGGGCACTGTAATTCACAAACCTGCAGAGTTATAAATGACAGCTATCTTCCAAAAATATATTGAAGTAAGGCTGCCAAGAGGAGTTGAAAGCGGGCAGAATTGCAGGAAACCGATTTCAGGAGGTAGACTGGAATTGCATGTAAAGCATAGGAAAAGAGGCAGAAGTCCACAATGATGCACTTGGCCAAAAAGGGCGTATGCGTCAGGAAAAAACGCATACGCCGTTTTTGGCCAACCAAGCAAGCTTGCAAAGGAAATCTGCACTACAATGAAGTCTTACTGCCCCCCGGTCAAAAGGGCCATCCAAAAAAAGTTTAAAATCCAGAAAGGCAGGACAGGCCATGGAGAACTGGGAGCCTTGTTATGCTGATGGGCGGGATGTAAATTGCCAGCAGCCACTCTGGAGAAGTGTATGGTGTTTCCTGAAACATCCAAAAAACAAAGCAACAGAGCCTAGGGCACTTCCACTTATGGTCCTATAGTTTAGGGAAATTAAAATCAAAAAGACACAGCCAACCCAAAGTTTGGGACGGCTCTGTTTACAAGAACCTCGTTTACGGTACAAGTTCAATATCACAGAAAGCGAAAAATGGAT
Source organism: Leucopleurus acutus (assembly GCF_964270905.1). Classification (NCBI taxonomy): domain Eukaryota; kingdom Metazoa; phylum Chordata; class Mammalia; order Artiodactyla; family Delphinidae; genus Leucopleurus; species Leucopleurus acutus. Next base: position 503,533 of record NW_028139192.1, read on the forward strand.
AAAGAAGTTGTGGTACTTACGTGCAATGCAATATCACTCAGCAATGAAATCTATGTCATCAGGCCTGTAGCAGCATAATGAGTGGATTCAGGTACGATGATTCTAAGTGAAATAAGTCACACAGAAAAAGAAACATCATAAGATATCACTAATACACGGAATGTAAACTTGGCTACACAAGAACTGAATTACAAAACAGAACAGGGTGTCAAATGTAGAAAACCAACTTATGCTTGCTTAAGGGGAAAGGTGAGTTGGGGTGCTGCATAAAACCAGAGATTGAAATTAGCACAGATACCGTTCCATAAGCCAAATATGTAATAGACAAGAGCTACTCCTTGCTCAACGAAGTGGACTCAACACCCCATATTAAACGCCTAAGAATATACCTAACTAGTAAGAATCTACCTGACTAGTAAGAATCTTAAAACCTATGGATTTATATGTCTTCGAAAGAGAATCAAGCGTGTGTACAGCGGCATAAACGCAGCAGTGATAGGATTGCTGAGGTTCGGTGAGCAAATGCAGACCCTTTGAAGTCATATTGCATGGTACCCATTACATGGGTCTCAACTCTCCATGTTTAAGGGATTCTTCCTTCAGCTAAAACATGCATGTGGAACCCAGAGTATGATCCACCATGTGGTCGGAAAACGTGTTCAAATGTGTCTCAGTTTTGGTCCCCTGGTACTCGGGTGCAACATTCCAGACGCTTTACTAACACTCTCCCCACTTGGAGAGTCAGTGCCTTTAACCTCCTGTTTGGCCCAGTTAGCAATTTCTGCGGAAGATGAACAGGAATAGGGAGAACCAATGAGAGATTAGGTGGAGGTGTCCGGACGGGCCAATTTAACTCTCATTTCCCACCAGGAAGAGGAATTAACCAAAGGCTCAGCATGCCATGCCGGAACCAAACTAGGGCCTGAAGCAATCCTGCGGTGTTGCGGCCAGCTCACAAGAAAGCGAGTTGAAGAAAGGAGCTCAGGGGCACTGTAATTCACAAACCTGCAGAGTTATAAATGACAGCTATCTTCCAAAAATATATTGAATTAGGATGCCAAGAGGAGTTGAAAGCAGGGCAGAATTGCAGGAAACCGATTTCAGGAGGTAGACTGGAATTGCATGTAAAGCATAGGAAAAGAGGCAGAACGTCCACAATGATGCACTTGGCCAAAAAAGGCGTATGCGTTTTTTCCTGAATATATTCAGGAAAAAACGCATACGCCCTTTTTGGCCAACCAAGCAAGCTTGCAAAGGAAATCTGCACTACAATGAAGTCTCACTGCCCCCCGGTCAAAAGGGCCATCTGAAAAAAGTGTAAAATCCAGAAAGGCAGGACAGGCCATGGAGAACTGGGAGCCTAGTTATGCTGATGGGCGGGATGTAAATTGCCAGCAGCCACTCTGGAGAAGTGTATGGTGTTTCCTGAAACATCCAAAAAACAAAGCAACAGAGCCTAGGGCACTTCCACTTATGGTCCTATAGCTTAGGGAAATTAAAATCAAAAAGACACAGCCACCGCAAAGTTTGGGACGGCTCTGTTTACAAGAACCTCGTTTACGGTACAAGTTCAATATCACAGAAAGCGAAAAATGGATAAAGAAGTTGTGGTACTTACGTACAATGCAATATCACTCAGCAATGAAATCTATGTCATCAGGCCCGTAGCAGCATAATGAGTGGATTCAGGTACGATGATTCTAAGTGAAATAAGTCACACAGAAAAAGAAACATCATTAGGTATCACTAATACATGGAATGTAAACTTGGCTACACAGGAACTGAATTACAAAGCAAAACAGGGTCTCAAATATAGAAAACCAACTTATGCTTGCTTAAGGGGACGGGTGAGTTGGGGTGCTGCATAAAACCAGAGATTGAAATTAGCACAGATACCGTTCCATAAGCCAAATATGTAATAGACAAGAGCTACTCCTTGCTCAACGAAGTGGACTCAACACCCCATATTAAACGCCTAAGAATATACCTGACTAGTAAGAATCTTAAAACCTATGGATTGATACGTTTCCGAAAGAGAATCAAGCGTGTGTATAGCGGCATAAACGCAGCAGTGATAGGACTGGTGAGGTTCGGTGAGCAAATGCAGACCCATTGAAGTCATATTGCATGGTACCCATTCCACGGGTCTCAACTCTCCATGTTTAAGGGATTCTTCCTTCAGCTAAAACATGCCTGTGGAACACAGAGTATGATCCACCGTGTGATCGGGAAACGTGTTCAAATGTGTCTCAGTTTTCGTCCCCTGGTACTCGGGTGCAACATTCCAGACGCTTTACTAACACTCTCCCCACTTGGAGAGTCAGTGCCTTTAACCTCCTGTTTGGCCCAGTTTGCAATTTCTGTGGAAAATGAACAGGAATAGGGAGAACCAATGAGAGACTAGGTGGAGGTGTCTGGTCGGGCCAATATAACTCTCATTTCCCACCAGGAAGAGGAATTAACCAAAGGCTCAGCATGCCGTGCCGGAACCAAACTAGGGCCTGAGCAATCCTGCGGTGTTGCAGCCAGCTCACAAGAAAGCGAGTTGAAGAAAGGAGCTCAGGGGCACTGTAATTCACAAACCTGCAGAGTTTTAAATGACAGCTATCTTCCAAAAATATATTGAAGTAAGGCTGCCAAGAGGAGTTGAAAGCGGGCAGAATTGCAGGAAACCGATTTCAGGAGGTAGACTGGAATTGCATGTAAAGCATAGGAAAAGAGGCAGAACGTCCACAATGATGCACTTGGCCAAAAAGGGCGTATGCGTTTTTTCCTGAATATATTCAGGAAAAAACGCATACGCCCTTTTTGGCCAAACAAGCAAGCTTGCAAAGGAAATCTGCACTACAATGAAGTCTCACTGCCCCCCGGTCAAAAGGGCCATCCGAAAAATGTGTAAAATCCAGAAAGGCAGGACAGGCCATGGAGAACTGGGAGCCTTGTTATGCTGATGGGCGGGATGTAAATTGCCAGCAGCCACTCTGGAGAAGTGTATGGTGTTTCCTGAAACATCCAAAAAACAAAGCAACAGAGCCTAGGGCACTTCTACTTATGGTCCTATAGCTTAGGGAAATTAAAATCAAAAAGACACAGCCACCCCAAAGTTTGGGACGGCTCTGTTTACAAGAACCTCGTTTACGGTACAAGTTCAATATCACAGAAAGTGAAAAATGGATAAAGAAGTTGTGGTACTTACGTACAATGCAATATCACTCAGCAATGAAATCTATGTCATCAGGCCCGTAGCAGCATAATGAGTGGATTCAGGTACGATGATTCTAAGTGAAATAAGTCACACAGAAAAAGAAACATCATAAGATATCACTAATACACGGAATGTAAACTTGGCTACACAAGAACTGAATTACAAAACAGAACAGGGTGTCAAATGTAGAAAACCAACTTATGCTTGCTTAAGGGGAAAGGTGAGTTGGGGTGCTGCATAAAACCAGAGATTGAAATTAGCACAGATACCGTTCCATAAGCCAAATATGTAATAGACAAGAGCTACTCCTTGCTCAACGAAGTGGACTCAACACCCCATATTAAACGCCTAAGAATATACCTGACTAGTAAGAATCTTAAAACCTATGGATTTATATGTCTCCGAAAGAGAATCAAGAGTGTGTACAGCGGCATAAACGCAGCAGTGATAGGACTGGTGAGGTTCGGTGAGCAAATGCAGACCCTTTGAAGTCATATTGCATGGTACCCATTCCATGGGTCTCAACTCTCCATGTTTAAGGGATTCTTCCTTCAGCTAAAACATGCATGTGGAACCCAGAGTATGATCCACCATGTGGTCGGAAAACGTGTTCAAATGTGTCTCAGTTTTGGTCCCCTGGTACTCGGGTGCAACATTCCAGACGCTTTACTAACACTCTCCCCACTTGGAGAGTCAGTGCCTTTAACCTCCTGTTTGGCCCAGTTAGCAATTTCTGCGGAAGATGAACAGGAATAGGGAGAACCAATGAGAGATTAGGTGGAGGTGTCCGGACGGGCCAATTTAACTCTCATTTCCCACCAGGAAGAGGAATTAACCAAAGGCTCAGCATGCCATGCCGGAACCAAACTAGGGCCTGAAGCAATCCTGCGGTGTTGCGGCCAGCTCACAAGAAAGCGAGTTGAAGAAAGGAGCTCAGGGGCACTGTAATTCACAAACCTGCAGAGTTATAAATGACAGCTATCTTCCAAAAATATATTGAATTAGGATGCCAAGAGGAGTTGAAAGCAGGGCAGAATTGCAGGAAACCGATTTCAGGAGGTAGACTGGAATTGCATGTAAAGCATAGGAAAAGAGGCAGAACGTCCACAATGATGCACTTGGCCAAAAAGGGCGTATGCGTTTTTTCCTGAATATATTCAGGAAAAAACGCATACGCCCTTTTTGGCCAACCAAGCAAGCTTGCAAAGGAAATCTGCACTACAATGAAGTCTCACTGCCCCCCGGTCAAAAGGGCCATCTGAAAAAAGTGTAAAATCCAGAAAGGCAGGACAGGCCATGGAGAACTGGGAGCCTAGTTATGCTGATGGGCGGGATGTAAATTGCCAGCAGCCACTCTGGAGAAGTGTATGGTGTTTCCTGAAACATCCAAAAAACAAAGCAACAGAGCCTAGGGCACTTCCACTTATGGTCCTATAGCTTAGGGAAATTAAAATCAAAAAGACACAGCCACCCCAAAGTTTGGGACGGCTCTGGTTACAAGAACCTCGTTTACGGTACAAGTTCAATATCACAGAAAGCGAAAAATGGATAAAGAAATTGTGGTACTTACGTACAATGCAATATCACTCAGCAATGAAATCTATGTCATCAGGCCCGTAGCAGCATAATGAGTGGATTCAGGTACGATGATTCTAAGTGAAATTAGTCACACAGAAAAAGAAACATCATAAGATATCACTAATACACGGAATGTAAACTTGGCTACACAAGAACTGAATTACAAAACAGAACAGGGTGTCAAATGTAGAAAACCAACTTATGCTTGCTTAAGGGGACGGGTGAGTTGGGGTGCTGCATAAAACCAGAGATTGAAATGAGCACAGATACCGTTCCATAAGCCAAATATGTAATAGACAAGAGCTACTCCTTGCTCAACGAAGTGGACTCAACACCCCATATTAAACGCCTAAGAATATATCAGACTAGTAAGAATCTTAAAACCTATGGATTTATATGTCTCCGAAAGAGAATCAAGCGTGTGTACAGCGGCATAAACGCAGCAGTGATAGGATTGCTGAGGTTCGGTGAGCAAATGCAGACCCTTTGAAATCATATTGCATGGTACCCATTCCATGGGTCTCAACTCTCCCTGTTTAAGGGATTCTTCCTTCAGCTAAAACATGCATGTGGAACCCAGAGTATGATCCACCGTGTGATCGGAAAACGTGTTCAAATGTGTCTGAATTTTCGTTTCCTGGTACTCGGGTGCAACATTCCAGACGCTTTACTAACACTCTCCCCACTTGGAGAGTCAGTGCCTTTAACCTCCTGTTTGGCCCAGTTTGCAATTTCTGTGGAAAATGAACAGGAATAGGGAGAACCAATGAGAGACTAGGTGGAGGTGTCCAGACGGGCAAATTTAACTCTCATTTCCCACCAGGAAGAGTAATTAACCAAAGGCTCAGCGTGCCGTGCCGGAACCACACTAGGACCAGAAGCAATCCTGCGGTGTTGCGGCCAGCTCACAAGAAAGCGAGTTGAAGAAAGGAGCTCAGGGGCACTGTAATTCACAAACCTGCAGAGTTATAAAGGACAGCTATCTTCCAAAAATATATTGAAGTAAGGCTGCCAAGAGGAGTTGAAAGGGGGGCAGAATTGCAGGAAACCGATTTCAGGAGGTAGACTGGAATTGCATGTAAAGCATAGGAAAAGAGGCAGAACGTCCACAATGATGCACTTGGCCAAAAAGGGCGTATGCGTTTTTTCCTGAATATATTCAGGAAAAACCGCATACGCCCTTTTTGGCCAACCAAGCAAGCTTGCAAAGGAAATCTGCACTACAATGAAGTCTCACTGCCCCCCGGTCAAAAGGGCCATCTGAAAAAAGTGTAAAATCCAGAAAGGCAGGACAGGCCATGGAGAACTGGGAGCCTAGTTATGCTGATGGGCGGGATGTAAATTGCCAGCAGCCACTCTGGAGAAGTGTATGGTGTTTCCTGAAACATCCAAAAAACAAAGCAACAGAGCCTAGGGCACTTCCACTTATGGTCCTATAGCTTAGGGAAATTAAAATCAAAAAGACACAGCCACCCCAAAGTTTGGGATGGCTCTGTTTACAAGAACCTCGTTTACGGTACAAGTTCAATATCACAGAAAGCGAAAAATGGATAAAGAAATTGTGGTACTTACGTACAATGCAATATCACTCAGCAATGAAATCTATGTCAACAGGCCCGTAGCAGCATAATGAGTGGATTCAGGTACGATGATTCTAAGTGAAATTAGTCACACAGAAAAAGAAACATCATAAGATATCACTAATACACGGAATGTAAACTTGGCTACACAAGAACTGAATTACAAAACAGAACAGGGTGTCAAATGTAGAAAACCAACTTATGCTTGCTTAAGGGGACGGGTGAGTTGGGGTGCTGCATAAAACCAGAGATTGAAATGAGCACAGATACCGTTCCATAAGCCAAATATGTAATAGACAAGAGCTACTCCTTGCTCAACGAAGTGGACTCAACACCCCATATTAAACGCCTAAGAATATATCTGACTAGTAAGAATCTTAAAACCTATGGATTTATATGTCTCCGAAAGAGAATCAAGCGTGTGTACAGCGGCATAAACGCAGCAGTGATAGGACTGGTGAGGTTCGGTGAGCAAATGCAGACCCTTTGAAATCATATTGCATGGTACCCATTCCATGGGTCTCAACTCTCCCTGTTTAAGGGATTCTTCCTTCAGCTAAAACATGCATGTGGAACCCAGAGTATGATCCACCGTGTGATCGGAAAACGTGTTCAAATGTGTCTCAATTTTCGTTTCCTGGTACTCGGGTGCAACATTCCAGACGCTTTACTAACACTCTCCCCACTTGGAGAGTCAGTGCCTTTAACCTCCTGTTTGGCCCAGTTTGCAATTTCTGTGGAAAATGAACAGGAATAGGGAGAACCAATGAGAGACTAGGTGGAGGTGTCCAGACGGGGAAATTTAACTCTCATTTCCCACCAGGAAGAGTAATTAACCAAAGGCTCAGCGTGCCGTGCCGGAACCACACTAGGACCAGAAGCAATCCTGCGGTGTTGCGGCCAGCTCACAAGAAAGCGAGTTGAAGAAAGGAGCTCAGGGGCACTGTAATTCACAAACCTGCAGAGTTATAAAGGACAGCTATCTTCCAAAAATATATTGAAGTAAGGCTGCCAAGAGGAGTTGAAAGGGGGGCAGAATTGCAGGAAACCGATTTCAGGAGGTAGACTGGAATTGCATGTAAAGCATAGGAAAAGAGGCAGAACGTCCACAATGATGCACTTGGCCAAAAAGGGCGTATGCGTTTTTTCCTGAATATATTCAAGAAAAAACGCATACGCCCTTTTTGGCCAAACAAGCAAGCTTGCAAAGGAAATCTGCACTACAATGAAGTCTCACTGCCCCCCGGTCAAAAGGGCCATCTGTAAAAAGTGTAAAATCCAGAAAGGCAGGACAGGCCATGGAGAACTGGGAGCCTAGTTATGCTGATGGGCGGGATGTAAATTGCCAGCAGCCACTCTGGAGAAGTGTATGGTGTTTCCTGAAACATCCAAAAAACAAAGCAACAGAGCCTAGGGCACTTCCACTTATGGTCCTATAGCTTAGGGAAATTAAAATAAAAAAGACACAGCCACCCCAAAGTTTGGGACGGCTCTGTTTACAAGAACCTAGTTTACGGTACAAGTTCAATATCACAGAAAGCGAAAAATGGATAAAGAAATTGTGGTACTTACGTACAATGCAATATCACTCAGCAATGAAATCTATGTCAACAGGCCCGTAGCAGCATAATGAGTGGATTCAGGTACGATGATTCTAAGTGAAATTAGTCACACAGAAAAAGAAACATCATAAGATATCACTAATACACGGAATGTAAACTTGGCTACACAAGAACTGAATTACAAAACAGAACAGGGTGTCAAATGTAGAAAACCAACTTATGCTTGCTTAAGGGGACGGGTGAGTTGGGGTGCTGCATAAAACCAGAGATTGAAATGAGCACAGATACCGTTCCATAAGCCAAATATGTAATAGACAAGAGCTACTCCTTGCTCAACGAAGTGGACTCAACACCCCATATTAAACGCCTAAGAATATATCAGACTAGTAAGAATCTTAAAACCTATGGATTTATATGTCTCCGAAAGAGAATCAAGCGTGTGTACAGCGGCATAAACGCAGCAGTGATAGGATTGCTGAGGTTCGGTGAGCAAATGCAGACCCTTTGAAATCATATTGCATGGTACCCATTCCATGGGTCTCAACTCTCCCTGTTTAAGGGATTCTTCCTTCAGCTAAAACATGCATGTGGAACCCAGAGTATGATCCACCGTGTGATCGGAAAACGTGTTCAAATGTGTCTGAATTTTCGTTTCCTGGTACTCGGGTGCAACATTCCAGACGCTTTACTAACACTCTCCCCACTTGGAGAGTCAGTGCCTTTAACCTCCTGTTTGGCCCAGTTTGCAATTTCTGTGGAAAATGAACAGGAATAGGGAGAACCAATGAGAGACTAGGTGGAGGTGTCCAGACGGGCAAATTTAACTCTCATTTCCCACCAGGAAGAGTAATTAACCAAAGGCTCAGCGTGCCGTGCCGGAACCACACTAGGACCAGAAGCAATCCTGCGGTGTTGCGGCCAGCTCACAAGAAAGCGAGTTGAAGAAAGGAGCTCAGGGGCACTGTAATTCACAAACCTGCAGAGTTATAAAGGACAGCTATCTTCCAAAAATATATTGAAGTAAGGCTGCCAAGAGGAGTTGAAAGGGGGGCAGAATTGCAGGAAACCGATTTCAGGAGGTAGACTGGAATTGCATGTAAAGCATAGGAAAAGAGGCAGAACGTCCACAATGATGCACTTGGCCAAAAAGGGCGTATGCGTTTTTTCCTGAATATATTCAGGAAAAAACGCATACGCCCTTTTTGGCCAACCAAGCAAGCTTGCAAAGGAAATCTGCACTACAATGAAGTCTCACTGCCCCCCGGTCAAAAGGGCCATCTGAAAAAAGTGTAAAATCCAGAAAGGCAGGACAGGCCATGGAGAACTGGGAGCCTAGTTATGCTGATGGGCGGGATGTAAATTGCCAGCAGCCACTCTGGAGAAGTGTATGGTGTTTCCTGAAACATTCAAAAAACAAAGCAACAGAGCCTAGGGCACTTCCACTTATGGTCCTATAGCATAGGGAAATTAAAATCAAAAAGACACAGCCACCCCAAAGTTTGGGATGGCTCTGTTTACAAGAACCTCGTTTACGGTACAAGTTCAATATCACAGAAAGCGAAAAATGGATAAAGAAATTGTGGTACTTACGTACAATGCAATATCACTCAGCAATGAAATCTATGTCAACAGGCCCGTAGCAGCATAATGAGTGGATTCAGGTACGATGATTCTAAGTGAAATTAGTCACACAGAAAAAGAAACATCATAAGATATCACTAATACACGGAATGTAAACTTGGCTACACAAGAACTGAATTACAAAACAGAACAGGGTGTCAAATGTAGAAAACCAACTTATGCTTGCTTAAGGGGACGGGTGAGTTGGGGTGCTGCATAAAACCAGAGATTGAAATGAGCACAGATACCGTTCCATAAGCCAAATATGTAATAGACAAGAGCTACTCCTTGCTCAACGAAGTGGACTCAACACCCCATATTAAACGCCTAAGAATATATCTGACTAGTAAGAATCTTAAAACCTATGGATTTATATGTCTCCGAAAGAGAATCAAGCGTGTGTACAGCGGCATAAACGCAGCAGTGATAGGACTGGTGAGGTTCGGTGAGCAAATGCAGACCCTTTGAAATCATATTGCATGGTACCCATTCCATGGGTCTCAACTCTCCCTGTTTAAGGGATTCTTCCTTCAGCTAAAACATGCATGTGGAACCCAGAGTATGATCCACCGTGTGATCGGAAAACGTGTTCAAATGTGTCTCAATTTTCGTTTCCTGGTACTCGGGTGCAACATTCCAGACGCTTTACTAACACTCTCCCCACTTGGAGAGTCAGTGCCTTTAACCTCCTGTTTGGCCCAGTTTGCAATTTCTGTGGAAAATGAACAGGAATAGGGAGAACCAATGAGAGACTAGGTGGAGGTGTCCAGACGGGGAAATTTAACTCTCATTTCCCACCAGGAAGAGTAATTAACCAAAGGCTCAGCGTGCCGTGCCGGAACCACACTAGGACCAGAAGCAATCCTGCGGTGTTGCGGCCAGCTCACAAGAAAGCGAGTTGAAGAAAGGAGCTCAGGGGCACTGTAATTCACAAACCTGCAGAGTTATAAAGGACAGCTATCTTCCAAAAATATATTGAAGTAAGGCTGCCAAGAGGAGTTGAAAGGGGGGCAGAATTGCAGGAAACCGATTTCAGGAGGTAGACTGGAATTGCATGTAAAGCATAGGAAAAGAGGCAGAACGTCCACAATGATGCACTTGGCCAAAAAGGGCGTATGCGTTTTTTCCTGAATATATTCAGGAAAAAACGCATACGCCCTTTTTGGCCAACCAAGCAAGCTTGCAAAGGAAATCTGCACTACAATGAAGTCTCACTTCCCCCCGGTCAAAAGGGCCATCTGAAAAAAGTGTAAAATCCAGAAAGGCAGGACAGGCCATGGAGAACTGGGAGCCTAGTTATGCTGATGGGCGGGATGTAAATTGCCAGCAGCCACTCTGGAGAAGTGTATGGTGTTTCCTGAAACATCCAAAAAACAAAGCAACAGAGCCTAGGGCACTTCCACTTATGGTCCTATAGTTTAGGGAAATTAAAATCAAAAAGACACAGCCACCCCAAAGTTTGGGACGGCTCTGTTTACAAGAACCTCGTTAACGGTACAAGTTCAATATCACAGAAAGCGAAAAATGGATAAAGAAATTGTGGTACTTACGTACAATGCAATATCACTCAGCAATGAAATCTATGTCAACAGGCCCGTAGCAGCATAATGAGTGGATTCAGGTACGATGATTCTAAGTGAAATTAGTCACACAGAAAAAGAAACATCATAAGATATCACTAATACACGGAATGTAAACTTGGCTACACAAGAACTGAATTACAAAACAGAACAGGGTGTCAAATATAGAAAACCAACTTATGCTTGCTTAAGGGGACGGGTGAGTTGGGGTGCTGCATAAAACCAGAGATTGAAATTAGCACAGATACCATTCCATAAGCCAAATATGTAATAGACAAGAGCTACTCCTTGCTCAACGAAGTGGACTCAACACTCCATATTAAACGCCTAAGAATATACCTGACTAGTAAGAATCTTAAAACCTATGGATTTATATGTCTCCGAAAGAGAATCAAGCGTGTGTACAGCGGCATAAACGCAGCAGTGATAGGATTGGTGAGGTTCGGTGAGCAAATGCAGACCCTTTGAAGTCATATTGCATGGTACCCATTCCATGGGTCTCAACTCTCCATGTTTAAGGGATTCTTCCTTCAGCTAAAACATGCATGTGGAACCCAGAGTATGATCCACCATGTGGTCGGAAAACGTGTTCAAATGTGTCTCAGTTTTGGTCCCCTGGTACTCGGGTGCAACATTCCAGACGCTTTACTAACACTCTCCCCACTTGGAGAGTCAGTGCCTTTAACCTCCTGTTTGGCCCAGTTAGCAATTTCTGCGGAAGATGAACAGGAATAGGGAGAACCAATGAGAGATTAGGTGGAGGTGTCCGGACGGGCCAATTTAACTCTCATTTCCCACCAGGAAGAGGAATTAACCAAAGGCTCAGCATGCCGTGCCGGAACCAAACTAGGGCCTGAAGCAATCCTGCAGTGTTGCGGCCAGCTCACAAGAAAGCGAGTTGAAGAAAGGAGCTCAGGGGCACTGTAATTCACAAACCTGCAGAGTTATAAATGACAGCTATCTTCCAAAAATATATTGAATTAGGATGCCAAGAGGAGTTGAAAGCAGGGCAGAATTGCAGGAAACCGATTTCAGGAGGTAGACTGGAATTGCATGTAAAGCATAGGAAAAGAGGCAGAACGTCCACAATGATGCACTTGGCCAAAAAGGGCGTATGCGTTTTCTCCTGAATATATTCAAGAAAAAACGCATACGCCCTTTTTGGCCAAACAAGCAAGCTTGCAAAGGAAATCTGCACTACAATGAAGTCTCACTGCCCCCCGGTCAAAAGGGCCATCTGTAAAAAGTGTAAAATCCAGAAAGGCAGGACAGGCCATGGAGAACTGGGAGCCTAGTTATGCTGATGGGCGGGATGTAAATTGCCAGCAGCCACTCTGGAGAAGTGTATGGTGTTTCCTGAAACATCCAAAAAACAAAGCAACAGAGCCTAGGGCACTTCCACTTATGGTCCTATAGCTTAGGGAAATTAAAATAAAAAAGACACAGCCACCCCAAAGTTTGGGACGGCTCTGTTTACAAGAACCTAGTTTACGGTACAAGTTCAATATCACAGAAAGCGAAAAATGGATAAAGAAATTGTGGTACTTACGTACAATGCAATATCACTCAGCAATGAAATCTATGTCAACAGGCCCGTAGCAGCATAATGAGTGGATTCAGGTACGATGATTCTAAGTGAAATTAGTCACACAGAAAAAGAAACATCATAAGATATCACTAATACACGGAATGTAAACTTGGCTACACAAGAACTGAATTACAAAACAGAACAGGGTGTCAAATGTAGAAAACCAACTTATGCTTGCTTAAGGGGACGGGTGAGTTGGGGTGTTGCATAAAACCAGAGATTGAAATTAGCACAGATACCGTTCCATAAGCCAAATATGTAATAGACAAGAGCTACTCCTTGCTCAACGAAGTGGACTCAACACCCCATATTAAACGCCTAAGAATATTCCTGACTTGTAAGAATCTACCTGACTAGTAAGAATCTTAAAACCTATGGATTTATATGTCTCCGAAAGAGAATCAAGCGTGTGTACAGCGGCATAAACGCAGCAGTGATAGGATTGCTGAGGTTCGGTGAGCAAATGCAGACCCTTTGAAGTCATATTGCATGGTACCCATTCCATGGGTCTCAACTCTCCCTGTTTAAGGGATTCTTCCTTCAGCTAAAACATGCCTGTGTAACCCAGAGTATGATCCACCGTGTGATCGGAAAACGTGTTCAAATGTGTCTCAGTTTTCGTCCCCTGGTACTCGGGTGCAACATTCCAGACGCTTTACTAACACTCTCCCCACTTGGAGAGTCAGTGCCTTTAACCTCCTGTTTGGCCCAGTTTGCAATTTCTGTGGAAAATGAACAGGAATAGGGAGAACCAATGAGAGACTAGGTGGAGGTGTCCGGACGGGCAAATTTAACTCTCATTTCCCACCAGGAAGAGGAATTAACCAAAGGCTCCACGTGCCATGCTGGAAATAAATTAGGGCCTGAGGAGATCCTGCGGTGTTGCGGCCAGCTCACAAGAAAGCGAGTTGAAGAAAGGAGCTCAGGGACACTGTAATTCAGAAACCTGCGGAGTTATAAATGACAGCTATCATCCAAAATTATGCTGAAGTAAGGCTGCGAAGAGGACTTGAATGCAGGGCAGAATTGCTGGAAATTGATTTCAAAACGTACACGGGAGTAGCTCTTAAAGCATAGGAAAGGAGACAGAACTTGGAAAATAATGCACTTGGCAAAAAAGGGCATATGTGTTTTATCCAGAGCTCTCATAACTGAGGGGAGGAGATTCCCAGCAGGCTCCAACTGCCACCTGAGGGCTCACATTGCCAAGGCAACGTTAGCATGCCAGGCAGGAGTTACCTCACAGCAGAGGTCCCACCTCACAGAAGGGTGAGAAACCCAGCCAACATCAGACTCTCACCAGAGGGCCCACATCACCAAGGGGATGGGAACCAGGCAGGAGTGTCTTCACATCAGTGGGGCCACATCATCGAAAGCTGAGGTACTCAGCACATGTGTCCTCAAACCAGAGGACCCACATCACCAAGGACCTCGGAGTGAGGCAGGCAGGAGTAGCCTCACAACACTGGGCACATAGAATAAAAAAGTGAGGAATCCAGCAGTTGGAACCTCCCAGCAGGCGGCCCAGAGCACCGAGGCTATGGGATCCAGGCCACAGTGAACTCACAGAAGAGGGCCCATGTCATGAAACTGAGCAACCCAGCCATTGGGACCTCAGAGCAGGAGGCCCACATCCCCATGGGGATGGAATTCTGGTAGGAGTGTCCTCGCACCACTGAGAACGTATCAGAAAATTTTGGGCGACCAGCAGTTAGGGCCTGGCGCCAGAGGACCCTCATCACCAAGGGAAGGAGGCTCCCAGCAGGCTCCAACTGCCACCAGAGGGCTGACGTCGCCAAGGCGATGTGTGCTAACCAGGCACGAATGACCTCACAGCAGAGGGTCCACCTCAGAGAAGTGTGACGAACCCAGTCAGGATCAGACTCGCACCAGAGGGCCCACATCACCAAATGGATTGGAACCAGGCAGGAGTGTCCTCACATGAGTAGGGCCACATCATCTAAAGGTGAGGAACCCAGAACATGTGGCTTCAAACCATAGGACACCCATCACCAAGGGGCTGGGAGTGAGGCAGGCAGGAGGAGCCTCATAACAGAGGGCCCAAAAATAAGAAAGGTGAGGAATCCAGCAGTTGGAACCTCCCAGCAGGCGGCCCAGAGCACAGAGGCTAGAGGAACCAGGCCAGAGTGAACTAACACCAGACAGCCCACATCATGAAACTGTGAGCAACCCAGACATTGGGACCTCAGAGCAGAAGGCCCACATCCCCATGGTGATGGGAACATGACAGGAGTGTCCTGGCATCACTGGGCTCACATCAGAAAACGTGGGGTGCTCAGAAGTTAGGGCCTGACACTAGAGGGCACTCATCACCGAGAGGAGGAGGCTCCCAGCAGGCTCCAGCTGCCACCAGAGGGCCAACGTCGCCAAGGCGATGTGTGCCAGCCTGGCAGGAGTGACCTCACAGCAGAGGGCCCACCTCACAGAAGGGTGAGGAACACAGCCAGGATCAGACTCTCACCAGAGGGCCCACATCACCAAGGGGATGGGAACCAGGCAGGAGTGTCCCCACACCAGTGGGACAACATCATCGAAAGGTGAGGATCCCAGCACATGTGTCCTCAAACCAGAGGAACCACATCACCAAGGGGTTCGGAATGAGGCTGGCAGGACTGGCCTCACAACACAGGGTCCATAGAATATAAAAGTTGAGGAATCCAGCAGTTGGAACCTCCCAGCAAGTGGCCCAGAGCACCGAGGCTATGGGATCCAGGCCGCAGTGAACTCACAGCAGAGGGCCCACATCATGAACCTGTGAGCAGCCCAGCTGTTGGGACCTCAGAACAGAAGGCCCACATCCCCATTGGGATGGGAACCTGGCAGGAGTGGCTTTGCACCACTTAGCACATATCAGAAAATGTTAGGAGCCCAGCAGTTAGGGCCTGATGCCAGGGGGCCCTCATAACTGAGGGGAGGAGACTCCCAGCAGGTTCCAACTGCCAACAGAGGGCCCACGTCTACAAGGTGGCATGCACCAGCCAGGCAGTAGTGACCTCACAGCAGAGGGCCTATCTCACAGAAGGGTGAGGAACCGAGGCAGGATGAGACTCTCACCAGAGGGCCCACAACACCAAGGGGATGGGAACCAGTCAGGACTGTCCTCCCACCAGTGGGACCACATCATCGAAAGGTGAGGAACCCAGCACATGTGGCCTCATATCAGAGGACATACATCACAAAGGGGATGGGAGTGAGGCAGGTAGGAGTAGCCTAAAAACAGAGGGCCCAAAGAATAAAAAAAGTGAGGAATCCAGCATTTGGAACCTCCCAGCAGGCGGCCGAGAGCACAGAAGCTATGGGATGCAGGCAGGAGTTAACTAACACCAGAGAGCCCACATCATGAAACTGTGAGCAACCCAGGCATTGGGACCTCAGAGCAGAAAGCCCACATCCCCATGGGGATGGGAACCTGACAGGAGTGTCCTGGCATCACTGGGCTCACATCAGAAAACGTGGGGAGCCCAGCAGTTAGAGCCTGATGCTAGAGGGCCATCATCACCGAGGGCAGGAGGCTCCCAGCAGGTTCCATGTGCCAACAGAGGGCCCACGTCGCCAAGGTGATGTGTGCAAGTCAGGCAGGATTGACCTCACAGCAGAGGGCCTACCTCACAGAAGAGTGAGGAACTCAGCCAGGATAAGACTGTCACCAGAAGGCCCACATCACCAAGGGGATGGGAACCAGGCAGGAGTGTCCTCACACCAGTGGGGCCACATCATTGAAAGTTGCCTAACCCAGCACATGTGGCCTCAAACCAGAAGACCCACATCACGAAGGGGTTGCGAGTGAGGCAGGCAGGAGGAGCATCACAACACAGGACCCATAGAATACAAAAGTTGAGGAATCGAGCAGTTGGAACCTCCCAGCAGGCAGCCAAGACCACAGAGGCTATGGGATCCAGGCCACAGTGAACTAACACCAGAGAGCCCACATCATGAAATTGTGATCAACCCAGCCGTTGGAACCTCAGAGCAGAAGGCCCACATCCCCATGGGGATGGGAACCTAAGAGGAGTGCTTGAGCAACACTGGGCTCACTAAGAAAAGTTGGGGAGCCCAGCAGTTAGGGCCTGACATCAGAGGGCCCTCATCACAGAGCTGAGGAGGCTCCCAGCAGGGTCCAATTGCCACCAGAGGGCTCATGTCAACAAGGCGAGGTGAGCAACCCAGGCAAGAGTTACCTGATAGTAGAGGGCCCACCTCACAGATGGGTGAGGAACCCAGCCAGGATCAGACTCTCACCAGAGGGCCCACATCACAAAGGGGATGGGACCCAGTCAGGATTATCCTCACACCAGTGGGGCCTCATCATCTTAAGGTGAGGAACCCAGCACATGTGTCCTCAAACCAGAGGACCCACATCACCAAGGGCCTTGGAGTGAGGCAGGCAGGAGTAGCCTCACAACACAGGGCACATAATATAAAAAACGTGAGGATTCCAGCATTTAGACCTTCCAGCAGGCGGCCCAGAACACCGAGGCTATGGGATCCAGGCCACAGTGAACTCACAGCAGAGGGCCCACATCACAAAACTGTGAGCAACCCAGGAGTTGAGACCTCAGCGCAGAAGGACCACATCCCCATGGGAATGGGAACCTGGCTGGAGTGTCCTCGCACCACTGGGCGCACATCAGAAAATGTGGGGAGCCCACCATTTAGGGCCTGACGCCAGAGGGCCGTCATCACCGAGAGGAGGAGGCGCCCTGCACGCTCCAACTGCCACCAGAGGGCTCACGTCTCCAAGGTGACGTGTGCCAGCCAGGCAGGAGTGACCTCACAGCAGAGGGCCTACCTCACAGAACGTTGAGGAACCCAGCCAGGATTAGACTCTCGCCAGAGGGCCCACCTCACCAAGGGGATGGGAACCAGGCAGGAGTGTCCTCACACGAGTGGGGTCACATCATCGAAAGGTGAGGAACGCAGCACATGTGGCCTCAAGCCATAGGACAGTCATCACCAAGGGGCTGGCAGTGAGGCAGGCAGGAGGAGCCTCACAACAGAGGGCACATAGAATAAAAAAGTTGAGGAATCCAGCAGTTGGAACCTCCCAGCAGGCGGCTCAGAGCACCGATGATAAGGGATCCTTGCCGGAGTGAACTCACAGCAGAGGGCCCACATCATGGTACTGTGAGCAAGCCAGCCGTTTTGACCTCAGAGCAGAAGGCCCATATCGCCATGGGGATGGGAACCTGGCAAGAGTCTCCTCACTCACTTGGCGCACATCAGAAAATGTGGGGAGCCCAGCAGTTATGGCCTAAGGCAAGAGGGCCCTCATCACCGAGGGGAGGAGGATCCCAGCACACTCCAACTGCCACCAGAGGGCCCACGTCGCCAAGGTGACGTGTGCCAGACAGGCATGATTGACCTCACAGCAGAGGGCCCACCTCACAGAAGGGTGAGGAACCCAGCCAGGATCAGACTCTCACCTGAGGGCCCACATCAGCAAGGGGATGGGAACCAGTCAGGACTGTCTTCCCTCCAGTGGGGTCACATCATCGAAAGGTGCGGAACCCAGCACATGTGGCCTCAAATCAGAGGACACATATCACAAAGGGAATGGGAGTGAGGCAGGCAGGAGTAGCCTAAAAACAGAGGGCCCAAAGAATAAGAAAGGTGAGGAATCCAGCAGTTGCAACCTCCCAGCAGGCGGCCCAGAGCACAGAAGCTATGGGATGCAGGCAGGAGTGAACTAACAGCAGAGAGCCCACATCATGAAACTGTGAGCAACCCAGGCTTTGGGACCTCAGAGCAGAAGGCCCATACCCCAATGGGGATGTGAACCTGGCTGGAGTGTCCTCGCACCACTGGGCGCACATCACAAAATGTAGGGAGCCCAGCAGTTAGGGCCTGATGCCAGAGGGCCCTCATCACCGACGAGAGGAGGCTCCCAGCAGGCTCCAAGTGCCACCAGAGGGCTCATGTCCACAAGGCGAGGTGAGCAAGCCAGGCAAGAGTGACCTCACATCAGACGGCCTACCTCACAGATGGGTGAGGAACCCAGCCGGGATCAGACTCTCAACAGAGGGCCCACATCACCAAGGGGATGTGAACCAGGCAGGAGTCTCCTAAGACCATTGGTCCCACATCATCGAAAGGTGAGGAACCCAGCACATGTGGCCTCAAACCAGACGACACACATCACGAAGGGGCTGGGAGTGAGGCAGGCAGGAGGATCCTCACAACAGAGGGCCCAAAAAATTAAAAAAGTGAGGAATCCAGCAGTTGGAACCTCCCAGCAGGCAGCCAAGAGCACAGAGGCTATGGGATCCAGGCTTCTGTGAACTAACACCAGAGAGCCCACATCATGAAAATGTGAACAACCCAGCCGTTGGGACCTCAGAGCAGAAGGCCCACATCCCCATGGAGATGGGATCCTAAGAGGAGTGCCAAAGCATCACTGGGCGCCCTAAGAAAAGTTGGTGAGCCCAGCAGTTAGGGCCTGACGCAAGAGGGCCCTCATCACCGGGGGAAGAGATTCCCAGCACGCTCCAACTGCCACCACATGGCTGACTTCACCAAGGCAATGTGTGCCAGCCATGCAGGAGTGACCTATCAGCAGAGGGTCTCCCTCACAGGTGGGTGAGGAACAAAGCCAGGAACAGACTCTCACCAGGGGGTCCACATAACCACGTGGATGAGAACCAAGCAGGAGTGTCCTCACACTAGTGGGGCCACATCATTGAAAGGTGAGGAACCCAG
The DNA here is from genome assembly GCF_964270905.1 of Leucopleurus acutus. NCBI lineage: Eukaryota > Metazoa > Chordata > Mammalia > Artiodactyla > Delphinidae > Leucopleurus > Leucopleurus acutus. The sequence continues at coordinate 522,963 of NW_028139192.1, forward strand.
CAAAAGTGGCCACAAACCAGAGGACCCACATCACCAAGGGGTTGAGAGTGAGGTAGGTGTCTGGACGGGCATATTTAACACTCATTTCCCACCAGGAAGAGGAATTAACCAAAGGCTCAGCGTGCCCTGCCAGAAGCAGATTAGGGCCTGAAGCAGTCTTGCGGGTTTGCGGCCAGCTCACAAGAAAGCGAGTTGAAGAAAGGAGCTCAGGGGCCCTGTAATTCACAAACCTGCAGAGTTATAAATGACAGATAACGTCCAAAAATATATTGAAGTAAGGCTGCGAAGAGGACTTGAAAGCGGGGCAGAATTGCAGGAAACCGATTTCAGGAGGTAGACTGGATTTGCATTTAAAGCATAGGAAAAGAGGCAGAACATCGACAATGATGCACTTGGCAACAAAGGGCGTATGAGTTTGTTCCTGAATATATTCAGGAAAAAACACATACGCCCTTTTTGGCAAACCAAGCAAGCTTGCAATGGAAATCCGAACTACTATGAAGTGTCACTTCCCCCCGGTCTAAAGGGCCACTGAGAAAAGTGTAAAATCCAGAAAGGCAAGACAGGCCATGGGGAAAAAGGAGCCTTGTTATGCTTATGGGCGGGATGTACATTGCCAACAGCCACTCTGGAGAAATGTATGGTGTTTCCTGATACATCTGAAAAACAAAGCAACAGAATCTAGGGCATTTCCACTTATGGTCCTATAGCTTAGGGAAATTAAAATCAAAAAGACACAGCCACCCCAAAATTTACAACGGCTCTGTTTACAGGAGCCTCTTCTACAGTACAAGTTAAATATCCCAGAGAACAAATAATTGATAAAGAAGTTGCGGTACTTATGTACAACAGAATACCACTCAGCAATGAAATCTGTGTCACCAGGCCTGTACCAGCATAATGAGTGGATTGAGGCATGATGATTCTAAGTGAAATAAGTCACACAGAAAAAGAAACATCATAAGGTATCACTAATGCACGGAATGTAAACTTGGCTATACATGAACTGAATTACAAAACAGAACAGGGTCTCAAGTTTAGAAAACCAACTTATGCTTGCTTAAGGGGAAAGGTGAGTTGGGGTGCTGCATAAAACCAGAGTTTGAAATTAGCACAGATACCGTTCCATAAGCCAAATATGTAATAGACAAGACCTACCCGTTGCTCAACGAAATGGACTCAACAATGAGGTATCACCTCACACCTGTTAGAATGGGCATCATCTGAAAATCTACAAACAACAAATGCTGGAAAGGGTGTGGAGAAAAGGAACACTCTTCCACTATTGTTGGGAATATAAATTGATACAGTCACTATGGAGAACAATATGGAGTTTCTTAAGAAACTAATAATAGAATTACCATATGATACAGCAATCCCAGGACTGGACATATACTCAGACAAAACCATAAATCAAAAAGAGACATTCACCGCAATGTTCATTGCATCACTATTTACAATATCGAGGTAATGGAAGCAACCTAAATGCCCACAGACAGACGAATGCATAAAGCTGTGGTACATATATAAAATGGAATATTACTAAGCCATGAAAGGAATGAAATTGGGTCATTTGTAGAGACGTCGATGGATCTAGAGACTGTCCTACAGAGTGAAGTAAGTCAGAAAGAGAAAAACAAATCTTGTATATTCATGCATATATGTGGAACCTAGAAAAACTGTACAGATTAACCATTTTGCAAGGCATAAATAGAGCAACAGATGTAGACAACAATCGTATGGACAACAAGGGGGGGAAAGCTCTTGGAGGGGTGGTGGTGGGAGGAGTTGAGAGATTGGGATTGGCATGTAAACATTTATATGTATAAAGTAGATAACCAATGAGAACCTGCTGTATAAAAATATAAAATAAAATTCAAAATTAAAAAGAAATAAAATTTAAAAAATAAAACAGAAAAAACAATTATTCCCTTCACATACATGTATTTATATGAATAAATTATTTCCATGCTTATATCTGTAAATACAAAAAAAGAGGAATAAAATCTACCTTGAACCAAAAACGAAAAAGAGAAAAAAAAAAACAGAACCCACCAGTTACTCAGAGGAAAACCATATCAGGGCACTTGCTCCAGTTGTAAACAATTCTGAAGTTGGTCAGTGGTGGGGAATCGTCTCCCATTCAGCCAGCAGCCCCCACACAACAAGCGTCCTCATTGCAAAGCTGGGGCACCGTGCCGAGGCATCTGTGAGTAAACGTGAGCTGAGCCCCAGGCCACTTGCTGCTGAACTGTTCCCACCCTTCCCAGGTAAAACACCTGAATATATACAAGGACTTGAAAGCCTAGAGGAAGGGCCATGGAGCCACACGAGTGACAGCATGCCAGCTGACTTGGTGCCTGCAGGCCAGCCAGGATGGTCCTGGCCCTGGGTGCTCTTCTGGAAGATTTCCATTTCCCTGCCTGAGATACCCGTCCTGTCCCTGCCCCCACTGCTTTTTTCCTTCCTCACCTCTGCCCAGGGAGAAATTCCAGCAGCAGGTATGGGTGACACATCCTCTTCTTTAGCAGGTGGCAGCCTGGCATCTGCTGCAGAAAGTCCAGCAGAGCCCCACTCACACTGGGCCACCCACAAAGCCGTGGCCTCTCACTCCCTCCCACCAGCCCAGCCCCGAGACTGCTGACAGGGCAGAGAAAATGGCGTCAGGCACAGCTGCAGGGGCTTTTGCTGCCTGGAGTGGTATTTATATTGATCTCAACCCAGGCACACCTGGGGAGGGCTGGCCAGCATGGTAAGGCTGCCCAGGTAGCCAATCATCACCCCTCAGGGGCTCACAGTTGCAGAAAATGGAACTTGCTGAACCGGCCAGGTCCAAGGAACAGGTGTGGGCTCCTGAGAGTCAGGATAGACAAGGGGCTGCAGCTTTGGCTTGTTTTCTAATCATTTTATCTGGCCCATGAGTGGGAGACAACTTCAAGAAAACCCTCTCCTAATGAGAGGAACCCAGGAGTCAGGGAGAGGAGGGGTGGGTGGTGGTTGGAGACAGAGGCCTGGTGCCCTGGGTGCAGTGGAAGTCTCTGGAAGACCAGGTGGAGGGAGGCCACACAGAGTGATGCCCAGGGTCACAGACCTGTCGGAGCTGCTGTTTGTTAGTTCAAGTCCTGCTCTGAGGTGCTCTGTGTCAGCTCTGAGCGACAGGTGAGCTGGGGGTGCTCTTCAATGAGGGCTATGTGCACGGTTCCTGTGTGCCCAGCCCTGCCACGGTACCTGCAAGGGTAGCTCTGTATCCTGGGAGGGGCCTGACCATGAGAGCCCCGTGGGCTGGGTTGGGGGTGGGGTACCTGCCCAGGAGAGCTCCATATCCTGGGATTGGCCTGACCACGAGAGCCCCATGGGCTGCTGGGGACCTGGTAAAGGATGTCAGGACAGTCAGTGAAGCCACCGAGGATATACCTCCAGTTGCTCCTGATTCCTACACCCTGCTGGTCATTCTACCAACCACCAGGACATGGTATTCTGTATTAGTCTTCAATGATGCCTTCTTTTGTATTCCATTAGTCCCAGAGTCACAAGAAATTTTGGCTTGTGAGTGGCAGGACTCAACATACAACTAAAACAATACTTCCGGGCCGTCTTGCCCCAAGGGTTCAAAAATTCCCACACCATCTTTGGGGAAAGCTTAGCTAACGACCGAAAAGTTCTACCTCTGGAAAAGGAAACCCTCCTTCAATATGCAGACGACATTCTGATCGCCAGCCCTACTAAGGAGGCCTCTGAACTACCAAGCCAATAAAGGATAGAAGTTGTCCAAGAAAAAGCTCAAATATCACAGACTGCGGTGACCTGCCTGGGCTTCATTCTCACACAAGGTCAGAGAAGCCCATCCCAGGAAAGGGAAGAAACCATTTGCAGCCTTACCCCTTTCTAAAACTAGAAGACAGCTTAGGGGTTCCTGGGGAGGCCAGGGTTTGCTGCTTCTGGATCCCTAACTACAGTCTACTAGCTGGGCCTCTATATGAAACACTGAAAGGAAAAGATGATGATCCTTTTGAACAGAATCCAGAAGTGGCCTTTCAAGAATGGAAAGAGCAGTCAATTCAGACCCTTGCCCTGGAACTCCCTAATTGAGCTAAACCCTTTGACCTTTCCATTCCCGGTGAAAGGTGAATCGCCATTGGAGAATTAGTGCAAAAACTGGGACCACTTGAAATGGAACAACGCAAGAATGCCATCCAGGTAGGATAAACTACAGTCACCAAGGGGCTTGGCCCACTGCCACATCTGGCCAAGATACTGGCGGTATCTAAAAACCTGGAAATCAGCAGCCCAAAAGGCCACCTCCCTCCTAAGGGAAAAGGACCCCACGTGGTGATCCTAATCACCAACCATGCCCTGAAGTTGCAGGGTTCGCTCCGTGGGCACACCGACCTCGAGTGAGGAGGCCCTCCAACTCCAACATCCAGAGAGATAACCGGAGGCAACAGGGCACCATGACGACTCATGTGAACATCACTTGACCTGGAGTTTCTCTCATAAAACAACAATAGTGTGTCCCGAAGGAGTAGACTACTGCTTGCAGGACTTCCTGCACCCGGAGGGGAGCTAATAATCTTGGCGGGGGAACCGTATATCACACTGTCACCATAGAAAAGCCTACAGACACCGTGATGATGGTGGCCAATAAGACCGGCTGGACTCCTGTTTACTTCAAAAGGCTGTTGACTCAGTGGCCATCATGGTCCTTGATCACCACTGACCCTGGACTGTCTGGGAGTTGAGCGGGCAGGGCTCTGACACCTGGTGCTGTTTTTATGTTAATTCAGGGGCCTAATTGAAGAAAGAGCAGACTACTGGTCAGAGCATCTAGGCTGGCAGAAACGGTCAGCCTAAGGTGGCCGAACAAATGTGGGGCGGGGTGAAACCGGCCCCCACAGCGTCTCTGCACATCTCTTTCCTGGACCCTTAAAGGTCATTAGAATCTATAACACTTCCAATGCTGGTGCTCAGGCGGACGAGCAGGGAGGCAGGGGTCCTGGGGCCAATCAACGTCACCTGGAGGCTGCTGGGGAGAAGTTCTGACCCTCGTCCCCTGGTATGAGGGCTCCCAACTCAGCACTCAGCAGTTACAGAAGAAGGGTCTGCACCCTCAGCACTCCAAGAGTGAGGAACGGGACAAAAGGCAGAGGAGGGGTTTGTCCCCAGCAAAGCCCATTAAAAATCCCTGGGAGATAAAAATAGAATCTGGGCAATAAAGTCAAGTCTGACCTTTTTTATCCTTTGTGCTTTGTCTAATTTCACGTGCTCCTAGGGTCCCGCATGCAGAGGTTCCACACCCGGCACTTCAGACCAGATTTCCTGGTGCAGAATGGCTGGGTCGACACCTCAGCTCCTGGGGCCCAGTGCAGACTCCGAGATATAGAGCCTGAGCTGCAGCCAACCCGGCCCTTGAGAGCTCCGCCCCCTCCCTCCCACTGACTCTGACAGGATCTCTACACAGCAGCCCAGCCCACAGCCCACGGGGTAGTGCATGCTCTCACCTCTCCATTCTCTGATGAAAATATAAAGTTTCCTTTGCTTGGGAACCAAACTCAGTCTCGATCTGTTGGCCCCAATGACACTGGGCAGGGGGACCCTTGTTGGGGTCCACTCTGGAGGATCAGTAACAGAAATTGAGACTATTGTAACTTCAATGAACAGATGTGTGAGCCAAACTGTAGTTAACATAGAACAGTTTATAAGGCTCGGGTAAAATAAGATGTTTCTAACACTTCCATTTGATATTTCCATCACTTTATTATAAGCAAGTTCAGTGAGAAGGTTTGTCCTATTTGTCAGGTCAATATTAGAGAAATGAAGTGATTTCTTTCCAAGGATGTACATCTAATAATCTTGGTTAAAGCTTCAATCTTGTTTTAAATGCTTTTCCATTGAAAATGATACCTCTCTTTCAGCTCCCCCATTTCTGAGAAGTATAAAATCTTATAATTTATTATTACCAAAGGGGAAAGGTGGGAGGAGGGATAAATTAACAGTTTGGAATTAACACATACACACTGCTATGTATAAAATAGATCATCAACAAGGAACTACTGTATAGCACAGGGAACTACACTCAATATTGTGCAATAACCTATAAGGGGAAATAATCGGAAAAAGAATAGATATTTTTATTGACATCATCTATCAATGACAGTTAAAGTGTAACCTAAGGGAAGCCGGTGGTGAGTGCTTCTGACCCTGAAGACTTCAGTCATCTAAAGTTTGGACTCTGCCTACTTCCCAAGGCCCTTAATGAACATATGTGTAGCCGTAGCTTAAAAAACTCCCCAGTTTGGGTTTCGGGGAGACACTGATTTTGAAAAAGCCCTGGTGTTCTCCTTACATGAATGGGACTCTTCCTACTGCTAAAACATGTCTGTCACATCCAGAGGATGGTATACCGTCTGATCGGGAAGAGTTTGGAAAAGGCATCTCATCTCCTCATCTCCTGGTGCTCGGGTTCACCCCTCCAGCGTCTTTACTAACAGTCTCCCCACTTGGAGATGTCAACACTGTCAACATCCTGTTGCGTACAGTTTGGAATTTGTCCAGAGGATGAAGCGGAAGGATGAGGAACAATGAGAGACAAGTCCTAGGTGTTCAGACAGGCACATGTCACTCTAATTTCCAATCAGGAAGATGAATTGACCAAAGGCTAGGGTTGCCCATGGAAACAGTATAGGGCTTGAGGAAATCCCACTGCTTTGTGGCCAGTTCCCATAAACACAAGTTGAACAATGGAACTCAGGGGCAGTAAAATTCACGAAACTGCAGAGTTGAAAATATCTATCACTGAAAAATGTCTTGAGGAAAGTCAGAGAAAAGGATTGGCAAGCAAGGGAGAATGGCAGGAAAGGGATTTGAGGAGGTAGAAAGGACTCGCCATTAAGCACAAGAAAAGGGGCTGAACATTGCCGACATTGCAGTTGGCCAAAAAGGCTGTATGCGTTTTTTTCTGTATATATTCAAGAAAAGGGCATACACTTTTTTAGCCAACCAAACAGGTGGGCACTGGAAATCAATACTACAAAAGATATCACTTCGCATCAGTCAGAAGAGCCATCCTCATAAAGTGTAAACGCCAGAAATGCAGGACAGGGCAAGGAGAGGAGGGAGCCCTGTGAGGCTTATAGTGGAAATGTATATTGCCAACGGCCATTCTGGAGAAGTGTATTGTGTTTACTAAAGCATCTAAAAAATGAGCTACAGAGCATAGGGCACTTGCACTCATGGGCGTATATCTTGGGAAAAACAAAAATCGAGAGGACACAGGCACCCCAATGTTTACTGCCTCTCTGTTTAAAAGATCCTCGACTAGGATATAACTTAAATGTCTCTGGAGGGAAAAAATGGATAGAGATGTGGTACTTATGTAGAGTGGAATATTACTCAGCCTGGAAATCAATGAAATATGGCCAGTTGTAACAACTCCGGAGGAGTTACGTATGATCATTCTAAGTGACATAAATATGTAGAAAACACGTGTAAGGCTGCTAAACGGGAAAGGTGGGGAGGGGTGAGGCATCATCCAGGAGGTTGAAATTAGCAAAGATACCATTCCAAATACCAAACTGATAATCAACAAGGCCTACACGGTAACTAAAAGAACTGCACTCAGCACACTCAAGTCACCGGAAAAGAATATCTATGACTGGTAAGAATCTGAAAAAGAAATTATTGATGTCTCTCTGTACGTGAATCAAGTGGATGTACAGCAGCAAGAAACAGAGCTTTGAAAATCAGCTGTAAACAACATAGTAATAAATTGAAAAAAATAAACGACAGAGAGACAGAGAAAATCTCTTACAACTTTTCCTCAGGGACGGTGATGCAACATGGATTGAACACATCTAGACCCACAGCAGGATGAGACATAAGGCTGGAAACTGTTCGCGCTAAGAGAAATGTGGGGTTGGGTGAGGAAATGCACACCCTTTAAAGTAATACTACCTGGTACCCATTCAATGGGTCCCAAATCTGCAGGTTCAAGGAATCTTCCTACAGCTAAAACATGCATGGAAAACCCAGAGGACTGTACACCATGTGATCGGGAGATGTGTCTAAAATGCACCTCATTTATCCTCTCCTGGTGCTCCTGTTCATCATTCCAGCCACGTTACTTAGAATCTCCCCACTTAGAGAATCAGCACATTTAAACTTCTGTTTCACACATTTTGCAAATTGTGAGGAGGATGAACGGGAACAGGGGGAACCAATGAGAGAATAGTTGTAGGGGTTTGGACGGGCACATGTCACTCTAATTTCCCATTAAGAATAAGAATTAAAAAAAGGCTCAGCCCGCCTCACCGGAGCCAAAATAGGGCCTGAAGCAATCCTGCAGTTTTGAGGCCAGCTCACAAAAGAGCAACTTAAAAAATGGAGCTCAGGGTCACTGCAATTCACAAACCTGCAGAGTTATAAATGAAAACTAACGTCCAAAAATATGTTGAGGTAAGGCAAAGAAGAGGATCTGAATGCAAGACAGAATTGCAAGAAACAGATTTCAAGAGATAGATTGGACTCGCCTTTAAAGCACATGAAAAGCGGCAGAATTTCGACAATGATGCAGTTGGCCCAAAAGGGAGTATGTGTTATTTCCTGAATATATCCAGGAAAAAACGCATACGCACTTTATGGGCAACCAAGCAAGCAAGCAATGCAAATGTGCACAACAAAGAAGTCTCATTTCCCACCGGTCAAAAGGGCCATCCGAAAAAATTGTAAAAACCAGAAATGCAGGACAGGCCATGGAGAACAGGGAGCCTTTATACGCTGATGGACAGTGTGTGAACTGCCGAGAGCCACTCTGGAGAAGTGTATGGTGGTTCCTAAATCATCTAAAAAACAGAGCGACAGAGCATAGGGCACTTCCAATCACGGGAGTATATCTAGGGAAGTCTAAAAATCAACAAGACACAAGCACACCACAGTTTAGGGCTACTCTGTTTACAAGAACCTCAACTTCAGTACACCTTAAATATCCCAGGAAAGAGAACAATGGATAAAGAAAATGTGGTACTTATGTACAATGGAATATCTCTTCACCATGAAATCAATGTAATAAGGCTAGTAGAAGGATAAAGAGTGGATTGAGGTCCGATAATACTACTTGAAATAAGTCAAACAGAAAAAGAAACATATCATAAGATATCACTTATAGAGGGAGGATAAATATGGCTGCACAAAAAATGAATGACAAAACAGAACAGTGTCTCACATTTAGAAAACACACTTATGTCAGCTTAAGGGGAAAGGAGAGGTGGAGTGATGCATAAAACCAGAGTTTGAAATTAGCACAGATACCGTTCAATAAACCAAATAGGTATCAGACAAGATCTACACCTTGCTCAATGAACTGGCCTCAACACACCCTATACACCACAGAGAAATATATCTGAGTAATAAGAATCTTAAAACCCATGTATTGATATATCTCCATAAGGGAATCAAGTGTGCGCAGAGCGGCACAAACACAGCAGTGAAAATGAGCTAAACCCCATTATAGAAATAAATTTTAAAACCAAAACGCAGAAACAATGAAAGAGAGAAAAATTCTTACAAAATTCGCTCAGGGGCTGTGATGCAACCTGGAATGACCACATATAAACCCACAGCTGGATAAGACATAAGGCTGGACACTTGGGGCTGAAAGGATTGGAGAGCTTTGGTGAGCAACTGCCGAAAGTTTAATGCAATACTTCATGCTACTTATTCCAAGGGTCCCAACACTCCAAGTTGAAGGGAATCTTCCTACAGCTAAACCATGCATGGGAAATCCAGCAGATGGTATACCATATGATCGGGAAAGGTTTCTAAAATGCACCTCATTTTCCTCTCCTGGGGCTCCGGATCAACATTCCAGCCACTTTACTAACAACATCTCCACATGGAGAGTCAATGCCTTTAAGTTCCGGTATCGCACAGTCTGCAGTTAGTGCGGAGGATGAATGGGAATAGGGGGAACCAGTGAGAAAATAGCTGTAGCGGTTTCAATGGGCACATGTCACTCTAATTTCACATCAGGAAGAAGAATTAACCAAAGGCAGAGCAAGGCGCCCCAGAAGAAGAATAGGGCCTGAAGAAATCCTGTGGATATGAGGCAAGATCACAAAAATAAGAGCTGAAAAATGGAGCTAAGGGCCACTGCAATTGAAAAACCTGCAGAGTTATAAAGGCCAACTATTTTCCAAACGTATATTGAGGTAAGGCTATGAAGAGGAACTGAGAGCAAGGCAGAACTGCAGGAAACCGATTTCAGGAGGTAGACTGGAATTGCACTGAAAACATATGAAAAGACTCAGAACGTCGACAATGATGCACTTGGCCAAAAAGGGCGTATGCGTTCTTTCCTGAATATATTCAGGAAGAAACGCATATGCCCTTTCTGGCCAACCAAGCAAGCTCGCAAAGGAAATCTGCACTACAATGAAGTCTCACTGCCCCCCGGTCAAAGGGCCTTCTGAAAAAAGTGTAAAATCCAGAAAGGCAGGACAGGCCATGGAGAACTGGGAGCCTTGTTATGCTGATGGGCGAGATGTAAATGGCCAACAGACACTCTGGAGAAGTGTATGGTGTTTCCTGAAACATCCAAAAAACTAAGCAACAGAGCCTAGGGCACTTCCACTTATGGTCCTATAGCTTAGGGAAATTAAAATCAAAAAGACACAGCCACCCCAAAGTTTGGGATGGCTCTGTTTACAAGAACCTCGTTTACGGTACAAGTTCAATATCGCAAAAAGCGAAAAATGGATAAAGAAGTTGTGGTACTTACGTACAATGCAATATCACTCAGCAATGAAATCTATGACATCAGGCCCGGAGCAGCATAATGAGTGGATTCAGGTACGATGATTCTAAGTGAAATTAGTCACACAGAAAAAGAAACATCATAAGATATCACTACTACACGGAATGTAAACTTGGCTACACAGGAACTGAATTACAAAACAGAACAGGGTCAAAAATGTAGAAAACCAACTTATGCTTGCTTAAGGGGAAAGCCGATATGGGGTGCTGCATGAAACCAGAGATTGAAATGAGCACAGATACCGTTCCATAAGCCAAATATGTAATAGACAAGAGCTACTCCTTGCTCAACGAAGTGGACTCAACACCCCATATTAAACGCCTTAGAATATACCTGACTAGTAAGTATCTACCTGACTAGTAAGAATCTTAAAACCTATGGATTTATATGTCTCCGAAAGAGAATCAAGCGTGTGTACAGTGGCATAAACGCAGCAGTGATAGCATTGCTGAGGTTCGGTGAGCAAATGCAGACCCTTTGAAGTCATATTGCATGGTACCCATTCCATGGGTCTCAACTCTCCCTGTTTAAGGGATTCTTCCTTCAGCTAAAACATGCATGTGGAACCCAGAGTATGATCCACCGTGTGATCGGAAGACATGTTCAAATGTGTCTCAGTTTTTGTCCCCTGGTACTCGGGTGCAACATTCCAGACGCTTTACTAACACTCTCCCCACTTGGAGAGTCAGTGCCTTTAACCTCCTGTTTGGCCCAGTTAGCAATTTCTGCGGAAGATGAACAGGAATAGGGAGAACCAATGAGAGATTAGGTGGAGGTGACCGGACGGGTCAATTTAACTCTCATTTCCCACCAGGAAGAGGAATTAACCAAAGGCTCAGCATGCCGTGCCGGAACCAAACTAGGGCCTGAAGCAATCCTGCGGTGTTGCGGCCAGCTCACAAGAAAGCGAGTTGAAGAAAGGAGCTCAGGGGCACTGTAATTCACAAACCTGCAGAGTTATAAATGACAGCTATCTTCCAAAAATATATTGAATTAGGATGCCAAGAGGAGTTGAAAGCAGGGCAGAATTGCAGGAAACCGATTTCAGGAGGTAGACTGGAATTGCATGTAAAGCATAGGAAAAGAGGCAGAACGTCCACAATGATGCACTTGGCCAAAAAGGGCGTATGCGTTTTTTCCTGAATATATTCAGGAAAAAACGCATACGCCCTTTTTGGCCAACCAAGCAAGCTTGCAAAGGAAATCTGCACTACAATGAAGTCTCACTGCCCCCCGGTCAAAAGGGCCATCTGAAAAAAGTGTAAAATCCAGAAAGGCAGGACAGGCCATGGAGAACTGGGAGCCTAGTTATGCTGATGGGCGGGATGTAAATTGCCAGCAGCCACTCTGGAGAAGTGTATGGTGTTTCCTGAAACATCCAAAAAACAAAGCAACAGAGCCTAGGGCACTTCCACTTATGGTCCTATAGCTTAGGGAAATTAAAATCAAAAAGACACAGCCACCCCAAAGTTTGGGACAGCTCTGTTTACAAGAACCTCGTTTAAGGTACAAGTTCAATATCACAGAAAGCGAAAAATGGATAAAGAAATTGTGGTACTTACGTACAATGCAATATCACTCAGCAATGAAATCTATGTCAACAGGCCCGTAGCAGCATAATGAGTGGATTCAGGTACGATGATTCTAAGTGAAATTAGTCACACAGAAAAAGAAACATCATAAGATATCACTAATACACGGAATGTAAACTTGGCTACACAAGAACGGAATTACAAAACAGAACAGGGTGTCAAATGTAGAAAACCAACTTATGCTTGCTTAAGGGGACGGGTGAGTTGGGGTGCTGCATCAAACCAGAGATTGAAATGAGCACAGATACCGTTCCATAAGCCAAATATGTAATAGACAAGAGCTACTCCTTGCTCAACGAAGTGGACTCAACACCCCATATTAAACGCCTAAAAATATACCTGACTAGTAAGAATCTACCTGACTAGTAAGAATCTTAAAACCTATGGATTTATATGTCTCCGAAAGAGAATCAAGCGTGTGTACAGCGGCATAAACGCAGCAGTGATAGGATTGCTGAGGTTCGGTGAGCAAATGCAGACCCTTTGAAGTCATATTGCATGGTACCCATTCCATGGGTCTCAACTCTCCAGGTTTAATGGATTCTTCCTTCAGCTAAAACATGCATGTGGAACCCAGAGTATGATCCACCGTGTGATCGGGAAACGTGTTCAAATGTGTCTCAGTTTTCGTCCCCCGGTACTCGGTTGCAACATTCCAGACGCTTTACTAACACTCTCCCCACTTGGAGAGTCAGTGCCTTTAACCTCCTGTTTGGCCCAGTTTGCAATTTCTGTGGAAAATGAACAGGAATTGGGAGAACCAATGAGAGACTAGGTGGAGGTGTCCGGACGGGCAAATTTAACTCTCATTTCCCACCAGGAAGAGGAATTAACCAAAGGCTCAGCGTGCCGTGCCGGAACCAGATTAGGGCCTGAAGCAATCCTGCGGTGTTGCGGCCAGCTCACAAGAAAGCGAGTTGAAGAAAGGAGCTCAGGGGCACTGTAATTCACAAACCTGCAGAGTTATAAATGACAGCTATCTTCCAAAAATATATTGAATTAGGATGCCAAGAGGAGTTGAAAGCAGGGCAGAATTGCAGGAAACCGATTTCAGGAGGTAGACTGGAATTGCATGTAAAGCATAGGAAAAGAGGCAGAACGTCCACAATGATGCACTTGGCCAAAAAGGGCGTATGCGTTTTTTCCTGAATATATTCAGGAAAAAACGCATACGCCCTTTTTGGCCAACCAAGCAAGCTTGCAAAGGAAATCTGGACTACAATGAAGTCTGACTGCCCCCCGGTCAAAAGGGCCATCTGAAAAAAGTGTAAAATCCAGAAAGGCAGGACAGGCCATGGAGAACTGGGAGCCTAGTTATGCTGATGGGCGGGATGTAAATTGCCAGCAGCCACTCTGGAGAAGTGTATGGTGTTTCCTGAAACATCCATAAAACAAAGCAACAGAGCCTAGGGCACTTCCACTTATGGTCCTATAGCTTAGGGAAATTAAAATCAAAAAGACACAGCCACCCCAAAGTTTGGGACGGCTCTGTTTACAAGAACCTCGTTTACGGTACAAGTTCAATATCACAGAAAGCGAAAAATGGATAAAGAAATTGTGGTACTTACGTACAATGCAATATCACTCAGCAATGAAATCTATGTCATCAGGCCCGTAGCAGCATAATGAGTGGATTCAGGTACGATGATTCTAAGTGAAATTAGTCACACAGAAAAAGAAACATCATAAGATATCACTAATACACGGAATGTAAACATGGCTACACAAGAACTGAATTACAAAACAGAACAGGGTGTCAAATGTAGAAAACCAACTTATGCTTGCTTAAGGGGACGGGTGAGTTGGGGTGCTGCATAAAACCAGAGATTGAAATGAGCACAGATACCGTTCCATAAGCCAAATATGTAATAGACAAGAGCTACTCCTTGCTCAACGAAGTGGACTCAACACCCCATATTAAACGCCTAAGAATATACCTGACTAGTAAGAATCTACCTGACTAGTAAGAATCTTAAAACCTATGGATTTATATGTCTCCGAAAGACAATCAAGCGTGTGTACAGTGGCATAAACGCAGCAGTGATAGGATTGCTGAGGTTCGCTGAGCAAATGCAGACCCTTTGAAGTCATATTGCATGTTACCCATTCCATGGGTCTCAACTCTCCCTGTTTAAGGGATTCTTCCTTCAGCTAAAACATGCATGTGGAACCCAGAGTATGATCCACCGTGTGATCGGAAAACGTGTTCAAATGTGTCTCAATTTTCGTTTCCTGGTACTCGGGTGCAACATTCCAGACGCTTTACTAACACTCTCCCCACTTGGAGAGTCAGTGCCTTTAACCTCCTGTTTGGCCCAGTTTGCAATTTCTGTGGAAAATGAACAGGAATAGGGAGAACCAATGAGAGACTAGGTGGAGGTGACCGGACGGGCAAATTTAACTCTCATTTCCCACCAGGAAGAGGAATTAACCAAAGGCTCAGCATGCCGTGCCGGAACCAAACTAGGGCCTGAAGCAATCCTGCGGTGTTGCGGCCAGCTCACAAGAAAGCGAGTTGAAGAAAGGAGCTCAGGGGCACTGTAATTCACAAACCTGCAGAGTTATAAATGACAGCTATCTTCCAAAAATATATTGAATTAGGATGCCAAGAGGAGTTGAAAGCAGGGCAGAATTGCAGGAAACCGATTTCAGGAGGTAGACTGGAATTGCATGTAAAGCATAAGAAAAGAGGCAGAACGTCCAAAATGATGCACTTGGCCAAAAAGGGCGTATGCGTTTTTTCCTGAATATATTCAAGAAAAAAGGCATACGCCCTTTTTGGCCAAACAAGCAAGCTTGCAAAGGAAATCTGCACTACAATGAAGTCTCACTGCCCCCCGGTCAAAAGGGCCATCTGAAAAAAGTGTAAAATCCAGAAAGGCAGGACAGGCCATGGAGAACTGGGAGCCTTGTTATGCTGATGGGCGGGATGTAAATTGCCAGCAGCCACTCTGGAGAAGTGTATGGTGTTTCCTGAAACATCCAAAAAACAAAGCAACAGAGCCTAGGGCACTTCCACTTATGGTCCTATAGCTTAGGGAAATTAAAATCAAAAAGACACAGCCACCCCAAAGTTTGGGACGGCTCTGTTTACAAGAACCTCGTTTACGGTACAAGTTCAATATCACAGAAAGCGAAAAATGGATAAAGAAATTGTGGTACTTACGTACAATGCAATATCACTCAGCAATGAAATCTATGTCATCAGGCCCGTAGCAGCATAATGAGTGGATTCAGGTACGATGATTCTAAGTGAAATTAGTCACACAGAAAAAGAAACATCATAAGATATCACTAATACACGGAATGTAAACTTGGCTACACAAGAACGGAATTACAAAACAGAACAGGGTGTCAAATGTAGAAAACCAACTTATGCTTGCTTAAGGGGACGGGTGAGTTGGGGTGCTGCATAAAACCAGAGATTGAAATGAGCACAGATACCGTTCCATAAGCCAAATATGTAATAGACAAGAGCTACTCCTTGCTCAACGAAGTGGACTCAACACCCCATATTAAACGCCTAAAAATATACCTGACTAGTAAGAATCTACCTGACTAGTAAGAATCTTAAAACCTATGGATTTATATGTCTCCGAAAGAGAATCAAGCGTGTGTACAGCGGCATAAACGCAGCAGTGATAGGATTGCTGAGGTTCGGTGAGCAAATGCAGACCCTTTGAAGTCATATTGCATGGTACCCATTCCATGGGTCTCAACTCTCCAGGTTTAAGGGATTCTTCCTTCAGCTAAAACATGCATGTGGAACCCAGAGTATGATCCACCGTGTGATCGGGAAACGTGTTCAAATGTGTCTCAGTTTTCGTCCCCTGGTACTCGGTTGCAACATTCCAGACGCTTTACTAACACTCTCCCCACTTGGAGAGTCAGTGCCTTTAACCTCCTGTTTGGCCCAGTTTGCAATTTCTGTGGAAAATGAACAGGAATTGGGAGAACCAATGAGAGACTAGGTGGAGGTGTCCGGACGGGCAAATTTAACTCTCATTTCCCACCAGGAAGAGGAATTAACCAAAGGCTCAGCATGCCGTGCCGGAACCAAACTAGGGCCTGAAGCAATCCTGCGGTGTTGCGGCCAGCTCACAAGAAAGCGAGTTGAAGAAAGGAGCTCAGGGGCACTGTAATTCACAAACCTGCAGAGTTATAAATGACAGCTATCTTCCAAAAATATATTGAATTAGGATGCCAAGAGGAGTTGAAAGCAGGGCAGAATTGCAGGAAACCGATTTCAGGAGGTAGACTGGAATTGCATGTAAAGCATAGGAAAAGAGGCAGAACGTCCACAATGATGCACTTGGCCAAAAAGGGCGTATGCGTTTTTTCCTGAATATATTCAGGAAAAAACGCATACGCCCTTTTTGGCCAACCAAGCAAGCTTGCAAAGGAAATCTGGACTACAATGAAGTCTCACTGCCCCCCGGTCAAAAGGGCCATCTGAAAAAAGTGTAAAATCCAGAAAGGCAGGACAGGCCATGGAGAACTGGGAGCCTAGTTATGCTGATGGGCGGGATGTAAATTGCCAGCAGCCACTCTGGAGAAGTGTATGGTGTTTCCTGAAACATCCATAAAACAAAGCAACAGAGCCTAGGGCACTTCCACTTATGGTCCTATAGCTTAGGGAAATTAAAATCAAAAAGACACAGCCACCCCAAAGTTTGGGACGGCTCTGTTTACAAGAACCTCGTTTACGGTACAAGTTCAATATCACAGAAAGCGAAAAATGGATAAAGAAATTGTGGTACTTACGTACAATGCAATATCACTCAGCAATGAAATCTATGTCATCAGGCCCGTAGCAGCATAATGAGTGGATTCAGGTACGATGATTCTAAGTGAAATTAGTCACACAGAAAAAGAAACATCATAAGATATCACTAATACACGGAATGTAAACTTGGCTACACAAGAACTGAATTACAAAACAGAACAGGGTGTCAAATGTAGAAAACCAACTTATGCTTGCTTAAGGGGACGGGTGAGTTGGGGTGCTGCATAAAACCAGAGATTGAAATGAGCACAGATACCGTTCCATAAGCCAAATATGTAATAGACAAGAGCTACTCCTTGCTCAACGAAGTGGACTCAACACTCCATATTAAACGCCTAAGAATATACCTGACTAGTAAGAATCTTAAAACCTATGGATTTATATGTCTCCGAAAGAGAATCAAGCGTGTGTACAGCGGCATAAACGCAGCAGTGATAGGATTGCTGAGGTTCGGTGAGCAAATGCAGACCCTTTGAAGTCATATTGCATGGTACCCATTCCATGAGTCTCAACTCTCCATGTTTAAGGGATTCTTCCTTCAGCTAAAACATGCATGTGGAACCCAGAGTATGATCCACCATGTGGTCGGAAAACGTGTTCAAATGTGTCTCAGTTTTTGTCCCCTGGTACTCGGGTGCAACTTTCCAGACGCTTTACTAAAACTCTCCCCACTTGGAGAGTCAGTGCCTTTAACCTCCTGTTTGGCCCAGTTAGCAATTTCTGCGGAAGATGAACAGGAATAGGGAGAACCAATGAGAGATTAGGTGGAGGTGTCCGGACGGGCCAATTTAACTCTCATTTCCCACCAGGAAGAGGAATTAACCAAAGGCTCAGCATGCCGTGCCGGAACCAAACTAGGGCCTGAAGCAATCCTGCGGTGTTGCAGCCAGCTCACAAGAAAGCGAGTTGAAGAAAGGAGCTCAGGGGCACTGTAATTCACAAACCTGCAGAGTTATAAATGACAGCTATCTTCCAAAAATATATTGAATTAGGATGCCAAGAGGAGTTGAAAGCAGGGCAGAATTGCAGGAAACCGATTTCAGGAGGTAGACTGGAATTGCATGTAAAGCATAGGAAAAGAGGCAGAACGTCCACAATGATGCACTTGGCCAAAAAGGGCGTATGCGTTTTTTCCTGAATATATTCAGGAAAAAACGCATACGCCCTTTTTGGCCAACCAAGCAAGCTTGCAAAGGAAATCTGCACTACAATGAAGTCTCACTGCCCCCCGGTCAAAAGGGCCATCTGAAAAAAGTGTAAAATCCAGAAAGGCAGGACAGGCCATGGAGAACTGGGAGCCTAGTTATGCTGATGGGCGGGATGTAAATTGCCAGCAGCCACTCTGGAGAAGTGTATGGTGTTTCCTGAAACATCCAAAAAACAAAGCAACAGAGCCTAGGGCACTTCCACTTATGGTCCTATAGCTTAGGGAAATTAAAATCAAAAAGACACAGCCACCCCAAAGTTTGGGACGGCTCTGTTTACAAGAACCTCGTTTACGGTACAAGTTCAATATCACAGAAAGCGAAAAATGGATAAAGAAATTGTGGTACTTACGTACAATGCAATATCACTCAGCAATGAAATCTATGTCATCAGGCCCGTAGCAGCATAATGAGTGGATTCAGGTACGATGATTCTAAGTGAAATTAGTCACACAGAAAAAGAAACATCATAAGATATCACTAATACACGGAATGTAAACTTGGCTACACAAGAACTGAATTACAAAACAGAACAGGGTGTCAAATGTAGAAAACCAACTTATGCTTGCTTAAGGGGACGGGTGAGTTGGGGTGCTGCATAAAACCAGAGATTGAAATGAGCACAGATACCGTTCCATAAGCCAAATATGTAATAGACAAGAGCTACTACTTGCTCAACGAAGTGGACTCAACACCCCATATTAAACGCCTAAGAATATACCTGACTAGTAAGAATCTACCTGACTAGTAAGAATCTTAAAACCTATGGATTTATATGTCTCCGAAAGAGTATCAAGTGTGTGTACAGCGGCATAAACGCAGCAGTGATAGGATTGGTGAGGTTCGGTGAGCAAATGCAGACCCTTTGAAGTCATATTGCATGGTACCCATTCCATGGGTCTCAACTCTCCATGTTTAAGGGATTCTTCCTTCAGCTAAAACATGCATGTGGAACCCAGAGTATGATCCACCATGTGGTCGGAAAACGTGTTCAAATGTGTCTCAGTTTTTGTCCCCTGGTACTCGGGTGCAACATTCCAGACGCTTTACTAACACTCTCCCCACTTGGAGAGTCAGTGCCTTTAACCTCCTGTTTGGCCCAGTTAGCAATTTCTGCGGAAGATGAACAGGAATAGGGAGAACCAATGAGAGATTAGGTGGAGGTGTCCGGACGGGCCAATTTAACTCTCATTTCCCACCAGGAAGAGGAATTAACCAAAGGCTCAGCATGCCGTGCCGGAACCAAACTAGGGCCTGAAGCAATCCTGCGGTGTTGCGGCCAGCTCACAAGAAAGCGAGTTGAAGAAAGGAGCTCAGGGGCACTGTAATTCACAAACCTGCAGAGTTATAAATGACAGCTATCTTCCAAAAATATATTGAATTAGGATGCCAAGAGGAGTTGAAAGCAGGGCAGAATTGCAGGAAACCGATTTCAGGAGGTAGACTGGAATTGCATGTAAAGCATAGGAAAAGAGGCAGAACGTCCACAATGATGCACTTGGCCAAAAAGGGCGTATGCGTTTTTTCCTGAATATATTCAGGAAAAAACGCATACGCCCTTTTTGGCCAACCAAGCAAGCTTGCAAAGGAAATCTGCACTACAATGAAGTCTCACTGCCCCCCGGTCAAAATGGCCATCTGAAAAAAGTGTAAAATCCAGAAAGGCAGGACAGGCCATGGAGAACTGGGAGCCTAGTTATGCTGATGGGCGGGATGTAAATTGCCAACAGCCACTCGGGAGAGGTGTATGGTGTTTCCTGAAACATCTAAAAAACAAAGCAACAGAGCCTAGGGCACTTCCACTTATGGTCCTATAGCTTAGGGAAATTAAAATCAAAAAGACACAGCCACCCCAAAGTTTGGGACGGCTCTGTTTACAAGAACCTCGTTTACGGTACAAGTTCAATAGCGCAGAAAGTGAAAAATGGATAAAGAAGTTGTGGTACTTACGTACAATGCAATATCACTCAGCAATGAAATCTATGTCATCAGGCCCGTAGCAGCATAATGAGTGGATTCAGGTATGATGATTCTAACTGAAATAAGTCACACAGAAAAAGAAACATCATAAGATATCACTAATACACGGGATGTAAACTTGGCTACACAGGAACTGGATTACAAAACAGAACAGGGTCTCAAATTTAGAAAACCAACTTATGCTTGCTTAAGGGGAAAGGTGAGTTGGGGTGCTGCATAAAACCAGAGATTTAAATGAGCGCAGATAAAGTTCCTTAAGCCAAATATGGAATAGACAAGAACTACTCCTTGCTCAACGAAATGGACTCAACACCCTATATTAAACGCCTAAGAATGTACCTGACTAGTAAGTATCTTAAAACCTATGGATTGCTATGTGTCTGAAAGAAAATCAAGC
The DNA here is from genome assembly GCF_964270905.1 of Leucopleurus acutus. Classification (NCBI taxonomy): domain Eukaryota; kingdom Metazoa; phylum Chordata; class Mammalia; order Artiodactyla; family Delphinidae; genus Leucopleurus; species Leucopleurus acutus. Next base: position 543,730 of record NW_028139192.1, read on the forward strand.
GTGTGTACAGGGGCATAAACGCAGCAGTGATAGGATTGGAGAGGTTCGGTGAGCAAATGAAGACCCTTTGAAGTCATATTGCATGGTACCCATTCCACGGGTCTCAACTCTCCAGGTTTAAGGGATTCTTCCTTCAGCTAAAACATGCATGTGGAACCCAGAGTATGATCAACCGTGTGATCGGGAGACGTGTTCCAATATGTCTCAGTTCTCGTCCCCTGGTAATCGGGTGCAACATTCCAGACGCTTTACTAACACTCTCCCGACTTGGAGAGTCAGTGCCTTTAACCTCCTGTTTGGCCCAGTTTGCAATTTCTGCGGAAGATGAACAGGAATAGGGAGAACCAATGAGAGACTAGCTGGAGGTGTCTGGACGGGCAAATTTAACTCTCATTTCCCACCAGGAAGAGGAATTAACCAAAGGCTCAGCGTGCCGTGCCGGAACCAGATTAGGGCCTGAAGCAATCCTGCGGTGTTGCGGCCAGCTCACAAGAAAGCGAGTTGAAGAAAGGAGCTCAGGGGCACTGTAATTCACAAACCTGCAGAGTTATAAATGACAGCTATCGTCCAAAAATATACTGAAGTAAGGCTGCCAAGAGGACTTGAAAGCGGGGCAGAATTGCAGGAAACCGATTTCAGGAGGTAGACTGGAATTGCATTTAAAGCATAGGAAAAGAGGCAGAACGTCCACAATGATGCACTTGGCCAAAAAGGGCGTATGCGTTTTTTCCTGAATATATTCAGGAAAAAACGCATACGCCCTTTTTGGCCAACCAAGCAAGCTTGCAAAGGAAATCTGCACTACAATGAAGTCTCACTGCCCCCCGGTCAAAAGGGCCATCTGAAAAAAGTGTAAAATCCAGAAAGGCAGGACAGGCCATGGAGAACTGGGAGCCTAGTTATGCTGATGGGCGGGATGTAAATTGCCAGCAGCCACTCTGGAGAAGTGTATGGTGTTTCCTGAAACATCCAAAAAACAAAGCAACAGAGCCTAGGGCACTTCCACTTATGGTCCTATAGCTTAGGGAAATTAAAATCAAAAAGACACAGCCACCCCAAAGTTTGGGACGGCTCTGTTTACAAGAACCTCGTTTACGGTACAAGTTCAATATCACAGAAAGCGAAAAATGGATAAAGAAATTGTGGTACTTACGTACAATGCAATATCACTCAGCAATGAAATCTATGTCATCAGGCCCGTAGCAGCATAATGAGTGGATTCAGGTACGATGATTCTAAGTGAAATTAGTCACACAGAAAAAGAAACATCATAAGATATCACTAATACACGGAATGTAAACTTGGCTACACAAGAACTGAATTACAAAACAGAACAGGGTGTCAAATGTAGAAAACCAACTTATGCTTGCTTAAGGGGACGGGTGAGTTGGGGTGCTGCATAAAACCAGAGATTGAAATGAGCACAGATACCGTTCCATAAGCCAAATATGTAATAGACAAGAGCTACTACTTGCTCAACGAAGTGGACTCAACACCCCATATTAAACGCCTAAGAATATACCTGACTAGTAAGAATCTACCTGACTAGTAAGAATCTTAAAACCTATGGATTTATATGTCTCCGAAAGAGTATCAAGTGTGTGTACAGCGGCATAAACGCAGCAGTGATAGGATTGGTGAGGTTCGGTGAGCAAATGCAGACCCTTTGAAGTCATATTGCATGGTACCCATTCCATGGGTCTCAACTCTCCATGTTTAAGGGATTCTTCCTTCAGCTAAAACATGCATGTGGAACCCAGAGTATGATCCACCATGTGGTCGGAAAACGTGTTCAAATGTGTCTCAGTTTTTGTCCCCTGGTACTCGGGTGCAACATTCCAGACGCTTTACTAACACTCTCCCCACTTGGAGAGTCAGTGCCTTTAACCTCCTGTTTGGCCCAGTTAGCAATTTCTGCGGAAGATGAACAGGAATAGGGAGAACCAATGAGAGATTAGGTGGAGGTGTCCGGACGGGCCAATTTAACTCTCATTTCCCACCAGGAAGAGGAATTAACCAAAGGCTCAGCATGCCGTGCCGGAACCAAACTAGGGCCTGAAGCAATCCTGCGGTGTTGCGGCCAGCTCACAAGAAAGCGAGTTGAAGAAAGGAGCTCAGGGGCACTGTAATTCACAAACCTGCAGAGTTATAAATGACAGCTATCTTCCAAAAATATATTGAATTAGGATGCCAAGAGGAGTTGAAAGCAGGGCAGAATTGCAGGAAACCGATTTCAGGAGGTAGACTGGAATTGCATGTAAAGCATAGGAAAAGAGGCAGAACGTCCACAATGATGCACTTGGCCAAAAAGGGCGTATGCGTTTTTTCCTGAATATATTCAGGAAAAAACGCATACGCCTTTTTGGCCAACCAAGCAAGCTTGCAAAGGAAATCTGCACTACAATGAAGTCTCACTGCCCCCCGGTCAAAATGGCCATCTGAAAAAAGTGTAAAATCCAGAAAGGCAGGACAGGCCATGGAGAACTGGGAGCCTAGTTATGCTGATGGGCGGGATGTAAATTGCCAACAGCCACTCGGGAGAGGTGTATGGTGTTTCCTGAAACATCTAAAAAACAAAGCAACAGAGCCTAGGGCACTTCCACTTATGGTCCTATAGCTTAGGGAAATTAAAATCAAAAAGACACAGCCACCCCAAAGTTTGGGACGGCTCTGTTTACAAGAACCTCGTTTACGGTACAAGTTCAATAGCGCAGAAAGTGAAAAATGGATAAAGAAGTTGTGGTACTTACGTACAATGCAATATCACTCAGCAATGAAATCTATGTCATCAGGCCCGTAGCAGCATAATGAGTGGATTCAGGTATGATGATTCTAACTGAAATAAGTCACACAGAAAAAGAAACATCATAAGATATCACTAATACACGGGATGTAAACTTGGCTACACAGGAACTGGATTACAAAACAGAACAGGGTCTCAAATTTAGAAAACCAACTTATGCTTGCTTAAGGGGAAAGGTGAGTTGGGGTGCTGCATAAAACCAGAGATTTAAATGAGCGCAGATAAAGTTCCTTAAGCCAAATATGGAATAGACAAGAACTACTCCTTGCTCAACGAAATGGACTCAACACCCTATATTAAACGCCTAAGAATGTACCTGACTAGTAAGTATCTTAAAACCTATGGATTGCTATGTGTCTGAAAGAAAATCAAGCGTGTGTACAGGGGCATAAACGCAGCAGTGATAGGATTGGAGAGGTTCGGTGAGCAAATGAAGACCCTTTGAAGTCATATTGCATGGTACCCATTCCACGGGTCTCAACTCTCCAGGTTTAAGGGATTCTTCCTTCAGCTAAAACATGCATGTGGAACCCAGAGTATGATCAACCGTGTGATCGGGAGACGTGTTCCAATATGTCTCAGTTCTCGTCCCCTGGTAATCGGGTGCAACATTCCAGACGCTTTACTAACACTCTCCCGACTTGGAGAGTCAGTGCCTTTAACCTCCTGTTTGGCCCAGTTTGCAATTTCTGCGGAAGATGAACAGGAATAGGGAGAACCAATGAGAGACTAGCTGGAGGTGTCTGGACGGGCAAATTTAACTCTCATTTCCCACCAGGAAGAGGAATTAACCAAAGGCTCAGCGTGCCGTGCCGGAACCAGATTAGGGCCTGAAGCAATCCTGCGGTGTTGCGGCCAGCTCACAAGAAAGCGAGTTGAAGAAAGGAGCTCAGGGGCACTGTAATTCACAAACCTGCAGAGTTATAAATGACAGCTATCGTCCAAAAATATACTGAAGTAAGGCTGCCAAGAGGACTTGAAAGCGGGGCAGAATTGCAGGAAACCGATTTCAGGAGGTAGACTGGAATTGCATTTAAAGCATAGGAAAAGAGGCAGAACGTCCACAATGATGCACTTGGCCAAAAAGGGCGTATGCGTTTTTTCCTGAATATATTCAGGAAAAAACGCATACGCCCTTTTTGGCCAACCAAGCAAGCTTGCAAAGGAAATCTGCACTACAATGAAGTCTCACTTCCCCCCGGTCAAAAGGGCCATCTGAAAAAAGTGTAAAATCCAGAAAGGCAGGACAGGCCATGGAGAACTGGGAGCCTTGTTATGCTGATGGGCGGGATGTAAATTGCCAACAGCCACTCGGGAGAGGTGTATGGTGTTTCCTGAAACATCTAAAAAACAAAGCAACAGAGCCTAGGGCACTTCCACTTATGGTCCTATAGCTTAGGGAAATTAAAATCAAAAAGACACAGCCACCCCAAAGTTTGGGACGGCTCTGTTTACAAGAACCTCGTTTACGGTACAAGTTCAATATCGCAGAAAGTGAAAAATGGATAAAGAAGTTGTGGTACTTACGTACAATGCAATATCACTCAGCAATGAAATCTATGTCATCAGGCCCGTAGCAGCATAATGAGTGGATTCAGGTATGATGATTCTAACTGAAATAAGTCACACAGAAAAAGAAACATCATAAGATATCACTAATACACGGAATTTAAACTTGGCTACACAGGAACTGGATTACAAAACAGAACAGGGTCTCAAATTTAGAAAACCAACTTATGCTTGCTTAAGGGGAAAGGTGAGTTGGGGTGCTGCATAAAACCAGAGATTGAAATGAGCACAGATAAAGTTCCTTAAGCCAAATATGGAATAGACAAGAACTACTCCTTGCTCAACGAAATGGACTCAACACCCCATATTAAACGCCTAAGAATGTACCTGACTAGTAAGTATCTTAAAACCTATGGATTGCTATGTGTCTGAAAGAAAATCAAGCGTGTGTACAGGGGCATAAACGCAGCAGTGATAGGATTGGAGAGGTTCGGTGAGCAAATGAAGACCCTTTGAAGTCATATTGCATGGTACCCATTCCACGGGTCTCAACTCTCCAGGTTTAAGGGATTCTTCCTTCAGCTAAAACATGCACGTGGAACCCAGAGTATGATCAACCGTGTGATCGGGAGACGTGTTCCAATATGTCTCAGTTCTCGTCCCCTGGTACTCGGGTGCAACATTCCAGACGCTTTACTAACACTCTCCCGACTTGGAGAGTCAGTGCCTTTAACCTCCTGTTTGGCCCAGTTTGCAATTTCTGCGGAAAATGAACAGGAATAGGGAGAACCAATGAGAGACTAGCTGGAGGTGTCTGGACGGGCAAATTTAACTCTTATTTCCCACCAGGAAGAGGAATTAACCAAAGGCTCAGCGTGCCGTGCTGGAACCAGATTAGGGCCTGAAGCAATCCTGCGGTGTTGCGGCCAGCTCACAAGAAAGCGAGTTGAAGAAAGGAGCTCAGGGGCACTGTAATTCACAAACCTGCAGAGTTATAAATGACAACTATCGTCCAAAAATATACTGAAGTAAGGCTGCCAAGAGGACTTGAAAGCGGGGCAGAATTGCAGGAAACCGATTTCAGGAGGTAGACTGGAATTGCATTTAAAGCATAGGAAAAGAGGCAGAACGTCCACAATGATGCACTTGGCCAAAAAGGGCGTATGCGTTTTTTCCTGAATATATTCAGGAAAAAACGCATACGCCCTTTTTGGCCAACCAAGCAAGCTTGCAAAGGAAATCTGCACTACAATGAAGTCTCACTTCCCCCCGGTCAAAAGGGCCATCTGAAAAAAGTGTAAAATCCAGAAAGGCAGGACAGGCCATGGAGAACTGGGAGCCTTGTTATGCTGATGGGCGGGATGTAAATTGCCAAGAGCCACTCCGGAGAGGTGTATGGTGTTTCCTGAAACATCTAAAAAACAAAGCAACAGAGCCTAGGGCACTTCCACTTATGGTCCTATAGCTTAGGGAAATTAAAATCAAAAAGACACAGCCACCCCAAAGTTTGGGACGGCTCTGTTTACAAGAACCTCGTTTACGGTACAAGTTCAATATCGCAGAAAGTGAAAAATGGATAAAGAAGTTGTGGTACTTACTTACAATGCAATATCACTCAGCAATGAAATCTATGTCATCAGGCCCGTAGCAGCATAATGAGTGGATTCAGGTATGATGATTCTAACTGAAATAAGTCACACAGAAAAAGAAACATCATAAGATATCACTAATACACGGAATGTAAACTTGGCTACACAGGAACTGGATTACAAAACAGAACAGGGTCTCAAATTTAGAAAACCAACTTATGCTTGCTTAAGGGGAAAGGTGAGTTGGGGTGCTGCATAAAACCAGAGATTTAAATGAACACAGATAAAGTTCCTTAAGCCAAATATGGAATAGACAAGAACTACTCCTTGCTCAACGAAATGGACTCAACACCCCATATTAAACGCCTAAGAATGTACCTGACTAGTAAGTATCTTAAAACCTATGAATTGTTATGTCTCTGAAAGAAAATCAAGCGTGTGTACAGGGGCATAAACGCAGCAGTGATAGGATTGGAGAGGTTCGGTGAGCAAATGAAGACCCTTTGAAGTCATATTGCATGGTACCCATTCCACGGGTCTCAACTCTCCAGGTTTAAGGGATTCTTCCTTCAGCTAAAACATGCACGTGGAACCCAGAGTATGATCAACCGTGTGATCGGGAGACGTGTTCCAATATGTCTCAGTTCTCGTCCCCTGGTACTCGGGTGCAACATTCCAGACGCTTTACTAACACTCTCCCGACTTGGAGAGTCAGTGCCTTTAACCTCCTGTTTGGCCCAGTTTGCAATTTCTGCGGAAGATGAACAGGAATAGGGAGAACCAATGAGAGACTAGCTGGAGGTGTCTGGACGGGCAAATTTAACTCTCATTTCCCACCAGGAAGAGGAATTAACCAAAGGCTCAGCGTGCCGTGCCGGAACCAGATTAGGGCCTGAAGCAATCCTGCGGTGTTGCGGCCAGCTCACAAGAAAGCGAGTTGAAGAAAGGAGCTCAGGGGCACTGTAATTCACAAACCTGCAGAGTTATAAATGACAGCTATCGTCCAAAAATATACTGAAGTAAGGCTGCCAAGAGGACTTGAAAGCGGGGCAGAATTGCAGGAAACCGATTTCAGGAGGTAGACTGGAATTGCATTTAAAGCATAGGAAAAGAGGCAGAACGTCCAAATGATGCACTTGGCCAAAAAGGGCGTATGCGTTTTTTCCTGAATATATTCAGGAAAAAACGCATACGCCCTTTTTGGCCAACCAAGCAAGCTTGCAAAGGAAATCTGCACTACAATGAAGTCTCACTTCCCCCCGGTCAAAAGGGCCATCTGAAAAAAGTGTAAAATCCAGAAAGGCAGGACAGGCCATGGAGAACTGGGAGCCTTGTTATGCTGATGGGCGGGATGTAAATTGCCAACAGCCACTCGGGAGAGGTGTATGGTGTTTCCTGAAACATCTAAAAAACAAAGCAACAGAGCCTAGGGCACTTCCACTTATGGTCCTATAGCTTAGGGAAATTAAAATCAAAAAGACACAGCCACCCCAAAGTTTGGGACGGCTCTGTTTACAAGAACCTCGTTTACGGTACAAGTTCAATATCGCAGAAAGTGAAAAATGGATAAAGAAGTTGTGGTACTTACGTACAATGCAATATCACTCAGCAATGAAATCTATGTCATCAGGCCCGTAGCAGCATAATGAGTGGATTCAGGTATGATGATTCTAACTGAAATAAGTCACACAGAAAAAGAAACATCATAAGATATCACTAATACACGGGATGTAAACTTGGCTACACAGGAACTGGATTACAAAACAGAACAGGGTCTCAAATTTAGAAAACCAACTTATGCTTGCTTAAGGGGAAAGGTGAGTTGGGGTGCTGCATAAAACCAGAGATTTAAATGAACACAGATAAAGTTCCTTAAGCCAAATATGGAATAGACAAGAACTACTCCTTGCTCAACGAAATGGACTCAACACCCGATATTAAACGCCTAAGAATGTACCTGACTAGTAAGTATCTTAAAACCTATGAATTGCTATGTCTCTGAAAGAAAATCAAGCCTGTGTACAGGGGCACAAACGCAGCAGTGATAGGATTGGAGAGGTTCGGTGAGCAAATGAAGACCCTTTGAAGTCATATTGCATGGTACCCATTCCACGGGTCTCAACTCTCCAGGTTTAAGGGATTCTTCCTTCAGCTAAAACATGCACGTGGAACCCAGAGTATGATCAACCGTGTGATCGGGAGACGTGTTCCAATATGTCTCAGTTCTCATCCCCTGGTACTCGGGTGCAACATTCCAGACGCTTTACTAACACTCTCCCGACTTGGAGAGTCAGTGCCTTTAACCTCCTGTTTGGCCCAGTTTGCAATTTCTGCGGAAGATGAACAGGAATAGGGAGAACCAATGAGAGACTAGCTGGAGGTGTCTGGACGGGCAAATTTAACTCTCATTTCCCACCAGGAAGAGGAATTAACCAAAGGCTCAGCGTGCCGTGCGGGAACCAGATTAGGGCCTGAAGCAATCCTGCGGTGTTGCGGCCAGCTCACAAGAAAGCGAGTTGAAGAAAGGAGCTCAGGGGCACTGTAATTCACAAACCTGCAGAGTTATAAATGACAGCTATCGTCCAAAAATATACTGAAGTAAGGCTGCCAAGAGGACTTGAAAGCGGGGCAGAATTGCAGGAAACCGATTTCAGGAGGTAGACTGGAATTGCATTTAAAGCATAGGAAAAGAGGCAGAACGTCCACAATGATGCACTTGGCCAAAAAGGGCGTATGCGTTTTTTCCTGAATATATTCAGGAAAAAACGCATACGCCCTTTCTGGCCAACCAAGCAAGCTTGCAAAGGAAATCTGCACTACAATGAAGTCTCACTTCCCCCCGGTCAAAAGGGCCATCTGAAAAAAGTGTAAAATCCAGAAAGGCAGGACAGGCCATGGAGAACTGGGAGCCTTGTTATGCTGATGGGCGGGATGTAAATTGCCAACAGCCACTCGGGAGAGGTGTATGGTGTTTCCTGAAACATCTAAAAAACAAAGCAACAGAGCCTAGGGCACTTCCACTTATGGTCCTATAGCTTAGGGAAATTAAAATCAAAAAGACACAGCCACCCCAAAGTTTGGGACGGCTCTGTTTACAAGAACCTCGTTTACGGTACAAGTTCAATATCGCAGAAAGTGAAAAATGGATAAAGAAGTTGTGGTACTTACGTACAATGCAATATCACTCAGCAATGAAATCTATGTCATCAGGCCCGTAGCAGCATAATGAGTGGATTCAGGTATGATGATTCTAACTGAAATAAGTCACACAGAAAAAGAAACATCATAAGATATCACTAATACACGGGATGTAAACTTGGCTACACAGGAACTGGATTACAAAACAGAACAGGGTCTCAAATTTAGAAAACCAACTTATGCTTGCTTAAGGGGAAAGGTGAGTTGGGGTGCTGCATAAAACCAGAGATTGAAATGAGCACAGATAAAGTTCCTTAAGCCAAATATGGAATAGACAAGAACTACTCCTTGCTCAACGAAATGGACTCAACACCCCATATTAAACGCCTAAGAATGTACCTGACTAGTAAGTATCTTACAACCTATGGATTGCTATGTGTCTGAAAGAAAATCAAGCGTGTGTACAGGGGCACAAACGCAGCAGTGATAGGATTGGAGAGGTTCGGTGAGCAAATGAAGACCCTTTGAAGTCATATTGCATGGTACCCATTCCACGGGTCTCAACTCTCCAGGTTTAAGGGATTCTTCCTTCAGCTAAAACATGCACGTGGAACCCAGAGTATGATCAACCGTGTGATCGGGAGACGTGTTCCAATATGTCTCAGTTCTCGTCCCCTGGTACTCGGGTGCAACATTCCAGATGCTTTACTAACACTCTCCCGACTTGGAGAGTCAGTGCCTTTAACCTCCTGTTTGGCCCAGTTTGCAATTTCTGCGGAAGATGAACAGGAATAGGGAGAACCAATGAGAGACTAGCTGGAGGTGTCTGGACGGGCAAATTTAACTCTCATTTCCCACCAGGAAGAGGAATTAACCAAAGGCTCAGCGTGCCGTGCGGGAACCAGATTAGGGCCTGAAGCAATCCTGCGGTGTTGCGGCCAGCTCACAAGAAAGCGAGTTGAAGAAAGGAGCTCAGGGGCACTGTAATTCACAAACCTGCAGAGTTATAAATGACAGCTATCGTCCAAAAATATACTGAAGTAAGGCTGCCAAGAGGACTTGAAAGCGGGGCAGAATTGCAGGAAACCGATTTCAGGAGGTAGACTGGAATTGCATTTAAAGCATAGGAAAAGAGGCAGAACGTCCACAATGATGCACTTGGCCAAAAAGGGCGTATGCGTTTTTTCCTGAATATATTCAGGAAAAAACGCATACGCCCTTTCTGGCCAACCAAGCAAGCTTGCAAAGGAAATCTGCACTACAATGAAGTCTCACTTCCCCCCGGTCAAAAGGGCCATCTGAAAAAAGTGTAAAATCCAGAAAGGCAGGACAGGCCATGGAGAACTGGGAGCCTTGTTATGCTGATGGGCGGGATGTAAATTGCCAACAGCCACTCGGGAGAGGTGTATGGTGTTTCCTGAAACATCTAAAAAACAAAGCAACAGAGCCTAGGGCACTTCCACTTATGGTCCTATAGCTTAGGGAAATTAAAATCAAAAAGACACAGCCACCCCAAAGTTTGGGACGGCTCTGTTTACAAGAACCTCGTTTACGGTACAAGTTCAATATCGCAGAAAGTGAAAAATGGATAAAGAAGTTGTGGTACTTACGTACAATGCAATATCACTCAGCAATGAAATCTATGTCATCAGGCCCATAGCAGCATAATGAGTGGATTCAGGTATGATGATTCTAACTGAAATAAGTCACACAGAAAAAGAAACATCATAAGATATCACTAATACACGGAATGTAAACTTGGCTACACAGGAACTGGATTACAAAACAGAACAGGGTCTCAAATTTAGAAAACCAACTTATGCTTGCTTAAGGGGAAAGGTGAGTTGGGGTGCTGCATAAAACCAGAGATTTAAATGAACACAGATAAAGTTCCTTAAGCCAAATATGGAATAGACAAGAACTACTCCTTGCTCAACGAAATGGACTCAACACCCCATATTAAACGCCTAAGAATGTACCTGACTAGTAAGTATCTTAAAACCTATGAATTGCTATGTCTCTGAAAGAAAATCAAGCGTGTGTACAGGGGCATAAACGCAGCAGTGATAGGATTGGAGAGGTTCGGTGAGCAAATGAAGACCCTTTGAAGTCATATTGCATGGTACCCATTCCACGGGTCTCAACTCTCCAGGTTTAAGGGATTCTGCCTTCAGGTAAAACATGCACGTGGAACCCAGAGTATGATCACCCGTGTGATCAGGAGACATGTTCCAATATGTCTCAGTTCTCGTCCCCTGGTACTCGGGTGCAACATTCCAGACGCTTTACTAACACTCTCCCGACGTGGAGAGTCAGTGCCTTTAACCTCCTGTTTGGCCCAGTTTGCAATTTCTGCGGAAGATGAACAGGAATAGGGAGAACCAATGAGAGACTAGCTGGAGGTGTCTGGACGGGCAAATTTAACTCTCATTTCCCACCAGGAAGAGGAATTAACCAAAGGCTCAGCGTGCCGTGCCGGAACCAGATTAGGGCCTGAAGCAATCCTGCGGTGTTGCGGCCAGCTCACAAGAAAGCGAGTTGAAGAAAGGAGCTCAGGGGCACTGTAATTCACAAACCTGCAGAGTTATAAATGACAGCTATCGTCCAAAAATATACTGAAGTAAGGCTGCCAAGAGGACTTGAAAGCGGGGCAGAATTGCAGGAAACCGATTTCAGGAGGTAGACTGGAATTGCATTTAAAGCATAGGAAAAGAGGCAGAACGTCCACAATGATGCACTTGGCCAAAAAGGGCGTATGCGTTTTTTCCTGAATATATTCCTGAATATATTCCTGAATATATTCCTGAATATATTCAGGAAAAAACGCATACGCCCTTTTTGGCCAACCAAGCAAGCTTGCAAAGGAAATCTGCACTACAATGAAGTCTCACTTCCCCCCGGTCAAAAGGGCCATCTGAAAAAAGTGTAAAATCCAGAAAGGCAGGACAGGCCATGGAGAACTGGGAGCCTTGTTATGCTGATGGGCGGGATGTAAATTGCCAACAGCCACTCGGGAGAGGTGTATGGTGTTTCCTGAAACATCTAAAAAACAAAGCAACAGAGCCTAGGGCACTTCCACTTATGGTCCTATAGCTTAGGGAAATTAAAATCAAAAAGACACAGCCACCCCAAAGTTTGGGACGGCTCTGTTTACAAGAACCTCGTTTACGGTACAAGTTCAATATCGCAGAAAGTGAAAAATGGATAAAGAAGTTGTGGTACTTACGTACAATGCAATATCACTCAGCAATGAAATCTATGTCATCAGGCCCGTAGCAGCATAATGAGTGGATTTAGGTATGATGATTGTATCTGAAATAAGTCACACAGAAAAAGAAACATCATAAGATATCACTAATACACGGAATGTAAACTTGGCTACACAGGAACTGGATTACAAAACAGAACAGGGTCTCAAATTTAGAAAACCAACTTATGCTTGCTTAAGGGGAAAGGTGAGTTGGGGTGCTGCATCAAACCAGAGATTGAAATGAGCACAGATAAAGTTCCTTAAGCCAAATATGGAATAGACAAGAACTACTCCTTGCTCAACGAAATGGACTCAACACCCCATATTAAACGCCTAAGAAAGTACCTGACTAGTAAGTATCTTAAAACCTATGGATTGCTATGTCTCTGAAAGAAAATCAAGCGTGTGTACAGGGGCATAAACGCAGCAGTGATAGGATTGGAGAGGTTCGGTGAGCAAATGAAGACCCTTTGAAGTCATATTGCATGGTACCCATTCCACGGGTCTCAACTCTCCAGGTTTAAGGGATTCTTCCTTCAGCTAAAACATGCACGTGGAACCCAGAGTATGATCAACCGTGTGATCGGGAGACATGTTCCAATATGTCTCAGTTCTCGTCCCCTGGTACTCGGGTGCAACATTCCAGACGCTTTACTAACACTCTCCCAACTTGGAGAGTCAGTGCCTTTAACCTCCTGTTTGGCCCAGTTTGCAATTTCTGCGGAAGATGAACAGGAATAGGGAGAACCAATGAGAGACTAGCTGGAGGTGACTGGACGGGCAAATTTAACTCTCATTTCCCACCAGGAAGAGGAATTAACCAAAGGCTCAGCGTGCCGTGCCGGAACCAGATTAGGGCCTGAAGCAATCCTGCGGTGTTGCGGCCAGCTCACAAGAAAGCGAGTTGAAGAAAGGAGCTCAGGGGCACTGTAATTCACAAACCTGCAGAGTTATAAATGACAGCTATCGTCCAAAAATATACTGAAGTAAGGCTGCCAAGAGGACTTGAAAGCGGGGCAGAATTGCAGGAAACCGATTTCAGGAGGTAGACTGGAATTGCATTTAAAGCATAGGAAAAGAGGCAGAACGTCCACAATGATGCACTTGGCCAAAAAGGGCGTATGCGTTTTTTCCTGAATATATTCCTGAATATATTCCTGAATATATTCCTGAATATATTCAGGAAAAAACGCATACGCCCTTTTTGGCCAACCAAGCAAGCTTGCAAAGGAAATCTGCACTACAATGAAGTCTCACTTCCCCCCGGTCAAAAGGGCCATCTGAAAAAAGTGTAAAATCCAGAAAGGCAGGACAGGCCATGGAGAACTGGGAGCCTTGTTATGCTGATGGGCGGGATGTAAATTGCCAAGAGCCACTCCGGAGAGGTGTATGGTGTTTCCTGAAACATCTAAAAAATAAAGCAACAGAGCCTAGGGCACTTCCACTTATGGTCCTATAGCTTAGGGAAATTAAAATCAAAAAGACACAGCCACCCCAAAGTTTGGGACGGCTCTGTTTACAAGAACCTCGTTTACGGTACAAGTTCAATATCGCAGAAAGTGAAAAATGGATAAAGAAGTTGTGGTACTTACGTACAATGCAATATCACTCAGCAATGAAATCTATGTCATCAGGCCCGTAGCAGCATAATGAGTGGATTCAGGTATGATGATTCTAACTGAAATAAGTCACACAGAAAAAGAAACATCATAAGATATCACTAATACACGGGATGTAAACTTGGCTACACAGGAACTGGATTACAAAACAGAACAGGGTCTCAAATTTAGAAAACCAACTTATGCTTGCTTAAGGGGAAAGGTGAGTTGGGGTGCTGCATAAAACCAGAGATTGAAATGAGCACAGATAAAGTTCCTTAAGCCAAATATAGAATAGACAAGAACTACTCCTTGCTCAACGAAATGGACTCAACACCCCATATTAAACGCCTAAGAATGTACCTGACTAGTAAGTATCTTAAAACCTATGGATTGCTATGTCTCTGAAAGAAAATCAAGCGTGTGTACAGGGGCACAAACGCAGCAGTGATAGGATTGGAGAGGTTCGGTGAGCAAATGAAGACCCTTTGAAGTCATATTGCATGGTACCCATTCCACGGGTCTCAACTCTCCAGATTTAACGGATTCTGCCTTCAGGTAAAACATGCACGTGGAACCCAGAGTATGATCAACCGTGTGATCGGGAGACGTGTTCCAATATGTCTCAGTTCTCGTCCCCTGGTACTCGGGTGCAACATTCCACACGCTTTACTAACACTCTCCCGACTTGGAGAGTCAGTGCCTTTAACCTCCTGTTTGGCCCAGTTTGCAATTTCTGCGGAAGATGAACAGGAATAGGGAGAACCAATGAGAGACTAGCTGGAGGTGACTGGACGGGCAAATTTAACTCTCATTTCCCACCAGGAAGAGGAATTAACCAAAGGCTCAGCGTGCCGTGCCGGAACCAGATTAGGGCCTGAAGCAATCCTGCGGTGTTGCGGCCAGCTCACAAGAAAGCGAGTTGAAGAAAGGAGCTCAGGGGCACTGTAATTCACAAACCTGCAGAGTTATAAATGACAGCTATCGTCCAAAAATATACTGAAGTAAGGCTGCCAAGAGGACTTGAAAGCGGGGCAGAATTGCAGGAAATCGATTTCAGGAGGTAGACTGGAATTGCATTTAAAGCATAGGAAAAGAGGCAGAACGTCCACAATGATGCACTTGGCCAAAAAGGGCGTATGCGTTTTTTCCTGAATATATTCAGGAAAAAACGCATACGCCCTTTTTGGCCAACCAAGCAAGCTTGCAAAGGAAATCTGCACTACAATGAAGTCTCACTTCCCCCCGGTCAAAAGGGCCATCTGAAAAAAGTGTAAAATCCAGAAAGGCAGGACAGGCCATGGAGAACTGGGAGCCTTGTTATGCTGATGGGCGGGATGTAAATTGCCAAGAGCCACTCCGGAGAGGTGTATGGTGTTTCCTGAAACATCTAAAAAACAAAGCAACAGAGCCTAGGGTACTTCCACTTATGGTCCTATAGCTTAGGGAAATTAAAATCAAAAAGACACAGCCACCCCAAAGTTTGGGACGACTCTGTTTACAAGAACCTCGTTTACGGTACAAGTTCAATATCGCAGAAAGTGAAAAATGGATAAAGAAGTTGTGGTACTTACGTACAATGCAATATCACTCAGCAATGAAATCTATGTCATCAGGCCCGTAGCAGCATAATGAGTGGATTCAGGTATGATGATTCTAACTGAAATAAGTCACACAGAAAAAGAAACATCATAAGATATCACTAATACACGGAATGTAAACTTGGCTACACAGGAACTGGATTACAAAACAGAACAGGGTCTCAAATTTAGAAAACCAACTTATGCTTGCTTAAGGGGAAAGGTGAGTTGGGGTGCTGCATCAAACCAGAGATTGAAATGAGCACAGATAAAGTTCCTTAAGCCAAATATGGAATAGACAAGAACTACTCCTTGCTCAACGAAATGGACTCAACACCCCATATTAAACGCCTAGGAATGTACCTGACTAGTAAGTATCTTAAAACCTATGGATTGCTATGTCTCTGAAAGAAAATCAAGCGTGTGTACAGGGGCATAAACGCAGCAGTGATAGGATTGGAGAGGTTCGGTGAGCAAATGAAGACCCTTTGAAGTCATATTGCATGGTACCCATTCCACGGGTCTCAACTCTCCAGGTTTAAGGGATTCTTCCTTCAGCTAAAACATGCACGTGGAACCCAGAGTATGATCAACCGTGTGATCGGGAGACGTGTTCCAATATGTCTCAGTTCTCGTCCCCTGGTACTCGGGTGCAACATTCCAGACGCTTTACTAACACTCTCCCGACTTGGAGAGTCAGTGCCTTTAACCTCCTGTTTGGCCCAGTTTGCAATTTCTGCGGAAGATGAACAGGAATAGGGAGAACCAATGAGAGACTAGCTGGAGGTGACTGGACGGGCAAATTTAACTCTCATTTCCCACCAGGAAGAGGAATTAACCAAAGGCTCAGCGTGCCGTGCCGGAACCAGATTAGGGCCTGAAGCAATCCAGCGGTGTTGCGGCCAGCTCACAAGAAAGCGAGTTGAAGAAAGGAGCTCAGGGGCACTGTAATTCACAAACCTGCAGAGTTATAAATGACAGCTATCGTCCAAAAATATACTGAAGTAAGGCTGCCAAGAGGACTTGAAAGCGGGGCAGAATTGCAGGAAACCGATTTCAGGAGGTAGACTGGAATTGCATTTAAAGCATAGGAAAAGAGGCAGAACGTCCACAATGATGCACTTGGCCAAAAAGGGCGTATGCGTTTTTTCCTGAATATATTCAGGAAAAAACGCATACGCCCTTTTTGGCCAACCAAGCAAGCTTGCAAAGGAAATCTGCACTACAATGAAGTCTCACTTCCCCCCGGTCAAAAGGGCCATCTGAAAAAAGTGTAAAATCCAGAAAGGCAGGACAGGCCATGGAGAACTGGGAGCCTTGTTATGCTGATGGGCGGGATGTAAATTGTCAAGAGCCACTCCGGAGAGGTGTATGGTGTTTCCTGAAACATCTAAAAAACAAAGCAACAGAGCCTAGGGCACTTCCACTTATGGTCCTATAGCTTAGGGAAATTAAAATCAAAAAGACACAGCCACCCCAAAGTTTGGGACGGCTCTGTTTACAAGAACCTCGTTTACGGTACAAGTTCAATATCGCAGAAAGTGAAAAATGGATAAAGAAGTTGTGGTACTTACGTACAATGCAATATCACTCAGCAATGAAATCTATGTCATCAGGCCCGTAGCAGCATAATGAGTGGATTCAGGTATGATGATTCTAACTGAAATAAGTCACACAGAAAAAGAAACATCATAAGATATCACTAATACACGGGATGTAAACTTGGCTACACAGGAACTGGATTACAAAACAGAACAGGGTCTCAAATTTAGAAAACCAACTTATGCTTGCTTAAGGGGAAAGGTGAGTTGGGGTGTTGCATAAAACCAGAGATTGAAATGAGCACAGATAAAGTTCCTTAAGCCAAATATGGAATAGACAAGAACTACTCCTTGCTCAACGAAATGGACTCAACACCCCATATTAAACGCCTAAGAATGTACCTGACTAGTAAGTATCTTACAACCTATGGATTGCTATGTGTCTGAAAGAAAATCAAGCGTGTGTACAGGGGCACAAACGCAGCAGTGATAGGATTGGAGAGGTTCGGTGAGCAAATGAAGACCCTTTGAAGTCATATTGCATGGTACCCATTCCACGGGTCTCAACTCTCCAGGTTTAAGGGATTCTTCCTTCAGCTAAAACATGCACGTGGAACCCAGAGTATGATCAACCGTGTGATCGGGAGACGTGTTCCAATATGTCTCAGTTCTCGTCCCCTGGTACTCGGGTGCAACATTCCAGATGCTTTACTAACACTCTCCCGACTTGGAGAGTCAGTGCCTTTAACCTCCTGTTTGGCCCAGTTTGCAATTTCTGCGGAAGATGAACAGGAATAGGGAGAACCAATGAGAGACTAGCTGGAGGTGTCTGGACGGGCAAATTTAACTCTCATTTCCCACCAGGAAGAGGAATTAACCAAAGGCTCAGCGTGCCGTGCGGGAACCAGATTAGGGCCTGAAGCAATCCTGCGGTGTTGCGGCCAGCTCACAAGAAAGCGAGTTGAAGAAAGGAGCTCAGGGGCACTGTAATTCACAAACCTGCAGAGTTATAAATGACAGCTATCGTCCAAAAATATACTGAAGTAAGGCTGCCAAGAGGACTTGAAAGCGGGGCAGAATTGCAGGAAACCGATTTCAGGAGGTAGACTGGAATTGCATTTAAAGCATAGGAAAAGAGGCAGAACGTCCACAATGATGCACTTGGCCAAAAAGGGCGTATGCGTTTTTTCCTGAATATATTCAGGAAAAAACGCATACGCCCTTTCTGGCCAACCAAGCAAGCTTGCAAAGGAAATCTGCACTACAATGAAGTCTCACTTCCCCCCGGTCAAAAGGGCCATCTGAAAAAAGTGTAAAATCCAGAAAGGCAGGACAGGCCATGGAGAACTGGGAGCCTTGTTATGCTGATGGGCGGGATGTAAATTGCCAACAGCCACTCGGGAGAGGTGTATGGTGTTTCCTGAAACATCTAAAAAACAAAGCAACAGAGCCTAGGGCACTTCCACTTATGGTCCTATAGCTTAGGGAAATTAAAATCAAAAAGACACAGCCACCCCAAAGTTTGGGACGGCTCTGTTTACAAGAACCTCGTTTACGGTACAAGTTCAATATCGCAGAAAGTGAAAAATGGATAAAGAAGTTGTGGTACTTACGTACAATGCAATATCACTCAGCAATGAAATCTATGTCATCAGGCCCATAGCAGCATAATGAGTGGATTCAGGTATGATGATTCTAACTGAAATAAGTCACACAGAAAAAGAAACATCATAAGATATCACTAATACACGGAATGTAAACTTGGCTACACAGGAACTGGATTACAAAACAGAACAGGGTCTCAAATTTAGAAAACCAACTTATGCTTGCTTAAGGGGAAAGGTGAGTTGGGGTGCTGCATAAAACCAGAGATTTAAATGAACACAGATAAAGTTCCTTAAGCCAAATATGGAATAGACAAGAACTACTCCTTGCTCAACGAAATGGACTCAACACCCCATATTAAACGCCTAAGAATGTACCTGACTAGTAAGTATCTTAAAACCTATGAATTGCTATGTCTCTGAAAGAAAATCAAGCGTGTGTACAGGGGCATAAACGCAGCAGTGATAGGATTGGAGAGGTTCGGTGAGCAAATGAAGACCCTTTGAAGTCATATTGCATGGTACCCATTCCACGGGTCTCAACTCTCCAGGTTTAAGGGATTCTGCCTTCAGGTAAAACATGCACGTGGAACCCAGAGTATGATCACCCGTGTGATCAGGAGACATGTTCCAATATGTCTCAGTTCTCGTCCCCTGGTACTCGGGTGCAACATTCCAGACGATTTACTAACACTCTCCCGACGTGGAGAGTCAGTGCCTTTAACCTCCTGTTTGGCCCAGTTTGCAATTTCTGCGGAAGATGAACAGGAATAGGGAGAACCAATGAGAGACTAGGTGGAGGTGTCTGGACGGGCAAATTTAACTCTCATTTCCCACCAGGAAGAGGAATTAACCAAAGGCTCAGCGTGCCGTGCCGGAACCAGATTAGGGCCTGAAGCAATCCTGCGGTGTTGCGGCCAGCTCACAAGAAAGCGAGTTGAAGAAAGGAGCTCAGGGGCACTGTAATTCACAAACCTGCAGAGTTATAAATGACAGCTATCGTCCAAAAATATACTGAAGTAAGGCTGCCAAGAGGACTTGAAAGCGGGGCAGAATTGCAGGAAACCGATTTCAGGAGGTAGACTGGAATTGCATTTAAAGCATAGGAAAAGAGGCAGAACGTCCACAATGATGCACTTGGCCAAAAAGGGCGTATGCGTTTTTTCCTGAATATATTCCTGAATATATTCCTGAATATATTCCTGAATATATTCAGGAAAAAACGCATACGCCCTTTTTGGCCAACCAAGCAAGCTTGCAAAGGAAATCTGCACTACAATGAAGTCTCACTTCCCCCTGGTCAAAAGGGCCATCTGAAAAAAGTGTAAAATCCAGAAAGGGAGGACAGGCCATGGAGAACTGGGAGCCTTGTTATGCTGATGGGCGGGATGTAAATTGCCAACAGCCACTCGGGAGAGGTGTATGGTGTTTCCTGAAACATCTAAAAAACAAAGCAACAGAGCCTAGGGCACTTCCACTTATGGTCCTATAGCTTAGGGAAATTAAAATCAAAAAGACACAGCCACCCCAAAGTTTGGGACGGCTCTGTTTACAAGAACCTCGTTTACGGAACAAGTTCAATATCGCAGAAAGTGAATAATGGATAAAGAAGTTGTGGTACTTACGTACAATGCAATATCTCTCAGCAATGAAATCTATGTCATCAGGCCCGTAGCAGCATAATGAGTGGATTCAGGTATGATGATTCTAACTGAAATAAGTCACACAGAAAAAGAAACATCATAAGATATCACTAATACACGGAATGTAAACTTGGCTACACAGGAACTGGATTACAAAACAGAACAGGGTCTCAAATTTAGAAAAGCAACTTATGCTTGCTTAAGGGGAAAGGTGAGTTGGGGTGCTGCATCAAACCAGAGATTGAAATGAGCACAGATAAAGCTCCTTAAGCCAAATATGGAATAGACAAGAACTACTCCTTGCTCAACGAAATGGACTCAACACCCCATATTAAACGCCTAAGAATGTACCTGACTAGTAAGTATCTTAAAACCTATGGATTGCTATGTCTCTGAAAGAAAATCAAGCGTGTGTACAGGGGCATAAACGCAGCAGTGATAGGATTGGAGAGGTTCGGTGAGCAAATGAAGACCCTTTGAAGTCATATTGCATGGTACCCATTCCACGGGTCTCAACTCTCCAGGTTTAAGGGATTCTGCCTTCAGGTAAAACATGCACGTGGAACCCAGAGTATGATCAACCGTGTGATCGGGAGACGTGTTCCAATATGTCTCAGTTCTCGTCCCCTGGTACTCGGGTGCAACATTCCAGACGCTTTACTAACACTCTCCCGACTTGGAGAGTCAGTGCCTTTAACCTCCTGTTTGGCCCAGTTTGCAATTTCTGCGGAAGATGAACAGGAATAGGGAGAACCAATGAGAGACTAGCTGGAGGTGACTGGACGGGCAAATTTAACTCTCATTTCCCACCAGGAAGAGGAATTAACCAAAGGCTCAGCGTGCCGTGCCGGAACCAGATTAGGGCCTGAAGCAATCCTGCGGTGTTGCGGCCAGCTCACAAGAAAGCGAGTTGAAGAAAGGAGCTCAGGGGCACTGTAATTCACAAACCTGCAGAGTTATAAATGACAGCTATCGTCCAAAAATATACTGAAGTAAGGCTGCCAAGAGGACTTGAAAGCGGGGCAGAATTGCAGGAAACCGATTTCAGGAGGTAGACTGGAATTGCATTTAAAGCATAGGAAAAGAGGCAGAACGTCCACAATGATGCACTTGGCCAAAAAGGGCGTATGCGTTTTTTCCTGAATATATTCAGGAAAAAACGCATACGCCCTTTTTGGCCAACCAAGCAAGCTTGCAAAGGAAATCTGCACTACAATGAAGTCTCACTTCCCCCCGGTCAAAAGGGCCATCTGAAAAAAGTGTAAAATCCAGAAAGGCAGGACAGGCCATGGAGAACTGGGAGCCTTGTTATGCTGATGGGCGGGATGTAAATTGCCAACAGCCACTCGGGAGAGGTGTATGGTGTTTCCTGAAACATCTAAAAAACAAAGCAACAGAGCCTAGGGCACTTCCACTTATGGTCCTATAGCTTAGGGAAATTAAAATCAAAAAGACACAGCCACCCCAAAGTTTGGGACGGCTCTGTTTACAAGAACCTCGTTTACGGTACAAGTTCAATATCGCAGAAAGTGAAAAATGGATAAAGAAGTTGTGGTACTTACGTACAATGCAATATCACTCAGCAATGAAATCTATGTCATCAGGCCCGTAGCAGCATAATGAGTGGATTTAGGTATGATGATTGTAACTGAAATAAGTCACACAGAAAAAGAAACATCATAAGATATCACTAATACACGGAATGTAAACTTGGCTACACAGGAACTGGATTACAAAACAGAACAGGGTCTCAAATTTAGAAAACCAACTTATGCTTGCTTAAGGGGAAAGGTGAGTTGGGGTGCTGCATCAAACCAGAGATTGAAATGAGCACAGATAAAGTTCCTTAAGCCAAATATGGAATAGACAAGAACTACTCCTTGCTCAACGAAATGGACTCAACACCCCATATTAAACGCCTAAGAAAGTACCTGACTAGTAAGTATCTTAAAACCTATGGATTGCTATGTGTCTGAAAGAAAATCAAGCGTGTGTACAGGGGCATAAACGCAGCAGTGATAGGATTGGAGAGGTTCGGTGAGCAAATGAAGACCCTTTGAAGTCATATTGCATGGTACCCATTCCACGGGTCTCAACTCTCCAGGTTTAAGGGATTCTTCCTTCAGCTAAAACATGCACGTGGAACCCAGAGTATGATCAACCGTGTGATCGGGAGACATGTTCCAATATGTCTCAGTTCTCGTCCCCTGGTACTCGGGTGCAACATTCCAGACGCTTTACTAACACTCTCCCAACTTGGAGAGTCAGTGCCTTTAACCTCCTGTTTGGCCCAGTTTGCAATTTCTGCGGAAGATGAACAGGAATAGGGAGAACCAATGAGAGACTAGCTGGAGGTGACTGGACGGGCAAATTTAACTCTCATTTCCCACCAGGAAGAGGAATTAACCAAAGGCTCAGCGTGCCGTGCCGGAACCAGATTAGGGCCTGAAGCAATCCTGCGGTGTTGCGGCCAGCTCACAAGAAAGCGAGTTGAAGAAAGGAGCTCAGGGGCACTGTAATTCACAAACCTGCAGAGTTATAAATGACAGCTATCGTCCAAAAATATACTGAAGTAAGGCTGCCAAGAGGACTTGAAAGCGGGGCAGAATTGCAGGAAACCGATTTCAGGAGGTAGACTGGAATTGCATTTAAAGCATAGGAAAAGAGGCAGAACGTCCACAATGATGCACTTGGCCAAAAAGGGCGTATGCGTTTTTTCCTGAATATATTCCTGAATATATTCCTGAATATATTCCTGAATATATTCAGGAAAAAACGCATACGCCCTTTTTGGCCAACCAAGCAAGCTTGCAAAGGAAATCTGCACTACAATGAAGTCTCACTTCCCCCCGGTCAAAAGGGCCATCTGAAAAAAGTGTAAAATCCAGAAAGGCAGGACAGGCCATGGAGAACTGGGAGCCTTGTTATGCTGATGGGCGGGATGTAAATTGCCAAGAGCCACTCGGGAGAGGTGTATGGTGTTTCCTGAAACATCTAAAAAACAAAGCAACAGAGCCTAGGGCACTTCCACTTATGGTCCTATAGCTTAGGGAAATTAAAATCAAAAAGACACAGCCACCCCAAAGTTTGGGACGGCTCTGTTTACAAGAACCTCGTTTACGGAACAAGTTCAATATCGCAGAAAGTGAATAATGGATAAAGAAGTTGTGGTACTTACGTACAATGCAATATCACTCAGCAATGAAATCTATGTCATCAGGCCCGTAGCAGCATAATGAGTGGATTCAGGTATGATGATTCTAACTGAAATAAGTCACACAGAAAAAGAAACATCATAAGATATCACTAATACACGGAATGTAAACTTGGCTACACAGGAACTGGATTACAAAACAGAACAGGGTCTCAAATTTAGAAAACCAACTTATGCTTGCTTAAGGGGAAAGGTGAGTTGGGGTGCTGCATCAAACCAGAGATTGAAATGAGCACAGATAAAGCTCCTTAAGCCAAATATGGAATAGACAAGAACTACTCCTTGCTCAACGAAATGGACTCAACACCCCATATTAAACGCCTAAGAATGTACCTGACTAGTAAGTATCTTAAAACCTATGGATTGCTATGTCTCTGAAAGAAAATCAAGCGTGTGTACAGGGGCATAAACGCAGCAGTGATAGGATTGGAGAGGTTCGGTGAGCAAATGAAAACCCTTTGAAGTCATATTGCATGGTACCCATTCCACGGGTCTCAACTCTCCAGGTTTAAGGGATTCTGCCTTCAGGTAAAACATGCACGTGGAACCCAGAGTATGATCAACCGTGTGATCGGGAGACGTGTTCCAATATGTCTCAGTTCTCGTCCCCTGGTACTCGGGTGCAACATTCCAGACGCTTTACTAACACTCTCCCGACTTGGAGAGTCAGTGCCTTTAACCTCCTGTTTGGCCCAGTTTGCAATTTCTGCGGAAGATGAACAGGAATAGGGAGAACCAATGAGAGACTAGCTGGAGGTGACTGGACGGGCAAATTTAACTCTCATTTCCCACCAGGAAGAGGAATTAACCAAAGGCTCAGCGTGCCGTGCCGGAACCAGATTAGGGCCTGAAGCAATCCTGCGGTGTTGCGGCCAGCTCACAAGAAAGCGAGTTGAAGAAAGGAGCTCAGGGGCACTGTAATTCACAAACCTGCAGAGTTATAAATGACAGCTATCGTCCAAAAATATACTGAAGTAAGGCTGCCAAGAGGACTTGAAAGCGGGGCAGAATTGCAGGAAACCGATTTCAGGAGGTAGACTGGAATTGCATTTAAAGCATAGGAAAAGAGGCAGAACGTCCACAATGATGCACTTGGCCAAAAAGGGCGTATGCGTTTTTTCCTGAATATATTCAGGAAAAAACGCATACGCCCTTTTTGGCCAACCAAGCAAGCTTGCAAAGGAAATCTGCACTACAATGAAGTCTCACTTCCCTCCGGTCAAAAGGGCCATCTGAAAAAAGTGTAAAATCCAGAAAGGCAGGACAGGCCATGGAGAACTGGGAGCCTTGTTATGCTGATGGGCGGGATGTAAATTGCCAACAGCCACTCGGGAGAGGTGTATGGTGTTTCCTGAAACATCTAAAAAACAAAGCAACAGAGCCTAGGGCACTTCCACTTATGGTCCTATAGCTTAGGGAAATTAAAATCAAAAAGACACAGCCACCCCAAAGTTTGGGACGGCTCTGTTTACAAGAACCTCGTTTACGGTACAAGTTCAATATCGCAGAAAGTGAAAAATGGATAAAGAAGTTGTGGTACTTACGTACAATGCAATATCACTCAGCAATGAAATCTATGTCATCAGGCCCGTAGCAGCATAATGAGTGGATTTAGGTATGATGATTGTAACTGAAATAAGTCACACAGAAAAAGAAACATCATAAGATATCACTAATACACGGAATGTAAACTTGGCTACACAGGAACTGGATTACAAAACAGAACAGGGTCTCAAATTTAGAAAACCAACTTATGCTTGCTTAAGGGGAAAGGTGAGTTGGGGTGCTGCATCAAACCAGAGATTGAAATGAGCACAGATAAAGTTCCTTAAGCCAAATATAGAATAGACAAGAACTACTCCTTGCTCAACGAAATGGACTCAACACCCCATATTAAACGCCTAAGAAAGTACCTGACTAGTAAGTATCTTAAAACCTATGGATTGCTATGTGTCTGAAAGAAAATCAAGCGTGTGTACAGGGGCATAAACGCAGCAGTGATAGGATTGGAGAGGTTCGGTGAGCAAATGAAGACCCTTTGAAGTCATATTGCATGGTACCCATTCCACGGGTCTCAACTCTCCAGGTTTATGGGATTCTTCCTTCAGCTAAAACATGCACGTGGAACCCAGAGTATGATCAACCGTGTGATCGGGAGACATGTTCCAATATGTCTCAGTTCTCGTCCCCTGGTACTCGGGTGCAACATTCCAGACGCTTTACTAACACTCTCCCAACTTGGAGAGTCAGTGCCTTTAACCTCCTGTTTGGCCCAGTTTGCAATTTCTGCGGAAGATGAACAGGAATAGGGAGAACCAATGAGAGACTAGCTGGAGGTGACTGGACGGGCAAATTTAACTCTCATTTCCCACCAGGAAGAGGAATTAACCAAAGGCTCAGCGTGCCGTGCCGGAACCAGATTAGGGCCTGAAGCAATCCTGCGGTGTTGCGGCCAGCTCACAAGAAAGCGAGTTGAAGAAAGGAGCTCAGGGGCACTGTAATTCACAAACCTGCAGAGTTATAAATGACAGCTATCGTCCAAAAATATACTGAAGTAAGGCTGCCAAGAGGACTTGAAAGCGGGGCAGAATTGCAGGAAACCGATTTCAGGAGGTAGACTGGAATTGCATTTAAAGCATAGGAAAAGAGGCAGAACGTCCACAATGATGCACTTGGCCAAAAAGGGCGTATGCGTTTTTTCCTGAATATATTCAGGAAAAAACGCATACGCCCTTTTTGGCCAACCAAGCAAGCTTGCAAAGGAAATCTGCACTACAATGAAGTCTCACTTCCCTCCGGTCAAAAGGGCCATCTGAAAAAAGTGTAAAATCCAGAAAGGCAGGACAGGCCATGGAGAACTGGGAGCCTTGTTATGCTGATGGGCGGGATGTAAATTGCCAACAGCCACTCGGGAGAGGTGTATGGTGTTTCCTGAAACATCTAAAAAACAAAGCAACAGAGCCTAGGGCACTTCCACTTATGGTCCTATAGCTTAGGGAAATTAAAATCAAAAAGACACAGCCACCCCAAAGTTTGGGACGGCTCTGTTTACAAGAACCTCGTTTACGGTACAAGTTCAATATCGCAGAAAGTGAAAAATGGATAAAGAAGTTGTGGTACTTACGTACAATGCAATATCACTCAGCAATGAAATCTATGTCATCAGGCCCGTAGCAGCATAATGAGTGGATTTAGGTATGATGATTGTAACTGAAATAAGTCACACAGAAAAAGAAACATCATAAGATATCACTAATACACGGAATGTAAACTTGGCTACACAGGAACTGGATTACAAAACAGAACAGGGTCTCAAATTTAGAAAACCAACTTATGCTTGCTTAAGGGGAAAGGTGAGTTGGGGTGCTGCATCAAACCAGAGATTGAAATGAGCACAGATAAAGTTCCTTAAGCCAAATATAGAATAGACAAGAACTACTCCTTGCTCAACGAAATGGACTCAACACCCCATATTAAACGCCTAAGAAAGTACCTGACTAGTAAGTATCTTAAAACCTATGGATTGCTATGTGTCTGAAAGAAAATCAAGCGTGTGTACA
This sequence comes from Leucopleurus acutus, assembly GCF_964270905.1. Taxonomy (NCBI): domain Eukaryota; kingdom Metazoa; phylum Chordata; class Mammalia; order Artiodactyla; family Delphinidae; genus Leucopleurus; species Leucopleurus acutus. The sequence goes on from NW_028139192.1 coordinate 570,759, forward strand.
GGGGCATAAACGCAGCAGTGATAGGATTGGAGAGGTTCGGTGAGCAAATGAAGACCCTTTGAAGTCATATTGCATGGTACCCATTCCACGGGTCTCAACTCTCCAGGTTTATGGGATTCTTCCTTCAGCTAAAACATGCACGTGGAACCCAGAGTATGATCAACCGTGTGATCGGGAGACATGTTCCAATATGTCTCAGTTCTCGTCCCCTGGTACTCGGGTGCAACATTCCAGACGCTTTACTAACACTCTCCCAACTTGGAGAGTCAGTGCCTTTAACCTCCTGTTTGGCCCAGTTTGCAATTTCTGCGGAAGATGAACAGGAATAGGGAGAACCAATGAGAGACTAGCTGGAGGTGACTGGACGGGCAAATTTAACTCTCATTTCCCACCAGGAAGAGGAATTAACCAAAGGCTCAGCGTGCCGTGCCGGAACCAGATTAGGGCCTGAAGCAATCCTGCGGTGTTGCGGCCAGCTCACAAGAAAGCGAGTTGAAGAAAGGAGCTCAGGGGCACTGTAATTCACAAACCTGCAGAGTTATAAATGACAGCTATCGTCCAAAAATATACTGAAGTAAGGCTGCCAAGAGGACTTGAAAGCGGGGCAGAATTGCAGGAAACCGATTTCAGGAGGTAGACTGGAATTGCATTTAAAGCATAGGAAAAGAGGCAGAACGTCCACAATGATGCACTTGGCCAAAAAGGGCGTATGCGTTTTTTCCTGAATATATTCAGGAAAAAACGCATACGCCCTTTTTGGCCAACCAAGCAAGCTTGCAAAGGAAATCTGCACTACAATGAAGTCTCACTTCCCCCCGGTCAAAAGGGCCATCTGAAAAAAGTGTAAAATCCAGAAAGGCAGGACAGGCCATGGAGAACTGGGAGCCTTGTTATGCTGATGGGCGGGATGTAAATTGCCAAGAGCCACTCCGGAGAGGTGTATGGTGTTTCCTGAAACATCTAAAAAACAAAGCAACAGAGCCTAGGGTACTTCCACTTATGGTCCTATAGCTTAGGGAAATTAAAATCAAAAAGACACAGCCACCCCAAAGTTTGGGACGACTCTGTTTACAAGAACCTCGTTTACGGTACAAGTTCAATATCGCAGAAAGTGAAAAATGGATAAAGAAGTTGTGGTACTTACGTACAATGCAATATCACTCAGCAATGAAATCTATGTCATCAGGCCCGTAGCAGCATAATGAGTGGATTCAGGTATGATGATTCTAACTGAAATAAGTCACACAGAAAAAGAAACATCATAAGATATCACTAATACACGGAATGTAAACTTGGCTACACAGGAACTGGATTACAAAACAGAACAGGGTCTCAAATTTAGAAAACCAACTTATGCTTGCTTAAGGGGAAAGGTGAGTTGGGGTGCTGCATCAAACCAGAGATTGAAATGAGCACAGATAAAGTTCCTTAAGCCAAATATGGAATAGACAAGAACTACTCCTTGCTCAACGAAATGGACTCAACACCCCATATTAAACGCCTAAGAATGTACCTGACTAGTAAGTATCTTAAAACCTATCGATTGCTATGTCTCTGAAAGAAAATCAAGCGTGTGTACAGGGGCATAAACGCAGCAGTGATAGGATTGGAGAGGTTCGGTGAGCAAATGAAGACCCTTTGAAGTCATATTGCATGGTACCCATTCCACGGGTCTCAACTCTCCAGGTTTAAGGGATTCTTCCTTCAGCTAAAACATGCACGTGGAACCCAGAGTATGATCAACCGTGTGATCGGGAGACGTGTTCCAATATGTCTCAGTTCTCGTCCCCTGGTACTCGGGTGCAACATTCCAGACGCTTTACTAACACTCTCCCGACTTGGAGAGTCAGTGCCTTTAACCTCCTGTTTGGCCCAGTTTGCAATTTCTGCGGAAGATGAACAGGAATAGGGAGAACCAATGAGAGACTAGCTGGAGGTGACTGGACGGGCAAATTTAACTCTCATTTCCCACCAGGAAGAGGAATTAACCAAAGGCTCAGCGTGCCGTGCCGGAACCAGATTAGGGCCTGAAGCAATCCTGCGGTGTTGCGGCCAGCTCACAAGAAAGCGAGTTGAAGAAAGGAGCTCAGGGGCACTGTAATTCACAAACCTGCAGAGTTATAAATGACAGCTATCGTCCAAAAATATACTGAAGTAAGGCTGCCAAGAGGACTTGAAAGCGGGGCAGAATTGCAGGAAACCGATTTCAGGAGGTAGACTGGAATTGCATTTAAAGCATAGGAAAAGAGGCAGAACGTCCACAATGATGCACTTGGCCAAAAAGGGCGTATGCGTTTTTTCCTGAATATATTCCTGAATATATTCCTGAATATATTCCTGAATATATTCAGGAAAAAACGCATACGCCCTTTTTGGCCAACCAACCAAGCTTGCAAAGGAAATCTGCACTACAATGAAGTCTCACTTCCCCCCGGTCAAAAGGGCCATCTGAAAAAAGTGTAAAATCCAGAAAGGCAGGACAGGCCATGGAGAACTGGGAGCCTTGTTATGCTGATGGGCGGGATGTAAATTGCCAAGAGCCACTCAGGAGAGGTGTATGGTGTTTCCTGAAACATCTAAAAAACAAAGCAACAGAGCCTAGGGCACTTCCACTTATGGTCCTATAGCTTAGGGAAATTAAAATCAAAAAGACACAGCCACCCCAAAGTTTGGGACGGCTCTGTTTACAAGAACCTCGTTTACGGAACAAGTTCAATATCGCAGAAAGTGAATAATGGATAAAGAAGTTGTGGTACTTACGTACAATGCAATATCACTCAGCAATGAAATCTATGTCATCAGGCCCGTAGCAGCATAATGAGTGGATTCAGGTATGATGATTCTAACTGAAATAAGTCACACAGAAAAAGAAACATCATAAGATATCACTAATACACGGAATGTAAACTTGGCTACACAGGAACTGGATTACAAAACAGAACAGGGTCTCAAATTTAGAAAACCAACTTATGCTTGCTTAAGGGGAAAGGTGAGTTGGGGTGCTGCATCAAACCAGAGATTGAAATGAGCACAGATAAAGCTCCTTAAGCCAAATATGGAATAGACAAGAACTACTCCTTGCTCAACGAAATGGACTCAACACCCCATATTAAACGCCTAAGAATGTACCTGACTAGTAATTATCTTAAAACCTATGGATTGCTATGTCTCTGAAAGAAAATCAAGCGTGTGTACAGGGGCATAAACGCAGCAGTGATAGGATTGGAGAGGTTCGGTGAGCAAATGAAGACCCTTTGAAGTCATATTGCATGGTACCCATTCCACGGGTCTCAACTCTCCAGATTTAAGGGATTCTGCCTTCAGGTAAAACATGCACGTGGAACCCAGAGTATGATCAACCGTGTGATCGGGAGACGTGTTCCAATATGTCTCAGTTCTCGTCCCCTGGTACTCGGGTGCAACATTCCAGACGCTTTACTAACACTCTCCCGACTTGGAGAGTCAGTGCCTTTAACCTCCTGTTTGGCCCAGTTTGCAATTTCTGCGGAAGATGAACAGGAATAGGGAGAACCAATGAGAGACTAGCTGGAGGTGACTGGACGGGCAAATTTAACTCTCATTTCCCACCAGGAAGAGGAATTAACCAAAGGCTCAGCGTGCCGTTGCAGAACCAGATTAGGGCCTGAAGCAATCCTGCGGTGTTGCGGCCAGCTCACAAGAAAGCGAGTTGAAGAAAGGAGCTCAGGGGCACTGTAATTCACAAACCTGCAGAGTTATAAATGACAGCTATCGTCCAAAAATATACTGAAGTAAGGCTGCCAAGAGGACTTGAAAGCGGGGCAGAATTGCAGGAAACCGATTTCAGGAGGTAGACTGGAATTGCATTTAAAGCATAGGAAAAGAGGCAGAACGTCCACAATGATGCACTTGGCCAAAAAGGGCGTATGCGTTTTTTCCTGAATATATTCAGGAAAAAACGCATACGCCCTTTTTGGCCAACCAAGCAAGCTTGCAAAGGAAATCTGCACTACAATGAAGTCTCATTTCCCCCCGGTCAAAAGGGCCATCTGAAAAAAGTGTAAAATCCAGAAAGGCAGGACAGGCCATGGAGAACTGGGAGCCTTGTTATGCTGATGGGCGGGATGTAAATTGCCAAGAGCCACTCCGGAGAGGTGTATGGTGTTTCCTGAAACATCTAAAAAATAAAGCAACAGAGCCTAGGGCACTTCCACTTATGGTCCTATAGCTTAGGGAAATTAAAATCAAAAAGACACAGCCACCCCAAAGTTTGGGACGGCTCTGTTTACAAGAACCTCGTTTACGGTACAAGTTCAATATCGCAGAAAGTGAAAAATGGATAAAGAAGTTGTGGTACTTACGTACAATGCAATATCACTCAGCAATGAAATCTATGTCATCAGGCCCGTAGCAGCATAATGAGTGGATTCAGGTATGATGATTCTAACTGAAATAAGTCACACAGAAAAAGAAACATCATAAGATATCACTAATACACGGGATGTAAACTTGGCTACACAGGAACTGGATTACAAAACAGAACAGGGTCTCAAATTTAGAAAACCAACTTATGCTTGCTTAAGGGGAAAGGTGAGTTGGGGTGCTGCATCAAACCAGAGATTGAAATGAGCACAGATAAAGATCCTTAAGCCAAATATAGAATAGACAAGAACTACTCCTTGCTCAACGAAATGGACTCAACACCCCATATTAAACGCCTAAGAATGTACCTGACTAGTAAGTATCTTAAAACCTATGGATTGCTATGTCTCTGAAAGAAAATCAAGCGTGTGTACAGGGGCACAAACGCAGCAGTGATAGGATTGGAGAGGTTCGGTGAGCAAATGAAGACCCTTTGAAGTCATATTGCATGGTACCCATTCCACGGGTCTCAACTCTCCAGATTTAAGGGATTCTGCCTTCAGGTAAAACATGCACGTGGAACCCAGAGTATGATCAACCGTGTGATCGGGAGACGTGTTCCAATATGTCTCAGTTCTCGTCCCCTGGTACTCGGGTGCAACATTCCACACGCTTTACTAACACTCTCCCGACTTGGAGAGTCAGTGCCTTTAACCTCCTGTTTGGCCCAGTTTGCAATTTCTGCGGAAGATGAACAGGAATAGGGAGAACCAATGAGAGACTAGCTGGAGGTGACTGGACGGGCAAATTTAACTCTCATTTCCCACCAGGAAGAGGAATTAACCAAAGGCTCAGCGTGCCGTGCCGGAACCAGATTAGGGCCTGAAGCAATCCTGCGGTGTTGCGGCCAGCTCACAAGAAAGCGAGTTGAAGAAAGGAGCTCAGGGGCACTGTAATTCACAAACCTGCAGAGTTATAAATGACAGCTATCGTCCAAAAATATACTGAAGTAAGGCTGCCAAGAGGACTTGAAAGCGGGGCAGAATTGCAGGAAACCGATTTCAGGAGGTAGACTGGAATTGCATTTAAAGCATAGGAAAAGAGGCAGAACGTCCACAATGATGCACTTGGCCAAAAAGGGCGTATGCGTTTTTTCCTGAATATATTCAGGAAAAAACGCATACGCCCTTTTTGGCCAACCAAGCAAGCTTGCAAAGGAAATCTGCACTACAATGAAGTCTCACTTCCCCCCGGTCAAAAGGGCCATCTGAAAAAAGTGTAAAATCCAGAAAGGCAGGACAGGCCATGGAGAACTGCGAGCCTTGTTATGCTGATGGACGGGATGTAAATTGCCAAGAGCCACTCCGGAGAGGTGTATGGTGTTTCCTGAAACATCTAAAAAACAAAGCAACAGAGCCTAGGGTACTTCCACTTATGGTCCTATAGCTTAGGGAAATTAAAATCAAAAAGACACAGCCACCCCAAAGTTTGGGACGACTCTGTTTACAAGAACCTCGTTTACGGTACAAGTTCAATATCGCAGAAAGTGAAAAATGGATAAAGAAGTTGTGGTACTTACGTACAATGCAATATCACTCAGCAATGAAATCTATGTCATCAGGCCCGTAGCAGCATAATGAGTGGATTCAGGTATGATGATTCTAACTGAAATAAGTCACACAGAAAAAGAAACATCATAAGATATCACTAATACACGGAATGTAAACTTGGCTACACAGGAACTGGATTACAAAACAGAACAGGGTCTCAAATTTAGAAAACCAACTTATGCTTGCTTAAGGGGAAAGGTGAGTTGGGGTGCTGCATCAAACCAGAGATTGAAATGAGCACAGATAAAGTTCCTTAAGCCAAATATGGAATAGACAAGAACTACTCCTTGCTCAACGAAATGGACTCAACACCCCATATTAAACGCCTAAGAATGTACCTGACTAGTAAGTATCTTAAAACCTATCGATTGCTATGTCTCTGAAAGAAAATCAAGCGTGTGTACAGGGGCATAAACGCAGCAGTGATAGGATTGGAGAGGTTCGGTGAGCAAATGAAGACCCTTTGAAGTCATATTGCATGGTACCCATTCCACGGGTCTCAACTCTCCAGGTTTAAGGGATTCTTCCTTCAGCTAAAACATGCACGTGGAACCCAGAGTATGATCAACCGTGTGATCGGGAGACGTGTTCCAATATGTCTCAGTTCTCGTCCCCTGGTACTCGGGTGCAACATTCCAGACGCTTTACTAACACTCTCCCGACTTGGAGAGTCAGTGCCTTTAACCTCCTGTTTGGCCCAGTTTGCAATTTCTGCGGAAGATGAACAGGAATAGGGAGAACCAATGAGAGACTAGCTGGAGGTGACTGGACGGGCAAATTTAACTCTCATTTCCCACCAGGAAGAGGAATTAACCAAAGGCTCAGCGTGCCGTGCCGGAACCAGATTAGGGCCTGAAGCAATCCTGCGGTGTTGCGGCCAGCTCACAAGAAAGCGAGTTGAAGAAAGGAGCTCAGGGGCACTGTAATTCACAAACCTGCAGAGTTATAAATGACAGCTATCGTCCAAAAATATACTGAAGTAAGGCTGCCAAGAGGACTTGAAAGCGGGGCAGAATTGCAGGAAACCGATTTCAGGAGGTAGACTGGAATTGCATTTAAAGCATAGGAAAAGAGGCAGAACGTCCACAATGATGCACTTGGCCAAAAAGGGCGTATGCGTTTTTTCCTGAATATATTCAGGAAAAAACGCATACGCCCTTTTTGGCCAACCAAGCAAGCTTGCAAAGGAAATCTGCACTACAATGAAGTCTCACTTCCCCCCGGTCAAAAGGGCCATCTGAAAAAAGTGTAAAATCCAGAAAGGCAGGACAGGCCATGGAGAACTGGGAGCCTTGTTATGCTGATGGGCGGGATGTAAATTGCCAAGAGCCACTCAGGAGAGGTGTATGGTGTTTCCTGAAACATCTAAAAAACAAAGCAACAGAGCCTAGGGCACTTCCACTTATGGTCCTATAGCTTAGGGAAATTAAAATCAAAAAGACACAGCCACCCCAAAGTTTGGGACGGCTCTGTTTACAAGAACCTCGTTTACGGAACAAGTTCAATATCGCAGAAAGTGAATAATGGATAAAGAAGTTGTGGTACTTACGTACAATGCAATATCACTCAGCAATGAAATCTATGTCATCAGGCCCGTAGCAGCATAATGAGTGGATTCAGGTATGATGATTCTAACTGAAATAAGTCACACAGAAAAAGAAACATCATAAGATATCACTAATACACGGAATGTAAACTTGGCTACACAGGAACTGGATTACAAAACAGAACAGGGTCTCAAATTTAGAAAACCAACTTATGCTTGCTTAAGGGGAAAGGTGAGTTGGGGTGCTGCATCAAACCAGAGATTGAAATGAGCACAGATAAAGCTCCTTAAGCCAAATATGGAATAGACAAGAACTACTCCTTGCTCAACGAAATGGACTCAACACCCCATATTAAACGCCTAAGAATGTACCTGACTAGTAAGTATCTTAAAACCTATGGATTGCTATGTCTCTGAAAGAAAATCAAGCGTGTGTACAGGGGCATAAACGCAGCAGTGATAGGATTGGAGAGGTTCGGTGAGCAAATGAAGACCCTTTGAAGTCATATTGCATGGTACCCATTCCACGGGTCTCAACTCTCCAGGTTTAAGGGATTCTGCCTTCAGGTAAAACATGCACGTGGAACCCAGAGTATGATCAACCGTGTGATCGGGAGACGTGTTCCAATATGTCTCAGTTCTCGTCCCCTGGTACTCGGGTGCAACATTCCAGACGCTTTACTAACACTCTCCCGACTTGGAGAGTCAGTGCCTTTAACCTCCTGTTTGGCCCAGTTTGCAATTTCTGCGGAAGATGAACAGGAATAGGGAGAACCAATGAGAGACTAGCTGGAGGTGACTGGACGGGCAAATTTAACTCTCATTTCCCACCAGGAAGAGGAATTAACCAAAGGCTCAGCGTGCCGTGCCAGAACCAGATTAGGGCCTGAAGCAATCCTGCGGTGTTGCGGCCAGCTCACAAGAAAGCGAGTTGAAGAAAGGAGCTCAGGGGCACTGTAATTCACAAACCTGCAGAGTTATAAATGACAGCTATCGTCCAAAAATATACTGAAGTAAGGCTGCCAAGAGGACTTGAAAGCGGGGCAGAATTGCAGGAAACCGATTTCAGGAGGTAGACTGGAATTGCATTTAAAGCATAGGAAAAGAGGCAGAACGTCCACAATGATGCACTTGGCCAAAAAGGGCGTATGCGTTTTTTCCTGAATATATTCAGGAAAAAACGCATACGCCCTTTTTGGCCAACCAAGCAAGCTTGCAAAGGAAATCTGCACTACAATGAAGTCTCATTTCCCCCCGGTCAAAAGGGCCATCTGAAAAAAGTGTAAAATCCAGAAAGGCAGGACAGGCCATGGAGAACTGGGAGCCTTGTTATGCTGATGGGCGGGATGTAAATTGCCAAGAGCCACTCCGGAGAGGTGTATGGTGTTTCCTGAAACATCTAAAAAATAAAGCAACAGAGCCTAGGGCACTTCCACTTATGGTCCTATAGCTTAGGGAAATTAAAATCAAAAAGACACAGCCACCCCAAAGTTTGGGACGGCTCTGTTTACAAGAACCTCGTTTACGGTACAAGTTCAATATCGCAGAAAGTGAAAAATGGATAAAGAAGTTGTGGTACTTACGTACAATGCAATATCACTCAGCAATGAAATCTATGTCATCAGGCCCGTAGCAGCATAATGAGTGGATTCAGGTATGATGATTCTAACTGAAATAAGTCACACAGAAAAAGAAACATCATAAGATATCACTAATACACGGGATGTAAACTTGGCTACACAGGAACTGGATTACAAAACAGAACAGGGTCTCAAATTTAGAAAACCAACTTATGCTTGCTTAAGGGGAAAGGTGAGTTGGGGTGCTGCATAAAACCAGAGATTGAAATGAGCACAGATAAAGTTCCTTAAGCCAAATATAGAATAGACAAGAACTACTCCTTGCTCAACGAAATGGACTCAACACCCCATATTAAACGCCTAAGAATGTACCTGACTAGTAAGTATCTTAAAACCTATGGATTGCTATGTCTCTGAAAGAAAATCAAGCGTGTGTACAGGGGCACAAACGCAGCAGTGATAGGATTGGAGAGGTTCGGTGAGCAAATGAAGACCCTTTGAAGTCATATTGCATGGTACCCATTCCACGGGTCTCAACTCTCCAGATTTAAGGGATTCTGCCTTCAGGTAAAACATGCACGTGGAACCCAGAGTATGATCAACCGTGTGATCGGGAGACGTGTTCCAATATGTCTCAGTTCTCGTCCCCTGGTACTCGGGTGCAACATTCCACATGCTTTACTAACACTCTCCCGACTTGGAGAGTCAGTGCCTTTAACCTCCTGTTTGGCCCAGTTTGCAATTTCTGCGGAAGATGAACAGGAATAGGGAGAACCAATGAGAGACTAGCTGGAGGTGACTGGACGGGCAAATTTAACTCTCATTTCCCACCAGGAAGAGGAATTAACCAAAGGCTCAGCGTGCCGTGCCGGAACCAGATTAGGGCCTGAAGCAATCCTGCGGTGTTGCGGCCAGCTCACAAGAAAGCGAGTTGAAGAAAGGAGCTCAGGGGCACTGTAATTCACAAACCTGCAGAGTTATAAATGACAGCTATCGTCCAAAAATATACTGAAGTAAGGCTGCCAAGAGGACTTGAAAGCGGGGCAGAATTGCAGGAAACCGATTTCAGGAGGTAGACTGGAATTGCATTTAAAGCATAGGAAAAGAGGCAGAACGTCCACAATGATGCACTTGGCCAAAAAGGGCGTATGCGTTTTTTCCTGAATATATTCAGGAAAAAACGCATACGCCCTTTTTGGCCAACCAAGCAAGCTTGCAAAGGAAATCTGCACTACAATGAAGTCTCACTTCCCCCCGGTCAAAAGGGCCATCTGAAAAAAGTGTAAAATCCAGAAAGGCAGGACAGGCCATGGAGAACTGGGAGCCTTGTTATGCTGATGGGCGGGATGTAAATTGCCAAGAGCCACTCCGGAGAGGTGTATGGTGTTTCCTGAAACATCTAAAAAACAAAGCAACAGAGCCTAGGGTACTTCCACTTATGGTCCTATAGCTTAGGGAAATTAAAATCAAAAAGACACAGCCACCCCAAAGTTTGGGACGACTCTGTTTACAAGAACCTCGTTTACGGTACAAGTTCAATATCGCAGAAAGTGAAAAATGGATAAAGAAGTTGTGGTACTTACGTACAATGCAATATCACTCAGCAATGAAATCTATGTCATCAGGCCCGTAGCAGCATAATGAGTGGATTCAGGTATGATGATTCTAACTGAAATAAGTCACACAGAAAAAGAAACATCATAAGATATCACTAATACACGGAATGTAAACTTGGCTACACAGGAACTGGATTACAAAACAGAACAGGGTCTCAAATTTAGAAAACCAACTTATGCTTGCTTAAGGGGAAAGGTGAGTTGGGGTGCTGCATCAAACCAGAGATTGAAATGAGCACAGATAAAGTTCCTTAAGCCAAATATGGAATAGACAAGAACTACTCCTTGCTCAACGAAATGGACTCAACACCCCATATTAAACGCCTAAGAATGTACCTGACTAGTAAGTATCTTAAAACCTATGGATTGCTATGTCTCTGAAAGAAAATCAAGCGTGTGTACAGGGGCATAAAAGCAGCAGTGATAGGATTGGAGAGGTTCGGTGAGCAAATGAAGACCCTTTGAAGTCATATTGCATGGTACCCATTCCACGGGTCTCAACTCTCCAGGTTTAAGGGATTCTTCCTTCAGCTAAAACATGCACGTGGAACCCAGAGTATGATCAACCGTGTGATCGGGAGACGTGTTCCAATATGTCTCAGTTCTCGTCCCCTGGTACTCGGGTGCAACATTCCAGACGCTTTACTAACACTCTCCCGACTTGGAGAGTCAGTGCCTTTAACCTCCTGTTTGGCCCAGTTTGCAATTTCTGCGGAAGATGAACAGGAATAGGGAGAACCAATGAGAGACTAGCTGGAGGTGACTGGACGGGCAAATTTAACTCTCATTTCCCACCAGGAAGAGGAATTAACCAAAGGCTCAGCGTGCCGTGCCGGAACCAGATTAGGGCCTGAAGCAATCCTGCGGTGTTGCGGCCAGCTCACAAGAAAGCGAGTTGAAGAAAGGAGCTCAGGGGCACTGTAATTCACAAACCTGCAGAGTTATAAATGACAGCTATCGTCCAAAAATATACTGAAGTAAGGCTGCCAAGAGGACTTGAAAGCGGGGCAGAATTGCAGGAAACCGATTTCAGGAGGTAGACTGGAATTGCATTTAAAGCATAGGAAAAGAGGCAGAACGTCCACAATGATGCACTTGGCCAAAAAGGGCGTATGCGTTTTTTCCTGAATATATTCCTGAATATATTCCTGAATATATTCCTGAATATATTCAGGAAAAAACGCATACGCCCTTTTTGGCCAACCAACCAAGCTTGCAAAGGAAATCTGCACTACAATGAAGTCTCACTTCCCCCCGGTCAAAAGGGCCATCTGAAAAAAGTGTAAAATCCAGAAAGGCAGGACAGGCCATGGAGAACTGGGAGCCTTGTTATGCTGATGGGCGGGATGTAAATTGCCAAGAGCCACTCAGGAGAGGTGTATGGTGTTTCCTGAAACATCTAAAAAACAAAGCAACAGAGCCTAGGGCACTTCCACTTATGGTCCTATAGCTTAGGGAAATTAAAATCAAAAAGACACAGCCACCCCAAAGTTTGGGACGGCTCTGTTTACAAGAACCTCGTTTACGGAACAAGTTCAATATCGCAGAAAGTGAATAATGGATAAAGAAGTTGTGGTACTTACGTACAATGCAATATCACTCAGCAATGAAATCTATGTCATCAGGCCCGTAGCAGCATAATGAGTGGATTCAGGTATGATGATTCTAACTGAAATAAGTCACACAGAAAAAGAAACATCATAAGATATCACTAATACACGGAATGTAAACTTGGCTACACAGGAACTGGATTACAAAACAGAACAGGGTCTCAAATTTAGAAAACCAACTTATGCTTGCTTAAGGGGAAAGGTGAGTTGGGGTGCTGCATCAAACCAGAGATTGAAATGAGCACAGATAAAGCTCCTTAAGCCAAATATGGAATAGACAAGAACTACTCCTTGCTCAACGAAATGGACTCAACACCCCATATTAAACGCCTAAGAATGTACCTGACTAGTAATTATCTTAAAACCTATGGATTGCTATGTCTCTGAAAGAAAATCAAGCGTGTGTACAGGGGCATAAACGCAGCAGTGATAGGATTGGAGAGGTTCGGTGAGCAAATGAAGACCCTTTGAAGTCATATTGCATGGTACCCATTCCACGGGTCTCAACTCTCCAGGTTTAAGGGATTCTGCCTTCAGGTAAAACATGCACGTGGAACCCAGAGTATGATCAACCGTGTGATCGGGAGACGTGTTCCAATATGTCTCAGTTCTCGTCCCCTGGTACTCGGGTGCAACATTCCAGACGCTTTACTAACACTCTCCCGACTTGGAGAGTCAGTGCCTTTAACCTCCTGTTTGGCCCAGTTTGCAATTTCTGCGGAAGATGAACAGGAATAGGGAGAACCAATGAGAGACTAGCTGGAGGTGACTGGACGGGCAAATTTAACTCTCATTTCCCACCAGGAAGAGGAATTAACCAAAGGCTCAGCGTGCCGTTGCAGAACCAGATTAGGGCCTGAAGCAATCCTGCGGTGTTGCGGCCAGCTCACAAGAAAGCGAGTTGAAGAAAGGAGCTCAGGGGCACTGTAATTCACAAACCTGCAGAGTTATAAATGACAGCTATCGTCCAAAAATATACTGAAGTAAGGCTGCCAAGAGGACTTGAAAGCGGGGCAGAATTGCAGGAAACCGATTTCAGGAGGTAGACTGGAATTGCATTTAAAGCATAGGAAAAGAGGCAGAACGTCCACAATGATGCACTTGGCCAAAAAGGGCGTATGCGTTTTTTCCTGAATATATTCAGGAAAAAACGCATACGCCCTTTTTGGCCAACCAAGCAAGCTTGCAAAGGAAATCTGCACTACAATGAAGTCTCATTTCCCCCCGGTCAAAAGGGCCATCTGAAAAAAGTGTAAAATCCAGAAAGGCAGGACAGGCCATGGAGAACTGGGAGCCTTGTTATGCTGATGGGCGGGATGTAAATTGCCAAGAGCCACTCGGGAGAGGTGTATGGTGTTTCCTGAAACATCTAAAAAACAAAGCAACAGAGCCTAGGGCACTTCCACTTATGGTCCTATAGCTTAGGGAAATTAAAATCAAAAAGACACAGCCACCCCAAAGTTTGGGACGGCTCTGTTTACAAGAACCTCGTTTACGGAACAAGTTCAATATCGCAGAAAGTGAATAATGGATAAAGAAGTTGTGGTACTTACGTACAATGCAATATCACTCAGCAATGAAATCTATGTCATCAGGCCCGTAGCAGCATAATGAGTGGATTCAGGTATGATGATTCTAACTGAAATAAGTCACACAGAAAAAGAAACATCATAAGATATCACTAATACACGGAATGTAAACTTGGCTACACAGGAACTGGATTACAAAACAGAACAGGGTCTCAAATTTAGAAAACCAACTTATGCTTGCTTAAGGGGAAAGGTGAGTTGGGGTGCTGCATCAAACCAGAGATTGAAATGAGCACAGATAAAGCTCCTTAAGCCAAATATGGAATAGACAAGAACTACTCCTTGCTCAACGAAATGGACTCAACACCCCATATTAAACGCCTAAGAATGTACCTGACTAGTAAGTATCTTAAAACCTATGGATTGCTATGTCTCTGAAAGAAAATCAAGCGTGTGTACAGGGGCATAAACGCAGCAGTGATAGGATTGGAGAGGTTCGGTGAGCAAATGAAGACCCTTTGAAGTCATATTGCATGGTACCCATTCCACGGGTCTCAACTCTCCAGGTTTAAGGGATTCTGCCTTCAGGTAAAACATGCACGTGGAACCCAGAGTATGATCAACCGTGTGATCGGGAGACGTGTTCCAATATGTCTCAGTTCTCGTCCCCTGGTACTCGGGTGCAACATTCCAGACGCTTTACTAACACTCTCCCGACTTGGAGAGTCAGTGCCTTTAACCTCCTGTTTGGCCCAGTTTGCAATTTCTGCGGAAGATGAACAGGAATAGGGAGAACCAATGAGAGACTAGCTGGAGGTGACTGGACGGGCAAATTTAACTCTCATTTCCCACCAGGAAGAGGAATTAACCAAAGGCTCAGCGTGCCGTGCCAGAACCAGATTAGGGCCTGAAGCAATCCTGCGGTGTTGCGGCCAGCTCACAAGAAAGCGAGTTGAAGAAAGGAGCTCAGGGGCACTGTAATTCACAAACCTGCAGAGTTATAAATGACAGCTATCGTCCAAAAATATACTGAAGTAAGGCTGCCAAGAGGACTTGAAAGCGGGGCAGAATTGCAGGAAACCGATTTCAGGAGGTAGACTGGAATTGCATTTAAAGCATAGGAAAAGAGGCAGAACGTCCACAATGATGCACTTGGCCAAAAAGGGCGTATGCGTTTTTTCCTGAATATATTCAGGAAAAAACGCATACGCCCTTTTTGGCCAACCAAGCAAGCTTGCAAAGGAAATCTGCACTACAATGAAGTCTCATTTCCCCCCGGTCAAAAGGGCCATCTGAAAAAAGTGTAAAATCCAGAAAGGCAGGACAGGCCATGGAGAACTGGGAGCCTTGTTATGCTGATGGGCGGGATGTAAATTGCCAAGAGCCACTCCGGAGAGGTGTATGGTGTTTCCTGAAACATCTAAAAAATAAAGCAACAGAGCCTAGGGCACTTCCACTTATGGTCCTATAGCTTAGGGAAATTAAAATCAAAAAGACACAGCCACCCCAAAGTTTGGGACGGCTCTGTTTACAAGAACCTCGTTTACGGTACAAGTTCAATATCGCAGAAAGTGAAAAATGGATAAAGAAGTTGTGGTACTTACGTACAATGCAATATCACTCAGCAATGAAATCTATGTCATCAGGCCCGTAGCAGCATAATGAGTGGATTCAGGTATGATGATTCTAACTGAAATAAGTCACACAGAAAAAGAAACATCATAAGATATCACTAATACACGGGATGTAAACTTGGCTACACAGGAACTGGATTACAAAACAGAACAGGGTCTCAAATTTAGAAAACCAACTTATGCTTGCTTAAGGGGAAAGGTGAGTTGGGGTGCTGCATAAAACCAGAGATTGAAATGAGCACAGATAAAGTTCCTTAAGCCAAATATAGAATAGACAAGAACTACTCCTTGCTCAACGAAATGGACTCAACACCCCATATTAAACGCCTAAGAATGTACCTGACTAGTAAGTATCTTAAAACCTATGGATTGCTATGTCTCTGAAAGAAAATCAAGCGTGTGTACAGGGGCACAAACGCAGCAGTGATAGGATTGGAGAGGTTCGGTGAGCAAATGAAGACCCTTTGAAGTCATATTGCATGGTACCCATTCCACGGGTCTCAACTCTCGAGATTTAAGGGATTCTGCCTTCAGGTAAAACATGCACGTGGAACCCAGAGTATGATCAACCGTGTGATCGGGAGACGTGTTCCAATATGTCTCAGTTCTCGTCCCCTGGTACTCGGGTGCAACATTCCAGACGCTTTACTAACACTCTCCCGACTTGGAGAGTCAGTGCCTTTAACCTCCTGTTTGGCCCAGTTTGCAATTTCTGCGGAAGATGAACAGGAATAGGGAGAACCAATGAGAGACTAGCTGGAGGTGACTGGACGGGCAAATTTAACTCTCATTTCCCACCAGGAAGAGGAATTAACCAAAGGCTCAGCGTGCCGTGCCGGAACCAGATTAGGGCCCGAAGCAATCCTGCGGTGTTGCGGCCAGCTCACAAGAAAGCGAGTTGAAGAAAGGAGCTCAGGGGCACTGTAATTCACAAACCTGCAGAGTTATAAATGACAGCTATCGTCCAAAAATATACTGAAGTAAGGCTGCCAAGAGGACTTGAAAGCGGGGCAGAATTGCAGGAAACCGATTTCAGGAGGTAGACTGGAATTGCATTTAAAGCATAGGAAAAGAGGCAGAACGTCCACAATGATGCACTTGGCCAAAAAGGGCGTATGCGTTTTTTCCTGAATATATTCAGGAAAAAACGCATACGCCCTTTTTGGCCAACCAAGCAAGCTTGCAAAGGAAATCTGCACTACAATGAAGTCTCACTTCCCCCCGGTCAAAAGGGCCATCTGAAAAAAGTGTAAAATCCAGAAAGGCAGGACAGGCCATGGAGAACTGGGAGCCTTGTTATGCTGATGGGCGGGATGTAAATTGCCAACAGCCACTCCGGAGAGGTGTATGGTGTTTCCTGAAACATCTAAAAAACAAAGCAACAGAGCCTAGGGTACTTCCACTTATGGTCCTATAGCTTAGGGAAATTAAAATCAAAAAGACACAGCCACCCCAAAGTTTGGGACGACTCTGTTTACAAGAACCTCGTTTACGGTACAAGTTCAATATCGCAGAAAGTGAAAAATGGATAAAGAAGTTGTGGTACTTACGTACAATGCAATATCACTCAGCAATGAAATCTATGTCATCAGGCCCGTAGCAGCATAATGAGTGGATTCAGGTATGATGATTCTAACTGAAATAAGTCACACAGAAAAAGAAACATCATAAGATATCACTAATACACGGAATGTAAACTTGGCTACACAGGAACTGGATTACAAAACAGAACAGGGTCTCAAATTTAGAAAACCAACTTATGCTTGCTTAAGGGGAAAGGTGAGTTGGGGTGCTGCATCAAACCAGAGATTGAAATGAGCACAGATAAAGTTCCTTAAGCCAAATATGGAATAGACAAGAACTACTCCTTGCTCAACGAAATGGACTCAACACCCCATATTAAACGCCTAAGAATGTACCTGACTAGTAAGTATCTTAAAACCTATGGATTGCTATGTCTCTGAAAGAAAATCAAGCGTGTGTACAGGGGCATAAACGCAGCAGTGATAGGATTGGAGAGGTTCGGTGAGCAAATGAAGACCCTTTGAAGTCATATTGCATGGTACCCATTCCACGGGTCTCAACTCTCCAGGTTTAAGGGATTCTTCCTTCAGCTAAAACATGCACGTGGAACCCAGAGTATGATCAACCGTGTGATCGGGAGACGTGTTCCAATATGTCTCAGTTCTCGTCCCCTGGTACTCGGGTGCAACATTCCAGACGCTTTACTAACACTCTCCCGACTTGGAGAGTCAGTGCCTTTAACCTCCTGTTTGGCCCAGTTTGCAATTTCTGCGGAAGATGAACAGGAATAGGGAGAACCAATGAGAGACTAGCTGGAGGTGACTGGACGGGCAAATTTAACTCTCATTTCCCACCAGGAAGAGGAATTAACCAAAGGCTCAGCGTGCCGTGCCGGAACCAGATTAGGGCCTGAAGCAATCCTGCGGTGTTGCGGCCAGCTCACAAGAAAGCGAGTTGAAGAAAGGAGCTCAGGGGCACTGTAATTCACAAACCTGCAGAGTTATAAATGACAGCTATCGTCCAAAAATATACTGAAGTAAGGCTGCCAAGAGGACTTGAAAGCGGGGCAGAATTGCAGGAAACCGATTTCAGGAGGTAGACTGGAATTGCATTTAAAGCATAGGAAAAGAGGCAGAACGTCCACAATGATGCACTTGGCCAAAAAGGGCGTATGCGTTTTTTCCTGAATATATTCAGGAAAAAACGCATACGCCCTTTCTGGCCAACCAAGCAAGCTTGCAAAGGAAATCTGCACTACAATGAAGTCTCACTTCCCCCCGGTCAAAAGGGCCATCTGAAAAAAGTGTAAAATCCAGAAAGGCAGGACAGGCCATGGAGAACTGGGAGCCTTGTTATGCTGATGGGCGGGATGTAAATTGCCAACAGCCACTCGGGAGAGGTGTATGGTGTTTCCTGAAACATCTAAAAAACAAAGCAACAGAGCCTAGGGCACTTCCACTTATGGTCCTATAGCTTAGGGAAATTAAAATCAAAAAGACACAGCCACCCCAAAGTTTGGGACGGCTCTGTTTACAAGAACCTCGTTTACGGTACAAGTTCAATATCGCAGAAAGTGAAAAATGGATAAAGAAGTTGTGGTACTTACGTACAATGCAATATCACTCAGCAATGAAATCTATGTCATCAGGCCCATAGCAGCATAATGAGTGGATTCAGGTATGATGATTCTAACTGAAATAAGTCACACAGAAAAAGAAACATCATAAGATATCACTAATACACGGAATGTAAACTTGGCTACACAGGAACTGGATTACAAAACAGAACAGGGTCTCAAATTTAGAAAACCAACTTATGCTTGCTTAAGGGGAAAGGTGAGTTGGGGTGCTGCATAAAACCAGAGATTTAAATGAACACAGATAAAGTTCCTTAAGCCAAATATGGAATAGACAAGAACTACTCCTTGCTCAACGAAATGGACTCAACACCCCATATTAAACGCCTAAGAATGTACCTGACTAGTAAGTATCTTAAAACCTATGAATTGCTATGTCTCTGAAAGAAAATCAAGCGTGTGTACAGGGGCATAAACGCAGCAGTGATAGGATTGGAGAGGTTCGGTGAGCAAATGAAGACCCTTTGAAGTCATATTGCATGGTACCCATTCCACGGGTCTCAACTCTCCAGGTTTAAGGGATTCTGCCTTCAGGTAAAACATGCACGTGGAACCCAGAGTATGATCACCCGTGTGATCAGGAGACATGTTCCAATATGTCTCAGTTCTCGTCCCCTGGTACTCGGGTGCAACATTCCAGACGCTTTACTAACACTCTCCCGACTTGGAGAGTCAGTGCCTTTAACCTCCTGTTTGGCCCAGTTTACAATTTCTGCGGAAGATGAACAGGAATAGGGAGAACCAATGAGAGACTAGGTGGAGGTGTCTGGACGGGCAAATTTAACTCTCATTTCCCACCAGGAAGAGGAATTAACCAAAGGCTCAGCGTGCCGTGCCGGAACCAGATTAGGGCCTGAAGCAATCCTGCGGTGTTGCGGCCAGCTCACAAGAAAGCGAGTTGAAGAAAGGAGCTCAGGGGCACTGTAATTCACAAACCTGCAGAGTTATAAATGACAGCTATCGTCCAAAAATATACTGAAGTAAGGCTGCCAAGAGGACTTGAAAGCGGGGCAGAATTGCAGGAAACCGATTTCAGGAGGTAGACTGGAATTGCATTTAAAGCATAGGAAAAGAGGCAGAACGTCCACAATGATGCACTTGGCCAAAAAGGGCGTATGCGTTTTTTCCTGAATATATTCCTGAATATATTCCTGAATATATTCCTGAATATATTCAGGAAAAAACGCATACGCCCTTTTTGGCCAACCAAGCAAGCTTGCAAAGGAAATCTGCACTACAATGAAGTCTCACTTCCCCCCGGTCAAAAGGGCCATCTGAAAAAAGTGTAAAATCCAGAAAGGGAGGAGAGGCCATGGAGAACTGGGAGCCTTGTTATGCTGATGGGCGGGATGTAAATTGCCAACAGCCACTCGGGAGAGGTGTATGGTGTTTCCTGAAACATCTAAAAAACAAAGCAACAGAGCCTAGGGCACTTCCACTTATGGTCCTATAGCTTAGGGAAATTAAAATCAAAAAGACACAGCCACCCCAAAGTTTGGGACGGCTCTGTTTACAAGAACCTCGTTTACGGAACAAGTTCAATATCGCAGAAAGTGAATAATGGATAAAGAAGTTGTGGTACTTACGTACAATGCAATATCACTCAGCAATGAAATCTATGTCATCAGGCCCGTAGCAGCATAATGAGTGGATTCAGGTATGATGATTGTAACTGAAATAAGTCACACAGAAAAAGAAACATCATAAGATATCACTAATACACGGAATGTAAACTTGGCTACACAGGAACTGGATTACAAAACAGAACAGGGTCTCAAATTTAGAAAACCAACTTATGCTTGCTTAAGGGGAAAGGTGAGTTGGGGTGCTGCATCAAACCAGACATTGAAATGAGCACAGATAAAGCTCCTTAAGCCAAATATGGAATAGACAAGAACTACTCCTTGCTCAACGAAATGGACTCAACACCCCATATTAAACGCCTAAGAATGTACCTGACTAGTAAGTATCTTAAAACCTATGGATTGCTATGTCTCTGAAAGAAAATCAAGCGTGTGTACAGGGGCATAAACGCAGCAGTGATAGGATTGGAGAGGTTCGGTGAGCAAATGAAGACCCTTTGAAGTCATATTGCATGGTACCCATTCCACGGGTCTCAACTCTCCAGGTTTAAGGGATTCTGCCTTCAGGTAAAACATGCACGTGGAACCCAGAGTATGATCAACCGTGTGATCGGGAGACGTGTTCCAATATGTCTCAGTTCTCGTCCCCTGGTACTCGGGTGCAACATTCCAGACGCTTTACTAACACTCTCCCGACTTGGAGAGTCAGTGCCTTTAACCTCCTGTTTGGCCCAGTTTGCAATTTCTGCGGAAGATGAACAGGAATAGGGAGAACCAATGAGAGACTAGCTGGAGGTGACTGGACGGGCAAATTTAACTCTCATTTCCCACCAGGAAGAGGAATTAACCAAAGGCTCAGCGTGCCGTGCCGGAACCAGATTAGGGCCTGAAGCAATCCTGCGGTGTTGCGGCCAGCTCACAAGAAAGCGAGTTGAAGAAAGGAGCTCAGGGGCACTGTAATTCACAAACCTGCAGAGTTATAAATGACAGCTATCGTCCAAAAATATACTGAAGTAAGGCTGCCAAGAGGACTTGAAAGCGGGGCAGAATTGCAGGAAACCGATTTCAGGAGGTAGACTGGAATTGCATTTAAAGCATAGGAAAAGAGGCAGAACGTCCACAATGATGCACTTGGCCAAAAAGGGCGTATGCGTTTTTTCCTGAATATATTCAGGAAAAAACGCATACGCCCTTTTTGGCCAACCAAGCAAGCTTGCAAAGGAAATCTGCACTACAATGAAGTCTCACTTCCCCCCGGTCAAAAGGGCCATCTGAAAAAAGTGTAAAATCCAGAAAGGCAGGACAGGCCATGGAGAACTGGGAGCCTTGTTATGCTGATGGGCGGGATGTAAATTGCCAAGAGCCACTCCGGAGAGGTGTATGGTGTTTCCTGAAACATCTAAAAAACAAAGCAACAGAGCCTAGGGCACTTCCACTTATGGTCCTATAGCTTAGGGAAATTAAAATCAAAAAGACACAGCCACCCCAAAGTTTGGGACGGCTCTGTTTACAAGAACCTCGTTTACGGTACAAGTTCAATATCGCAGAAAGTGAAAAATGGATAAAGAAGTTGTGGTACTTACGTACAATGCAATATCACTCAGCAATGAAATCTATGTCATCAGGCCCGTAGCAGCATAATGAGTGGATTCAGGTATGATGATTCTAACTGAAATAAGTCACACAGAAAAAGAAACATCATAAGATATCACTAATACACGGGATGTAAACTTGGCTACACAAGAACTGGATTACAAAACAGAACAGGGTCTCAAATTTAGAAAACCAACTTATGCTTGCTTAAGGGGAAAGGTGAGTTGGGGTGCTGCATAAAACCAGAGATTGAAATGAGCACAGATAAAGTTCCTTAAGCCAAATATAGAATAGACAAGAACTACTCCTTGCTCAACGAAATGGACTCAACACCCCATATTAAACGCCTAAGAATGTACCTGACTAGTAAGTATCTTAAAACCTATGGATTGCTATGTCTCTGAAAGAAAATCAAGCGTGTGTACAGGGGCACAAACACAGCAGTGATAGGATTGGAGAGGTTCGGTGAGCAAATGAAGACCCTTTGAAGTCATATTGCATGGTACCCATTCCACGGGTCTCAACTCTCCAGGTTTAAGGGATTCTTCCTTCAGCTAAAACATGCACGTGGAACCCAGAGTATGATCAACCGTGTGATCGGGAGACGTGTTCCAATATGTCTCAGTTCTCGTCCCCTGGTACTCGGGTGCAACATTCCAGACGCTTTACTAACACTCTCCCGACTTGGAGAGTCAGTGCCTTTAACCTCCTGTTTGGCCCAGTTTGCAATTTCTGCGGAAGATGAACAGGAATAGGGAGAACCAATGAGAGACTAGCTGGAGGTGTCTGGACGGGCAAATTTAACTCTCATTTCCCACCAGGAAGAGGAATTAACCAAAGGCTCAGCGTGCCGTGCCGGAACCAGATTAGGGCCTGAAGCAATCCTGCGGTGTTGCGGCCAGCTCACAAGAAAGCGAGTTGAAGAAAGGAGCTCAGGGGCACTGTAATTCACAAACCTGCAGAGTTATAAATGACAGCTATCGTCCAAAAATATACTGAAGTAAGGCTGCCAAGAGGACTTGAAAGCGGGGCAGAATTGCAGGAAACCGATTTCAGGAGGTAGACTGGAATTGCATTTAAAGCATAGGAAAAGAGGCAGAACGTCCACAATGATGCACTTGGCCAAAAAGGGCGTATGCGTTTTTTCCTGAATATATTCCTGAATATATTCCTGAATATATTCCTGAATATATTCAGGAAAAAACGCATACGCCCTTTTTGGCCAACCAAGCAAGCTTGCAAAGGAAATCTGCACTACAATGAAGTCTCACTTCCCCCCGGTCAAAAGGGCCATCTGAAAAAAGTGTAAAATCCAGAAAGGCAGGACAGGCCATGGAGAACTGGGAGCCTTGTTATGCTGATGGGCGGGATGTAAATTGCCAACAGCCACTCGGGAGAGGTGTATGGTGTTTCCTGAAACATCTAAAAAACAAAGCAACAGAGCCTAGGGCACTTCCACTTATGGTCCTATAGCTTAGGGAAATTAAAATCAAAAACACAAAGCCATCCCAAAGTTTGGGACGGCTCTGTTTACAAGAACCTCGTTTACGGAACAAGTTCAATATCACAGAAAGTGAATAATGGATAAAGAAGTTGTGGTACTTACGTACAATGCAATATCACTCAGCAATGAAATCTATGTCATCAGGCCCGTAGCAGCATAATGAGTGGATTCAGGTATGATGATTCTAACTGAAATAAGTCACACAGAAAAAGAAACATCATAAGATATCACTAATACACGGAATGTAAACTTGGCTACACAGGAACTGGATTACAAAACAGAACAGGGTCTCAAATTTAGAAAACCAACTTATGCTTGCTTAAGGGGAAAGGTGAGTTGGGGTGCTGCATCAAACCAGAGATTGAAATGAGCACAGATAAAGCTCCTTAAGCCAAATATGGAATAGACAAGAACTACTCCTTGCTCAATGAAATGGACTCAACACCCCATATTAAACGCCTAAGAATGTACCTGACTAGTAATTATCTTAAAACCTATGGATTGCTATGTCTCTGAAAGAAAATCAAGCGTGTGTACAGGGACATAAACGCAGCAGTGATAGGATTGGAGAGGTTCGGTGAGCAAATGAAGACCCTTTGAAGTCATATTGCATGGTACCCATTCCACGGGTCTCAACTCTCCAGGTTTAAGGGATTCTGCCTTCAGGTAAAACATGCACGTGGAACCCAGAGTATGATCAACCGTGTGATCGGGAGACGTGTTCCAATATGTCTCAGTTCTCGTCCCCTGGTACTCGGGTGCAACATTCCAGACGCTTTACTAACACTCTCCCGACTTGGAGAGTCAGTGCCTTTAACCTCCTGTTTGGCCCAGTTTGCAATTTCTGCGGAAGATGAACAGGAATAGGGAGAACCAATGAGAGACTAGTTGGAGGTGACTGGACGGGCAAATTTAACTCTCATTTCCCACCAGGAAGAGGAATTAACCAAAGGCTCAGCGTGCCGTGCCGGAACCAGATTAGGGCCTGAAGCAATCCTGCGGTGTTGCGGCCAGCTCACAAGAAAGCGAGTTGAAGAAAGGAGCTCAGGGGCACTGTAATTCACAAACCTGCAGAGTTATAAATGACAGCTATCTTCCAAAAATATATTGAATTAGGATGCCAAGAGGAGTTGAAAGCAGGGCAGAATTGCAGGAAACCGATTTCAGGAGGTAGACTGGAATTGCATTTAAAGCATAGGAAAAGAGGCAGAACGTCCACAATGATGCACTTGGCCAAAAAGGGCGTATGCGTTTTTTCCTGAATATATTCAGGAAAAAACGCATACGCCCTTTTTGGCCAACCAAGCAAGCTTGCAAAGGAAATCTGCACTACAATGAAGTCTCACTTCCCCCCGGTCAAAAGGGCCATCTGAAAAAAGTGTAAAATCCAGAAAGGCAGGACAGGCCATGGAGAACTGGGAGCCTTGTTATGCTGATGGGCGGGATGTAAATTGCCAACAGCCACTCGGGAGAGGTGTATGGTGTTTCCTGAAACATCTAAAAAACAAAGCAACAGAGCCTAGGGCACTTCCACTTATGGTCCTATAGCTTAGGGAAATTAAAATCAAAAAGACACAGCCACCCCAAAGTTTGGGACGGCTCTGTTTACAAGAACCTCGTTTACAGTACAAGTTCAATATCGCAGAAAGTGAAAAATGGATAAAGAAGTTGTGGTACTTACGTACAATGCAATATCACTCAGCAATGAAATCTATGTCATCAGGCCCGTAGCAGCATAATGAGTGGATTCAGGTATGATGATTCTAACTGAAATAAGTCACACAGAAAAAGAAACATCATAAGATATCACTAATACACGGGATGTAAACTTGGCTACACAGGAACTGGATTACAAAACAGAACAGGGTCTCAAATTTAGAAAACCAACTTATGCTTGCTTAAGGGGAAAGGTGAGTTGGGGTGCTGCATCAAACCAGAGATTGAAATGAGCACAGATAAAGTTCCTTAAGCCAAATATGGAATAGACAAGAACTACTCCTTGCTCAACGAAATGGACTCAACACCCCATATTAAACGCCTAAGAATGTACCTGACTAGTAAGTATCTTAAAACCTATGGATTGCTATGTCTCTGAAAGAAAATCAAGCGTGTGTACAGGGGCACAAAAGCAGCAGTGATAGGATTGGAGAGGTTCGGTGAGCAAATGAAGACCCTTTGAAGTCATATTGCATGGTACCCATTCCACGGGTCTCAACTCTCCAGGTTTAAGGGATTCTTCCTTCAGCTAAAACATGCACGTGGAACCCAGAGTATGATCAACCGTGTGATCGGGAGACGTGTTCCAATATGTCTCAGTTCTCATCCCCTGGTACTCGGGTGCAACATTCCAGACGCTTTACTAACACTCTCCCGACTTGGAGAGTCAGTGCCTTTAACCTCCTGTTTGGCCCAGTTTGCAATTTCTGCGGAAGATGAACAGGAATAGGGAGAACCAATGAGAGACTAGCTGGAGGTGTCTGGACGGGCAAATTTAACTCTCATTTCCCACCAGGAAGAGGAATTAACCAAAGGCTCAGCGTGCCGTGCCGGAACCAGATTAGGGCCTGAAGCAATCCTGCGGTGTTGCGGCCAGCTCACAAGAAAGCGAGTTGAAGAAAGGAGCTCAGGGGCACTGTAATTCACAAACCTGCAGAGTTATAAATGACAGCTATCGTCCAAAAATATACTGAAGTAAGGCTGCCAAGAGGACTTGAAAGCGGGGCAGAATTGCAGGAAACCGATTTCAGGAGGTAGACTGGAATTGCATTTAAAGCATAGGAAAAGAGGCAGAACGTCCACAATGATGCACTTGGCCAAAAAGGGCGTATGCGTTTTTTCCTGAATATATTCAGGAAAAAACGCATACGCCCTTTAGGCCAACCAAGCAAGCTTGCAAAGGAAATCTGCACTACAATGAAGTCTCACTTCCCCCCGGTCAAAAGGGCCATCTGAAAAAAGTGTAAAATCCAGAAAGGCAGGACAGGCCATGGAGAACTGGGAGCCTTGTTATGCTGATGGGCGGGATGTAAATTGCCAACAGCCACTCGGGAGAGGTGTATGGTGTTTCCTGAAACATCTAAAAAACAAAGCAACAGAGCCTAGGGCACTTCCACTTATGGTCCTATAGCTTAGGGAAATTAAAATCAAAAAGACACAGCCACCCCAAAGTTTGGGACGGCTCTGTTTACAAGAACCTCGTTTACGGTACAAGTTCAATATCGCAGAAAGTGAAAAATGGATAAAGAAGTTGTGGTACTTACGTACAATGCAATATCACTCAGCAATGAAATCTATGTCATCAGGCCCGTAGCAGCATAATGAGTGGATTCAGGTATGATGATTCTAACTGAAATAAGTCACACAGAAAAAGAAACATCATAAGATATCACTAATACACGGGATGTAAACTTGGCTACACAGGAACTGGATTACAAAACAGAACAGGGTCTCAAATTTAGAAAACCAACTTATGCTTGCTTAAGGGGAAAGGTGAGTTGGGGTGCTGCATCAAACCAGAGATTGAAATGAGCACAGATAAAGTTCCTTAAGCCAAATATGGAATAGAAAAGAACTACTCCTTGCTCAACGAAATGGACTCAACACCCCATATTAAACGCCTAAGAATGTACCTGACTAGTAATTATCTTAAAACCTATGGATTGCTATGTGTCTGAAAGAAAATCAAGCGTGTGTACAGGGGCATAAATGCAGCAGTGATAGGATTGGAGAGGTTCGGTGAGCAAATGAAGACCCTTTGAAGTCATATTGCATGGTACCCATTCCACGGGTCTCAACTCTCCAGGTTTAAGGGATTCTTCCTTCAGCTAAAACATGCACGTGGAACCCAGAGTATGATCTACCGTGTGATCGGGAGACGTGTTCCAATATGTCTCAGTTCTCGTCCCCTGGTACTCGGGTGCAACATTCCAGACGCTTTACTAACACTCTCCCGACTTGGAGAGTCAGTGCCTTTAACCTCCTGTTTGGCCCAGTTTGCAATTTCTGCGGAAGATGAACAGGAATAGGGAGAACCAATGAGAGACTAGCTGGAGGTGTCTGGACGGGCAAATTTAACTCTCATTTCCCACCAGGAAGAGGAATTAACCAAAGGCTCAGCGTGCCGTGCCGGAACCAGATTAGGGCCTGAAGCAATCCTGCGGTGTTGCGGCCAGCTCACAAGAAAGCGAGTTGAAGAAAGGAGCTCAGGGGCACTGTAATTCACAAACCTGCAGAGTTATAAATGACAGCTATCGTCCAAAAATATACTGAAGTAAGGCTGCCAAGAGGACTTGAAAGCGGGGCAGAATTGCAGGAAACCGATTTCAGGAGGTAGACTGGAATTGCATTTAAAGCATAGGAAAAGAGGCAGAACGTCCACAATGATGCACTTGGCCAAAAAGGGCGTATGCGTTTTTTCCTGAATATATTCAGGAAAAAACGCATACGCCCTTTTTGGCCAACCAAGCAAGCTTGCAAAGGAAATCTGCACTACAATGAAGTCTCACTTCCCCCCGGTCAAAAGGGCCATCTGAAAAAAGTGTAAAATCCAGAAAGGCAGGACAGGCCATGGAGAACTGGGAGCCTTGTTATGCTGATGGGCGGGATGTAAATTGCCAACAGCCACTCGGGAGAGGTGTATGGTGTTTCCTGAAACATCTAAAAAACAAAGCAACAGAGCCTAGGGCACTTCCACTTATGGTCCTATAGCTTAGGGAAATTAAAATCAAAAAGACACAGCCACCCCAAAGTTTGGGACGGCTCTGTTTACAAGAACCTCGTTTACGGTACAAGTTCAATATCGCAGAAAGTGAAAAATGGATAAAGAAGTTGTGGTACTTACGTACAATGCAATATCACTCAGCAATGAAATCTATGTCATCAGGCCCGTAGCAGCATAATGAGTGGATTCAGGTATGATGATTCTAACTGAAATAAGTCACACAGAAAAAGAAACATCATAAGATATCACTAATACACGGGATGTAAACTTGGCTACACAGGAACTGGATTACAAAACAGAACAGGGTCTCAAATTTAGAAAACCAACTTATGCTTGCTTAAGGGGAAAGGTGAGTTGGGGTGCTGCATCAAACCAGAGATTGAAATGAGCACAGATAAAGTTCCTTAAGCCAAATATGGAATAGACAAGAACTACTCCTTGCTCAACGAAATGGACTCAACACCCCATATTAAACGCCTAAGAATGTACCTGACTAGTAAGTATCTTAAAACCTATGGATTGCTATGTGTCTGAAAGAAAATCAAGCGTGTGTACAGGGGCATAAACGCAGCAGTGATAGGATTGGAGAGGTTCGGTGAGCAAATGAAGACCCTTTGAAGTCATATTGCATGGTACCCATTCCACGGGTCTCAACTCTCCAGGTTTAAGGGATTCTTCCTTCAGCTAAAACATGCACGTGGAACCCAGAGTATGATCTACCGTGTGATCGGGAGACGTGTTCCAATATGTCTCAGTTCTCGTCCCCTTGTACTCGGGTGCAACATTCCAGACGCTTTACTAACACTCTCCCGACTTGGAGAGTCAGTGCCTTTAACCTCCTGTTTGGCCCAGTTTGCAATTTCTGCGGAAGATGAACAGGAATAGGGAGAACCAATGAGAGACTAGCTGGAGGTGTCTGGACGGGCAAATTTAACTCTCATTTCCCACCAGGAAGAGGAATTAACCAAAGGCTCAGCGTGCCGTGCCGGAACCAGATTAGGGCCTGAAGCAATCCTGCGGTGTTGCGGCCAGCTCACAAGAAAGCGAGTTGAAGAAAGGAGCTCAGGGGCACTGTAATTCACAAACCTGCAGAGTTATAAATGACAGCTATCGTCCAAAAATATACTGAAGTAAGGCTGCCAAGAGGACTTGAAAGCGGGGCAGAATTGCAGGAAACCGATTTCAGGAGGTAGACTGGAATTGCATTTAAAGCATA